>NC_140590.1:1117385014-1117985014 GCF_964204655.1 Triturus cristatus
TTTTCCTCTTCAACTTTAGACTCTGCATCGGTACTTCCTTGTAGGTACCGAAAAACACTTCATAAACACAATGGCTCTTTTTAGAGCCCCCTAATATCTAAACACTTACATTTGTTTCTTACTTTTTTTGTTTTTTTTTTTTCTGCCGTACGCACACCCCGGGATTTTAAAAAAAAAAAAGTAAATGTATTTTTCTTACTTTTGTGACCTTCTTGGACCCCCTGACAAACGCTAGGGGGTCTGCAACTCTCTTCGTTGCCCCCTTTCCACGTTCTCCTCCCTTGTTTATCAGTGTGAGACACACAAAATGGCGGCCGACACTTCCTGATTTCGACCGATTCGAATGTTTACAGTCATGTAACCACCAATCAGAATTAAGCTCGCGCACGGCACCGTGCGCGTACGGTAAGCTTACCGTACGCGCTCGGAGCGCGCTTATAGATATATATATTGATTTAAATGCTATTTTCTCAGCAAATACTGAACACATTTACACCAGACCTACAAAAGGCACATCCCTGACCTGAGGACTACCTCTCTGCCAAATTTCAAGTAATTTTGTTCAGCCGTTCGGGCTGTAGCTTGGACTAAAGGTCCTATGGAAAAATGCATGGGGAAAACACGTTTTGGGACCCCCCCTTTTTCTCAGCCCCCGCTTGACGAATCCCCCCGAGACTTTTAGGGAAGGAGCGGAGCGCCCCACCTATTTTGAAAATTTCGCGAGGATTCGTCAAATGGCGCCAAAGTTATTCAAAATAGAATGTTGCGGATTTCCTATGGAAACACGGTCCTAACTATAACTATCTACTGGCGGTCGCCAGTAGATAATATATATATATATATATATATGTATATATATATATATATATTACCTACTGGCGGTCGCCAGTAGGTAGTTATAGTTAGGACCTATTTTCCATAGGAAATCCGCAACATTCTATTCCCAATAAGTCTGGCGCCGGTTGACGAATCTTCACAAAATTTTCCAAACTTTTGGCCAGCTCAGGTCCGTTCCTATCCTGAAAGTTTTGTGGTGATTCGTCAAGGGGGGGCTGAGAAAAAAGGGGGGTCCCAAAACGCTTTTTCCCCATGCAATTTCCCGTAGGACCTGTTGACGCAGCTACAGCCCGAACTGCTGAACGGAATTACACCACATTTGGCAGAAAGGTAGACCTTGGTTCAGAGTCATGCCTTTTGCTTAAATGGTGTAAATACGTTCAGTAGTTCCTGAGAAAATCAAAAGTAAAATCACATATGTATCTGGGCGGAGCTTAACCACACATCTCATCATGAGATCTGATTGGCTGTCAGCACTTCATCCAAGAAGTGTTGGCAGCCATCGTGGGACCAATATACATGATAGCACCTCATTAAAAAGCATTGCAGTTAATGGAAGGGTTTAAGACTTCAGTTACATTACAAATCATTTGTTGATGGTACCATACTCATTTTAGGAATTGTGGTATGTTCTAAGGTGATTTTACCATGTGAAAAAGCCTTCTGCTGGGATATCATAAATCATGTTTGAGAGAAAACTATTTTCACATGCTTTTCCCACAGAGGTTTGGGAGGTGATCTATAAGCTAAACTGAGAGCATATTTTCTGTAAATTCACATTATCTTTTTCAGTCATGTGAGAATGAAGTCTGACATTCTCAGTAAAACATGTACATCCAACAAGGGCAGAGACTGTCAGTTGATTCCTTTGTGTTCTACTGCAGCTTCCCAGAGTGTTCCAAAGAACAACTAGAGCGCTAACACTCCTACTTATGATAAACGTATGGCACACCTGAAGCCATCTTGATTGGAATAAAGTGGTAACTCTTAAAACATTTAATTTAAAAAGGAACAAAATGAGGGTGTTCATTTTGCCATAGAATGTATGATTAGTGCTGCAGAAAGGAAAATCCAATCCTCTTCTATTTCATTAAAGAATTCTGACATGCAGACTGAAACATGCACTTTCAATACCAGCAGCATACTTCCCTGGTGAGCAGTAGCTTTACTACAGTGATCTAATGAGTAAATAGAGTGCTAACACTCTGAATTTATGGCAAATGTGTGACACATCTGAATGCCTTCTTCATTGAATCAAAGTAAAAAACTGACAGTATGCCTACTGAGGAGACTGTAGTAAATGAGGAAATTAGGAAACTTCATAACAAGTCTCCCAAGATGGCCACCAGAGACAAAAGAGCCCAAATGTAGAACAAATATCGCCAAGATGTAGCCCAAGTATAGCCCAATGACAGAAATCCCAGAGTGTTTTAAAGAACTACTAGAGCGCTAACAGTCTTACTTATGACAAAAGTATGGCACACCTGAAGCCATCTTGATTGGAATAAAGCGGTAACACTTAAAACATTTAATTTGCAAAGGAACAAAATGAGGGGGTTCATTTTGCCATAGAAATTATGATTAGTGCTGCAGAAAGAAAGATTAGGGCACATTTTGACTTCTCAAATCCTCTTCCATTTCATTAAAAAATTCTGACATGCAGACTGAAACATGCACTTTGAATACCAGCAGCAGACTTCCCTGGTGAGCAGTAGCTTTACTACAGTGATCTAATGAGGAACTGAATACCATTCAGAATTTATGGCAAATGTGTCACATCTGAATGCCTTCTTGATGGAACCAAAGTAAACAAGCATTGAAAATGCAATAGGTCTCGCCCTCGTTTAAGTTAAAGAAATTCTGTTTGTAATTAGGTGGCTTTTTAGCTTTGCTTTTATTAGTGTTTTTCAAAATTTCATGTACATAACATGCATACATGTATATGTATGCATGCATTTATATTTGTATTTATATAGATATGCAGATTATATATATGTTTATATATGTATGTATATATATATATATATTTAAATATACAATGAATAATAACAGCATAAATGCATAAATCATTTCAGTTCCTCACTATGTCCAACCAGTGAAACCTAATAAAGTGCTTAACAAAATCAGTGTAATACAATTCCTAGTGAATCCCATAAAAGACTTAAAAACACTTAACAGTTCCGGATTCCAGTAAGACGACCTCCTTAAATCTCAACTCCTTAACAGGCTCACATTGTCTACCACATGATCCTACAATTATCAGTTCAAAGCAGCACATGTGGTAGACACCACCTCTACTATGAGCGGATAAGGTTTGTGCATCAATCTCTAAAGTGCAAAAAGTTTCCAGGACAATAGTAAATATAATCAATATTATAGGTATATCCATCAGAAAATCGCAAAATATATATGGAAGCATAACAATACACTTTCCACTAATGATTCCTTAAATATCATAAATATATAAATACTATCCTAAAATTTGCAAGATAAAAATTCATGAAAGGTGGAACCAATCAACATTTGTCATATCATAAGGTAAAAAAAAAAAAATATATATATATATATATGTTATATTTTGGAAACAGTGTCCAGCTCCAAACTTTTCTCAGTGTCTTCATCTATTATATACCTAATATCATAGTGCACCTGGGTCACAGAAAGCAGATACAGATGCGCATTGAGCCCTAGGCGCACTATCTGTATTAAAGCATCAGGTGTGTTAGTCAAATTATATAAATTAAAGTAAAACAAAACGCAACACTCAGAGTGTGTTAAGTTGTCAAACTGAAGTCCAGACTAGTACAAAAAGTGACATATAGCTCCATCTTTGAGTTTGGCTGGTGTAAAAGCCTCTTAAAACGAATCAAGAAGAAGAACCTCAATACGAGGGGCAAAATCAGAGGGAAAGCTACTCTGGAGAAACACTGACTCTTCATCCAACGCACATCTGTCAGTTTAAGCATGCTGGGGATCTTCACTATAACACCAAAACCCAGCATGGGCAGTTGGATACAGAGGAAGAATCTGAGAAATAGGAGCAAAATTCATTTTAACACTCACCCCCAGTTCAATGACAATTCTTTACATTTATAGGTATGAAATAACAACCCAGGGACTCACAGGGCTACTTTGCAGAAGTAGATATGGGGTAGTAAGTAAATGGATATATTTCTGATTTTATATAGTTGAATAAGGGACTAGATGTGCAAGCATAAAATAAGTTTTTTTTAGGAATGGACTATTTGTTTTGGAGTGATATATGCCTCAATGAAGGCTTGTTATATGGTTGTACTGTGCAGCATCCCTTACAGTATTACGATCCTTCACTAGGTATCTGTGCTACAAGACATTGAATTTTATGTGGTTGACATTTCTGTATCACAGGAACTACACAAAGAAAATGACCAAGACTAATTAGCTATATTTCATATGACCACCAGTAATAATATACATGTCAGACAAAGTGACACCTGGTATTACATAGAATTTCGGATACTGAGGGACTACAATTTAGGAACAAATGAAAGCTGTCTATTCTTGAAAGTTATTGCAGCTGAAACAAGAACAAATAGTGGATATGCTCCTAGCACACCTTAGAAAAGGTAATGATATGGACCCTATGGATGCTACAGGGCGTGTGAGCATGAAGACATCACTGTGCCTGCATGCTGCTGCTCCCTTCCTCTGAGCATCTTAGAAAATTGCAGGATCTATTAAACAAACGCTAACACATCCTGACAGGTACCATTTATAGAACTGGCAGCATTAAATTCAGATCCATGGTGACTTCTCATGGTGGTGTGAGTACTGCTTTTTAGGTCCACCACACACATTCTGTGTGATAGAGAAAATGTATATCACTATTTGAAAGATATTTTCTTTCAGGTCTCAAGGAATAATGTATGATTGTTTGGTATAGCCTTTTGTGATGTAATTTTTATATATTGACATTCACACATTTGGTCTTCTGTTCAACGGTTACTCACAAGAAATATAAGGGGTCAGAGTATAAGTATCACCTGGTTCTTTGGGTCCTTACAACTGCCACTCAGACATTAGGGCATTAATGATAGAAACATGTTGATCGCTTGCTGAGACACAAGGGAGAATAAATACCTCTATGTCATTTCCAGCTATTAAATTGTGCCGCAGGGAGCTTTAATAAAAAAAAAATGCTGTGGTTCACCTTATGTTAATTTTAGTTGTTCAAGGGCCCTCCATTTGTAACATGTCTGTCTACAAAACCTTAAATATTTTTGAAAAGATAACTTTTAAAAGCTCCTGTTCTTGGAGCCAGTTAATGGTAATAGATTCCATGATCCACCCAGCGAGGAGTATAGCCAAGTGATGAAGCATGTCACATGAGTGGGTGAGGGTTCTTGCATCTTTAAAGAACAACCCTCAGACCTAAATTTAAAGTCTGTCTCTCTTCCTTAGTGGACCATCATACCTTTTGCTTTATTTTGCGTACAAACTTTGTTGAGAGACGCTTCCATGATTACTGTCCATCTGGAGATAACACACTGACCATTTTGGGAGGTGCACTGGAAGGAAGAGGGTATAATTGCTATTCTTCTTCTTCCTTTATTTCTTGAGGACCTAAACATATTTTAGTTGGATATCATGATCTAAGACAGGAATTATCTAGGATTTCCAAAAACCCCAAATAACTCTTATCATTGGTCCGTACTTTTAAATAAATCTGTAGTCTATTTTAGGGCATGTGTATTTGCAATAGAAGTACATGCCTGAGGCAGCCTAATTAGTTTCTTCCAAAATGCATCACAAGGCTCACATTTAACTGAAGGTATATGGTTAGCTATATATGTATCAACAGATTTGCAGTTCTCTCTAAATACATGTATCTTCTTTTATTAAATAAGAGTGAGACAACTTGAGGCAGAATTTGAAATTTGGATAGCAGGAGGCAACATTTTACGGTACTGAAATAAAATCAGGGTAAGAAATAGCTTGCTCAAGGGAGACCTGTTTTGTAACTAGGTTTTATTTGTAGATTATAATGTTGATTTGTGATATGCTTTAAATATAGTTCTGTGGTAACATTGTCCAGAGGAGGCCAGTAAATGGATCTATGACCGAATCATGCCAGCAATACTAAATGGGGCTTACTTTGTAAATGCAAAAACAGGAGACATCATACATTTAATCCAAAGGTACAGTAAATGATTTCCTTCGCAAATGCAAGATTCGATTTGGCAGTTGACATACACATGAAATGTTTTGTTTTTCAAGTATAACAGCTTGCTAGAAGGATTATCTCTTAAAATAATGTAACATTCCTAAATGAGTACATTATTTTTTTTATTTTCTTATTTATTTTTTTCACATGTGTTTTGTGTTTGGAAATGAAAATAACATCATTTTTCTGTATTATAAAGTGGCTTTATTGACCCTTTCACTACCAAACTTCAAGAAGCAGTGACATTAGATCTGGCTCTGTATAAAAATATGTTTAGAATCTTTCATCATTTGAAAATATATGCACTGGACATGGTGCAGTACCTGGCAGGGATATCTGTCATGGAGAATAGGCAAATGCTAAGCAATTTCTAACAGAAGTCCCTGCTTGGTGTTTCACTGACACAAATGTCACAGGAGAGGCAGGGGATGGTTATGGTACTGAGTCCTTAATGCTTGCCACTGAAATGGTGATGTACAATTGAAAATAAAAGATAATAGCATGTACGTATGAAAATCAAACAGCTCAACTGGATCCATACAATTATAGTTACTTTCATGCACGCCTCAAAAAATAGCTTTAAGAGTCTAGGGGTATCGACACATAGGTACATCTTTATAATGATAAACTCTGAAGTTAACTACTCAGGATTCTCTGTTTTGTTGAGCTAAATACTGGAACTGCCTGACATTCACCATCATGCCATGTGTCTAATTGACACCAATGTCAAACATTACCAGTTGGTTCAATCTGTAATGGTCAGGGAGTAAAATAACTGAGGGCCTAATTACGATGTTGGTTGGATGAGGGTCTAACCCACACTGTTGCGGAATGGAATTACCCAACCATAGGTTAGTGGTTCCGCTGGATGTATTTGGATGGAACTGCCCTATGGGCAGTCAGAAACATCAAGTTTTCAATTCAGCTTGTACAGTCTAGCGGAAAAGAGCAGCAGCACAAGCTACAATTGTCAATGGATGTTTAGAAACATTCCTGCACCTTGTGGCAGGCACCCTGTTGTACCTGCCACACAGATCAAGGATGTTTAGGAGTGCACTACAGGTGCCCACCAGGCCACATAACAGAGAGCAAGAGGGAAGAGGGCCCTGATAGGGGCCCTCAAAGTCACTTTCTGGCTGCCTTTTCATGGCGGGCGGACCGCCATGACAGGGCAGGTGGAAAGTGACATTGTAATCCTGACGGCAAAGCCTAGACTAGCTACGCCAACCATTATGGGATTATCATTCCGTCCGCTCCCCCGACAGGATCTGTGAGTATGTCAGAAATGTAGTCGAATCCCCCCGCAGGTTTCCTTCTGACCACTACTATTGTAATACAGTGGTCGAACGGAAACCACTTACGTTGATAGTTTTCTTAAGTCTCTGCTTGAGAACTCTTTTGCTACAGAGGCTATTTCTAAGACAAATGAAGACTATGTCCATAGTTGTGAGTATGAACATGGCTAAGTTTGCTCATTAAAATGGGCAGGATACTTTTTTGCAGCGATGATATATGGAAGATCATTCCACAGCATAGCTGGATAGTCAAATAAGCCCTAATGACTATGCTTTCCACGTATACTTCTATAAAAAGACAGCATGATTTAGTCTGCTTATCTAAGATGACTTAAGGGTTGATATTTCTTACAGAGTTGTGAGAGAAAGTGAGCTACCTCAGACAAAGGGCATTAATGGCCAAACAGAGCAATTCAAATTGTATTCCATCCTTTACTGGGAGCCACTGCAACGTTTTCCATGCAGGCATTTCACGATCAACATGATGTTGCTAAAGACTCTCAGGTGGGGCTCTCATTGCTGCATTTTGAACTTGCAGTAATTTAGACTTGAGACACTTATTATTTTCTTGCATACACTGTAGGAGAAGTGTAGATGAGATGTTACAATTGTATACATTGTGTAAACATTTTGTGTGAACTTTAAGTACATAAGGATTTACTACTGTAAGTGACTGAAACCTCTTTTCCAACTGATAAGAGTTCCCTTATAGACAGTTCATTGTCCATCAAAATTGGGAGTTTCTTGCCTTGAAGGTAGGTGTCTGGTGAGAGTCTAAAACATCCAACAAGAATTAATTTGGCCTGGCCCAATTTTAGTCACTACCCCACCAGCATGTTCTCAGTTTTGAAGGAATTTAATTTCAGATGGCTTGTGTATATTTATCTATCAGAATCATGAATGTGGGCCACAGACCTCTGCTTTCCCTCGGAAATACAGGGTATGGATTTATTGACAAGCAGTGGATTATCTGTATTAGTATTGAAGGAATATTTCATAATTGAATAAGCTGCAGAAGAGAATTGAAATAGATAGTAAAAAGAAATGATGATCACGCACAAATGAATGGTATGAGGAAGTGACACTTTTTGCATGGTCACCTCCATTTTACGCTGAGTTGTATTGCTGTTTTTTAGCTTTGAACATAGAGGCACTTTTTCCCAGGCCCCAATATATGTATTGTGACCCCTAAAACATGGTAAGATTGGCACATCCCCTGTATATATACTTAACTTTACCTTATTGACATAGTGAATGGGGAGAAAATGACCACAGTGGCATAGAACATGAAATTTCAACTGTGAACTTCACCACTTATTGTGCCTTCCAGTAAAGTGAGTTTAGCATCACTACAACAGCTTTTAAATATATACAGGTATACATTTTTATTAGAAAAGAAACATACTTTTAAATATTAAATAAGTTACTCCTAAGGTAGAGCTTGTAGCCCACAAGGTAAAGTGCCTAATATTCAAAAATTCGGTCTTGCCATGTATCACGGTGACTAGCCCCCATTACCTATTTTCCCTGTAAAGGCTTATACCCCTTGTAAGAAAAAATCTAAGGCTGAGAATAAAATCACAAAAAAGCAATTTTACCAGAATAAACCAACCACTTGTTTTAACGTTTATTACAAATTTCGGTGTGAGGTAATATTTTTATAATTATTTAGTAAAAGTGACATCTAAAAATTTAGTGAAGAAAATGACTATCATTTGTGTTAAGTAATTCCGGATTTTTTACCTATCTGTTTTTCATCGTTGTAAAAGTCTGTCCACTTTACCCTTGCTAACCAGTAGTTAAGTATCTGTGCTCCCCCTTTAAATATGGTTGAATTTGCATCACCTTAATTGGCATATTTTACTTACCAATAAGTCCCAAGTATATTGTACAAATTGTATGCCAGTTGAATGCCAGTAGGGGACATCAGCACCCAGTGCGCCATCCCCTACAGTGGTACTACAAAATTGGCTCCAGGCTTACCATTGCAGTCCAACTAAAAGTGTTTTCAATCTACAATTCAACCTAAACCCTTCTGATAGGTCTAAACCTTGCTTTTACATACAAATAATTCACCCTAAATAGGGCCTATAGTCAAGAAGGCAGGGAGCATGATGCTTAAAAGTAGAACATGAGGATATTTAATATTGAACATGTCCTTACGGAGACTACCAACTTAAAGTTATTTTTATTGTAGCAATGCTGACCATTTCATTAGGAAATACTGCAATGCAATATTACATTTAATAATGCTATATTCGGCTAGAAAGGGGCTACAAATGTCATTATTAGATTCTGTAATATTTATTAAAAGCTCAATTCATTGATGGAGTAAGAAGTTTAATAAATAATAAGAGAGGGTACTTTTTCTTCTTCCTGCTTAAGCCTCTGGAGGATAATTTGCATTAGTTTCTTGCTACAGCCCTCTGACTGCTCAACCATGAATGAAGTGTGAAAAGCTGACCCCAGGGTAGAGGCAAAGATGTGGGTCTGGGAGTGCTTTCTGCTCCTCCTGCAGGATGTCCATTTTTGGCAGGGCCAAGAAACCTAACTAACTTCAAGGGTCTTTCCCTGTCTCATGCAGATGCCAGGTGAAACCTTCCCAGGCCCGATCTTTGTTCCCCATACCATTCAGGCTCCAATCACAGTGTAGAGGGAGTTGTCACCAGATTGGGCAGAAGTGGCAATAGAGTAGGGGTTGCTCACTTCTATTGCCACACTTCTGGAGTGCGAAACCGGTCCTAGGATGCTAGGGAAGACATGGCTTCCAAACGACACCTCCGATCAGCCAGCCACGCCCTCGCCGCCGTCCCCCGCATCCGAAGAACGACCACAGGAGGAAGATCCTTCTCCTACCAGGCCGCCAAGACCTGGAACTCCCTCCCGACCGACCTGCGCCTGACCCAGGACCACCTCGCCTTCAGGAAGAAGCTCAAGACCTGGCTATTCGGGCAGTAGCAGCACCCCCCCCCCCCCAGCACCTTGAGACCCTCCGGGTGAGTAGAGCGCTCTATAAATGCCTATGATTGATTGATTGATTGATGGCTTGGCAGTTCGGGCTGGACTGTTCCCATGAGGCACAGAGTCAAGACTGATTTGCAGATGGCCATGTCTGAACTGGGGTGGCGTGGTGAGCACAATAACGATGGATTAAACCCAGATCTGTGACTGGGGGTGAATGTTTTGCCAATGTGCAACATTCCGTCCATCATCTTGTGTGTTTTGCTGTTCGCCCTATGTGGGAAGTGTATGCCCAGATGTGGGTCCCCTGCTCACTACGCCACTGGAGTCAAGCTATCCTGGCTGAAGAGGGATGAAACCCCAAAACCGGTCCTAGGATGCTTGATTCCGGTCCAGGAAGACATGGCTTGGCAGTCCAGGCTGGACTGTACCCATGAGGCACAGAGTCAAGACTGATTTGCATATGGCCATGTCTGAACTGGGGTGGCGTGGTGAGCAAAATAACGATGGATTAAACCCAGATCTGTGACTGGGGGTGAATGTTTTGCCAATGTGCAACATTCCATCCATCATCTTGTGTGTTTTGCTGTTCGCCCCATGTGGGAAGGTTATGCCCAGACGTGGGTCCCGTGCTCACTACACCACTGGAGTCAAGCTATCCTGGCTGAAGAGGGGTGAAACCCCGAAACCGTTCCTAGGATGCTTGATTCCCGTCCAGGGAAGACATGGCTTGGCAGTTCGGGCTGGACTATTCCCATGAGGCACAGAGTCAAGACTGATTTGCATATGGCCATGTCTGAACTGGGGTGGCGTGGTGAGCAAAATAACGATGGATTAAACCCAGATCTGTGACTGGGGGTGAATGTTTTGCCAATGTGCAACATTCCGTTCATTCTCTTGTTTTTTTGACACTTCTGGAGTGGGCACACAGTCTCTGCACACCAGGAGAAGGGTTTTACATCATGGGATTAGGGAGATAGGGATACTCTGAGATTGTTTCTAGTGAGGCACACAGGAAATGCTGTAAACGTGGACAGAACAACCCCTGGGAACATTTACCTCTTTGGTTGGGGACAAGCCATCCATAAGCTGGTACGAGTCATAGAATTGGCATCACAAGTACTCCCCTCAGATAACTTTCTGGCACTGAAGAACAGAAGAAGACTGGACTTGCCATCTATGACCTGAGAGAAGACCTGAATGACTAGACCTGATCCAGGACAAAGATGTAGACTGTAAGGTTCATAAGCCTGACCTCCTGTTTAAGCTACAGGGACACAACAAGCTACAAGAGACTTTTTCTGCAGATGCCTACGTGACCAGTTCTAATTGTACCGGCCTTAGATCTTGCTGGTGGCTTCTGCTGGTGTGAGTCTTAACCCCCAAGTGCTATATATGATGTCATGGAACCTTAACTGTATCAGAGTTTACTCCTCCTAACATCCTCAAAATCTGAGATTTAGAAACTTTATGGCTCCAAAGACATGCGAAGAATCAGGACAAAACATTCAAGCTGATTCAATCGAGGGTTGCTGCTGCTGGGATGAAAATTCTGGTTTTCCCCTTTAAGAGCTTTTATGCAGATGCAAACTCTATTCAGCTGGATCTCATCGAGAAGATATCTGGCCTCTTAGAGCCCCCTTGGTGCAAAGCCTGCAGTATCGTAACGCTGGAAGAATATGAGCTCCAAAAAAGTGATTGAGTTTGAACAAAGAAATCTTGATGACAAAAGTATCTGGCTGGCAAGGGACATTCTTTGAGCTTAAAATTCAAACTTATCTCACTCAGCGCTTTCAACCAGAAACCAACAGCTTCAATACATTGTCTGATGGTTTTCTGACTTAGTAGAACCCTCCTTGGCTACAGCCCATGGCCTTGAACCACTGAAAATGTCAGACTTGCATTTTTTTGATTTCTGAGGTAAAGTGTTAAGGGCCAGTTGTGGTCAACTGTTCACAGTGAGAATGAGATACAGAAGCCAGTTTAGACCTAGTCGTAAGTTATTGTTAATTGTTATTGTTAATTGTGACTTGCAGAGCGCTTAATACCAGCAGGTCTCTAAGTGCTGTGAGAAGAGTAGCTACAGTCCCCCGGGTGAGTGTAACCCCAGACTAAACAATGTTATGCCCGAGAGTCGGTGAAGAGGAGAGTCTTCAATTTCTTCCTCAATGGCAGGAGGGCTTTCACACCAAAAAAACCCTCCTGCCATTTAGGAAGTCTAGAAGACCAAAAAGTCCTGCTTCAGAAAGGCACATTGTTACTTTTTTGAGGAATGTGCTGACATTTCTTCTAAGTTCTAATGCAGAAGAATACTTTTTCACTTGTTCAGGAGAAAAATCCTCCCTGAGCAATCTGATGCAGATTTGTAGCTGCTATTGTGGAAATGAAGACTAGATACTAGAAACAGGCTGGATCTGCTGGAGCTTTGGAGATTTCTCACTGAAGATTGTCAAAGTCCCAACACAGAATGTCATGTTTTTGAGGTGCTGAGAGCATTGAGCATTACCAAGTTAAATTTGAATCTGACATTGTGGAACTGTGGATAGTTTACATTTTACTGGCAGGTTCCGCTGAAGCTCCTGATGAAACATTTTCAGTAGTTCCCAAACATTCTTCTGGTTTCCAAACAACCACAGAAGCACACTTTTAAGGCACCCAGGGCTTAACAGGAGGCACTTAGACACTTAAAGGATGTCTGGCAGAGGAAAACAACATGGTCCTCTTCAGTACATGTCCAGTAGCCATTGGCCAGTGGGGCACTTAAAGGGAAAGGCCTCTTACTGCTTGTTGTGTCCTTGAAGCCAGACAGAAGATCAGTCAACTGACCATTGGAGTCTACTTCTTTGTCCTAAGTATAAGAAAGAGAAGGTTGAGTCTTTGAGGATCCTCCCAAGGTCACAGACAGCAGGTCTGTTCTGTTTTTGATGTTCTGCTGGTCCAGTAAGTGTTCTGAGGAGGTACCTTGGGGTGCAACATTTATGTCTGTCACTAGCTGTTGGTTGGGGTGACTACTGGCTCTTTCCTAATCAATAGGGTAAATGTTTCTGGGGATAGCACTACCTACATTTAAGCAGTTTCTATTTGGCCTGCTACAACAATCCCACAGTGTACCTTATTCTCAAAATCCAAAATGGGGAACCCTTCTCGTCTTGTGCAGAGCTGGTGTTTCTCTCCCAGAGGTGTGGGCAGGGTAATGAGCAGTCCCCACTTCTGTGGTGAGGCAAAACTGATTCCAAGGGTAGCTTTCCATCCACTAGGTTTGCTACCAGTCTGACTATGGGTACAAAGGTCTGCTTCCTTGAGGTCCCCCCTGATATTTTCTCATGAAACAGCAGGTCACCTTTCAAGTTGATTAAGTTCCTGAATCAACCCTAAATGGTCTTCCTTGAAGGAAAAGAAAAACACTTCCCCGCAAAGTGATCATCGTCAATGCTTTGGGAGACTTTTTCAAACGTATTTCATTTAGGACAAATACAGAGTGGGCAATTTTAGGAAAGATATAGGCATTATCCTCAAGAAGCTTCAGGCAGGTTAAAGGTACATTTCTAAAAGTTAAATTACCCATATATTTAATAAAAAACGTACTTTACTATTTTATTGTATTTTTATTAAATATACAAATAAGTCTAAAGGTTAAAGCATCTAAATTAAGATTCTATAGTTTGATGTTTCCAATGTGCTGGTTATAGCCTGACCAGTGACAATGTTTTGGGCACAGTCACAGGAGGAACATGCCACTTCCAGTGTCAATCATGTTCCACTTTCATGTGTGATTTATTTATTATTTGAAATCATGTTTTTATGTCTTTCAAAAGGGTGATTTTGAAGCATATGCCCAGCAGGGCTCCAGCTGCTGCTGCCAAGCTACTCAGGGTAGGCCTAAAGTCATGTTTTCACTGCCACTATAGTGGATGGCACATTAGGTGGTGAAGTCCACAGTTGGTATTACTTTTCTATGCCATGAGTGCAGATTATACACCTTGTACTGTGGTTTAATAGGAGATTCAAATAAGTTAATCAAGGATTAGCCAATTTTTGTATGTTGTAGAACTCTGAGCGCATACTCTAGTTACTGGACAGCAGTACCCCATGACCAGAATCTACAAAACAGCAATACAATTTAGCAACCATACAAAAAAGGAAATTTATTCACACCGAGTATTTAAAGCCCCATCTAACCACCATCACAGGGTATGTAGGAAATGAGTTTAGCAGACAAAGTACTTCAGCATTAATACTCTATTTGGAGTTGGGTGATCCGCCATGTTTCTGACAGCTGTGCCCAGCAGGCTCTGACATCTTAAACTCTACTCAAATAGCCCAAAAGTGTTGGGACCCTTGGAACGGTTGCATCAGACCATATGAACTATTTAGCATTCTTTTTTTACCACACTGGCAGCCATGAACTGATTTTTTTTTTAAATGACTTACACACCCTACGAGAAAACTCCCAGGGTGTAAAGGGAATTTGTTTTTGAAAAAGAAAACTTTTTGTTTGAGTGGCTGTCTCAAAAAGGTAGCTTCTCAGCAATCTTTCAGTGGCTTCAAGGGAGCTGTCAAGGTGGTGGTTGCTCCAAAAGCAAAGAGGTTTCCATAGGGCCGCTGAAGTACTCAAAAACAAGGTGAGGGTTAGTGTGGTCAGGATGGCAGAGGTAATGATCTCTGTCACCATAATAGATCGCGGGCTCACTAAATACACTGAATAAGGCCACTATTGTTTGGCTTCAGCACTCAACCAGTTAGTGGGTAGTGGACTGTTTACTGACAGTAAATAGAGAGCTCTGAGTACCTACTGAAGGTGTTCGTGAGCTGCAATAATCTATCTAAAGTCATCTCTGGATGTGCTACATAAAGTAGGATGTCATCAGAATAGACGGAGATTCTATCATTGTAAATGTTATTCTGCCTCAGTCCCCTCACCAATGCACACACCCTGATTGAGGAGACAAGGGTTAAAACCCATTGCAAAGTTCATGGGAGATACGGCTCAACCCTGCCCAATCCCTATCGCTAGTTCAAAAGATTTTTACATTAAGTACAAAGCTGCTCAATTAGGGTCTCTTGATGTGTCTGAATCTGACCCAATAACTACTTCAAATCTAGGGAGAACTCTGCCCAGCTCTGCTCCTTCAAATTTAGTGAGAGAATGATAAAGCCTAGGCGCAGAGACTAAGTGCTAAGACCAAACAAGGGGCAGGGAACATGGGCTGCACGCATATGCTTTATCTCAAAATATGAACGGGAAACAGCATTTACAACACTGCCATTACATTGCATTCCTTTTACAATTCGGTCGTTATAACAACCGCGTTGTTAGAGCGTGATGCCTTAACATCGCAAGTCATTAGATCGACTTGCTGTAGGGGTGCTCTAACACTAAGGAATAGTGTAATTTACTATCCAAACACCTTCCCTACTGTGGCGCAGGCTCAAGTTGGAATAGTTAATTATATTATTCCCAATTCCAGCATGCTCCCTACAGCAAGTCGATCTAATGACTTGGGATGTAAAGGTATTGTGTTCTAACAAAGCGGTTGTTGTAACAACCGCGTTGTAATAGAATGTGATGTGATAGCATGCAATGTAACATGCTATATTCAATCTGAACCAGTGATGGCAGAAACCAAGACAAGGGGAAGCACCCACAAAGGGACAGGTGGCGTGGTATTTGGATAGGTGCACAAAGGCCCCCAAAAGCACAAAGACTCATGCTTGTGAATCAGCTGTTCAGGTGCGGCTCCTCAGCTATGGCAGAGGTGCGTCGCCCAACTGCTTTTAAACAGTGAGAAACATAAAATTACAATAACTTAAAGTTATTGTCATTTTATGTTTCCTGTCCTGCTGCTTTGCAGGGGGAGTGTGGGTGGGGCTACTCAGCTTCCCAAGCAGGGCAGGGGCAGAGTGCTTACCCCACTCCTGACTGCGCAAAGACTGTTTGGTCGGCCTTCTCGGGATGCCCAAAACAATCATGCACACTACCCTGTTCTCCATGCAGGCTGCAAAGAAATCTATTGAATTGCTTAAACTATTTAGTGCGTTTTTTAAAATCTTGTAACAATTGTCCTTCACTTCTGGATGGAGTGTGCATCATGTATTATTGAAGGTTACTTTGAAAGGAGTCCACAGTGAACCATTGAGTTTTTCACCCTTATTACTATTCCTCTTAGTTCCTGATGAGCACATTGTGCCAACAATTGTGTGTTTGCAGTTGGCAAACCAAAGACCATCTTAACCTCCGCCTCTTTTGGCTTAGAGATGCCAAGGAAGCTTCTCCACCTCATTCCAAGGTCCCTACTAGCCAACCTGTATCCAATCAAAGTTGAAGGGAAAACTACTTTAGACCCTATCAGGTGGCAAGAGAGAATATCTTAATAGGATATTTTCTTAGGAGTTCTTGCTGAAAGAAGAAGAATCACACAAGAACACAAAGACTGAAGGACACCTAACTCCAGCTGATACTCAGGGACTCCAAGTGATAACCGTTTGGTCTCTTGTGTTCCTACTTCAGTGACAGAAAAGAGAGCCTCATCCCAAGATAGCTCTGCTGACCACTGAGGATTGGGCCCTTTAGGACACCTGGCTGGAGAGAGATGTGGTGCGTCGAGGCCAGCCCAGAGGAGCCACAGCCTGCAGGACTGGCTAAGTGGAACTTCAAAAAGTTGGGACTTAGAGCCAGAAATAAAGGTTGGATGTAAGCACTTTGTCCATCAGGGTGGCAGACAATGTTACATCTGCCACTCTGATGGGGAGAGGACCACTAAATCTAGATATCTTTATAGATCACCACTGCTCAAGAAGCAACCTCAGTAGTTTAAGAGTAACCATCATCACAGTAGGCTTAGTCGTAGGGCATTTTTCTTCTGACTGGCCACCATATTGGATGTTGGTGTTTTCTTTCTTACCACCTTATTTTACTACTTGCCATGGACATGTCTGAACACAGACTATAATTTGATTACTATTGACCATCCCCAAACATTTCATGACTCCGGTTGCCACTAATTTTAAATTTCTCCAAAAACAAAGCTTTTTCCACCATAACCAAAGGTGGTTTGACTGCAGGAGTTAGTCCAGCAGCTCCCAGCATTAGGAGAACTTTTGCGGTTACAGATCACAACATGCCCTGGCTAGAGGGTTTCAACTTCATTTCAGAGACTAAATCATAAAGTTAAAAACATTTAACAGAGATTAATCTGCTTGGTGTATCTGACCTTCATTCCATCATGGCTGGACGCAAATCACATCTAGAAGCCAGCATATTATGCTAATACATATGATTTGCAATATTCTTGACATGCAATTTTGGGGCATATTCTCAAGGATGTATCGCTGAGGTATCGGCACTTCATCTCAGCCAAACTCACAATAAATTAATCGCCCCATTCACAAGCTGGTGCTAACAGCCCATATCACCAGTTTAACTGTGATAGCAGTCGCAAAAGACATCACCACAGATAACCCCGGCAACTAACGCTAATGATATGCAGAGTAGGCTTTCCCGTGCAAAAAGCCACAACAACACCACTCCACAACATTCTCAACGACCAGCCAGATTGGCGATAAGATCACAAAACATGTGATAAGGCACGTTAGCAGCAGGAATGTAACACCTGCTCTCACCTGGTGTAAAGTCGGACTATATCCTGCACCAGAAAAGGGAGCACAGTCCAGAGCCACAGCTGAAGAACAACAGATGTCATGCAGCTCGGACCCCGAAGAGGGCCAAAACACCCACCGCTACCACCCGGACCACCCCCCACACCTCCCCTGGGGCCCGACCCCGGGCACCCCCCACCTCCCACGGACCAAGAGATTGCGCATCATCGTCACAAAATCATGAACAAAATAATTCGCCTGATGTCGCAGAATTACAACAAATAACAGTCATGTGAGTACAGAAAAAGCAGAATCAATCATTCACCATTGGAAGTCCAAACAAAATATCCCAATCAAATTTGTCTTCAAACAACTATTTGGAAGAGTCATGGTGGGTCATCCCTGGACAATTTGTAAGTGACAGCCTGCAAGGCAATATCAAAGATAAGAAGGTGTGTCAGGCACTCATCAAAGGACAGAGTGAGAGAGAGAAAGAGAGAGAGAGAGAACGAGGGAGATTGAACAAGGAGCGCAAGGCCAATCGGGCCCTTGGCGCATACATGCCAACTGTTGCATGTGTAGCTCAATTGGTGCACCCTAAATCTAAGGCCTGGCATCAATTTCAGAGGGAAGGCCACATCACAATTCAGAAATGCAAACAGTGGTAGAAAGCTCCTTTGTCTCAATACATAAGGCGGAAGGACATCCGGACCTCTGACCTTGGTCTTAAATGCACCCCCTGAGTGAGATACGATACCAGACTCTGACAACTCCCACACCACAAACTGCGCTAATGAAAGACCAACTTTTCCACACCCCACACACACTTGCCCCTGCCTGAGGTACACCTGCATGGGATGCCCCTGACACATTGGTAAAAAACAACCCATACATCCAAACGTTGAACACACATATGACTCATTGCTCTGGGCTGTGGCATATCGTCCACAGAACTT
Source organism: Triturus cristatus (assembly GCF_964204655.1). Lineage (NCBI taxonomy): Eukaryota > Metazoa > Chordata > Amphibia > Caudata > Salamandridae > Triturus > Triturus cristatus. The sequence goes on from NC_140590.1 coordinate 1,117,403,863, forward strand.
CCGCCGGTCTGAGGAGTGCCGGGGGTAAGAGACTAACAAACGCAATGGCAGGCAATCCCTGGCAAATGCACCACCGTTGTCCCGTGGAACTGCACCGTGCACGAATGCTGCATTTGTTGGGATCACTGCCACTGGCAGTTTTGCTAATCAGTTACTGTCTAAGTTTCCGTCTTGTGTACGTCATATGCGTCCAGCCCTGTTTCCACTGTCTATCATGCACATTCGAGTGGCCCATGGATGTCTGCCTATCCAACACAACGGTAGCTGAACTGGATTATGACTTGTGTGTGCGCCCCCTGTTGGCCCAAGAACAGAAGTGCAACCGGGATACCCATGCATGGGATGCCTTGATCTGTGGTGTATGTGCTGGCAGTAGTGGATGAGAGATTGCACAAGTCATCATGTGCAGTGACCACATTCAGGTGCTACCCTATTGGGCTGTGTTGCGGATTGGTGAAACTGCGTGGACGGAGCACATCTGTCCGGACCAGTTAATGGCTTGGCTCTCCCTCATGTTCCTTGAACTCGAGAACGACGTACTTCTGAGACTGATTGCCAATGATGCTGCACTCGCATTCATGGACTAGTAACTACCTTCCTGCAGCCACAACAGATTGACACCCAGAGCACAGGTCCCAACACTGTGTTGCATCGTGGAGGAATGGTCACATATCCCAGAACAACAGTGGAAATGTCTGCATTCGCCCGAACTCCGAATGCATGTGCGTGCACTTATGCGTGTTGTTACACATCTGTGCAAGGTGATGCAGCCCCATGTGTGGAGCTGCACAGCATCGTTTGGCAATGTTCCTGAATCTGACATACTGCTGGAGGGAGACTACACACATGGCAATGTAGCACAACATGTGATGTTGTTGGTCGCTTTCACCTGCTCACTCTCACCAGAGCACACAGTCGGTGCAGTCCGGTGGTACAGGTCCATGCAGATCCCATGGGCTGTGAGTCGTGTCCCCTAACACGGGGCAATGAACAGACGCCAAACATCATATGACTAGTCCAGCAAGGCAAGATGGGCTGAGACCACTGCCATCCGTAATGATTTGTGTTCATTTGTACCTCCCCATTTCTTGCACCTCGACATGTACCATGCTGCCTGTGAGTGTCTTAAGCATTTTTCTGCATGGTGTGGTCTATTCCTTACCAGCACTGACACACACATGCTAATACAGTCTACTCAACTTCACCAGTGTACAACTGTGATGAGTGTTGATTAGTATGACAAATCGTGTGCCTCAATGGGCATTGTCCGTACACAGGGAGGGACAGACTGCCGCATGTACATTGGTGGTGAGTTCCTATTGGCAGCTCCACCTCTGTGAGCCGGACATTGTGTTTGGGATAGTTGCTGGTAGACCTGTTCTCCTACGTGTCTTCAGTACTGCGTGTATGGCGTCCAACTTCTTCCCATGTGAATCAATGTGATCCATCAAAACAGGCTGTGTCCACACTGATGTGTGTGAGTAGGTTATGCAAAGAGATGTTCTGTAGCCACATGCAATGGGGAACACTACTTCAGGTGTGCTACCTATTTTGACATTTCTTCACACAGCCCTAATTAACACATGGACGTTGGGTAACGTTGGGGGGTTGTGAGATTGTTGGGTCACAGCTAGTTCACACCTTCACAGTCATCTAATTGGCTATGTGGGTCAGTGTCAAACATGTGCATTGATGACATTTACCAGGGTGTACCTTTTTGTGCAAACAATGTCCCTACATTCATCCATACTTTTATACGTGATTGAAAATAGACATGACACATCTATGTGATTTGGAATGTTTTATTCACATTCTGGGAAGTGTCGGAGCTGGAGCAGTACATGGCCAGTTCAAGCCCACATAACATGGTTGCCCAGTGGTGGGCCAACCAGAGCCCTTGGGGGAATGCAAAGTTAATCTGAAGAGGAAGAGTTTAGTCTGCAGCCGGATTGCTGTGTAATTGCTACCAGAGCAGATATGGCAGGGTCCAGGTGAATGTTGGAGGGGGTTTTGGTGGAAAGTGGGAGGTGTTGCTTCAGGGCATGATGCATAGGGCTGAACCAGGCAGGGACTGGTCATGTGGCAGGGATGGATGCTACTACCTCCTTCCTCACACAGTCATTACCCTACACATCTTACTCCTCTGAGACGTCTTCTGTGTCCGTTGTGTGTGGTGGTGTTATGCCTGCATCACTGTGTGCCACTGACACATCAGGGTGCGAAGGTGATAGGGCTGCATCACTGTGTGCCAATGACACGTCAGGGGCGGAGATGTGTGTGTCAAGGTTCCTGCAGCACTCATCTGGTACAGGCTCAGTGGCAGCAATGGCAAGATGAGGATCTGCAAGGCATGGAAGATCCAACCGAAGTCTCGTTGGTGCTCATCCATGGCAGCCATACTTCTAGGCTGCATCAACTCTATGGTCTCTATTGTCCTCCATATCTGTGCCAACTCTGTGCTGTTATCGCTGGAGCCTGTCTGACTAGACAGTTCTTGCATCCGAGTGATGGCCCCAGCGAGGTCAGCCAAGGATTGTTGGTGAGCATGGTGCGGACAGTGTGTGTCCATTAGCGACTGTAAGTGGTCTCTGATGGGACTGAGACACCGACGTATGGTATCGAGTTTGGCTGCCATGAGGTCGAACCCCACCTGCAGGTGGTCAGCCATCTTCTCCTGGCAAACTAACACACGGCGTTGGAATTCCATGTGTTGGTAGTGGGGGTCCTGTGAGCCAGCCATGGTGATATGTGCTTCCTGTTGTGTGGTCTGTGCAGGGTGTGGGGTCACTGCGATGCAGCTGGGCTGTCCTGCTCCTGGAGGTGAGGTGCGGAGGCTGTCCATTAGCTGCTGGAGGGTGTCTGAGCAAGTGTGCAGGGTGTCCTCTTCATCATCACTGTAGAGATGTGTGGTCTGCTCTGCAGGAGGTGTTTATTATCCCTCTGCAATGTAACGGGGAGATGCAGGGTAACAGTGTGTTCCATGTATGTTGACACATTGTAGATTTTTACATTCAGACGGCATGACAATGTACATTGTGGCTGTTTTGGTGAAGCTGGCTATTTGATGGCAGACAGTGGAAATTTCGAGTACATGACGGATGTGTGGTTGTACTCGTACATTATCATCTCACAGTGACATGCAATGCCAGATGTGATTGGCCAGTTTCTATGCACGAGCAGCACCAATTGTGTCCTCTGTCCTGTGGTGTAAGGGTTGCACTTTGTACCACATTGTCGTCAATGTTGATGTACTGTGATTGCTATGTGTGTGTGTTACATTGTTGGCGGGTCGCCCCTGCAGCTCCGATTTGGCGGCCCCTTAACCCTTTGAGGCGGTGTGCCTTTGACTTGTGTGCTTTTCGGGTCCTGGGATGTTTGCAACTTTGGCCATTTGTGCTCTTGGACAAATTTAGCACTCGAGTGCATTGTGTGTCTGCAGATGTGTTTTTGCCGTCATGGGTTGTAGGTGCAGGTGGATGTGTCAGAGTGTGACCTGCTCCTTTACGGATGTGGTCCACACTCAGCCACCTCAATGCCGTCTCATGCACCATGTCATGTATTGTCACAGCAGCCATGCTATCTGTAATGCAGTGTCACTTGCATTGTCAGTGTTGCTCACAGAGCTGCTGCTTTTCTGGATTCAGCACATGTGCATGGGTAGGTTGTGGCATTGGTGATATGGAGGGGGACCCAATTGTGCTCATTGTGGACGGGGGCCTACTTGGTGTTTCTATGTGTACTGCAGTGTGCCAAGGGTATCAGGGACATGTTCCACACTCATTGTGGGTGTGCAGTGTGCTGCATATGATTGTGCATGTGTGCCATTGTGCCCATCTCCCTCTGTCCACCCAGTCCCTGGTCATTACTCACCCTGTTGCTGTTGGGTCAGGTCATATCGAGCTGTGTCCAGACACCCAACTCCTTACACCATCTCCACACTGATGACTCTGGACACCATTTCCTGCAGCTCATCCAGCTCCTCCTGTGGCGCAGGATGCCTACCTCCAGTCGCCTTTGCTGCCTTACTGTTGGCAGTGAGTTTCTCCTTGGTTTGGCTGTGCACTTCATGCCAGCACTTCTTGACCTCCTCCATTGACCTCCTTGACACTGACGATGGACTGCCCTTTTTCCATTTGTGTTGCCAATGACACAGTGGAGGTGACAAACAGTTGTTGGTAGTGTTCTATCACCTCCGTGACAATGATCCAGTCTCCCTGCGGACTGAACCCCTGGCTGGTCCTCCGTGGGGCTTGTGGGGTTTGGGTTGCCTCTGCACTCGGTCCGGGTGCATCCATGGTGGTACACAGTTTGATTTGGTTTTGATTTGGTTTTATAGTGCATTTCCCTGCATGACTCAAGGGAATTGCGGGCCTGTGGATGGTTGTCGCTGATTTTTGTATCGCAATTTGGGGTATAGCAACTTTTTCCTGTTGATGTTTCGCATTCTTGCACGGTCATTTAAAGCATTTTCATGGGACTATCGCATGGTGCTGCAGGGTTGTGAATACACCATTAACACAGTGTTATTTTCCCATGATAGACTGCAATGTGAAGAGTTGCGTTAAGCTAATTTTGCGGTAGTTATGACACGTTCTTGTGGATATGCCCCTTTGCATATTATCAAATCTGGTTAAGCTCATTAGATTATGTTCCTTATAATTCCCCTACGGTGTCGAATTCTTTTAGATAATTTTATTGTTTTAGTGTTTTTACTTTATTACTGTTTGGTATCGCACAATTCTTTTCATAGGTCATGTAAGTTAAGCCTGTCTTCTCTGTATCTTATTTATCAGGGGGTTAAGCTTAAAATTGTTTAGCCACTTTAGCATTCACCGTGACAAGTTAAGGTTAATATTCCTTTAGCTGGTTGACAGACTATCCCAAAATAATAATTCACTTAATTGGGATCAACCAATTATTTTGCTTCTTATATTTTGACAAAAATCTTTGTCTTTTCAGTTTCTGGTTAAAAGAATGAAAGCAAATATTAGGATTTTATGATCGTTCTCAATAGATGATGTATACCACCCATCACAATTCAAAGACCACAGTGAGAAAAAAAGGTCCCACAAAAATACTAAAATTCCCTCAATAAGGGAAAATGTTCAATTTCATAGACTAGGTAAAAAACATTTAGACTTACTTCTGCTACCTACAGGAGCAATAAAAAAGAGATATAAACATTAAGACATAGATTAGCATCATGACAATAAACAAATAAGTCGCCCTTTAGAAACTGCACAATTATTCATGTCATGTCTGTTTTAAAACAAAATATTGAAATGCCAGTCTGATTTAGAAATCTCTTAGGAGTCACTCACAAGTTCAATATGTACACTTCCAGACACTGTATAAGAAGTTATACTTACTGGGGTTGACTGAAAGAGAGATAAGAAACTGATGTTAAATATTGGATATATCAATTACAATCATTTGAACTTCGAAAATTATACTCAAAATCTGTGAAAACCACAGAAATGCTACTTTACATGCTAGCAAGATATATCAAAATTACAATTCTCATTTAGGAGGAAACAAACTATACTTGACAGTTGAATTGATTCAGACAAGATTGGGCTTGATAGGAACATGTGCAAATCTAACTGAATATGAGCGTAGCCAGTGCTATTAAAACTTTCCCAAATGCACTATAGATAATCAAGTACATTTGTGTAGTGTCATTTATGATTGTCTGTTCCCTAATTTTCACAACTATATAGCATATAACTCATGTTTTCTTTTAAGTTTGTTCATCTCCTTCCCTGTTACTTTGACATATCTCTATAATACTGATTTAAAATACCAATGAAATATGTGGTGAGCCAAAGTAAATATGTCATATTCTATTGTAATGCATCAGAGCTCTATTTTTATAAAGCCTATAATGTATGGGCTTAAAGACCCCAAGCATTATCCTTGGCTACAAGCATGAAACAAGTTGCAAGGGTCAATTTCCTGATCTGCCTAGCTGACTTGTCACATCTGGGCCTGATCGGAACCATGCTGGGAACCTCTGCTGGAGTGAGTGCTGCATTGTAAGTGCTGTCTCTAAGTTCCTGTTAGCCTTAGAAGTGACCAAGAGGAGATGCTCCTGAAAGTATGTAGAGTTGTGACTGAGAATATTTTTTGACTTCCAAAATGTTTAGAGTTTCTGCAGACCTCTCTTAAGCATTGCCCGATATTTAGAATGTCTTCCACAGATATAACAACAGGTTTGTCCCACTGAAGGATATCTGGATTTGATGAAAACGACTAAAGGCTTGACTCCAAGTGCGGCAGATAGGTTGCTCTATCAAAACATAAAGTATGTACTGTTCATGTTATAAAAAATGTATTAAAACCAAATGCAATTGTAATAGGACAAACAAGGCATCGATCATGTTTGTAGAGTCAGAACTATCTCCCAAAACTTAAATCAGGCCTTAAGCCCAGAGGCAGAAATCAGTACGGAACTAAGGTGCTATAATTATACCCAACATGTCATGAATCCGGTTGCCACTAATTTTCAAATTTCTCAAAAAACAAAGCTTAGTTCCACCATAACCAAAGGCGTCAGCAGGAGTAAGTCCAGCAGCTACCAGCATTAACAGAACGTATGCGTATATAGATCGCAACAGTCCCTCGCTGAAGGGTTTCAACTTCCATTTCATAGACTAAATCATAAGGTTAAAAAATTTTACTGGGATTAATCTGCTTTGTGTATCTGACCCTCATTCCATCAATGCTGGATGAAATTACATCTAAAAGCTAGCATATTGCGCCAATACTTATCAATTTGCACAATTTTTGACATACAGTTTTACGTATTATCAAATCTGGTTTCACTAATTAGATTATGTTAATTACAATTCACCCAATGTGTCTAATTCTTTTAGGTAATTTTAGCGTTTTGATTTTATTACTGTTTGGTATGGCACAATTTTTTTCACAGTTCCTGTAAACTGAGCCTGTATTCATCAGGGGTTTAAGCGTAAAATTATTTAGCCGCTTTAGCGTTCACCCTGAGAAGGTAAGGTTAATATTTATTTCATAGGTTGACAGCATACCCAAAATAATAATTCACTTAAATTGATCAACCAATTGTTTTGCTTCTAATAATTTGACTTAAATATTTGTCTTTTCAGTTTCTGGTTGAAAGAATGAAAGCCAATAAAATGATTTTATGATAGTTATCAAGAGATGATGAATACAACCCATCACAATTCAAAGCCCACTTCAAGGAAATCAGGTCCAACACAAATGCAAAAATGTAATCAATAAGGCAAAATGACTAATTTCATAGACTAGGTACAAAACATTTAGACTTTCTTCTGCTGCCTAGAGGAGCAATAAGAAAGAGATGTAATATTTAGACATAGATTGTCATCAAGAAAATAAACAAATAAGTCAACCTTTAGAAAATGCAGAATTATTCATGTCATTTATATGTTAACAAAAATTATTGAGATACCACTCTCATTTAGAAATCTCTTAGGAGTCACTCAAAAGTTCAATATGTACAGATCCAGACACTGAAGTAAAAGGTAAACTTACTGCTGTTGTCTGAAAGAGAGATAAGAAAGTGATGTTAAATATTAGATATATTATTTACAATCATTAGAACTTCAAAATGTAAACTCAAAATGTGTGGAAACAACAGAAATTCTACATTACATGTTAGCAAGATATATCAAAATTACAATTCTCATTTAGGAGCAACCAAACTATACTTTACAATTGAATTGATTTAGACACAATTGGGCTTGATAGGAACAAGTGCACATCTAACTGAATATGAGTGTAGCAAGTGCTATTTAAACTTCTCCAAATTCACTGTAGATAATCAAGTACATTTGTTTGGAATCATTAATGCGTGTCCATCCCCTAATTTTCACAACTGTATAGCAGATAACCAATGTTTTCTATTAGGTGTGTTCATTTTCTACTCTGTTACTTTGAAATATTAATGTAATACTGATGGAAAATACCAATGAAGTATGTGGTAAACAAAATGAAATATGACATATTTATTGTAATGCATCAGAGCTATAGTTTTTTAAAAAGCCTGGAATGTACGGCCTCAAACACCCCAAGCATTATCTTTGGCTACAAGGACAAAACACGTTGCAAGAGTCTTTTTCTTGATCTGTCTAGGTGACTTGTCACAACTGGGCCTGAACTGAATCATGCTGTGTACCTCTGCTGGAGTGGGTGCTGCATTCAAAGGGCTGTCCCAAAGTTCCTGTTAGCCGTAGAATTGACCAAGAGGAGATGTTCCTGAAAGTATCCAAAGTTATGACTGAGAATATTTTTGGATCTCCAAAATGTTTAGAGTTTCAGCAGACCTCTTTGAAGCATTGTCCGATATTTAGAAGGACTTTCACAGATATAACTACAGGTTTTTCCAACTAGAGGATATTTGAGCTTGTTGAAAAAGACAAAAGGCGTGTCTCACAGTGTGGCAGATAGGTTGCTCAATCAAAACATAAATGATGTACTGTCCTTTTATAAGAAGTGCCTTAAATCCAAATGCAATAGTAATAGGCCAAACAAGACATCAATCATGTTTTTAGTGTCATACCTATCTGCCAAACCTAAAATCAGGCACTATGCACAGAGGGAGGAATCAGGACGGAGCAAAGGTGCTATAATTATCCCCAAACATGTCATGACTCCGGTTGCCACTAATTTAGAATTTCTCAAAAAACAAAGCTTTTTCCAAGATAACCTAATGCGTCAGCAGGAGTTATTCCAGCAGCTCCCAGCAATGAAGACAACGTCTGCGGATATGGATTGCAACAATCCCTAGCTGAAGGATTTCAACTTCCATTTCAGAGACTAAATCATAAGGTTGAAAAATGTAACTGGGATTAATCTGCTTGGTGTATCTGACCATCATTCCATCATGGCTGGAAGAAAATCACATCAAGAAGCAGCATATTCTGCCAATACTTATCATTTGCACTTCAAGACATTACCAATATTTTTGACATGCATTTTTACGTATTTTCAAATTTGGTTTAGCTAATTAGATTATGTTCGTTACAATTCACCCAATGTGTCTAATTCTTTTAGGTAATTTTATTGTTTTCGTGTTTTGACTTTATTACTGTTTGGTATCGCACCATTTTTTTCACAGTGCCTGTCTTCTCTGTATAATATTTATCAGTGGGTTAAGCCTAAAATTATTTAGCCACTTTAGCGTTTACACTGACAAGGTAAAGTTAATATTTCTTTCACAGGTTGACAGCCTACCCAAAATAATAATTCACTTAAATGGATCAACCAATTTTTCTCCTTCTACTATTTTGACAAAATATTAGTCTTTTCAGTTTCTGGTTGAAAGAATGAAAGCCAAAAATATGATTTTATGATAGTTCTCAAGAGATAATGAATACATCCCATCACAATTCAAAGACCACATCAAGGAAATCAGGTCCAATACAAATGCAAAAATTTAATCAATAAGGCAAAATGACTAATTTCATAGACTAGGTACAACACATTTAGACTTACTTCTGCTGCCTAGAGCAGCAATAAGAAAGAGAAGTAATATTTAGACATAGATTATCATCATGAAAATAAACAAATAAGTAAAACTTTAGAAAATGCTGAATTATTCATGCAATTTATATGTTAACAAAAATTATTGAAATACCACTCTCATTTTGAAATCTTTTAGGAGTCACTCAAAAGATCAATATGTACAATTCCATACACTGAATTAAAAGGTAAACTTACTGTTGTTGTCTGAAAGAGAGATAAGAAAGTGATGTTAAATATTAGATATATCATTTACAGTGATTAGAATTTCAAAAATTAAACTCAAAATGTGTGGAAACAACAGAAATGCTACTTTACATGTTAGCAAGATATATCAAAATTACGATTCTCATTTAGGAGCAACCAAACTATACTTTACAATTGAATTGAGTCAGACACAATTGGGCATGATAGGAACAAGTGCACATCTAACTGAATATGAGTGTAGCAAGTGCTATTTAAACTTCTCCTAATTCACTGTAGATATTCAAGTACATTTGTTTTGAGTCATTTATGCTTGTCCATCCCCTAATTTTCACAACTATATAGCAGATAACTAATGTTTTGTATTGGGTGTGTTCATCTTGCTGCCTGTTACTTTGAAATATTAGTGTAATACTAATTTTAAAATACCAATGAAGTATGTTGTGAAAATGACATATTGTATTGTAATGCATCAGAGCTGTAGTTTTTAAAAAGCCTGGAATATATGGGCTCATAGACCCCAAGCATTATCTTTGGCTGCAAGGACAAAACACGTTGCAGGAGTCTTTTTCCTGATCAGCCTAGTTGACTTGTCACAACTGTGCCTGAATTGAATCATACTGTGAACCTCTGCTGGAGTGGGTGCTGCATTCTAAGTGCTGTCCCTAAGTTCCTGTTAGCCTCAGAAGTGACCAAGAGGAGATGCTCCTGAAAGTATGCAAAGTTGTGACTGAGAATATTTGTTGACCTCCAAAATGTTTAGAGTTTCTGCAGAACTCTTTGAAGCATTGCCCGATATTAAGAAGGTCTTTCACAGATATAACTACAGGTTTTTCCAACTAGAGGATATTTAAGCTTGTTTAAAAAGACATGAAACTTGTCTCACAGTGTGGCAGATAGTTTGCTCAATCAAAAAATAAATGATGTACTGTCCATCTTATAAGAAGTGCATTGAATCCAAATGTAATAGGCCAAACAAGGCATCAATCATGTTTGTATTGTCATACCTATCTGCCAAACCTTAAATCAGGCACTAAGCCCAGAGGCACAAATCAGGACGGATCTAAGGAGCTATAATTATCCCCAAACATGTCATGACTCTGGTTGCTTCAAATTTTTAATTTCTCCAAAAACAAAGCTTTTTCCACTATAACCAAATGCGTCAGCAGGAGTTATTCCGGCAGCTCCCAGCATTAAGTGGACGTCTGCGTATATAGATTGCAACAGTCCCTAGCAGAAGGGTTTCATTTTTTTTTTAAACATTTTTTTTTGTTCTTTACCAACATATACAAATCAAGTTAAATCATCTTTAACAACATCGTGCCTTCCCACCCCCCCACCCCGGGTCCAAGAAGTAACCAAGGATAAAAGCAATAAAAATAAAAAATACAGAAAAAACAGAGAAGGAACAAAAAAAAGGGACAGTATATACTTATCGAAACTAAGACACAATCATTGCAGATATATGCAAAAACAAAAAGTAGCTGTCTACGCCAGAAAAACAAAAAAGAGAGCAAGCTTAAAAAAGAAAAATAGGTCCGAATAAGAGCAGGGGATCGGTAAAGAGAGACAGTGAGGGAAAAATGAATCACAAATATACAGAAAAATATTCTACATATATATTATGCATTATGGGGGCTCAGAGTATCAAGCCATCTAGTCAAAGGGTCCCAAACCACTAGACCCTTTTCTCTTGCTCTTCTTCCCTTCTTAGCATAGACAGCTCTCTCCAGCCTATACGTAGCAAGTAATCTAGCTTGCCATTGGCCAAAAGAAGGGGGGTTCAGATCTTTCCACTGCGTAGCAATACATATCCGAAAAATAGTCATAGCAACGAACAACAAAGCACCACCTTCTTTAACATTAAGCAAATCATATAACCCTAGCATAATGGTAATTGGCATAAGTTGAATACCTAGAGAAAGGATTCTACTCAAAAACAATTGTACCTCTTTCAAAAGTGGCGCAAGTTTTGGGCATGTAGCGAACATATGCACAGAATCCGCCCCATACTCTGTACAACGAGGACAGGTAGTTCCAGAACCAATTGCCCATTTCGCAACCTTATTAGGAGTTATATACATAAAGTATCCGGTCTTATAAAATTGTACTTGCAGTTTAGGGGAAAAGAGGTATGTTCGTGCTAGACTGAATGCAGAGCAAAAAACATTAGAAGAGATATTCAGCTTCAGCTGCCATTTAGCCTCTATTTTCTCAAATCATCTGGTCTTTGTTCATTCAAAATGCAATTGATATCTCCAATCCTGGGTATTTTAAAGCCAAGTAGTTTGTCTATAAAATCTAGAGCTACAAGCCCAACAGACCCCTCAATGTTCTTTACTAGGTAATTTATAATCGCGTGATACTGAAATATCTGGTCATTGCTTAAATTGAAACTATTTTGCAATTCCTCAAATGACAGAAAGTGACCAGCCCTATATAAATCTCCTAATCTACAAACACCAGCGCGGTGCCATTGCCGGAGATATGTACTTTTAAATATTAGTGGGAGGTTATCATTATTTCTAATCGGAGTGTAGTAGCTTAGCCTGTTAATTGCAAATATTTTACGGATGTTACGAAAGACCTGGTAGGCACAGATCATTGTCTTAAATTTCACTCGCTTGTAGTAGCTATATTCCAACTGGCGCCAGAGACACCCCTTTTCATTTTCCCCCATCAGCAAAACATAGGGAGAGGGCAGGCCTGAAGGAGAAAAAATATATTCCTCATGCATCATTTCACAGCATTGTTGTAAAGAAGCAGCCCAGTAATATAATTTTAAATTAGGAAGAGCCAAGCCTCCACTCTCGCTAGGTAAAGAGAGAAGGTTAAAAGCCCTTCTCGGTCTCGTGTATGACCAGATAAATTGAGAGAAGATTTGTTAAAAAACTAGAAGTATAAGTCTATTAAAAATAAGCGGAATTGTACGAAAAAAATTAAGTAATTTTGGAAAATAAGTCATTTTTAAAACGTTACATCTTCCAAGTATGGTTAAATGTAAATTGTCGATTTTCCTGAGTGATTTTCTCATATTAGTGGCCAGAGGGGTCAAGTTTTCATTCATTAAAGTGTCCAGGTCTGGAACAATATCAACCCCAAGATATTTTGCTTTCTTAGTAATTCTTTCATCTACCCAGGTTATCATTTTATTAACAACTATCTGTGTCTTTGTTCGATTCAGGGCATAACCAGAAATCATTCCAAATTTTTGAGTTTCTTGCTCCAGAGTCCTGATAGCGAGCTAGGGTGCCAGAGTAACAATGGCGATGTCATCGGCATAGGCCATAATCTTTGTATCAATACCGAACCTTGAAACCGTGGGAATTAAAAGATTGACTTCAATTCTTCTTATTAAAGGGTCAATATAAAGGGCGAAAAGCAGGGGTGAACAGGGACACCCCTGCCTCGTTCCTCTAGTTATTTGTATTAATTCAGTCAATTGGCCATTGATGCATATTTTGGCTGTTGGATTCTTATATAATGCCTGTACAGCCTGAATAAGTCTTACTCCAAATTTAGATACTAGTGACTCAATGTTTATAGATATTCTCATGGCAATAATTTTAGAGAAGAGTTTTGAGTCAGTATTAATTAGAGTTATCGGTCTATAGGATGCCATCTCGAGGGGTGATTTATCTTTTTTTGGAAATATAACAATTTTGGCTAAGGACCAGGAATTCGGAGGAGCAGTCCCCTCAAAGATAGACCTTACTACACTTGTAAAAAGGTCTTTAATTTGAGCCGAAAAAGTTTCATAAAATTCGACTGGAATACTGTCTATCCCAGAAGCTTTACCGTCCGGAAGGCTGGCCAGTGCTATTGCGACCTCGTCCCAAGCAGGAATATTTTCCAGTGAGTCACGTGTAGCATCATTCAGTTTACCAATCGATATTCCCTCTAGATATTCTACTATCTTCATATCTAAGTCTTCAGATGGCCCATTGATCTCTTCTAAGTATAGCTTTTCATAAAACTGCCTGAAGGCTTCCTCTATTTTTTTCGAATCGGTGATAAGCCCATCCGACTCGGTATTGATAGCAGTAATGGTATTTGCTGTTATCCTTTGTCTTGTGGAAATAGCGAGCTGATGACCGATACGCTCACTCCACTCGTAGCATTTCTCTCTAGATGCAGCCCATTTGATAACTATTTTTTCCGCTAACACAGCCCCCATTTCTGATTTAGAAACTGCTACCAGAGTCTGTGCCTCATCTAATACTACACCCGTCAGAACTGCCTGTGTTCGTTTTTTTCCCGCTTCAATCATCTGTAGATGTAATAATTCAATTTGTATTTTTTCCTGTTTATTCTTTCGGATTGAAAAACGTAATGTTTCCCCCCTGATGCCTGCCTTAAGGGTGGCCCAGACCACCATTACAGATGCTGTCCCAATATTTATATCCAAAAATTCCCGTAGCCAACCGGCCATGTATTCTCGGTAGTTATTGTTATATAACAGAGCTTTTTAAACGTCCAAGTTACGCCTGGTCTCTGAACACCCCAGCCCTCTAAATTTAAAATAAGAGGGTTGTGATCCGACAGTAATCGAGGCGAGACATCAATAGAACAATCATGAATAAAAGCAGAGGAGACGAAAAAATAATCCAGTCTAGCCAGAGACCGAGAGGGGCAGAAAAAAAAGTGAAGCCATTCTGACCAGGTTTGAGATAAGCCCAGACATCTATTAGGCCATGTGTATTTATTAGATTAGTCAGAGCCCGAAAAACTTTAGGGTTTCTTCCCTTATAGCCCCAAGATTCATGGGAATCCCAAATGCTAGGGAGATTTACATTTAAGTCACCACATAAAATTATCGGAAGTGGCCAGTGCACTAATTCTTGATTAACGTGATTTATCACCCCAGGATCGTCTAAGTTGCTAGCGTATACCGAGCAAATCGTAAACACAGGATTAAGAGGTAAAGAGCATTGTACGATGACCCATCTCCCTAATGCGTCGGATTTAACCTGATTCACTACTATTGGTAGTGTATTACATACCAGGATCCCATTCCCTTTATCCGGACACCCTGCGAGGTTGCCCCAATAAGTTTAAAACCAAGAATATTCAGCAAAGATTTCTGAGAGCCTTCAATATGAGTCTCATGGAGGCATACCATGTCCGCCCCCATCTGACGTAATGCCTGCGCAGCTTTCTGCCTTTTCAATAACTCGTTTAGGCCGCAGATATTTAATGAGACTATTCTAAGCTTATTTGGTGTATTCATCTTTTCCTCTTTCTTTTTAAATGTTGATAATAACCAGGCTGATACCCTACATGTAGTCCTGTATCAATCAAGTCTCCCACAAACCCATAACCCACAACCCACCTCTCACCATTCTCCCCCTCCACCCCCCTGACACTGTAAACTCTCCAGCCAAGCCAATTTTCTGCTCTCTTAAATTGCCAGCGTGAATAAAAACCTAAAAAGTAACATTAAACATTTTTTTTTCCCCAAGAAAAAATACTAACATATTAGCTTTTAGCCCCAAAGCATTCAATGGAAACCTGGACCCCCAGCCCCAACCCCACCCCCCCCCAAAAAAAAACAGTCAGGAACCCCCTGAATGATGGAAACGAATGTGAGACCCCCAGCTGCCGCAAAAAAAAAACAGTCCAATCTGAATAGCCTATCAATTGCCCAAAAAGAGAAGTTTTGAAGAAGTAATTTACTTTTTTTTTTTTTTCCTCGTCCTCCACTACCCCACTCAATCCCCCTTTTTTTTTTTTTTGGCTGACACCCCACACAAGGTAGGGCTTTTTTTTTTTTTAGATATTATTTATCCCAAAAGTCCCAAGAGTCCCAGAGTCCCAGAGTCCTGAGCTACAAGATTTATTTTCTCTTTCTTCCCGTTAATTCCTTTAAGTATTCTCCAGCTTTGATTTCGGAGGTAAACATTCGGGTCGATCCCTCAAAAATGACTTTCAGTCTTGCAGGGTTCATCAGGAAGGCTTGAGCGCCTTGCGATTGTAGAGGAGATATTAATTGACGCAGACGCCATCTGCGTTCCACTGTTGTGTGCCCAAAGTCTGGCTTAGCAAAAAACTTAACTCCATCGACTTCTCTCTGGGAGTTTGGCCTAGCCTGATCATAAATGAATTGCCTTAAGAGGAAATTGCCCAAAAAAACCAAAAAGTCTCTGGGTCTCTCTTTTTCATGATTACTGCTGACCTGGTTTTGTCTTAAATCAAAGGGAAAACGGTGAGCCCTTTGTACTTCCTGATCCCAATTCCAGCTAGTCTGTAATGGAAAGGCGGACCGGAGCAATTTTACAATTTACCCTCTAGGGTCGTCTCCCTCTACGCCTTCCGTATCCCTAACAGTCTTAAGTTGTTTCTCCGCAGCCTGTTTTCCTGCTCCTCGAGCTTGGTCATCATATCGGTAAGACGAGCCTCATGGGATGCTCCTTGTTCCTTAAATAGGGAAACCTCTGCTTCTAGGGTCTCTGTCCGGGTTTCTACCATAGAGACCCGGTCACCAATATTGGTGCGGATTTTGTTTAATTTCCTTATACTGCCATGGAGTTTTTTGGTAGCCCCTTTTGCGGCAAGGTTGTCTGATCTGACCTCTTCCTGAAACTGCTTGATGGAGGCAAATATTACTGATAAAGAAGGCTCCAAAGGGATTTCGATAGAAGACTGTGGGCTTGTGAGTAATTGTAAGTTAGAATCTCCATCTGAGGGGGGACCGTGAAGCTCTAAGTGTCCTCGCTTCAATTGGGTACGTTTTTTAGTCAATATTTTTTTCTTTTTAACAGTTCTAGAGGCGAGGCAGTTCAACTCCCCTTCAGATACACTGGTTCCTGTGGAGCTCGCTAGCTCATTGTCAGTTTCAGTTAGAGATCCATCTGAAACGGAAAAAAAGTTCTCATTAACTAGATCAGGAGTCTGTGGATCTGTCATTCCGGGTGTCAGGTTATCCAAACCATTCTCAGAAACGATGGAAGGGGCAGTGGGGGTTGTTGTAGCCAAGAGGGTAATATTGGAAGCGGCAGAAGTAGAGGCGGAAGTCGTAGAGGCAGAACTAACGATATCTTGATTACAGAGACTAGGCTCAGACACTGGCACCTTGTTTGTCTTATCCGCCGATGCCTTGTCTTGAGGTGACTGCAGAGATGGTATACTTCCTTGCTCTATGAAAGGCTCGATAGAGCTCGCGGAGGCAGTTGTAGAAGGAAAGGGCGTATGCTTAAGAATTGGGAAATGTTTAATTATAGAGCTCCCAACATTCTCCATTGTCTTCTCTTTTAAACACATAACACCCCCTCCATATTTATTCATATTCTTTTTGGATCCCAAGTCCTTTTTACCTTTTGATGGAAGATCAGGTCTCTCCGTTTTTTCCAGCTTTTCCTTCTCTCCCATCTCCTCCTGTGCGGTGGCGGGTCTAGATTTATGTATCCTCTGTCCGCGGGTAGCCATTTCCCAGCGACGGCGTCTGTTAAGGATATCACCTGCCCCTCTGCTGACACCTCTACCCCCTAGCGAAACCAGCTGAGCACGAATCCTCCCGGCGAAGGAAGCGGTAGTTTTTCCCGCGCTGGAGTCGGCACTGCCGTGAAAGCGGAGCACTACTGAGCACCACACATGAAGCCTCGCCCCTCCTGGGCCGTTGGAACCATAAGCTGAGGCCCTAGGCGCCCGAGACACGGGTGCCTGAAAAGCCGCAACAATTCCAAGCATTTACCGCTGAACCCGCTGAGCGGGCGCTGAATTCTTCAAAGCTTCAAAGGATCGGCCGGCGAAATCAGAACATCCTCAAGTGCTGTCCGTGCGGCAACTGGGAAAAGGGAAGTGCTCACACTAGCGCCATCTGCTGTTCATCGAGTCAGAGGCAAATATCAGGACGGATCTAAGGAGCTATAATTATCCCCAAACATGTCATGACTCTGGTTGCTACTAATTTTTAATTTCTCCAAAAACAAAGCTTTTTCCACTATAACCAAAGGCATCAGCAGGAGTTATTCCAGCAGCTCCCAACATTAAGTGGACGTCTGCGTATAAAGATTGCAACAGTCTCTAGCAGAAGGGTTTCAACTGCCATTTCAAAGATGAAATCATAAGGTTGAAAAATTTAACTGGGATTAATCTGCTTTGTTTATCTGACCCTCATTCCATCATGGTTGGACGAAAATCACATCTAGAAGCCAACATATTGTGCCAATACGTGACATTTGCACTTCGAGACATTTCCAATATTTTTGACATGCTGTTTTACGTATTATCAAATCTGGTTTGGCTAATTAGATTATGTCCATTAGAATTCACCCAATATGTTTAATTCTTTTAGATGCATTTATTGTTTTGACTTTATTACTGTTTGGAAACGCACAATTTATTTCCCAGTTCCTGTAAATTGAGCCTGTCTTCTCTTTATCATATTTATCAGGGGGTTAGGCTGAAAATTATTTAGCCACTTTAGCCTTCACCCTGACAAGTTAGGGTTAATATGTCTTTCAGAGGTTGATAGCCTATTCAAAATAATAACTGACTTAATTGGGATCAACCAAATGTATTGCTTCTTATATTTTGACACAAATTTGTGTCTTTTCAGTTTCTGGTTGAAAGAATGAAATCTAATAATATGATTTTATGATAGTTCTCAAGAGATGATGTATACAACCCATCACAATTCAAAGACCACATAGAGAAAATAAGGTCCCACAAAAATACATTAATTCACTAAATAAGGCAAAATGTCCAATTTCATAGACTAGGTAAAAAACATTTAGACTTACTTCTGGTGCCTATAGGAGAAATAAGAAAGAGATGTAAACATTTAGACATAGATCATCATCATGAAAATAAACAAATAAGTCAACCTTTAGAAAATGCAGAATTATTCATGTCATTTATATGTTAATGAAAAATATTGAAATAGCACTCTCATTTAGAAATCTCTTAGGAGTCACTCAAATTTAAATATGTACATTTCCATACACTGAATTAAAAGGTAAACTTACTGTTGTTGTCTGAAAGAGAGATAAGAAAGTGATGGTAAATATTAGATATATCATTTACAATGATTAGAATTTCAAAAATTAAACTCAAAATGTGTGGAAACAACAGAAATGCTACTTTACATGTTAGCAAGATATATCAAAATTACAATTCTCATTTAGGAGCAACCAAACTATACTTTACAACTGAATTGATTCAGACACAATTGGGCTTGATAGAAACAAGTGCACATCTAGCTGAATATGAGTGTAGCAAGTGCTATTTAAACTTCTCCAAATTCACTGTAGATAATCAAGTACATTTGTTTTGAGTCATTTATGCTTGTCCATCCCCTAATTTTCACAACTATATAGCAGATAACTAATGTTTTGTATTGGGTGTGTTCATCTTGCTGCCTGTTACTTTGAAATATTAGTGTAATACTAATTTTAAAATACCAATGAAGTATGTGGTGAAAAAAAGGAAATATGACATATTGTATTGTAATGCATCAGAGCTGTAGTTTTTAAAAAGCCTGGAATGTATGGGCTCATAGACCCCAAGCATTATCTTTAGCTACAAGGACAAAACACTTTGCAAGAGTCTTTTTCCTGATCAGCCTAGTTGACTTGTCACACCTGGGACTGAACTGAATCATACTGTGAACCTCTGCTGGAGTGGGTGCTGCATTCTAAGTGCTGTCCCTAAGTTCCTGTTAGCCTCAGAAGTGACCAAGAGGAGATGCTCCTGAAAGTATGCAAAGGTGTGACTGAGAATATTTTTGGACCTCCAAAATGTTTAGAGTTTCTGCAGAACTCTTTGAAGCATTGCCCGATATTTAGAAGGTCTTTCACAGATATAACTACAGGTTTTTCCAACTAGAGGATATTTGATCTTGTTGAAAAAGACAAAATGGTTGTCTCAGACTTTGGCTGATAGGTTGCACAATCAAAACATAAATTATGTACTGTCCATGTTATAAGAAGTGAATTAAATCCACATGTAATTGTAATAGGCCAAACAAGGCATCAATCATGTTTGTACTGTCATACCTATCTGCCAAACCTTAAATCAGGCACTACGCCCAGAGGCAGAAATCAGGACGGAGCAAAGGTGCTATAATTTTCCCCAAACATGTCATGACTCTGGTTGACAATAATTTTAAATTTCTCTAAAAACAGAGCTTTTTCCAACATAACCAAATGCGTCAGCAGGATTTATTCCAGCAGCTCCCAGCAATGAAGAGAACATCTGTGGATTGCAACAATCTGTAGCTAAAGGATTTCAACTTCCATTTGAGAGACTAAATCATAAGGTTGAAATATTTAACTGGGATTAATCTGCTTGGTGTATCTGACCCTCATTCCATCATGGCTGGATGAAAATCACATCAAGAGGCAGCATATTGTGCGAATACTTATCATTTGCACTTCAATACATTACCAATATTTTTTACATGCATTTTTACGTATTTTCAAATCTGGTTTCGCTAATTAGATTATGTTCATTACAATTCACCTAATGTGTCTAATTCTTTTAGGTAATTTTATTGTTTTCGCATTTTGATTTTATTATTGTTTGGTATCGCACCACTTTTTTCACAGTTCCTGTAATTTGAGCCTGTCTTCTCTGTATCATATTTATCAGGGGGTTAAGCTTAAATTTATTTAGCCACTTTAGCGTTCACCCTGACAAGTTAAGTTTAATATTTCTGTCACAGGTTGACAGCCTACCCAAAATAATAATTCACTTAATTGGAACCAACCAATTGTTTTGCTTCTAACATTTCGACAAAAATCTTTGTCTTTTCAGTTTCTGATTGAAAGAATAAAAGCCAATAATATGATTTTATGATAGTTTTCAAGAGATGATGAATATAACCCATCACAATTCAAAAACCAGATCAAGGAAATCAGGTTCCACAAAAATACAAAAATGTACTCAATTAGTCAAAATGACTAATTTTATGGACTAGGTAAAAATCATTTAGACTTACTTCTGCTGCCTAGAGCAGCAACAAGAAAGAGAAGTAATATTTAGACATAGATTATCATCATGAAAATAAACAAATAAGTAAAACTTTAGAAAATGCAGAATTATTCATTTAATTTATATGTTAACAAAAATTATTGAACTACCACTCTCATTTTGAAATCTCTTAGGAGTCACTCAAAAGATCAATATGTACAATTCCACGCACTGAATTAAAAGGTAAACTTACTGTTGTTGTCTGAAAGAGAGATAAGAAAGTGATGTTAAATATTAGATATATCATTTACAATGATTAGAACTTCAAAAATTAAACTCAAAATGTGTGGAAACAACAGAAATGCTACTTTACATGTTAGCAAGATATATCAAAATTACAATTCTTATTTAGGAGCAACCAAACTATACTTTACAATTGAATTGATTCAGACACAATTGGGCATGATAGGAACAAGTGCACATCTAACTGAATATGAGTGTAGCAAGTGCTATTTAAACTTCTCCTAATTCACTGTAGATATTCAAGTACATTTGTTTGGAGTCATTTATGCTTGTCCATCCCCCAATTTTCACAACTATATAGCAGATAACTAATGTTTTGTATTGGGTGTGTTCATCTTGCTGCCTGTTACTTTGAAATATTAGTGTAATACTAATTTTAAAATATCAATGAAGTATGTTGTGAAAATGACATATTGTATTGTAATGCATTAGAGCTGTAGTTTTTAAAAAGCCTGGAATGTATGGGCTCATAGACCCCAAGCATTATCTTTAGCTACAAGGACAAAACACGTTGCAAGAGTCTTTTTCCTGATCAGCCTAGTTGACTTGTCACAACTGGGACTGAACTGAATCAATCTGTGAACCTCTGCTGGAGTGTGTGCTGCATTCTAAGTGCTGTCCCTAAGTTCCTGTTAGCCTCAGAAGTGACCAAGAGGAGATGCTCCTGAAAGTATGCAAAGTTGTGACTGAGAATATTTTTTGACCTCCAAAATGTTTAGAGTTTCTGCAGAACTGTTTGAAGCATTGCCCGATATTTAGAAGGTATTTCACAGATATAACTACAGGTTTTTCCAACTAGAGGATATTTGAGCTTGTTGAAAAAGACATGAGACTTATCTCACAGTGTGGCAGATAGTTTGCTCAATCAAAAAATAAATTACGTACTGTCCATCTTATAAGAAGTGCATTGAATCCAAATGCAATTGAAATAGGCCAAACAAGGCATCAATCATGTTTTTATTGTCATAACTATCTGCCAAACCTTAAATCAGGCACTAAGCCGAGAGGCAAAAATCAGGACGGATCTAAGGAGCTATAATTATCCCCAAACATGTCATGACTCTGGTTGCCACAAATTTTTAATTTCTCCAAAAACAAAGATTTTTTCAATATAACCAAAGGTGTCAGCAGGAGTTATTCCAGCAGCTCCCAGCATTAAGTGGGCGTCTGCGTATATAGATTGCAACAGTCCCTAGCAGAAGGGTTTCAACTGCCATTTCAGAGATTAAATCATAAGGTTGAAAAATTTAACTGGGATTAATCTGCTTTGTTTATCTGACCCTCATTCCATCATGGCTGGACGAAAATCACATCTAGAAGCCAACATATTGTGTCAATACGTGTCATTTGCACTTCAATACATTTCCAATATTTTTGACATGCTGTTTTACGTATTATCAAATCTGGTTTGGCTAATTAGATTATGTCCATTAGACATCACACAATGGTGCCAATTACAATCCGGTAAAAACCGGGTACGAACCGTCGGACGGAGCATATTCTCCGTCCGACGCGTACCCGGTCGTGTAAATATACAAACATGGAATTACGATTCGCATGGAAACACCTTTCCTGTACGAATCGTACAAAACCCCGACCGAACAAAATAAACGTACTAAAGCGATCCGGGAAAGCGCCGACGTGACGTCGGGATGCACGCAGCCTGCCATTCACGAACCAGGAATTACGATTCGCACCGACGTCATCCCGCACGGTGAATATTTTCCGGCTGCCAAAAACTGCCGGGAAATCAGGACGACGCGAACAAGGAGGACCCGTACGCGACGGACAGACAGGATGACGCGAACAAGGAGGACCTGTACGCGACGGACAGACATGGACCCGAACCTACGTGTCATCCCCGCCCTCATAGCAGTCGACCTCCTCTACAGGTTACGACGCAGACGCCGCAGAAGGTCAGAACAACACCCATGGGCAAAGGGGGGGGGGGGCAGTGGCAGGACACATAACCCCCACCCAAGTCACACAGCACACATGCCCTGGACATACCTGACCCTCAGGCCCTGGTCACTACAAGGTGGTGGGGGTGTGTCCAGCCAAGCCAGCGACCGCCACAACGGAAGTTCTTCACAACGCGAACCGGCAACACAACCATACAGGTACGTCCCGTACCCACGCCTTAAGAGCGTGGGTACGAGTCATACCACGCCCATACCTACGTCACCCCAACAATGGCGGGACGGCTCGTACCCACGTGGCAAAGGCCTGGGGACGGCCCGCACAAGCATTCCACAGCGTGGGTACGGCAATGTACGGACCGTACCCCCACCCGCATATGCATGGAGCGAACCCCCCACCCCAACAGTGTAAGTACGACACATACCCTCACCCGCGTACGTACGGAGCGTACCCCCCACCCCAACAGTGTAAGTACGACCCGTACCCTCACCCGCTTATGCATGGAGCGAACCCCCCACCCCAACAGTGTAAGTACGACCCGTACCCTCACCCGCGTATGCATGGAGCGAACCCCCCACCCCAACAGTGTAAGTACGACCCGTACCCTCACCCGCATACGTACGGAGCGTACCCCCCACCCCAACAGTGTAAGTACGACCCGTACCCTCACCTGCATATGCATGGAGCAAACCCCCCACCCCAACAGTGTAAGTACGACACGTACCCTCACCCGCGTATGTACGGAGCGTACCCCCCACCCCAACAGTGTAAGTACGACCCGTACCCTCACCCGCGTACGTACGGAGCGTACCCCCCACCCCAACAGTGTAAGTACGACCCGTACCCTCACCTGCATATGCATGGAGCAAACCCCCCACCCCAACAGTGTAAGTACGACACGTACCCTCACCCGCGTATGTACGGAGCGTACCCCCCACCCCAACAGTGTAAGGATGACCCGTACCCTCACCCGCGTATGCATGGAGCGAACCCCCCACCCCAACAGTGTAAGTACGACACGTACCCTCACCCGCGTACGTACGGAGCGTACCCCCCACCCCAACAGTGTAAGTACGACCCGTACCCTCACCCGCGTATGCATGGAGAGAACCCCCCACCCCAACAGTGTAAGTACGACCCGTACCCTCACCCGCATATGCATGGAGCGAACCCCCCACCCCAACAGTGTAAGTACGACCCATACCCTCACCCGCATACGTACGGAGCGCACCCCCCACCCCAACAGTGTAAGTACAACCCGTACCCTCACCCTCGTATGCATGGAGCGAACCCCCCACCCCAACAGTGTAAGTACGACACGTACCCTCACCCGCGTACATATGGAGCGTACCCCCCCACCCCAACAGTATAAGTACGACCCGTACCCTCACCCGCGTACGTACGGAGCGTACCCCCCACCCCAACAGTGTAAATACGACCCGTACCCTCACCCGCGTATGCATGGAGCGAACCCCCCACCCCAACAGTGTAAGTACGACACGTACCCTCACCCGCGTACGTACGGAGCGTACCCCCCACCCCAACAGTGTAAGTATGACCCGTACCCTCACCCGCGTACGTACGGAGCATACCCCCCACCCCAACAGTGTAAGTACGACCCGTACCCTCACCCGCGTATGCATGGAGCGAACCCCCCACCCCAACAGTGTAAGTACGACACGTACCCTCACACGCGTATGTACGGAGCGTACCCCCCACCCCAACAGTGTAAGTACGACCCGTACCCTCACCCGCGTATGCATGGAGCAAACCCCCCATCCCAACAGTGTAAGTACGACACGTACCCTCACCCGCGTACGTACGGAGCGTACCCCCCACCCCAACAGTGTAAAGACGACCCGTACCCTCACCCGCGTATCCATGGAGCGAACCCACACCCGTGTATTGCCGAAGCGTACATATTGTGAATTAGGAGGGGTGTGTGCAGAGTCCCCCAGCAGTGCCCAGAGACAGGAGGGGTGTGTGCAGAGTCCCCCCAGCAGTGCCCAGAGACAGGAGGGGTGGGTGCCTATCACTCTCAGCAGTGCCCAGAGACAGGAGGTGTGTGTGCAGAGTCCCCCCAGCAGTGCCCAGAGACAGGAGGGGTGGATGCCTATCACTCCCAGCAGTGCCCAGTCACAGGAGGGGTGGGTGCCTAACACTCCCAGCAGTGCCCATGGAACGCAAAGGGTGGAGTAGCCACAGATACCATGCCCACAAATGTCAGTCATGTGTATAAAGACCCTGCAGTACATGTACCACATGTGTGCGAGGCTGGGAGTATACGCATGCATAGTGCCGAAAAGAAAACATGTACACATGAAGTCATGTCAATAGTCCACACACACAAGTACTATGACTACCAAGGATGCCACGAATGATGCAGGTGGAGACATCGCTCAGCATGCATGTGCAAAGTTGAAGGAGTCCGTCACACACCCAGCTAATGTACACACAGCTCAGCACCACATATTGGGAACACCCTGCAGGGAAGATGGCAGGGTACACAGAGGAAGGAATACACCTTGGGAAAATTTCACCATGCAGCAAATGCGTACATGGACAGAGAAACCTAGCTAACACCATGTGATGGCACACAGATACCAGGGTCCCCCCTATGACCAGCACACTACTACATTTCCCACACACCCAACACATGATTACCACCCAAAATCAGGTCGCAGCCCCACCAACAGCAACATCAGAAAAGCAGTAGTGTTCAAAGGAACCAGAAATGGCTTTAATCAGCATGATCTAAAATAGTGTGTTAGTAGAAAGTTCAATATTTACACAGCCCATAGGGCAGTCCATGAGTCACAGCTGGATGGGGGACACAGTGGGATGCGTGTCCCCTAGCTTGCCTGCACAGTTACATTCCGTCGTCTTCCACAGGGGTGAGGGCATCATGTGGGGGGGAAGGACCAGGCACCGCAGGGACAGAAGGGCGAAGGGTAGGCGACGTGGGTGCAGGGATGGAGGACTCCACCACAGGGGGTGGGGCAGGGCCAAAGGTGGATTCTAGGAGCGCGCTGCACAACTCAGCAAGGTCCTCCAGGGACTCCCCTGCACCCGAAGGAACCACAGGCCCCAAGGAGGGGGGGGGTCAGAGGGATGGGTCGCAGCGCCACTGGGGGAGGGTGTGGACAGGGGGGGGGGACTCAAGCACCCTGACCGTGGACTTCCTTGACCGCTTGCGGGGTGGTGTCACTGTGGGGCTCAGGGACAGAGCGGCCATGAAGGAGTCTTTGGGGGAGATGTGGCCAGGAGAGCTGAGGGGAGGGGATTTGGAGGGAGTGGATTGGGTGGAATGCTGACTCCCACTCTGGCTGCATGTCTTACGTTTGCCCCCCGACCCAGTGGGTGTGCCTACTTCACCCTGTTTGTGCGTGCCAGGAGGTGTGCGGCGGACCTTCCCTGCTGGTGTGGTGCCTGTGTCTGTTGTGGTGGATGCATGCTGACGTCTGGGTGTATGTGGGACAGGCATGGGAGTGGGAAGTGTGGAAGGGGCAGGGGTAGGGGGTGGGACGTAGCACTGCAGGAGACCCACTGCTGCAGTCAGTGTAGAGTCTATGGACCTCAGCAAGTTGTGTTGGTCAGCCTGCGATGAATGAATGCCCTCCAAGTATGCATCCATGTTGTTGAGGACCTGGCTGTGGCTATGGAGGACATTAAGGATCGCAGCCTGACCAATCTGCAACTGCCGCTGGATGTCCACAGACTCGGCATTGGTGGCAACAGTGGAGACAGGGGCAGGGGGTGCGGTGCCTGGCAGGAAGGAGACATGCGGTGACTGGGCATGCTGGGAAGGGACACAAGCACGTGGGAGGCGGCTGATGCCAATGGAGGGGGCGGTGCGAGATGTAGGGCTGGTGTCAGATGGTGGTGCAGCCACCGCCCACTCGGAGAGATCATCCTCGGACCCGTCAGCTTCATACTCTGTTGTGCCAGTCGACAGGTCCCCGGGTTCACTCTCCTCCGCCTCAGTCCCACTCGATGTGCCAGGCACGATGTCACCGCTGGCACTGGTGCTTGGTCCCTCTGCGCCGTCTGTGTCCATGTCTCCCTCCGTGTCCCCCGACGAAGCTGTGGGCAGGGTGAAGAGACAGAAATTAATCATACACCTGTATACATATGTCACATGAGTCCAATCTACTTAGGTTACAGTGCATAGCCTGAAACAAAAGAAGAGTTACAACCACAAAACAAGGTACATATGTAGGCCCTGCAAGACACAGTTGTTTGACCCACCATGCCATGGAAAAACTATGGAGAGCATGACACAATAGCAAATGAGATGAAATGGAATTTTGACTGAGGAGCAAGGCCCTGGGGACAATCCAGCACTGCATCTGCACCACACAGCGTGGCAGGAAATAGGGATGAGCAGGGACCATATCCAGGAACTAGAGGCACATGCAGCATAGGTAATACAGATAACATGCCCACCCTGACTGGCACATTGCACCTTGAGTGTATGTCCAGACAAAAATCACACACTGGCCAGTCCTAGCAAGGAGATTTCAGGTCTTGACATGTAGGCCATGCCCGCACCACCCACCCCCTACATGAGACAATTCTTAGGAGACACAGGAAGCACGTACATCTCTTAGTCTGGGTGAAATACACATGGGATGGAAAAATGCAATATTGCACACAAAATACCCAAGGTGCGCCTGTCCAAATAATCATGTACAAATGGGCATCATCAGATGATTGTAACAAGACACACAGGCAATGGCCACTGTGAGTATGTACTTGGGAAATCAGGTCAGGCTGGACAGTGGACACTTGTACTACATTTCACGTCAATATACATGGTGCCAGGGGACAATGGCACAGAGCACAACCTATGCTGCAGACACAGAGATTGTCGACATTTTCGGATTAAACACATGATACCTAGGAAAAGATGCCCCTGGGGACAGTAGTGGCCACACAACTCCATGCTCCTGAATGGGAATGACTGCAACACACGCTAACATCCCTGCACTATGCGTACCGCACACTCATGCACATCATGTCACAGGCCACCACATAGGACATGCGTGCTGGAAGGCCTCGCACTTGAGAGATTAACTCCCATGTCTGGACTCAGCATGAGTGCCAACTGACATGGAACCCACAAGTCCAGAACTGGACAGGGCACAGGCAAGGTCCCAAAACCTGTTACACACCACCCCCACACATGATGCTGCAGGCATAGTACACTTGGAGAAGGTGCCAGGCTACATAACCTTGTGACGGAGTGACTACACACAGACCAGGGAACACATTGCAAGGAGGAGAAGGGAGGCAGGAGAGCACTGCAATACTGTGGGTAACAGGATCTGCACAGCACCATAAAACCCTGGCAGTGTATCCATGGAACAGTGCACGTACAAATGCTGGTGAAACACAACAAACACACATGTACCTACCCCCTTCCTGCTGCTGCATCTCCTGTAGGCGTTTGTCCAAGTCTGGAAAGACCACCGCCAGCACACGCTTGTGGATGTGGGAGAGACGGTGGCGCCCGCGGTTCTTATGGCTCTCAGGTGAGTCCCCCAGCAGGACCCGTGCGATCCTCCGCGTCCAGCACCGGATATCCTGCCAGCGTTTCCTCACCTGGGTCAGGCGCCGCCTCTGACCATCCGCACTCCTCACGGCGCTGACGGCGTCCAGCCATATCTGCTCCTTGGCAGAGGCATCTACCTGTGAGGATGAACAAGTGACACTACATCAATACACCTGGCACATGTCACAGAGACACAGATTAGAACACATATGCTGTTTACAACAAGGCATAGTATGCATCCAATGCATTGCACCTTTGTCATAGGGACATGGTCCTCTGGGGAAGGCCAAAAGCAGTACGTGCCATTGAAAGGACACAGGTGGAATGAGGGCAACTACACAATCAATGATCCAGGCTCACACTGTGCATCACACCCACCCCTCCTGTCTCTGGGCACTGCTGGGAGTGATAGGCACCCACCTCTCCTGTCTCTGGGCACTGCTGGGAGTGATAGGCACCCACCCCTCCTGTCTCTGGGCACTGCTGGGGGGACTCTGCACACACCCCTCCTGTCTCTGGGCACTGCTGGGAGTGATAGGCACCCACCCCTCCTGTCTCTTGGCACTGCTGGGGGCACTCTGCACACACCCCTCCTGTCTCTGGGCACTGCTGGGAGACATCAGGCATTCCCCCCCTGGGACCCCCCCTACAGTACATAGCATGTGTGTCACACCTGGACACAATGGCAGAAGTCACAGTCACAAAAAAGGGACACAGTCTGTGCCAGTGGACACTGCACTCACCTGATAACCTGGTCGCCCATACAGCATGGGGTACTGTGGGAGGATCACATCCAGCAAAGCCAGGTTCTCCTCCAGGGTGAATGGCTTTGACCTCTCCACAGCCCTTGACATGGTTCAAGGGAATCAGTAGCAGCAGCTGGGTCGTGGAATACAGAGATGTGCAGGCAAGTGCTCCCTCATGGGACATGGCTGCCTTATATCTGCCTTGCTGGCCCATTTCATGCACAGGAGTGCAGAGTGATTGGTGACTCACATTTGCATCCTATGTTTCCTCCAATCCCTTCAAACCTAGCAGTCAGTGGGTTCTTATTCTGTTTTTTTCTTCTGCATGATGTCAACCCCACAAACACATTGCAACAAAGTAGATTAATTCCAACTGACTTCTGCTGTGCACCTTCCAGAACAAAATCATAGTTTAAACTTGGTCTCCATGACAACCAGCATGCATGTAGGCCTTAATACTTGTCCCTCATGTGTCCCCTATGTAATTTGGAGCTTCACACACAGGTACGGTGCGTTCCGGGGCCCTAGGGCACCCCAAATGCATGGCAACGGCCCGTACATTCGTGCGTACGCTCCCTATCACTATGGGTGTCCTCGCGTATGCGTACTCGTAGTGGTACAGGCCGTACACACGCCTGTACGCTCCCTATCTCTATGGGTGTCCTCGCGTATGCGTACTCGTAGTGGTACGGGCCGTACACACGCCTGTACGCTCCCTATCACTATGGGTGTCCTCGCGTATGCGTACTCGCAGTGGTACGGGCCGTACACACGCCTGTACGCTCCCTATCACTATGGGTGTCCTCGCGTATGCGTACTCGTAGTGGTACGGGCCGTACACACGCCTGTACGCTCACTATCACTACGTGTACGCATACGCGAGGACACCCATAGTGATAGGGAGCGTACAGGCGTGTGTACGGCCCATACCACTACGAGTACGCATACGCGAGGACACCCATAGTGAAAGTGAACGTACGCACGCGTGTACGGGCCGTACCACTATGGTGGTTCTTGCGTATGCGTACTCGTAGTGGTACGGACCGTACACATGCCTGTACGCTCAACATCACGATGGGTACACATACGGCAGCACTCCCATAGTGATACGGGAACGTACACAGGCCCTCTTAGCAGAAGTACGCTGTTTCTCACACATCACAGTGGTGACAGGCAGCACATAGGAAGGAATAGGGCTGACATACTTGTCCATGGATGGGCATCAAGTCATTGTCTTGGCAGTACTACAAGTGTGGGGCACAGGTGTGAATGGCTGTGATGTGGCACAATACTCCTGAGTGGAGAAGGCACCAGATGTATGATGGGATGTGTACATATGTAATGTGTGACGGTGCAATGTGTGCCAGCCATGCCCTTGACTCCTTTGACATGTGTGCATGTCGTACTGCACACTTGGCATGAGCGTCACTGGCATGGCACGGACACCAACACACGGAAGTGTCCCCTGAGGCCCGGTACAGGGGTTACCACACCTGACATGTCACTACCCACGGTGCACGATGTGACTATGTCATGTATGTGTGTGGGGTTCACATTAGGTAGATGTTTGAGCTCCCTCAAAAGCTGCAGCCGTTGCAGCAACCAACATGTGTCTGTGTGTAGATGGCCATGGCACACTGTTCCGCACACCATGCCACATGTGGTATCGGATGTGAAGTGCGTATGTATGCATGGGACACGGAGTAGCGTAACAAGGACATGTCTCCATCCTCTCTATGAATGTGTGGTGAGTCATGACATGTACACCTTCATGGCAAGGTGTATGGGCTGTCCTAGTGTAATGTCATGTGACCTGTGTCTCTAGTATTCCGCTACCAGTCTCTGCAATCGACATCCTACTTCTGCTGATGTGTGGATGTCTGTCACTCCTGTCTTGTGTCTGGCTGTTCACTAGCACTGGGACACAGCTATTCCCATGCCATGTCATGTGAAGGTTCACAATCTCCGTGTGTAGCTGGGTCTTGGTAGGAGTGTCACCTGGCAGCCATATGTGTCCAGGGCATGTAGCACATACCTGACTCTGTATGTGGCATATGTGTATTGACAGATTAACATGTGCACAGTACAAATCAATTGTTGTTGTGGTGCACTCACTCTTCCTTGTCACTTCCAAATTACTGCAGAGCGCCACCTCTTGCCTGACCAATTCTGGACTTGGCTGCCATGCGGGAGAATGACAGTATCCGGTGCTACCGCTTCCCCCAACCGTTGATTCTGGAGTTGACGGCGAGACTGGCACCACACCTGCAACCGCTGCACAGGTATCCTACGGCACTGACACCCAAGCTGAAGATAATTGCAGCCCTACATTTTCTAGCCACGGGTTCCTTTCAATATACCATAGCTCATGTTGGTGGCATGTCCCAGAGCATGTTCTGCCGTGTGCTGTATGATTTCTTAGAGGCCATGTTGAATCACCTGGAAGACTTCATACATTTTCCTACCCCTGGAAATGTTGACTGGGGTCAAGCGCGGATTCTATGCCCTGGGAGGGATGCCCCATGTCATTGGGTCCATAGATGGGACACATGTTGCTTTGGTACCACCACACGCACAGGAGGTAGCGTACCGTAATCGCAAGCACTACCACTCCATCAATGCCCTTGTGGTGTGTCTGTCCAACATGGTGATTTCACATGTCTGTGCTCGTTTTCCAGGATCAGCACACGATGCCTACATCATGAGGCGTAGCAGGATGCCTGAAATGATGACACAGCTGTGCAACGAACGAGCATGTGTTGTTGGTGGGTACAGTCTGTCTGTCCCGTATTTTGCGTAGACTTCCAGCACGACCGCTTCTCCTGTTCTAACGATGTCCATGTGCTTCCCATGTAGGGGACGCTGGCTATCCCAACATGCCATGGCTGATCACAACTCTCCGCAACCCCATCACGCCGGCCCAGCTCCGCTACAACACCGCCCATGGCCGGACAAGGCGAGTGATAGAGAGGACGTTTGGCCTGCTGAAGAGCCGATTCAGGTGCCTCCACAAGACCGGCGGCGCCCTCCCTTATGCCCCGGCGAAGGTCTGCAAAATCTTCATGGTCTGCTGCATGCTGCAAAACATGGCAGTTGAGAAAGCTGTGCCACTCATCCTGGATCAAGATGACCAGGACCATCCACCCATGGAGGACGAAGGGCTTGGCAATGGGGCTAGTGATGTGAAGGATGTGGAGCCGCAAGAGGACATTCGGACTCGGCTCATAAGCGACTTCTTTGCTTAGTGGTGAGTACCAGTGTCTGAGTGTGCACACATTGGTCCCAGTGTGGCATGTGTTGTGATGTGTGTCTTCACCTGCATGTATGGCACGTGAGTCAGAGGTGTGTGTGGGTGTGTCACTGGAGTGATGGTGCCAGTGATGGTTGTATTTCCCCAGTCATAATTGTGACCTAGCATGTTGTCATCCATACATGTGTCGAGTAAATGCACATGCAAGTGGCTGTGCTTTTTGTGGCTGACTTCTTGTGTGTTTCTCTTCCCCAGGTACTTGCGCATGCCGTCTGCTGCTTGCATTGTTGTGGCACTGCTATTCCTCATGGACACGTCATCGTGTGCTGACTCAGCGTTACAGGCACGGACACGTTTGGAAGTCTCCTTAGGGTAAGGGATGCATCAGGGGTGTATTGGGTGTGGCAGTTGTTCACGATGTATGCACACTGCCCCTGTCGAAGTTTGGTTCCTCTGCAGCCATGTTGCATCACCATGGTACACATGACATGCAGCTGGGTACACCTGAATAGATGGTCAGACTTGTTGACAGTCATCAGTGATGGGATAGTGGATTGTGATGATGGCATCAATGTGTGTAACACTGCCCTCGGACACATATGGTTTGCATTGGCTTGACATGCTGTGGGACTTCCACATCAGTGGATCAATGGTGTGTGGCAGGCTCTCCGTGAGCAGCTGTGGGTGTTTAGCTGTTAGCCGAAACTTGTGTGCCAGTTCCATGGCTATCACGCATTTGTGCTGCAGAAGGGGGGTGCCAGTGTTGGACCCACATGTTACTCCACATGAAGTGTTCATGTGTACTTCAAGTTGCCTCTGCAATCCCGAAAACATGACTAATAAAGGTGTCCCTATGCCTCCAAGGTGCCTCTTCACAGTCAATGCTGGTGTGTTGCCACGGTGCATCCAGAATGTCTGGCATGGTTTTCACTGATAGTGGCTATGTGTCTATGTGTCGAGTAGCAAGATGCAAGCTGTGTGTGTGGGATGAGACTGTGTATTGTGCATGATGTCCATGAGTGTGTGGGTATTGTGACATGTGCCATTCCCATGCATCCAACGTTGGCCAGGCCCCCATTATTTGCTTCCACCGGACTCAAGCTTGCAGGACATGGTTCTGCCACCTGTCTACACATACCTGGGTGCCCCCCAGGACACTGGACATGATCCCTGACCTCTGCGCATGACTGTTGCTGTACTCAATATGTCTGTCAGCAGGGTTGTGCGGCCACCCCCTCAGCTGGTTGGGGCCATCACGGGTGTGTATGGTGCTCCATGTCTGTCTTGCCTAATACACTGTGACCCGTGTGTCCTGTGCCAGACTCAGGCCCCAGGGTGTGGATGGTTGAAGTCAAAAGAGAACTCAGGCATGTTTAGACATTACAAGACACATGTAAGGTAATAATGCAACCAGCAGGCATCTTCTCTTCATGGTGTGACTTTTTATTTTAGTGGGGGGGGGGGGGGTATGACATGAGGGGCTTTCCGGGTGTTTGGAATCCAAAGCTCAGTAGGGGAGTTGGTGTCCTTGCCATTGGAAATCCTCAGAGTCCATGCCACAGTCTTTGTCAACATTGGTCAGACAGTGACCAGCAAGGCCATGTGGCAGAGAATGTCTTTGGATGCTGTGCTGCTGTTGCTCCAGTGGGCCAGGTGCCAGGCCAGGTGTCCTGGGAGATGGTGCTGTAGCGCCGACCCTCACGGTCTTTTCCGTGGATGACCCGCCCTCCTGCGGGGACCCTCAGAAGCAGGCCGTGACGATGTTTGGGATGCTCCATCGGATGTTTCCTCCTCCTCCTCCTGATCCCTCCCTGTGGGTGGTGATGTTCTACGCCTTCTGGCACAGGGAGGGTTGCCCATGTTGTCGGCCATCCGACGGAGTGTATCGTGAATTCCCGTGTACACCGTCACGAGCTCAGCCTGTCCGTCCTCCATCCTCCGTTGGTGTTGCAGTAGACAGGCATGTAGCTCCGCATGTTGCTGGGCCTGCTGGGTCTTGATCCCCTCGAGGACGGACACAACCTGGGCCAGGCCCATGGTGTCCTGCCGGTATGTGTCCAGGAAGTTTCGGACATGGGAATATACCGGTTCCGCAGCCAACTGGTCAGGCTGGCGCCTCCGCCGTCCTCCGCCGTCCTCCACTCCCACCACCCCTGCCCACTTGCACCTGGCCTGCCCTTGTGGGCACATCGGGTCTCCGGGACCCCTGAGGGGTGGCATTGGCGTTGTCGCCTGCCTCCTCCTGGGTGCCCGGGACACTGTGTCTCTCCTGGCCAGCCTGGCTGCTTTGTGGTGGTGGGGCAGGGATCCTGGGTGTCTCCTGGGATGTGGCAGGAGTGGGGATGGTGGTTGGCCCCGTTGTACCTGACGCAGGTGCTGCAGGTCGTTGGACACCAGAGGGACCAGGTTGGTCGGGGTCGTCCACAGAGTGGTGTGAGTCGTCGCTGCCGGTGGGATCGGCCTCCCGCAGAACCGGTTCCTGTGAGTCTTCCCCCCCAGTGTTGGGGGGTGATCCACGACGTTGACCTCTGTGTGAGAGAGACAATGTTAATTTTGTTCCATGCAACATCCATGTTTCATTGGTTTCTAAGTTGGCACATTTCCTCTGTGAATTTGGATATGTCTTGCATTCCACTCACAGTGCACTTGTACATGGGTAGGTCCCTTGGCCACAGCTTTTGCAACTTTACCTATGTGTGGCACAGTCTTAGTTGCTGCGTCAATTGTGACTGCAGTCAGCAGTGGAGTGGGCAGGTGTGGCGAGCCATGTATTGGCGCCTTCCGTGTTGCAGTGTACGTGGGCACATGGAGTGGTTCCACACATTTAGATAATGCAGGTGGCTGTCGTTGTGCTTGTGCACAGGTTGTGACATGGCCCTGTGTTTTGCCATTGAGGAGAGGGGGGGTTCTGGCACTGGCCACCCTTGTCTACATGCACGCAGTCTACCTGCTGAGTAGCAGGCATTCCCACACCCCACAAGGCTGATTTGCTCTCCCTGTGTGTCCCTTTCTCGCTCCCTCTCTGTCCCCCTCTCCCTCCCTCCGTGTGTCAGCCTCCTCCCTCTGTCCATCTCCCTTTCTCCCTCCCTCTGTCAACCTCCTCCCTCTGTCCGTCTCCCTTTCTCCCTCCCTCTGTCAGCCTCCTACCTCTGTCCGTCTCCCTCTGTCTCCCTTTCTCCCTCCCTCTGTCAACCTCCTCCCTCTGTCCGTCTCCCTTTCTCCCTCCCTCTGTCAACCTCCTCCCTCTGTCCGTCTCCCTTTCTCCCTCCCTCTGTCAGCCTCCTCCCTCTGTCCGTCTCCCTCTGTCTCCCTTTCTCCCTCCCTCTGTCAACCTCCTCCCTCTGTCCGTCTCCCTTTCTCCCTCCCTCTGTCAGCCTCCTCCCTCTGTCCGTCTCCCTCTGTCAACCTCCTCCCTCTGTCCGTCTCCCTCTGTCTCCCTTTCTCCCTCACTCTGTCACCCTCCTCCCTCCCTCTGTCTGTCTCCCTGTGTCCACCTCTGTCTCCCTCCCTCTCTGTCCCCCTCTCCCTCCCTCTGTGTGTCACCCTCTGTCACCTGAGCCCAGCTTCCAGGGCACACACTGTTAGCAGATCTTTGAATGGCCCTTGGATTGTTGATGTGAGTTTGTTTGTGATCCCCAGGCACCCATTGGGTGTAGTGTCTGTGTCTGCGCTGCTGCTGTGGTGGTGTGTGCTGCCACTCTTTCACAGTGTTGGCTGTTCATTGGCTGCTGTCATGTGCAAGAAGGTGCCGTCATCCCCATGTGTTGATGCAAGGCGTCCGCCATTTGCTGGCGAGTCTTTCCTGTGTGGGGACACACTGTTTGTCTGGCTGTGACCTAGGCCATATGGGCAGATGGCATTGTTGTCTGCTTCTGATTTGCACTATGTCATTTTTTGGGCCCACACTCCCGCCATGTGGCTTACTGTGTCATGTGTTGGTGTTTTCTGTGGCCTGTGACTTGACATTGTCCAGCTGGGTGCATGGCGCATGGTGGCGCCAGTGGCATGTGCGTGTTCATGGAGTGTGGTTGAGTCATGCAATAGCTTAGGGTGGTTGCGTGCCTGTTTGTGAGTTTGGTTGTGGATGACATTCCCCCCATGTGAGGTGAGTTGTTTGTGTACTCACCCGGGTCTCGGAGTCCTTCTAATCCCTCCACTGCCACCACCGGCAGTATGGCCATCACCCTCTCCTCCCAGGGATGGTATTGTACGCATCTGCGGGGCGGCCCTCCTCCAGTGACGTTGGACTGGTTGTGGTCGTCGGTCATTTTGGCTCTGACCCTCCTCCGCAGATCGTACCACCTGGCTTGGCATTCATGCCTGGTCCTTCTGGTGTCCGCAACAGCATTCACAGCATCGACGATGGTCTGCCACATGGCTGTTTTTTCAGAAATGCTGGTCTGTCTGACCAATGTTCCAAAGAGGTGTGGCTCAACTCTGAGGATTTCATCGACAAGGACCTCCAACTCTCGGCTACTGAACTTTGGATTCTTGTTGGTGGGCATGGTGAGGGGTGTGGGTGTGGATGGTGGGGGGGGTGGTGTGGATGGTTGTGGGTGTGTGGGTGTGGTTGTTTGGGTGTGTGTGTGAATGTGATGTGGGGGTGTTTGTGATGGTGTGTGTGTGAAGGTGTGCACGTGTGAGGTGTGGTGAAGCTTGTAGTATGGTGCTGTAGGTTGTCTGTGGGGTCTGGCAGCAGTGAGTCTGTTGCAAAGGCTCATGGGTTGTGTGTGTGGTCCCTTTTTATTGGTCCATTGGTGGGTGTGGCTGTGTTTGAAGTTTGGGTGGGTGTGTTATAAGGAGTGGTGGTGTTTTGGGCCAATGTTTGTTTTTGGCAGTTGCAGGTCAGTGAATGTGTTGTTTTGGTAGTTGTTGGACATGTTTTGTGGCTTTGTGCCATTCGAATGGTGTATTCTTGTGTCGTTTTGGTTTGTCCTGGTTGTGTACGTGTGTTTTTGGCGTGTATACAGTGTGTACATGGCCCATTTTGTTGTACAGTGCTGTCCTTGTGTGTGGCTTGGTACCAGTCGTACATTCGGTTGTGATGTTGGGGCCTGGGGTGCGCTCCGTCCTTAGGATGTTGTGGTGGGGGTTCGCTCCATGCATACGCGGGTGGGGGTACGACTCTGACTTTCACGGGTGTAGGTACACGGGGGTACGACACGTACAGGGGTGGGGGTAGGACTCAAACGTACTGGGGTGTACATACACGGTGGTATGACACGTACACGGGTGGGGGTAGGACTCGAACGTACTACATACACGGTGGTACGACACGTACACAGGTGGGGGTACGACTCGAACGTACAGGGGTGTACATACTCGGTGGTACGACACGTACACGGGTGGGGGTACGACTCGAACGTACAGGGGTGTACATACACGGTGGTACGACACGTACACGTGTGGGGGTACGACTCGAACGTACAGGGGTGTACATACACGGTGGTACGACACGTACACGGGTGGGGGTAGGACTCGAACGTACTGGGGTGTACATACACGGTGGTACGACACGTACACGGGTGGGGGTACGACTCGAACGTACAGGGGTGTACATAGACGGTGGTACGACACGTACAGGGGTGGGGGTACGACTCTAACGTACAGGGGTGTACATACACGGTGGTACGACACGTACACGGGTGGGGGTATGACTCGAGCGTACTGGGGTGTACATACACGGTGGTACAACACGTACACAGGTGGGGGCACGACTCGAACGTACAGGGGTGTACATACACGGTGGTACGACACGTACACGGGTGGGGGTACGACTCGAACGTACAGGGGTGTACATACACGGTGGTACGACACGTACACGGTGGGGGTACGACTCGAACGTACTGGGGTGTACATACACGGTGGTACGACACGTACACGGGTGGGGGTACGACTCGAACGTACTGGGGTGTACATACACGGTGGTACGACACGTACACAGGTGGGGGTACGACTCGAACGTACTGGGGTGTACATACACGGTGGTACGACACGTACAGGGGTGGGGGTACGACTCGAACGTACAGGGGTGTACGTACACGGTGGTACGACACGTACACGGGTGGGGGTACGACTCGAACGTACTGGGGTGTACATACACGGTGGTACGACACGTACACGGGTGGGGGTACGACTCGAACGTACAGGGGTGTACATACACGGTGGTACGACACGTACACGGGTGGGGGTAGGACTCGAACGTACTGGGGTATACATACACGGTGGTACGACACGTACACGGGTGGGGGTAGGACTCGAACGTACAGGGGTGTACATACACGGTGGTACGACACATACACGGGTGGGGGTACGACTCGAACGTACAGGGGTGTACATACACGGTGGTACGACACGTACAGGGGTGGGGGTACGACTCGAACGCACTGGGGTGTACATACACGGTGGTACGACACGTACACGGGTGGGGGTACAACTCGAACCTACTGGGGTGTATATACACGGTGGTACGACACGTACACGGTTGGGGATACGACTCGAACATACTGGGGTGTACATACACGGTGGTACGACACGTACACGGGTGGGGGTACGACTCGAACGTACAGGGGTGTACATACACGGTGGTACAACACGTACACGGGTGGGGGTACGACTCGAACGTACAGGGGTGTACATACACGGTGGTACGGCACGTACACGGGTGGGGGTACGACTCGAACGCACTGGGGTGTACATACACGGTGGTACGACACGTACACGGGTGGGGGTACGACTCGAACGTACAGGGGTGTACATACACGGTGGTACGGCACGTACACGGGTGGGGGTAGGACTCGAACGTACTGGGGTGTACATACACGGAGGAACGACACGTCCAAGGGTGGGGGTAGGACTCGAACATACAGGGGTGTACATACACGGTGGTACGACACGTACACGGGTGGGGGTATGACTCGAGCGTACTGGGGTGTACATACACGGTGGTACGACACGTACACAGGTGGGGGCACGACTCGAACGTACAGGGGTGTACATACACGGTGGTACGACACGTACACGGGTGGGGGTACGACTCGAACGTACAGGGGTGTACATACACGGTGGTACGACACGTACACGGTGGGGGTACGACTCGAACGTACTGGGGTGTACATACACGGTGGTACGACACGTACACGGGTGGGGGTACGACTCGAACGTACTGGGGTGTACATACACGGTGGTACGACACGTACACAGGTGGGGGTACGACTCGAACGTACTGGGGTGTACATACACGGTGGTACGACACGTACAGGGGTGGGGGTACGACTCGAACGTACAGGGGTGTACGTACACGGTGGTACGACACGTACACGGGTGGGGGTACGACTCGAACGTACTGGGGTGTACATACACGGTGGTACGACACGTACACGGGTGGGGGTACGACTCGAACGTACAGGGGTGTACATACACGGTGGTACGACACGTACACGGGTGGGGGTAGGACTCGAACGTACTGGGGTATACATACACGGTGGTACGACACGTACACGGGTGGGGGTAGGACTCGAACGTACAGGGGTGTACATACACGGTGGTACGACACATACACGGGTGGGGGTACGACTCGAACGTACAGGGGTGTACATACACGGTGGTACGACACGTACAGGGGTGGGGGTACGACTCGAACGCACTGGGGTGTACATACACGGTGGTACGACACGTACACGGGTGGGGGTACAACTCGAACCTACTGGGGTGTATATACACGGTGGTACGACACGTACACGGTTGGGGATACGACTCGAACATACTGGGGTGTACATACACGGTGGTACGACACGTACACGGGTGGGGGTACGACTCGAACGTACAGGGGTGTACATACACGGTGGTACAACACGTACACGGGTGGGGGTACGACTCGAACGTACAGGGGTGTACATACACGGTGGTACGGCACGTACACGGGTGGGGGTACGACTCGAACGCACTGGGGTGTACATACACGGTGGTACGACACGTACACGGGTGGGGGTACGACTCGAACGTACAGGGGTGTACATACACGGTGGTACGGCACGTACACGGGTGGGGGTAGGACTCGAACGTACTGGGGTGTACATACACGGAGGAACGACACGTCCAAGGGTGGGGGTAGGACTCGAACATACAGGGGTGTACATACACGGTGGTACGGCACGTACACGGGTGGGGGTAGGACTCGAACGTACTGGGGTGTACATACACGGTGGTACGACACGTACACGGGTGGGGGTAGGACTCGAACGTACAGGGGTGTACATACACGGTGGTACGGCACGTACACGGGTGGGGGTACGACTCGAACGTACTAGGGTGTACATACACGGTGGTACGACACGTCCATGGGTGGGGGTAGGACTCGAACGTACAGGGGTGTACATACACGGTGGTACGACATGTACACGGGTGGGGGCATGACTCGAACGTACAGGGGTGTACATACACGGTGGTACGACACGTACAGGGGTGGAGGCACGACTCGAACGTACAGGGGTGTACATACACGGTGGTACGACACGTACAGGGGTGGGGGTAGGACTCGAACGTACTGGGGTGTACATACACGGTGGTACGACACGTACACGGGTGGGGGTACAACTCGAACGTACAGGGGTGTACATGCACGGTGGTACGACACGTACACGGGTGGGGGTAGGACTCGAACGTACAGGGGTGTACATACACGGTGGTACGACACGTACACGGGTGGGGGTAGGACTTGAACGTACTGGGGTGTACATACACGGTAGTACGACACGTACACGGGTGGGGGTACGACTCGAACGTACAGGGGTGTACATACACGGTGGTACGACACGTACACGGGTGGGGGTACGACTCGAACGTACAGGGGTGTACATACACGGTGGTACGACACGTACAGGGGTGGGGGTATGACTCGAACGTACAGGGGTGTACATACACGGTGGTACGACACGTACACGGGTGGGGGTACGACTCGAACGTACTGGGGTGTACATACACGGTGGTACGACACGTACATGGGTGGGGGTACGACTCGAACGTACAGGGGTGTACATACACGGTGGTACGACACGTACAGGGGTGGGGGTACGACTCGAATGTACTGGGGTGTACATACACGGTGGTACGACACGTACACGGGTGGGGGTACGACTCGAACGTACAGGGGTGTACATACACGGTGGTACGACACGTACACGGGTGGGGGTACGACTCGAACGTACTGGGGTGTACATACACAGTGGTACGACACGTACACGGGTGGGGGTACGGCTCGAACGTACAGGGGTGTACATACACGGTGGTACGACACGTACACGGGTGGGGGTAGGACTCGAACGTAGTGGGGTGTACATACACGGTGGTACGACACGTACACGGGTGGAGGTAGGACTCAAACGTACAGGGGTGTACATACACGGTGGTACGACACGTACACGGGTGGGGGTACGACTCGAAGGTACTGGGGTGTACATACACGGTGGTACGACACGTACACGGGTGGGGGTACGACTCGAACGTACAGGGGTGTACATACACGGTGGTACGACACGTACACGGGTGGGGGTACGACTCGAACGTACTGGGGTGTACATACACAGTGGTACGACACGTACACGGGTGGGGGTACGACTCGAATGTACAGGGGTGTACATACACGGTGGTACGACACGTACACGGGTGGGGGTACGACTCGAACGTACACGGGTGTACATACACGGTGGTACGACACGTACACGGGTGGGGGTAGGACTCAAACGTACAGGGGTATACATACACGGTGGTACGACACGTACAAGGGTGGGGGTACGACTCGAACGTACAGGGGTGTACATACACGGTGGTACGACACGTACAGGGGTGGGGGTACGACTCGAACGTACAGGGGTGTACATACACGGTGGTACGACACGTACACGGGTGGGGGTACGACTCGAACGTACAGGGGTGTACATAGACGGTGGTACGACACGTACAGGGGCGGGGGTACGACTCTAAGGTACAGGGGTGTACATACACGGTGGTACGACACGTACACGGTTGGGGGTAAGACTCGAACGTACTGGGGTGTACATACACGGTGGTACGACACGTACACAGGTGGGGGCACAACTCGAACGTACAGGGGTGTACATACACGGTGGTACGACACGTACACGGGTGGGGGTACGACTCGAACGTACAGGGGTGTACATACACGGTGGTACGACACGTACACGGTGGGGGTACGACTTGAACGTACTGGGGTGTACATACACGGTGGTACGACACGTACGCGGGTGGGGGTACGACTCGAACGTACTGGGGTGTACATACATGGTGGTACGACACGTACACGGGTGGGGGTACGACTCGAACGTACTGGGGTGTACATACACGGTGGTACGACACGTACAGGGGTGGGGGTACGACTCGAACGTACAGGGGTGTACATACACGGTGGTACGACACGTACACGGGTGGGGGTACGACTCGAACGTACTGGGGTGTACATACACGGTGGTACGACACGTACACGGGTGGGGGTACGACTCGAACGTACAGGGGTGTACATACACGGTGGTACGACACGTACACGGGTGGGGGTAGGACTCGAACGTACTGGGGTATACATACACGGTGGTACGACACGTACACGGGTGGGGGTAGGACTCGAACGTACAGGGGTGTACATACATGGTGGTACGACACATACACGGGTGGGGGTACGACTCGAACGTACAGGGGTGTACATACACGGTGGTACGACACGTACAGGGGTGGGGGTACGACTCGAACGCACTGGGGTGTACATACACGGCGGTACGACACGTACACGGGTGGGGGTATGACTCGAACGTACTGGGGTGTACATACACGGTGGTACGACACGTACACGGTTGGGGATACGACTCGAACATACTGGGGTGTACATACATGGTGGTACGACACGTACACGGGTGGGGGTACGACTCGAACGTACAGGGGTGTACATACACGGTGGTACGACACGTACACGGGTGGGGGTACGACTCGAACGTACAGGGGTGTACATACACGGTGGTACGGCACGTACACGGGTGGGGGTAGGACTCGAACGTACTGGGGTGTACATACACGGAGGAACGACACGTCCACGGGTGGGGGTAGGACTCGAACGTACAGGGGTGTACATACACGGTGGTACGGCACGTATACGGGTGGGGGTAGGACTCGAACGTACTGGGGTGTACATACACGGTGGTACGACACGTACACGGGTGGGGGTAGGACTCGAACGTACAGGGGTGTACATACACGGTGGTACGACACGTACACGGGTGGGGGTACAACTCGAACGTACAGGGGTGTACATACACGGTACTACGACACGTACACGGGTGGGGGTAGGACTCGAACGTACAGGGGTGTACATACACGGAGGAACGACACGTCCACGGGTGGGGGTAGGACTCGAACGTACTGGGGTGTACATACACGGTGGTACGACACGTACACGGGTGGGGGTACGACTCGAACGTACAGGGGTGTACATACACGGTGGTACGACACGTACACGGGTGGGGGTACGACTCGAACGTACTGGGGTGTACATACACGGTGGTACGACACGTCCACGGGTGGGGGTACGACTCGAACGTACAGGGGTGTACATACACGGTGGTACGACACGTACAGGGGTGGGGGTACGACTCGAACATACAGGGGTGTACATACACGGTGGTACGGCACGTACACGGGTGGGGGTACGACTCAAACGTACTGGGGTGTACATACACAGTGGTACGACACCTACAGGGGTGGGGGTATGACTCGAACGTACAGGGGTGTACATACACGGTGGTACGGCACGTACACGGGTGGGGGTACGACTCGAACGTACTGGGGTGTACATACACGGTGGTACGACACGTCCACGGGTGGGGGTAGGACTCGAACGTACAGGGGTGTACATACACGGTGGTACAACACGTACACGGGTGGGGGCACGACTCGAACGTACAGGGGTGTACATACACGGTGGTACGACACGTACAGGGGAGGAGGCACGACTCGAACGTACAGGGGTGTACATACACGGTGGTACGACACGTACAGGGGTGGGGGTAGGACTCGAACGTACTGGGGTGTACATACACGGTGGTACGACACGTACACGGGTGGGGGTACGACTCGAACGTACAGGGGTGTACATACACGGTGGTACGACACGTACACGGGTGGGGGTACGACTCGAATGTACTGGGGTGTACATACACGGTGGTACGACACATACACGGGTGGGGGTACGACTCGAACGTACAGGGGTGTACATACACGGTGGTACGACACGTACACGGGTGGGGGTACGACTCGAACGTACTGGGGTGTACATACACAGTGGTACGACACGTACACGGGTGGGG
The DNA here is from genome assembly GCF_964204655.1 of Triturus cristatus. Lineage (NCBI taxonomy): Eukaryota > Metazoa > Chordata > Amphibia > Caudata > Salamandridae > Triturus > Triturus cristatus. Next base: position 1,117,448,641 of record NC_140590.1, read on the forward strand.
GTACGACTCGAACGTACAGGGGTGTACATACACGGTGGTACGACACGTACACGGGTGGGGGTAGGACTCAAACGTACTGGGGTGTACATACACGGTGGTACGACACGTACACGGGTGGGGGTAGGACTCAAACGTACAGGGGTGTACATACACGGTGGTACGACACGTACACGGGTGGGGGTACGACTCGAATGTACTGGGGTGTACATACACGGTGGTACGACACGTACACGGGTGGGGGTACGACTCGAACGTACAGGGGTGTACATACACGGTGGTACGACACGTACACGGGTGGGGGTACGACTCGAACGTACAGGGGTGTACATACACGGTGGTACGACACGTACACGGGTGGGGGTAGGACTCAAACGTACTGGGGTGTACATACACGGTGGTACGACACGTACACGGGTGGGGGTAGGACTCAAACGTACAGGGGTGTACATACACGGTGGTACGACACGTACACGGGTGGGGGTACGACTCGAATGTACTGGGGTGTACATACACGGTGGTACGACACGTACACGGGTGGGGGTACGACTCGAACGTACAGGGGTGTACATACACGGTGGTACGACACGTACACGGGTGGGGGTACGACTCGAACGTACTGGGGTGTACATACACAGTGGTAAGACACGTACACGGGTGGGGGTACGACTCGAATGTACAGGGGTGTACATACACGGTGGTACGACACGTACACGGGTGGGGGTACGACTCGAACGTACACGGGTGTACATACACGGTGGTACGACACGTACACGGGTGGGGGTAGGACTCAAACGTACAGGGGTGTACATACACGGTGGTACGACACGTACACGGGTGGGGGTACGACTCGAACGTACAGGGGTGTACATACACAGTGGTACTACACGTACAGGGGTGGAGGTACGACTCGAACATACAGGGGTGTACATACACAGTGGTACGACACGTACACGGGTGGGGGTAGGACTCGAACGTACTGGGGTGTACATACACGGTGGTACGACACGTACACGGGTGGGGTACGACTCGAACGTACAGGGGTGTACATACACGGTGGTACGACACGTACACGGGTGGGGGTACGACTCGAACGTACACGGGTGTACATACACGGGTGGGGGTTCGACACGTACACGGGTGTACATACAGGGGGGTGTACATACACGGGGAGTACGACTCGAACGTATGGGTGCTGGGGGGAGTGTTGGGCGCGTATGCGGGCACATGCCTCCATGGTTGGTATGGGAGTTCGGTGCGGATGGTGTTTTTACCATACGGTTGTAAGATCGGACGCACGGGTTGGATCGTGATTGCTCGGTCGGACTTCACATTTCACATTTGTACGGTAAATCGTCCGAGGACGTGTCGGACACATTTTCCGACCCGAGGCGGTTCGTATGGACTTTTTACCATGGGAATAGTGATTGCCAGTTTGTACGGCACTTGTACGATTCGTACGGTAAAAAGACCGTATACGAGTCGGACGGGGAATTTTTTTACCGGATCGTGATCGGCACCAAAATGTTTAATTCTTTTAGATACCTTTATTGTTTTGACTTTATTACTGTTTGGAAACGCACAATTTATTTCCCAGTTCCTGTAATTTGAGCCTGTCTTCTCTTTCTCATATTTATCAGGGGGTTAGGCTGAAAATTATTTAGCCACTTTAGCCTTCACCCTGACAAATTAGGGTTTATATTTCTTTCAGAGGTTGATAGCCTATTCAAAATAATAACTCACTTAATTGGGATCAACCAAATGTATTGCTTCTTATATTTTGACACACATTTTTGTCTTTTCAGTTTCTGGTTGAAAGAATGAAATCTAATAATATGATTTTATGATAGTTCTCAAAAGATGATGTATACAATCCATCACAATTCAAAGACCACATAGAGAAAATAAGGTCCCTCAAAAATACATTAATTCACTCAATAAGGCAAAATGTCCAATTTCATAGACTAGGTAAAAAACATTTAGACTTACTTCTGGTGCCTATAGGAGCAATAGGAAAGAGATGTAAACATGTAGACATAGATCATCATCATGAAAATAAACAAATAAGTCAACCTTTAGCAAATGCAGAATTATTCATGTCATTTATATGTTAATAAAAAATATTGAAATAGCAGTCTTATTTAGAAATCTCTTAGGAGTCACTCAAAAGTTCAATATGTAAATTTTCATACACTGAATTAAAAGGTAAACTTACTGTTGTTGTCTGAAAGACAGATAAGAAAGTGATGTTAAATATTAGATATATAATTTACAATGATTAGAATTTCAAAAATTAAACTCAAAATGTGTGGAAACAACAGAAATGCTACTTTACATGTTAGCAAGATATATCAAAATTACAAAATCTCATTTAGAAGCAACCAAACTATACTTTACAATTGGGCTTGTTAGGAACAAGTGCACATCTAACTGAATATGAGTGTAGCAAGTGCTATTTAAACTTCTCCAAATTCACTGTAGATAATCAAGTACATTTGTTTGGAGTCATTTATGCTTGTCCATCCCCTAATTTTCACAACTATATAGCAGATAACTAATGTTTTGTATTGGGAGTGTTCATCTTGCTGCCTGTTACTTTGAAATATTAGTGTAATACTAATTTTAAAAAACCAATTAAGTATGTGGTGACAAAAAAGGAAAAATGACATATTTTATTGTAATGCATCAGAGCTGTAGTTTTTAAAAAGCCTGGAATGTATGGGCTCATAGACCCCAAGCATTATCTTTGGCTACAAGGACAAAACACGTTGCAAGAGTCTTTTTCCTGATATGCCTAGGTGACTTGTCACAACTGGGCCTGAACTGAACCATGCTATGAAGCTCTGCTGGAGTGGGTGCTGCATTATAAGTGCTGTCTCTAAATTCCTGTTTCCCTTAGAAGTGACCAAGAGGAGATGCTCCTGAAAGCATGCTAAGTTGTGACTGAGAATATTTTTGGACTTCCAAAAGGTTTAGAGCTTCTGCAGACCTCTCTGAAGCATTGCCTGATATTGAGAAGGTCTTCCACAGATATAACTACACGTTTGTCCCACTGGGTTGTTAAATCAAGACATAAATGGTATTCTGTCCACCTCATAAACAAGTGCATTTAATCCTAATGCAATTGTAATATGTCAAACAAGGCATCTATTATGTTTATAGTTTAATAACTATTTGCCAAACCTTAAGTCAAGTCCTAAGCCCCAGGGTAGAAATCAGTACGGATCTAAGCTGATGAAATTATCACCCACATGTCATGACTCCGGTGGCCACTAATTTTAAATTTCTCCCAAAACAGAGCTTTTTTAGCCATAACCAAAGACTTCAGCAGGACTTTCTTCCAGCATCTCCCAGCAGTAAGAAAGCATTTCCGGATACAGTTCGCAAGATTCACTGGCTCCTCACAGCCTAAAATAACCTTTGATACCCCCCAAATACAGACTGCCATTCTCGAAACCATAGACACACCAATACCAGTTACTACATACCCACTCACTGATTCCTAGGTCTACACACACATCCACTCATTTACCCATACAATCACTCATACATGCAGCCACTCATCAATACAGCCACTATCATACGCATTCATACACCTATATAGACACTCACACACCACCACTCACCCAAAGAGTTACTTACACAGCTAGTTAGTCAGGCAAAGAATCAATCACACTGCTATTTACCAATCAATCATGCTTTATTTCGATCAATTAAGATCAGAAAAGACACTTTACAAGAAAAAAGACCGATTTATCTCTATGAATAAATATAAATCTTAACATACCAAATACATCTAAAAATACAATCATTTTAAAAAGACCTTCAAAATGTATAATTAATATGATAAAATACTTTAAGAGTTCATGATACAATAAGCATTTCTAAATGTGGCTAATATCTTAGAGTACTTAACCTTATGTGACACTAGTGATAAATACACTAGAAACAAGATTCAATGTTTATCATAAATAAGGGATGGATTATTAAGTAAGTAAGAAGAAGTGCCACCTGCTAAAAAAAGAACCACTTTACTATGTAATGCCCACGTGCCCATTAATTCATCATTTGGTCCTTTACAAACACTAATTTGGGTATGCTCTAGTGGTCATGCCAATTTCTGCCATTTTTTTATCCTGGATCGACCATGTCCAACTCAAAAATGTTGCAATCGCAATTACACAGTGTCAGTCAACAGTATTCTTAAGGCGATGACACTACTCCTGTCACCCATGTTCTGACATAGGGAGCGCAACCATTTTTTACGTGGAGCTTGGAATGCTGGACAAACAAATAAAATATGAGAGTAAGTTTTCCTTATGTTCCAGACACAACTTGCGCATGCTCTCATTGTCCCTATGCCACTTGCATGTAAATGCATTTAGGGGTGATATGCCTACCCGGAATTGAAAGTAAAGGCGTCTATCCCTGGGTTTAGTGATGGCATCCCAATATTGCTCGTATTTGGGATAGTACTTAAATTCTAAAAATATACCCGTCAGTGACGAGGACTCTGAGGTAGTCATGTTATTTCTTGTCACCATATACCAGAATAATCTTTTCATCTTATTCTTTGGGGGGTATTGCTGGCTCTCTGGCTCATCCCACAAGTGTCACAGACCCATGCTAACCAGTGTGTTTTCATGTTTATCAGCCACTTGATCTTACTTGAGGTGTCTAAGACCCAAACAACTTTGAGAGCTGTTGCGTACTTATGCAACTCTGGTGTAGTCCATAGTCTCCACCAATACGCTATTGGACGGAACTTAGCAAACTCTTCCAGTCTGCTGCAGCCTAGGTCGTAAAAGCATTTTTTTAAAGGAGTGCTCTGAGTCAAGCCAATGACACTTCTCACAAATTTATTTTGAGCTAGGACTAATGGCTTCATGTCACTAAAACCCCAGAGTTCTGCACCATAAGTAACGGAAGCCAATACTTTGGTGTTGTATATCTTAAGTAGAAGGTTCATGGGTTGGGTATATGAGGTCTTAAATTCCTTGAGCAAAGCACCAGCTAGATGGCTATGCTTTAGGGTCAAGGTGTTTATCTGGGGATTCCAGTTGAGTCTATTCCCCAATGTGATCCCCAGATAATTAAAAACATCAGTCTGCTCTAATAGTTCAGCATTAAGAAACACCCTGCCCTTAATAGCTCTATGCTTGTGCAAGACCATACATTTTGTTTTATCAGCATTTATCACCAACCCACAATCTTTACAAAACTCTTTAAATCTTAATAAGGCCCTCTGCAAACCACTCTGGGTCTTAGAGATGATCAGAGTATCATCTGCAAACACAAGTATGGGAATTTTAACAACTGCGAGAGATGGTGCATCTGTGGGAAATGCAGAGAAATAGTCTACTACCCCATTAACAAATAATGAAAATAGGGTCGGCGCCAGGACGCACCCTTGATGGACCCCTTTAGATACAGGGAATGGGTCAGTTGTATTACCCTTGGTGCTCCAGCGTACTTGGGCAAATTTTCTTACATGCAATTGCTCTATAACAAATAGCACTTTTGCAGGCATACCTAGATCTTTACATACCCTCCTAAGTTAACTCCACGAAACCAGATCAAAGACGGATTTTAAATCCACAAATGCTGCATAGATTGTACCGCCAGCCAGCACAACAACCTGCCAATAGATCAGAACAAACCAAAATACCTGCTCTATTGTACTTACATTTGTACGAAATCCTGCCTGTAATGGAGTTAATATATTTTTATCATCAATCCACTCTCAGATCCTGTTAAGTACCATCCTGCCCATAATTTTTTAATGGCATCTATAAGACTGATATGTCTATAATTGCCTGGGCATGAACGGTCTCCTTTTTTAAACATTGGCAGAATCTCTGCCCCCTTCCATGAGACTGGGATGACTGCCCCACTAGCTATGGCATTCACTAACCGGAGTATGTATTGTTGCCAGATTACTTTGTCTTTCTTAAACAGATTGGCCGGTACACCATCAGGACCTGGTGCTCTGCCATTAGCAAATAAACTCAGAGCTATTTCATCTTCCCTAATATCAAATACCAGTGCTGTGCCAAAGAGCGAGGTAGTAAGGACATCCTAGATTTCGCCCCCTTTCAAATTGCGTTACATAATGGGAAACCCACTCTTCTGGGCCTACGTGATTATGGGGCGTGGGAGCTTGCCCCCCTCTCCCCCATTTTACCTAATTCCAGAAAGACTGAGAATTACTATGTTTGCTCGCCTGGTAAAGATATGCCCACCTCTGTTCGTCCCAGTCCTTTTTTGGTTTGTTTAGGCCAATGTTATATTCATGCCGAGCTTGACTGCAGTGTAATCATTCATCTTAATGGCAGCATCCAATGATTTGTAGTCTACCCTACAGTCGTTATTGTACCAACTAGTGTCTTTACTTTTTTGCTTAATTAAACTACTAGCTGGTTTTAAAAAGTGGGTGTTTATTTTACTAAACATACCCTTGTGCAGCTTTGTTATTCTATCATTTATTTCAGACTGTAGTGTGGTTTCACGTAGCTCTACCATGGTCTCAGAGACTGCTGTCCTTGTGTCAGTGAGATTAGCTTCACTAGACACTACAGTGTTCCATTTTACCCTCCTCATACTGCTGTAAAGCTGAGCTTCCCTAGTAGAGGGACGCAAAGGTGGATTAGATGGCTGTAGAGTGACCTTAATTTCCATTTTTAAAGAAAGAGGATTATTGTCACTTTTCACTTGCTCCAAGACCTCCATGTCACAAAAATTGGACCAGTAATCTAAATTTAAAAGTATATAATCGATCCGACATGCGCTCACCCCATTATTAAAGGTGTTGGTTCTATGCTTATTGGAGGGTGAGCGACCATTGACTGCTTCAAGCCCCCCCTCCATACACAATGCCTTAAGTTGGAGGGCAGCCTCAGGCCATCTCTTGATGGGGGTATTTCTAGGCAAGGTACACTCCAAAGTGCATTCTCTTTGAATCTGGCAGGCAATGAAATTCAAACGGATTGAGTCCCACCCGGGCTTATTGGAGAGCTAACATTGGCCCCCAAAAGAGACACGAGTTCACCAACCCACTGGAGGGATGTAATTGGTGCAACAGACTACAAATCCCAGCAGGCAAAGTGGAAAGAAAAAAACGGATCAACCGAGTGGCACACCTGAGGCCTGTTAAAAGGAAGCTTGCAGAGGATATTGTAGCAGCACATGACAAGGTGGCTAGCGTGTGGCCTCTGAAGAAAGGGAAGGGTTCCCTGAAACGCGTCAGGCCAGGGGGCTTTAACCCCTTCCATGCTGCGCGAATTCCGCCGCTGTGCTGACGGTTTCTTGCGCGGGCGTGGTCATGACGGAACGGTTCCGTCATGAGCACAGCTCAACCGTGGCTCATGACGGAACCGTTCCGTCATGAGCATGGAAGGTGTTAAAGGGGGTGAGAAGCAACCCGTTTTTCCTAATAAAAGTGGTGACGCTTACCTGCCTAGGAGTGCGGCCTCATCTCTGGGGGAACTTTTGGAAAAACACATTCACGGCGCTTCCAGGCCGTGGAGGCGACGCACCGCCCCTGGAATGTTTGGGGTCTGCGCGGAGAAACTGCATCTCCGTGATCTGCGTGGCAGGCAATGAAATTCAAACGGATTGAGTCCCACCCGGGCTTATTGGAGAGCTAACATTGGCCCCCAAAAGAGACACGAGTTCACCAACCCACTGGAGGGATGTAATTTGTGCAACAGACTGCAAATCCCAGCAGGCAAAGGGGAAAGAAAAAAACGGATCAACCGAGTGGCACACCTGAGGCCTGTTAAAAGGAAGCTTGCAGAGGATATTGTAGCAGAACATGACAAGGTGGCTAGCGTGTGGCCTCTGAAGAAAGGGAAGGGTTCCCTGAAACGCGTCAGGCCAGGGGGCTTTAAAGGGGGTGAGAAGCAACCCGTTTTTCTCAATAAAAGTGGTGACGCTTACCTGCCTAGGAGTGAGGCCTCATCTCTGGGGGAACTTTTGGAAATATATATATATATATATATATATATTCCAAATGTACTTGCCATGCAAATGAAGACACCCACACAACGTTAGATTGAGCCTTGTTTATTCGGGAGGCAGCAGCGGACTCAGGGAGCATCCCACAGCGTAGTGTAGAGCCTCTTGCCTACGCGTTTCGAGAGCTTGTCCCTTCTTCATGGCATGGCGTTAATGAGGAAGACGAAAGCGTGCACAATGTTTTCACAGGTGATATAGTTTGTGCACGCTTTCGTCTTCCCCATTAACGCCATGCCATGAAGAAGGGACAAGCTCTCGAAACGCGTAGGCAAGAGGCGCTTCACTACGCTGTGGGATGCTCCCTGAGTCCGCTGCTGCCTCCCGAATAAACAAGGATCAATCTAACATTGTGTGGGTGTCTTCATTTGCGTGGCAAGTACATTTGGAATATTTGGTGGCCAGCCAGGGTCACGAAGACAACCCCGCTGCTCGTCGCAGGTCCGAGTGTTTCAAGTTGGAACACATTATGCGGAACAACGTGCCTGTTCGATGGGGTATTACTAAAGTAGCGGAAGCAGAAGAGGATCGTCAGCGACCCACTGGGCAAGAATCACAGAGGGATTAAGGGAAGCGGCACCCACCATGGATTCTTGTAATTGCCCAGGACTACACGAACCAGGGTGCTTTGCAAAATTACGCCCACTAAGGCGGGATCAAGATAAATTATATCACCTGTGAAACCATTGTGCACGCTTTCGTCTTCCCCATTAACGCCATGCCATGAAGAAGGGACAAGCTCTCGAAACACGTAGACAAGAGGCGCTACACTACGCTGTGGGATGCTCCCTGAGTCCGCTGCTGCCTCCCGAATAAACAAGGATCAATCTAACGTTGTGTGGGTGTCTTCATTTGCATGATACGAACGGAACGGACCACAGTAATGTTCCTTGTCTTAAAATTATTTATTCAGGGTGCAGGTCTCGCCACAATACGTTTCAGCCCACCACAGGCCTTGATCACATGATATTTACATTTGAATATATGTATATAATTAATAAAATCATTTTATGTTGAATAATTTAGTTTAATAAATCTCAATTAAACTATAAATATGCTCTAATCATAGCTCTAAATACTCTTTACCACCCCTATAAATACCTATGCTTGGATCGTAAAGATATCCTTCCTACCCCCATATCCTATCCATTCTTGAACTTTATACACTCCTTACTATGTGCATATACAACCCACCCCTGAGCCCTAAAAGTTCCTGATGACCCTTTTACACTACCCAGCCTTGAGCTCTAAAAAGTTCATTCTACCCCTATACACTACCCATCCCTAAACCCTATAAAGTCTGCTTCACCCCCTCTTCACTGAGGCCTGTAAACTCCCAAAACCACCATTAATCTACCTATCTCTGAACCATAAAAAGTCCTTGACTCCCCAATAAACTACCAATCAATAAGCCCTAAAAGCTCTTTACTACCTCTTTACCTTACCCATCTCTGAAGCCTAAAAAGTTCTCACTACGTCTAGCCACTACCAACCCATAACCCTAAAATTCCTCAGTCCCCCTATTCACTACCCTTCCATCCCTAACAACATTACTACCCCTGCTACTTTTGCACTATAACTGTAACATACCCATACAGTGCTGCTCAATAAATCAATGATTTTCAATGGTTTCCATGGCCAGATAGGACAGGCCCCCAGTAGAGAAGTCCTTTAGAGAATAAACATTCTGCTATGTAAGGTATGTTAGCCTATTTAGAGCACTTTCATTTCATTTAAGGTTTACCCCATACTCCATGAATCACAAGATATTTGATTAGGAAAATTCCCATAAAGCTTCTTTGCCTTGCATCTCTTGTGAAGTAGAATTTAGTGGTTTTAAGTATGATCACTGAACCGAAGATGCTTAATATCATGAGAAATCATTGAAGTTTGCTACATGATATCCTGCAAATTTTTGTTATAGTTGCTCTAGCCAGCATGTCTGCCCTGGGGTAAAAGTGGAATTATTTTCAAAGAACACTGTCTAAAGTTGATTGCAATTTAGTGTCAGAACTCCCTTGGGGCGATAAAAATAAAATCACCCCATTGCCCAGTTGCACCTTGTCCGTGCCCTGCCTGATCATTTAATTTTTGTTCTAGGAAGGGCTGGCTGTGAGACATTGATGGATGATAAGATAAAACAGAGTATAGAAATTGTAAGGCTGCAGATACCGTAGATCAAAATAATTAAATGTAGAGGAAACAAAAAGAAAGATATTGACGTCTGATGAAAAAGTATATTTTTTACAAAATGTCTCCAAGTGATGGATGAAGATGAAAAGTGGGAGTTAAGAAGTAACATTTAGCAATACAACCACATCAAACAAAATGTCTGGCAGTGTTATTGGGCCATGCCTCCATCCCAGAACTATTGGGAAAATAGCAGAGCTTTCCCTCAAATCTGACCCACTGGGGATCTGACCATCTGGGGAGGAAGATAGCCGACTAGATTTCAGGAACAAAAAGGTAAACATAAGGGGTAGGGTGGTCCTCCAAGGCTTTGGGCTGTTCCTCCATTGAAAGACAGGAGCAACATTCTTTCTATCCCCAAGGGGTGCAATGGGAAATATACCCTGAGTCTGCATCCCTGAGATAATGGGTGTTTATACCCAATCTGTCTCCATGGCATAATGTCTGCTAGATGCCAGGGGATTTCGTTTTGGGGGAGCGCCCCACCTGAGAATGGATATTTGCGCTGCTCATCCCTCACACAACTGTCATGCTGCACCCATTGTGTTTGATGTAGCTTTTGCCCCTCCAGGGGGTTAAAAAACCAACAAGACACCAGGAAATAAAAATTATCTAAAAAAGGAAGGATTAGGGCAGGACATCCAGGCATTGGTCCTTGCCCTACTATAGAACAGTTGCAACAGTCTTTATACCCCACCTGGGACAGATAGGAGCTGTGTACCACCAATCGGCCCCCAGTTGCCCACATGTTCACTAGACACAGAGCTAAGAATACCCAAAAATAGACGTTTGGGAGCCACCCAACCAAGCATGTGCCCATGCCTAAACTCTGGAATAGGCAGAACAGTCTTTCAACTCAACAGAGGCAGATTGGGAGAGTAAATATACAAAATCTACCTTCCTTGGGGACTGGAAGTCAATTAGACACCAGGGAGATTAGATCTAAAACTGCAGAAAGGGGTGGGGTGGCTTATGCAGGTATGGGGCTATGCTCTCACCCAAAAGAGCTGCAGCAGTCTTTCTGCCACTCTGGGGGTGGATTGTAGGAATTTACCTGCAATCTGCCCACCAATACTCAGGAAAATAGGCTAAAAAAAGGAGGGGCCCACTTAGGCATCAGACCTAGTCCCCACCACAGAATGGGAGCAACAGTCTCTTTTCCCACCCTGTATCGCAGATAGGAGCTTTCCCCAAAACTAACCCCCAAGGACAAAATTGCCCAAGGACAAAAAGCCATCTAGACTCCAGGGATGAAAGGGCCAAAACCAGAGTGGAAAAAATGTATTACAGTCTCTGTTCCCCCAGGGGCATATTAAAAAGTATACTCCTAATCTGCATCCCTGGAGAGAGACAAAAAGCCCACTAGCAAAAAGGGATACAAATAGTTCAAAGAAAGAAGGTGACATGGTATCCAATCCAGTCATTGGGCCATTGCCCCACCCCTGAATGGGAGCAACAGTGCTTCGGCCCAACTTGAGGGGTAGATATGGGGTGTCTGCTCCTGGAGACCAAAAGGTCAACTATACACCAGGAAGAAGAGGCCATAAACGAATGCACAGGGCCACACGTACAGGCATGAGGACACCCCAGAACAGGCAGAACAGAATTTCGGCTCCTACTGGGGGAGGCTTGGAATGTATACCCCCCAATCTGTTCCCTGGACAGCAAGGAAATCAGTAACAAAATAAAGGGATGTAGCAACCCACATAGCCATTGGACCGTGCCATCACCCCAGAACAGGTTTTTGCATGCCTCTGGGAAGATTAGGGGTGTATTTCCCGGTGTGGCAGAAACCCCAGAAGACACCATGTATTCCATCTTGGCAGAAAGAAAACAAAGGATGGGCATGGCAGGTCCAAGCTTTGGGCCATGTTCCCCACAAAAAGGGCAAAACAACCTTTCTACCACCCGGGGGGGGGGATATTGAAAGGTTTGCCTCCAATCATTCCCCTCTCAGCATTAGAAAGTAACAAGACACCCGGGTTTTTACATAGGGGCAAAAAAGGAAGGGGGTTTCTGTTAAAAAATATCCTCCTGTTGAGATAGGTGTAGCTGCAGTATTTGGTCCTGGGCTCTGCTGCCACCCAATAAAATCTATAAATTCCAGACAATTTTGAATACAAGACAATTGATGATTCCATTCTAGTGTGCCTTGCATCGTTCTCACAATGTGTTTTATCCACAATACACTGCAAACCGCAAACTTTGCCTAAAATCATTCATTTTGCTCACATTTAGTTAAAATGTTGCCACCACTAGCTTTTTTCAACTTCTTTATTATTTTTTTATTTCAATTATTAGCTTTTAGGGAAAGCAGTGTGTAATCTACAAAAATTACCAAATGCTTGCTTCTTAATATTTTCTATATTTCTGAAATGTATAGCTTTTTGGGTTGATCCATAACTTTCACATTCTCTTCCACCACAAAGTGCACGTAGGTAAAAGCCATAAAAAAAGGAAAAATTGACTAGCACATAGAATTTACAAAAACTGAGTTCAAATATTTCCTCACATTTTTGCCTGTTTATGATAGCTGTGAACAGGGTGATCTCAGCACAGTAAACCTTTTGTTCATGACATTTTAGGAACAAATCATAGACTTTCTTACACAGGTACTTTGTTCCCATTTTTCAATCAAAAACAAACATTTTGCTATGTTTTGGCAATTTTTTTTAGTTCTCTTCAAGATAATCCACAACCCCTTTAGTATCCCCGAGATGTCGGAAAAAAGGACTCAAATCTGCCTGTGGTGCATTTTGTGGAAATAACGTCACAAAGGCGTAAGGGCTTAAAACTAGAAGTAGAAAGCCCCAAGACTCAAGTAGTTAAAAATACCTGAGCTCCTCTCTTTGACACCCAGAAGCCTGACCTCCCCTCCTATTTGACACTCTATGTCATAGGATAACATCATGCACATGTTAGTCCCATTGTAAATCTGGGAACAATTTTGAGGTCATCCAGTCCTATACATGAAAATTGTATTTTTTACATGAAGACTTTTATGACTGCACAAAACTGGCTTCATCATATAATACTGAAAATAGGGCCAGATGTATCAAAGGGTTTTACCCATTCTGTGTCTACGGGAAAATGTGTTGGTAAATATGGCCTATAATGCCTTACTCAACTCTCCTCCTTATTTTAATATATAGGCTACATTTTTCCCTTCTTTGAATTTTCCTTCCACATATCTGACTTGTAAGTAAACCTTTACCCAGTCGCACGGAAATCAGCAGGTGTCAGGCTTCTAGCAGAAAACCACTTTATGACGTTCTCTTCCTTTCTCATTTATGAAAAATGAGGAGACCAATCTGGTAGAATTTTTTCGAATTGGCCTCATAACTGAAGGCCCAAGTTATTAATTATTTATTCTTAAAGGTAACAACAGGTACTTGGGTGTATAAATGTTTCCCAATAAACAGATATTTCATCCAAATGGCTCTTTATAAAATCCCAATATATACAAAAATACAGAAAACACTTCATTAAGCAAACAGTACAAATAAGCAGTATCATTTACATATACTTTTACCTGCGGATAGGTTTGGGGCCTGGCGTTAGCAGATCCTACAACAAATTGGAAATAGACACAGGAAGGTTAATATATATGGTAGAAGCAAACTGTGTCCCCTAATGTGTGATAACCTAAAGGGTCTTTAAAAATTATCAAGATCACATATTCCAACTGTAGGTACAGCATGTCTAACGAATATTGTCCAAATCTCAAAACGCCACCTGAAAATTAATAAAAGTATCACAAAGTATCAAAAACGGAATAATGCATGCGTACCTAATGTGAGCTGAAGCACAGATATTTATTTATGTTGCATACATGGCAGATGGACGTGGGTTCTTGTATTGTCTATCATATAAGGATTGATGTTAAATGCCCCCTCCCAAACAAATAAAGAAACACTCAATGAAAGATTAGAGGAAGGAGACTTTGGTAATAACATACAAAAACATAGGTTTACTTCCTGAAGTAAGTATGGCTGCATTTCTTTGAACTGTCAGGTGCAAAAGAGGGTTTTTTCATAAAATGGGAAAAGGCTCTCCCTAAAGGAAGAAGTGTACCCTTCAACATTTTTTGGGATCTTAGCAGAGAACTCTGAAGGTCATGACTTTGCAAAAGACTATATTCCAGCGCATTCATTGGCTCCTTGCTCCCCAATAAGCTTGCAGTACAACTATAAGGGCATTCCTCACCTTACTTGAGTCAACTCTTGCCAGTACCAAAGAATTCTATGTTACATTGGGGTATTATAGCCTAGATAACCAACGGTGTTGACAGGTAACTCATTATCGAGACTTGAGTAAATTTTGGAACACGCCACTAGAGTGAAAAATATAACTTCAAACCTGCCATCACTAACCTGGCTGAGCAGATTTAAACTAAATCCAAACTGTCAACATAACCCATTTTGGTAGGCCAAAACCCTCCTTTGAAATATCATTAAGCCACACATAAGTTAAACCCCCCTAGCTTAGTGTATATAATATTTAAAAGTATGACAGAGTGGTGCCCTCCAGGTACTGGACCCTTGGATGGTGTTAGAGTGTACTCTTCCTGTCCCTCACACTGCAACAAGTGGGACATAGAAACAAAGTATACGCCTCAGTCATCAACGATGAATTGTCAGTCAAGCTCACATTGCTGGGCTCCCCCACTAAAAGATAACCGACTTTCTGAATTTTTTTAAGACTTCCGTAATCTTTTCTAAGTCTAAACGTGGAGGCATTCACTGGGACCAGTGTCAGGTTCCATCTGATCAACATCAAGGCCTTCCTGGGCATGAACTTCAGGCTTTCCGATTCAGAGGTTTCCTGCATTTGTTGACAACCACACCGAGACACAGCTCTTCAGCAACCCTCCGTCATTGAGTTCTGCCTTGGATCCAGCATGCAGCTTGCCCCATGGTTAACTCATCTATGACCACTTTTTCTTCATAAATCTTTCTAAGTCACAAGGTAAACTCTCTACCGGCGTAAACCTGATCCCTGTATCTAACCAGCTCTCCATTGCAGTCAGCCCTCTTCTTTTGACTTCGCCCCGGTCCAGTGCCACCAGATGCCCGCGTATGGTGCTTTGTGCTTTTTCTGCAATAGTTAATTAAAATGTTAAAAATTAAGCTCTCTGGTTCCCCTTATTGGAAATTTGCTGTTTTGGTGTCTTTTTATTCTGTAAAATATTCTCTATTTTCAGAAATAAAAGCAAGATGTTTATTGTGTTGTGATTCTGACTTTTAAACTGTTTTGGTACTTTTTAAATGTTTTTCACATTTTCTTAAGTTAAACCTGTCTGCTCTTTGCCATAGATACCTGAGGTTGTGCTCAGGTTTAAATTACTGAACAACGTTCTGGATTTAACATGAATAGTGACATTATTACTTTTGATTGACTACCATCTTCCTCAAACTAATAATCCATTTTCTCACAGATAACAATAAGCATCTGTTATTTCAGCGCCAAGATATCCTTCACAGTAAGTGTTCAGATACACATTTTATTATGTTACCCATTCTCTTGCCCACCCACATATGCAATGAACTGTTCACCTGTTTACTCGCTCACTAACTTATTTATTTACTGATGCATCCAAAATTTCCAGAACTGAAAAAAGTTAACTTAAAAAAGGGTAGAACAATTGGCTTTGTCAATGCTTGTCAATGCTTGTCAATTTAGCGTGCATTGGCAGTTTCTTATATCATTTTGGCTCTAAAATTCCCAACTGTCATTCCATGATAATATTTTTTTACTTTTCAAAATGTTCATATTGACTTTAGTATAGCATAACTAAATGTGTGATACATGGACGAGCTCTAGAACTGTACTTTAATGATAATAATGAATTTGTTTTGTTGCAAATAAAAATAGCTTCTGAAGTATTTCCGAGACTGAAAATAAGAATGCAGAACAAGTTCCACCAATTTAATCTTTGGGCAGCTTAAATGTTCCCATTACCTCCTGTTCTTGCCCCATTCATTACTTGTTTAATGAATGTGACGAGGACAACGGGACCAGGAGTAATGAAGATTACCAATAAGTAATGAAGATTAATGGTAAGGAATAGAACATTCTTATTTCTGACTGTTAACTTTCTTAGAGTGGCTGTTACCCCCCTCTTGTCTTCTGTACTTCCATTACACAAGAATATACCACCATCAAGAAGGAGCACTTTGCAGAGACCAACTGACGTACAAAGATATCAAGATATTTTTTTATCACAGGCTGGTTCTACCTACAGGCCTATAGAGATCGGGAGGAGTCAGTCACATGGCAGTGGTAAATCCTAGTACATGCATATCTTACATCAATTTCCACTGACAATGGTGATCAATTATTCCCTTACTCAATCACTTTCAATTGATGTGAAAGCACCCACCATAGCAAGCTTCTGTAAGCACAGCACCATCCCTTTATGTTTTACATGTCCAAGCAATGTATCTTGTTGTCGAAAGAGATATGTTGTTTGAGAAGTTATCTAACAAGCTCCAGATGTGAAAGGGGCTGGTGCAGGGAGAGGAAAACAAGGAGATATAGGTAGAGAGAGAATCACATAAGTGTGGTGAGGCAATGGAGGAAAATATTGATTGGTATTAGGAGAAGGATGTAAATATAGACATGAGATCAACGGGGCATACTGATCAACATTTTAGTATATGGACGTATGGATGGATCGATAGATACAGAGAAGAGTAGGTGAATGGATGTGTGAGTGGTTGGCTGGTAAAGGTAGAAATGGCCATTTATCTAAAATGTATCATATCAAGATAAAATTAGCAACAGTGACCCTTTGGCAGTCCATCCAACTCAGAAACATACTAACACCACACAGATAAACCAAACATACTAACTAAAGAACATAACATG
Organism: Triturus cristatus; assembly: GCF_964204655.1. Taxonomy (NCBI): domain Eukaryota; kingdom Metazoa; phylum Chordata; class Amphibia; order Caudata; family Salamandridae; genus Triturus; species Triturus cristatus. The sequence continues at coordinate 1,117,465,711 of NC_140590.1, forward strand.
TACAGATGCTGGCCACAAATGCACTCACATAAGCCACAGACACACTAAAAAGAACACAAATAGCAGTTATTTTATTTTTTAGCAAGGAAAGACTGGAGCACCATAAGTTGAGCAGTACTTTTTCGCTTAAGTCACAAGCACAACATGTTTCAAGAAATCTTCACTAACACAAACAGGACAGGCACAACATGGGCAGAAAAAAGGTTTACTGCTGCACAAAACATACAGGTCAGGAACAGCAATTCAAAATTCACTTGGGAAAACCCCTGAAAACAGATACCATGAATACGCATTCTCCACATACATATGATAAGTACAGTAAAAAAAGGCCACAGGCTCGCAAAATTTCCTCACATATGTACACCAAACCCTCCATTGACACACAGACAAGATTTCGCCCACTTCTTGCTTCCAGTGTTTGGGTGAAGATACTTTGGTGGCTGCACATTGTTTTGGACTATGGAGCACTGGATCAGGTGCAACCATGTTCAAGTTACTGGCCTATTATTGAACAGATGAACAATATAGAGGCCTGAAGGCTCAAAGCTGATTGGCTTAATCAGGAGGCTTTTCTGATGTTGTAAGGGACATGGCACCTTGTGGGAGTGTGTTGTGGGTGTGCAAGCTGAAAACGGGGGACATGCTATCTATCATAATACAGAGGGCAGGGATTAAGAGCCCTGAGAATCTGAGTGTAAGAGTGAGCACTAAGCTTGGGGAACCCGGTGGGAATAAAGCCTCCACTTCTGGGGTCAAAGGGTCAGTGATGGGATGGATGTTAAAAAAAAGGAGTCTTTAGCTAGACCCTCGTTGAATTCTGAGAGGGGGTGAAAGAATGGGTTCAGGGTATAAGATCAAATATATGAGTGAAACAAAATAGGACTAGGATGGTTCTCCAAGCTGATATTCCTTGAGCCCCTTCTTTTCCCAGTGGAAGGATGGACCAACAATAATAATCAAATGCACAATCATTCATGCAAGCACACACACACAAATTCATAGAATAATGCTCAAGATATGCACAGAGATACATGCATGCACTTATTTACTGGCTGACACTTATGCAGCCATACAAATATATACACTCACATTAGATGGAAGCTTTAGAGCAATGATACTCAAAGTACGGCCTGCAGGCAGTTTGCGGCTCTCCTATCCTTCACATGCAGCTCCTTGGTGAACAACAGCACTGGGCTGCTCTTTACTTAAGAGAACACTAACTTTCAAAAAGATGGCGAATAAACGGGCAAGCGTTTATTTACAAAATAACCAAAATAAAAGAATAGAATTTAAAAAAGGTATTCTGTACCACTTAACTTTGGGACACATTCATGTTTAAGACAGCTTGAAACAAATGTGTTTAAAAATGACAAAATCTTTTCAAAATTCAAATAGTCTTGCAATTAACATGCAGAAGCATTTCACCTTAGTACATAAGATTGTGTCATTGCATTTAAGAGGTATGGTTTTTAAGCGATAGAATTAAATAAATTAACAAAGAGACATTCAAGCCTTCTCCCACCCTGACAACAATGCCAATAGTGAACTAAGAGGCAAGTCAGTTGTTCTGACAAACTCTGTGGTTGACTTGAGTTCTTACTATACATGGATTACATTATAGTTTATTGAATCAAACACATTAGAAGATTATGTACCGTGCATATCCTGAACACGGATATTTCAAGGTGTTCTTACATGTGAAAAGAGGAAAAAAGGAGGCAAACAAAATAAAACAATTGCCTCGGATCACAAAATTTGGTAAAGTCGGAAAGCCGGGATTGATCGTAGATTTTTTTAGTTCAAATTGTGCAATTCCATTTCATAAAAAATTCAATAATGAAGTTAGTTCTTTGTTTACTCTTCACTTTCCCAAGGCAGTGATAGCAAGTAAGAAGGCTGGTAAAGGGATAGCGATTCAGATACTGGTTAGCACAGTATTGTCAAATCTATGACTCTTCTAGAGCCTAGAAGATCAATTTGGAGAACAGGGTAAAATTTAACTCAGTTACAAACAGGCACAAGCATTGGTCAAAGCGTTGTCACCGAAAACAAGCCAAAAAAAAACTCCACCTGAAACAGTTTTTCGATCATCAAACGCTTTTTGGGAGAACTAAAATAGAAAATAAAATCAAGAGGAACTTACAAAATGCGAGAAAATAGGCTAGAAAATGTCGACCCATGCCTTCAAATCCTGCTCTGTATGTTGCAATTTCCGGAATATAAGGATATAAAGCATGCCTCTGCGATTTAGGGGCTGTCCCACCTTTCAGGGGGCCCTCGTTCAGCTTCAGAGCTATGTGTATCTGTTACATACGGGAGTCTCAGGGTCCCCTCAGCAAATTCTGCAGGGGTCCAAATCATTTTGTGTTATGTCACTGAGACTGAATCACACAAATACAGCACCATCTTGGAAAAAAGCACTTTACATGAAGTAGCCCTGTTACATCTGCGTTGTGAGGCCTTTCGTTGCCCACAGGAATCAAATGGGTGAGAATAATGTACTTAGAAAAATAGAGCACATCTGGTGGAGGGGTGAGTTCCTAACCCATCAGGATACAGTATACAAATATTGAATTTAGGAAAAGATGAACCCATTCTGGCCATGTTGGGGTTATTCAGATGGACAGGCACAAAATGCCCGCTGGATTGCTCTCAGCCACTCTCTGTAACCCCGTGAGGTTACAACATACGATACAGATTTCAACAGGGCTTTCTTTCCATCTTCCAATTAAAAAGCCAATGAAGTACCTGATATCAGAAGGCCAGTATACCAATATACGTCAGATGCCGTCCTTCTGAGCAGCATTATGAGAGGGTTTTAAAGTGAACTTAGATCAAGGGTATTAGAGCATTTTACGAGAGAACCTCGGGGTGTTTTTCTTTTAAGCGATTTGCCAAGTTTTGCAGAAAGTTGACATGGGGCCGGGATTCGAACCTCGTTCAAAGTTCGGGAGGCAGGATTCGAACCCGAGTCCCCAGATGCAAGATCGGCCCATCTAACTGCTAGGCCAAATCTACACCTCCAGCCCCCTTCTTCTTGAGCAAGTTCAATGAGCAGGATTCAAACAAGGCGAAAAACTACAGAAGCAGAGCAGGGTGAGGTTAGGGATTTTATTGGACCTCTGCTTTGGCAGATAGGGGTCAGGAAAAATGGGCGCAGCAACTGGCAAGCATTTCTTTACTGCAATTTGTGTTAAGGTATTGATTTATGACTATCACCACTAAGACTGAATATAAATTCAGCTTCAGAACATCTGCATTTAGACTGATACATTATTTACAGTGATCATTGTGTACGAATTAGTTTAGCACTGTTGTTTGGGGTCACTTGTTAATATATCTCATGAGCAAACTCGTTTATCTCTAGACACAAATTAGGTTTTACATGTTATTTACTGCTAATTTAGCTTTATGTAGGCAGCAAACTAAACATGTACAACTCTGCAGAAGAAACGTGTGTTTGAGCAAAACATTTTAAAAAGGTGCTGACTCAGAGTGGCAGCTCATCTGTTTATAAAGTACTGATGTATGGTGTGTTAACTTCCATAGACCTCAGATCAGGCTGATGCGTTAGTATCCTCAGGAGGTAGCGTGGTAGGCAGGTATCAATGGAATTCAGTGCAGTCCTGCAAGTTACTCACTTTTGGGTTCATTATATATTGTGGTAGTTAAGTATCCATAGGATGCAGCTTTGTGAGCTATAATCCATACGATGGAGTGTAACAAGATAGTATTTTATCACTGGATCTCTTATAGTCAGTGTTTCGAAGATGCAGTTTAGTGTGATGTGTTAGTGCCCTTAACATAAGGTGTGATGTCGAAGGGTAGGTACTCTGGTGTGCACTGTAATGTGGGTGGTTAGTTCCCCTATGATGCACTGGATCATGGGTGATTTGTGTCCCTGGGACACAGGTTGTACATGGCTAGTGGCCCTGGGATGCAGTTCAGTGAGGTAGATTGGTGTTCATGGTTTTACTGCAGAATGGTGATTTGGTGTAATGAGTTTCAATGCATTGTGGTGGGTTATGGTGCTTGTCGGGCAGAACAGTTCAGGGAGGTATTCACAATTCAGCGATGCTGAATTACTATGAGATCAAAAGTCATCCTATAAAATGAGGAAAAGGAGGCAGAAATGCATTTTATCACAAGAGTTTCAGCACAATATTCCACAACTCTGTCTTTTTTGGAGAGAAAATTCCTCCAGGTTTGACCTCGGAGTTTTGTTACCATGAACAAATGGGGTAAAACCACTTGAATTCCTTCCACCTTAGCTGTATTACCAACTTGTGTGAGAACTGTTTTTCTGCCACACAATAATAAGAGATCAATTGTAGTACAGGCATTGTTGCCCAACACTTGCAGTTCAGTGTTGTGGAATAGTGTTGTTTTGGCTCAACTCGGTTTATGGGCTTATGTTTCCTAAGATGTATGATGAATATTTTGCCTTTAGCCAGAGCACCATACACAGCAATCATAAGTCCACAACAAAGCTATCTTATATTCATTTATATACGCATTTATATTGGTCAATAATTGCTTTTAAGCTGGCATGGAAAGCTAAAGCTGTATTTTCTAAACTCTAAAAAGGTTTTTTCTTAAAATGTGCCTTTGAGTCGACCTCGTGTTGAGAAGATAAAATAAATTATACTTACCAAGGTAGCAACTAAGCACCATAGCAACGAGAGCCACAAGTAGCTTCATGGTGAGTGAGAAGGTTGGGTATTGCGCCTATCGCTACAATATCCAATTCAGTCTGAAAGTGATTCTATACAGGCAAACTCCCTACCTTTATACTAGAAGATGCTGTTTCTCCTCCCAGTGTCACGGGACGCTTCAGCTTGCTACGTCAACATTGGCTCCCAGAATGTTTGCTCAGCAGAAGACCAGAATTGCCAAAAACACACCCCTTTCCATGCCTGTTTGATTTATAAAATATATTTAACATTTAGTTCAGGATTCATATTACTCGATGAGAAATTATTAGCATTTTTTAAATTATACCAATCTTTATGTTTCTACATCCACAAAACACGAAACATCCCAATTCACACAGTGTTTCTGTTTTATGGATTGCCTACAGACAGATTTACCTGTTTAGCGAGGTCTCACTTTTGAAGCTTCTATCACCACAAATGTTGTATGTTTGAAGCATACCAAGAGAAAGCCCACATTTTTTTTTTATTTGGGGAAAAATCCCATTTACTAAAATATTTTTGCCACAAAATGTTGTAAAATTAAAATTGACCTGTGACAAAAACCATCGACAGTAAGGAAAAAAACCGAAAACCAGCCACAAATCACAAACATGAAATCTGGTTACGGTAATCCTCACGGTTCCTTGTTCAGAAAACTGAGATGAAGAAGCAAAGGTTACACATCTTAATATATTATTATTTTCTGGGCCTTTCCTCCCCCCAGTGATGAGCCCTTTTTGGCTATTTGTTGTAGATCGTGCTGAGGTCTCCATAACATTTTGTCCACATGAGGTATCTACTCCATATTTGTGTATTTTTTTTCAACATCCCGGGGATTCTAAAAATACCCAGAGTTGGTTGATTTCCCTTCAGGGGATAGAGAAAATCGGAAAAATATAGATAAAACTGATTTCCTCCCCAAAAAATGTAATCAACAAATGGTTTGCTCGGCTTTCAGCAACACACAGAGGTGAATCAAAAATCTTAAGAGGTAGCCCATGTTTCCTATTTATTGTACTTTCAACCTACTTTCAGTTTGTGGTAGAAAGTGTGAAACCCATGGATGATCCAGGAAAGTTATGAATTTCAGAAAAGTAGACAAAATTCCAAATTGAGCAAGGGGTCATGTGTAGCTCCCGAAAGGGTTTCTCAAAGAAACCACCTGTTGATATAAAGATATATTGAAAATCAGCAGGAAAAATTGGCCATTTGTGATGTTTTCATCTTTTACTTTTTGTCACAATTGCTAATTTACAAAACTGATATAATATTACATCAGCTTGATCCTTCTGGTTGTGGGTATATATAGTGTTTATAGGTTCTATAAGAACCAGAAGTACCCAGAGCCCACAACTGAGCTGCACTGTACAATGGATGTTCAATGTGTACCGAGTATAGACTAATTTATATAGTGAAATAAATGGGTATCAAGGAAAACTATTTTTGAAATTGGCACAAGATATGGAATTGCGGAGCAGTGGTGATTTGCATATCCCTGAATTTGTGGGCACAGGTACTAGCATGTGATTCAGAGGGCATTTTTCAAACTGTCTACTTCCTTACACACTGGCTGACATGTATTGCGTGGCTTTTGCCAGCTTTTTTACCTATAAATGGTACCGTACTTGTGTGGATAGGTCTTGAGCCTGGGACAGGAAAAAGGCACATCACATTTTTGCACTAAAAATACATCCTTTTTTCAATGTGGGTAGCTGTCTATTATGGACCCTAGCTTAAACAGTACATAGGCAAACGTATCAAACCTGCACATTTTCAAATGATGGACAACACTGAGAGTCCAGGGGTACATGACTTACATGGCTTTCACCAGAAATCTTACCCAGCAGCCTTTTCAAACCTCAATCTTTAACTAAAAACACACATTTTTCCCACATTTCTGAGAGGAAACATTTGGAATCTGTTTGGAACCCCAAATGTTATACCATTCAGCATCCCCCCAAGTCTATCTAATAAAATGGCACCTCATTTGTATGCGAATAACAAGTGTTTGTGACAGGAAATGTCCCAAAATGCAACATAGACACATCACAATTTTTCCACAGAAAATGCAACCTGTTTTTTGCAATGTGAGTAGCTGATAATTTTGAGCCCTAGCTCAACCAGCTCCTAGGCAAACCTAGAAACCTGCAAAGGCTTGAAAACTAGACAATCAGCAGAATCCAGGGGTGTGCGGCTTGGATGATTCTCTCCAGGTAATATTACCCAGAAACCATTGCAAACTCCACTTTTCTACTATACATTTTTCATGTATTTTTATAAGGAAAACTTCTGCAGTCTGTGGGGAGCCTCACCTTTCTTACCACCCAGCTTTCCCCAAAGTCTGCCGATACAAATGCTACCTCACTTCTGTGGGTAGGCCTAGTACCAATGAAAGGAAAGGGCCCCTTTCCACAGAAAACACATCCTTTTTTTCCAATAATGGTAGCTATGAATTTTGGCCCTAGCTCAGCATGACCTAAGCAAACCTACAAACTGGCATATTTAAAAAAAAAAACAAAAAAAACGACCAGGGAAGTCTAGGAGTGCGTAACTTGCATGGCTATCACCCTGGTTGTCTAGTTTTTAGAAATTTGCAGATTTAGTAGGTTTCCCTGGGTGGCAACACAGACAAGCCGCAAATTCTACAGCTACCAAAATTGAGAAAACATGGTGGTTTCAGTGGAAAAATGTGTAATGGCTGTTGGAAAGTGGTTTATTAGTATTGGTAAATATGCCTCTATCACTGGCAATAAGGCCACTAACACCGTCTAGGGCTCAGAATAGGTCTCAGAAAATGATTCCCATGCTCTGCACTTGGTAGCTTGACTGCGAGCAGACAGGCTTAACTTCGGAGACAGGTATATAAAGCATTTAAAAATGCCAATTAAGTAAATAATTAAGACACAGCACACAATAAAATAAACAACACCAATTTATAAAAGTAGGAAATACTTCTATCTTTAAAATGACACCAACATGAAAAATATTCAATGTAGGAAACAGGAGATATGAATTTGCAAAGATTTAGCACTATATAGCACCTAGAAAGCTATATATGCCTATTTGGACATGTGCTTGCGCTAAACCGGGACAAAGTCAAAGTTTCAGTCTGCCTACAATGGAGCCCCGTGCAGCTCCCACTCATGGTAGGCCTCGGTCAAAGTTTTTACCTTCTGACTTAGAAACTTTCCTGGAACTTTTTCTTCTGCGGTCCCTCAATGCTTTCCACCAGTCCGGATTTGGTTAGGGTTCACCGGCTGCCTTTCAGTCAAACTATGTAATCGAACATCCGGACCTTTCCAGGGAATGAACCAGGGATCCAGGCTGGGTCATGTTTGAAGGTGGGTGGCTTGACTCTCGCGGTTGGAGCAGGTCAAGTCTTTTATCTTCGAACTTAGAAACATTTACAGAGCTTTTTCTCCTAGGATCCCTCAATGCTCTTCACCAGTCCAAGTTCAGTGAGGGTTTGCTGGCTTAAATTTCAAAGAGCTCCTGGTCAAACTCTGGAATTTAGACCTCCAGAGCTTTTCAGTGGGACAAATCTGGAGGGCAGGCTGGCTCGCGGATGAGGGCCGCCGGCTTGGCTGGCAGGGTTGAGTCTGTCCACTTATGGAGCTTTTTTCCAAAGTTACTCCAAGCTTTTACAAACTTCTGGAACTTTTTCCTAAAGTTCCTTTTGAGGTCCCAAATTTTTCAAAACACAATCAAAGGGTCTGGAATCTCCAAGACGGTGCTTGAAAGTTTGGGACTTCAGTTCCTGTTGGATCAAACCCCTACAAATCCACTGGATGCACTTCAGACTGGGCATTCTTGGTGGTGATGGTCAAGGTGAGCTCTGTTAACCTGTAGTGTGCAGGGACTCTACTCTTCATACCTCTTGAAGCAAGTTAGGTCCATAGGGCTGTCGTTCTAGAATGTGCAGCAGGTCTAGTCCGTCCTGGTTGGTGAAAATCAAACTTCCAGCATGGACCCTTCTTCTTCTCATGATTAAAGCAGCAAATCTGAGATGTTATGCCCCTCTCACTTATTCTGTGTTCTCAGGGGACAAATGGGATGGCACTCCTGTCCAATGAGGTGCAGGGAAACACCCCAGAGCATAACCATTTCCTCCAAAGTGTGGCACAATGGTCTCCCAGAGAGCACTATTCTTCCAAAATTCAATACAGCTGAAGTCTCAGTAGAGATGCAAGAGCTATCTAAACCAACCTCCAGGGTGGCTCATTTCCACAGCTCCCCTCCCTCCTACATCTGAAAAGACATTCCTTAAGCCTGCCATCTGGGTTCAGAGTGGAAGGGGGAAGATGGACCTACCTTTGAAGATTATGCTTTACAACCCTTACCCCCTGCTCTGGCATTCCTGTGTAGCCGGGTCCTCTTATAAGGGACGGCTATTTCTCCTGGTGTGCGAATTATCAGTTCATCAAAGCATCCTGGCTAATCCACGTAACTCTGGCCAATCAGGGCAGGCCACTGGAAAGCTGAATTTTGGCTCACATACAAGGATTTATAACTTAATTCATTTTAGGATACATTCAATAACAACATATTGTTGAATTTATCAATTCTATTCTCCGAAGTCTTTGCATGGAATTTTTCGGTTGTCCCTTGCAGTAGTTATGGATTTGTAAACTAATGAAATGTTAACAAATATGGCTGGGGATCTACAATGGAGAAAATGAAATGTGCAAATACTCCAAAACCAGGGTATATAAAACTTGCTTTTATAAGGACCCTGCTATTAACTACATGACCCCCACCCCTGGGAAAACTATAGGAGACTTTAGGGGGCCTGAATATACCAAAATAATGTAGATACTCACTCCACACTGCTACTAGCACAGGAGTCAACTTTGGAAAGCACTTTACTACAGTGTGGGAAGTGAAATTAGCAATTTCTCTATTCCCAGGCAAATGAAACCTCTTGTATAAGGTTCCTCCTTATTATTACCTGATCCACCACCCCTGGGACACCTAGGGGAGACCCCGGGGAAACCTTATATGCCAAAATATTGTTGTTTATCCATTTATAAGTGCCCCTAACACCAACATCGAGTTTGGAGACAATTTACATTTAACCCCTTCCATGCTCATGACGGAACGGTTCCGTCATGAGCCACGGTTGAGCTGTGCTCATGACGGAACCGTTCCGTCATGGTCCCGCCCGCGCTCGAACCCTTCAGCACCGCGGCGGAATTCGCCCAGCGCTGAAGGGGTTAAAAGCAGCTCTGCAACAATGGGCAGCTTTTACAATGACCTCAAGCTGTCAGCAGTCCACACATGCAAGTGTGGCAAGGGGTGCTGGCCTCTAAACTGCCATCCCATGCTACACCCTACTAGGGAATTAATGGTAATTTTAATCCCCCTGCCCTATTATGTAATTGGGATTTATAGGGGAGGTCATGCCACTCATAGAGGGTACCCTACTCCATAATAATAATAATAATCCACATTTGTAAAGCCCGAACAATCACCCGTAAGGGTCTCTAGGCTCTAGGGGCCGTCGGGAAGATTAAGCAAGCTATTGCCCAGAGTCACATGGTGCTGGGCTAATCTGCCGCCGGCGCTGGGGATCGAACCGTGATCCCCAGGTTCCGGAATCAGTCGCCCTGGCTGCGGCGCCACACCTCTTCCCTCCGCGGCGCCACACCTCTATTATTTATTATTATTTTATAAATTCCGGAAATGCTAGCTTCAAAGAACAAATAGTTATCACAGTATCTTAATATTGAAACTAAGACTACTGAATGGTCCATTCACACACCATTCATTCACTGCACACAAAACGTTCATACCACCAGCCACAGCCTAATCCAACAAATCAGTGCACTCTCATCAATACACGATTGTCATTCAAGGACCCATCATATTCATACACCACAGAACAGAATTGCCATTCAAAATAATCTCTCCACCAGCAATCAATCAACTTGCAAACACATATGTCCAGACATGTTGATAGTTGGTGCCTCCACAACCTTCACAAATGAATAAACGGTTTGACTACATTTTTACTACCTTTCAAGTATCCCTCTCCATTGACCTTCCGCATATTATCTTATGCATGCCTAGTGAACCCCTCCTAACGTATTTCATGACAGCCACATGACACTTTAGTGCATTCACTGTGCTAGATGCAACTCCTTCAAGTTTGCGGATGCAAGAGTAGGGTGTCCGAGAATGCCTCCGGAAGCCCACATTCCGCAAATTGAGTGTCCATATCTACCTTTAAAACTAAATCAAACCTGCTGGGTACGTCTGCCTAAGTTCCCTATGCATCATGAGTGCGATATCACTTTCAACAACCCTCCATCCCATTCCCAACCTGCAGCTTGATTTTTCCAGCATGGTAGTGCCCCTGTCGGGCCTAGACTAGATCCCAGCATGTGCCCCTGCACAGGAAATGGGACAATCTCTACTGCAGCATTGCCCTTCAAAATCTTAGAAACTACGGGAGTCCTCCCATCCCCCCAACATCATTCCCAATATTCCTTGGTCTGGAGCTCAATTGATCTTAAAAGCCGTACCCGTTCCCATGATAGCATCAGGATGTGGCTTGGTAAGTTAGTGGGGAACTAGTGGTACCTGTGTCCTTTGAAGTCTGGAAAGAAATGGGACAAGTGGAACTTGTAGAAATCAAATTGTTTTTGAGGTGCCGGTTTCCAATGTTATCCAAAGGGCCCATTTTGGAGGTTAACGAAAAATTCTTTTGGGGCGGTTCAGTTCTTTCTAGTGAAAGTGGCTTTTATGAGTGAGGGCTGATGAGGTCTACTGTGTTCATGATTTTTTGGGAGAAACTTGATGCATAGGAAGGGTGGTTTTGGGACTAGCTTGTAAATGGCAAAACACCTGCATTGGGGCCTATTAGATGGAGCAGTTATGCATGTTTTTTGTGGTTATTCGTCAGTGCAGTGTTTCTTTTGGGAACTGCACCCACCAGTAGCTCATTGTGTAACTTGACTGCTTGGGACTTAGATGTGAGCCGATCTGAGCCCCCGGGTTTCCATTAGTCCCTTTAATGTATTCAAAAGTGAACAAACCAACATTTATGGTATGAGTTTTGGAACCCAAATGTTTTCATTTAAAAAGATATTTACTGCTTGGTCACACACATCAATCTAGGAATCATGTTTTAATTGTGTATTTCTACTTAAGTTGAAAACATAAGAGCAAAAAGTGTGGAAAGGAAACAAGAAAGAATAATTTTCACTTAGGTTTATTAACTTCTTGCATTGAAAACCGAGGCTGTATTTGTATTGTCTGCCGGTGCAGAGTTTGGTGAAATTAAGATTAGGTTTGTCTTCGTTACATAGAAAGTTGAGGTTAGTTTATTTAAGGATCTGAAGAACTTGTCAGGAAAGAGAAGAATAGGCATGTTTAATGTGTAAATGATCAGCGGTGGAATCACATCAGCCATAATGTATGTTTTACTGGAATTCTTTTAAATGTGGAAACTGTGTACACTAAGAGTTGTTTTTTGTACGCATTTGTCTCAATCTAAACAGGTGGTTGGGTGCATATATATTATTTACAATTTGCAAAGATGAGTGAGTGTCATGACATTGGCCAGTAGATGGCGCCTTTGTGTCAAGGAACAGAAGAGGGCGAGGCAAGATCAAAGTCTGCACACTGTTTATGTTCACCTTGATTCCTTGAACACGTAAGAGAGAAAAACATCTTTATGTAACAGGTGATCAAGCCATTTTAGACTGTGGTTTGAGGCTTCCCCTACTGTCAATGTATGGATGGTTCAGAATCCAATTCCTCGACATGGCTAAAAGTAAAGTTAGTCAACAAGTGTTAGTCTAGGGGTGGCCGAGCAAAACTTCACCCACTGCAGAACTCCATGGAATTTGATGGAGATATTTGGTAACTCCACGGAATTCTGCAGATTTAAACACAGCGAGCTCCAGCCAACACTAGCTGTGCAGTGAGAGGATCGCTAGGGAGAGTGATAAGAAATATTGCAGTTCAGCTGGGTAGGCATGCAATGCTTCACATAGTGTACAATGTAATCGGTGGAATATGAACTTCTCCATAATAGTAGACTGTCCTCTCTTAGCCATAGTGGAACTGTGTGGATGAAGACAGCACTGCACCAGTTGTCCTAAAGTGAGCGGGAGTCAGGGATTCTTAATCATTGGAAGTTTTGATGAGTCTAGGGCGTCACCGCTGAGATATCGTAGAAGTTTAAACAAGCCCAGCTAGTGGTAGTGTTCATCTGTATCATGTTAGGATCACGTGGAAGGCCTTGAGGCAATATAGAGGACAATGTAAGGTGTGGCAGCTGGGCCCTTTTGGGCCTAAGAAATGGTAGACAGGTTCTTGGATGATACTATTGATAATCATAATGGCCTGAACTACATAAAAATCAGGGACACCAAAACCACCACACTCATAAGGGAGCATAAGGACCTCCCACCTAATGCGGGCTGGGAAGCGGCACATATTAACGAATGAGAAGACTGCACAAGGAGATGACAAAATTGTTAGAAAGAGCAATATGGATGTTTAAAAAAATATAAAAAGTGAGGCAGTACTGATGAAGCAGAGTTTACCAACTCTATACATACATACACACAACACTCACTTGGGCCCATAAACATTCATACATTCAATGAGCTAGTAAATATTTGCTGGACATCAATTTTGATTTACCTTAGAGAACCTTTACACCAGTATTCTTACTAACCCTGTCTCCTAAGTATATGTACCTGTCGAAAGATCTAGTAGTAGATTAGAATAGGGAGGAAACAATAATAGTAATAACAATATATTCAACTTTTATTCAAAGAACCACAGACTCAGTAAGAGTTTTAAAGGTTTATCTGAATTAATAAATGTGTGAGTCAAATCAAATACACACAGATACATTAAGATTCTCCAGCAGGAAAAATAGTTCAGTTAGTTTATAATTCAATTCACATTAATTAATCTCATGTGAGGACAGTACCTGAGGAGAGAAAGAACAGAGAGCAAAATACAAAGCACAACTCATAGAACTATATTGTAAATTTAAATGTAAATTGATAATTGTATAGCGCACTACTCACCCGCAAGGGTCTCAAGGCACTTGTACAAATACCACTGTGGAACCCATCCTGGCTTTCCCTGTGAAGCGTCCACTCCTGGGCACCCCCAAGGTGGAGGCCAGGCATCTTAGCGTTGTGGGGATTAAGCAAGCTATTGCCCAGAGTTGCAGAGTGGGACTCCATGATTGGAATGGCACCGAGGCCAGAATTATCAGGTCCGTGGAATTTTTGAGCCCAAGACCCACCAAGGTGGGGAATTGAACCCTGGTCCCGAGCTAGACCTCTGCATCAGGGTCTGCCGCTCTAATCATTGAGCCACACTTATCCACCTTTACCTAGAATGCTGTGAGTATCTTGACATCAGAGTATCAAGGATTCAGGACAGGCTCAGGACCGGGAAGGTGACCTCTTCTAGTGTAATGCCAGCATTACACCCCTCTCTGGTGCTACTCTCTCCGCTCGGGCTTGTCCGAACCCCTTCCTAGATGTGCCTCCTCGGTTGTTCTGTGATCTTTCCCTAGTTTTGGAATCTTCAGTCAGATTGCAGGAAAATCGGGCAGTATCTCAGCATAGCATCAGCATCTATTTGGTCAAGTGTGACTAACTAACTAGAACTTACCTCTGTTACCAATTCAAATGTATGATCCACCCCCAAATGTTTCAATTCCATTTACATCCCTCAATTTGATTGGGCCAAGCAATGGGGTGAGGGCATCACACCATACTAAGTGCAATACTTTTCTTTGGTTCTATTGTCTAATTCCCCGCCCCTTAATTTTAATACTCACAAGCTTTATTCCCACAAACATTTCATATGCGGATCGATAAATCTGTAATACAATGTTTCGGGTTCTTCCTCTCGTAGGGTCAAGAGTTGATCTTCCCATGTCCTTGCTGAGCACATGGATTGCCAGCCATTCAATAGTTGCATTAGTTTCAGAACAAGGAGGTTGCGCGCATGCGTAGTTGACACAAAGGATAAGGACATCGGTCACCCTCCAAGGCCCAAATGCGAGCTATTAATAAAGTCAGAGAAAAATATGTTAGAATACAAAATTAAATGAATTTACTGTACACCACTTACTTCTACTCTAACCCCATTTACTTAATATTTCTTTTGCATTAGTGGTTTAGTAAATCTTGCATAGGTTAGTTTCAGCACAGCATGTGTGTTAATGCGAGGGTTTCGAGCAGCCATGTTAAAAGCTATTGCGCACCTGCAAAGATTTCCCACCGAGCTAAAGAAGACGTCATACTACGTAGATGTAGTAGACGAATGCGCAGAAGAGTTCCCGCGGTTTTGGAGGCCATTTAAAGGACATTCGGGTAACTCATTAGGGAAGCACATAGAAAAGCTTCCCCTAGATACGATATGCAAAATGTGATGCAAAATTAGTACATACAAACAGGTTGGTTTTAATGTTACAGGTTATTCGAGAGGATTGCATACGAGCAAGTTTCTTTCTATACAAAACCTTGCTTCATCAAACCCCTCTCTGATGGCATTTAATTCCATCACTAGCTTCTATTAAATCACATGCCAACTTTAGCATTCTATCATTTCGATTTCTTCAAATCTTTTATTCCCTCCTTTGTCTTTCTTAAATTGTGATCCTTTCATTCTTTTGTAGATATATCCCTTCAATTATTCAAGTCGCATTTTGTCGAATTTTCTTTTCTTACACTTCTCATTCACTTTGTACCTTTTTCTTTTTCCACTGCATTCGCGGCAACACATTATCATCAGACCTAACAGAGTTATGCCCATGATCGGCAATAATATTTGACCGAAGATACTCCTACCTATGTTAGAAAACCCACTACTGATAGTGGAAAAACTATTTGTTATTTTCTTCCATACACTGTCAACCTCCAATGGTTTTAGTTCCTCTTCCAAATGTGTAATAATTGTAATATATCTTCCAATTTCTACACTTTTGTCAGATATATATGTGCAACAATGTAGCACTTTCAACTTTTTACAGACTCCACCCTCTTTTGCTTATAAGATATCAAGGGCAAGTTGATTTTGCAAAACCATAGATCTAACAGCAACTAATTCTGTATTGATCCGTAAAAATCCTCCAGCAGTGTCAGTAGATAACCGATCAACTACTGTTGACAATTGACAGATTTTTCGAGAATTCAGCAGAACTCCCACGGAAGGTATCAATGCACCAAATATATCACCTACTATTCCTGAAAAACTAGCTCATTTATATCGGGTTAGTCTATTACTGTCATTATTGTTTCCAGTGATTCTTTTTAACATGATAAACTTTAGGGAATACTATTCCGAAATAGCAACTCCTGTACCAGTGATCAGGCAATCTAAACTAGGATTTGTTTCCACAAATATAATAAATTCCCGGAAATACTTGATCCGTTCCTCCTTTTAGTACCCAGTCCCCAATTACTAAGAAATTATGTTAACATTCACTGGAACCAATAAATGCATTGTTATATTCAGTTTTTAATCTATGGAGACAGATCTTCCCTTTCTTCTCAAAATCCAGAGACATAGCAGCATGAGTCTTGCCAGTTACCAAAAGGTCTTCCCTTTCAGCCCATTTAGGTATCGGAGGTTTTGGTTCTGAGGCCCTTCTTTGGAAATCCTGTCTCCTTTGTTCTATTGAGTACAAAAATATATTTTCTTCTTCATGCAATTTACAGGTGAGGATGAGTTTGTGTGCATTGGCTATATCTATTGTCTTCATTGTTAAGAAATATTCACCCATGAATTGTGAGTCTCTAGTACTAAGTTCATGCTCTTTCGCAGAAGGACTTCTGAAAATATGAAATCTACATTTGAAATATAATACTGCAGTTTTCCAGTTCTATAAAAAAAACTAGCCAATACACTACATGAAATACCATAATGCAAAGGTAAGTGATGATAAGTTACCCCATCAGCTACTGAGTTTGGCAATTTCATGCAAACATAATAATTACTAACCTCCATTGTTTCTGCATAATGTACTGAGAGATTTGTAAAATACATTTAAACCAGTTTCGTTTTTGTCTACAGTGTGATGTAAATCTAACTCGTCTGGTGTTTCTAAATCTACTCTGCCTCCTTTAATGTTTTCTACTTCCATATGTGCATTAGTACTATTCTGTTTGTCAATAACCATCAAATAGGGAATAGCTATTGCTAATACTACCAATAATATGAAAACTAAAAATAGGCTACAGATACAGATTCTACAACACTGCTTTATACAGCTTTGTTTTGGTTTTCCAGTAACTTTAGTATCAGACATTTTGGACAAGAAGATTGTTCTCTTCTTTAATTCAGAACTTGGTATGAGATTACACCTTAAGCGTCTTCTCTCCCTTTCAAGTCGGTCTCACTTCTTCATCAATTTGTTCGTCATTCAGCTCTTCATCACTTTCTTCCTTTAAATCGAGATTTTCAAAATCTTCAAGAATGACTTATGTCCACTCAGGACCCTTGAACTTGTTATTCAATGTCTTCAACCTTTGACTCCTTCGTTTTGGTGTTACTGTGGAAGGTCCAGATTGACTAGACACTTCGTTTACTTGATCAGGTTCTTCACTGATTGTTTTAAGACGGTATCTCAGTCTCTTGATAATTCTTGGCCAGTTATCACCTTTTCGACTTTTCTTAAATTGCACTGCACTGCCAGGTTCTTCAAGGCTTCTTTTATTTTCCTTTATTTTCGGCACAATTTGATCATCTTCGTCTTCAGGTTTCCTCTCTATCTGACCTTGTTCAGGGCTTATTGTTCTGCCCTGTTCTGCCTGGATTGGTTCATCTACCTCAATCTGACTCTGTTCAGGATTGGTGATGTCTGTTTTTTCTTCTGTATCGTGAACTTTTGTTTCTATGCCTATCTGGTCCTGTTCAAGTCTTTTTACCTCTTTACCTTCTTCTGCCTGAACGTTTTCTTAAAACCCTATCTGTCCCTCCTCAGACTCATGAATGGGGATTTGGTTTTCTTCTGTCTGATTATATTGTTCTCTCCTTAACTGTTCCTGCTCAGATTCCCTAATAGTCATTTCCCTATTTTCCGGAGCGTGTTCTTCTACACCTGACTGGTCCTCATTCTTTTCCTGTCTGTCTAACTGTGTTTGACTCCAAGTTCTTGTAAATACTTCAGGTATGTCCACCACTGGGATCCAGTCGTCCTGATAAGCTCTTGGTTGTTCTTGGGCAGCTACCTCAGGATCTTCTATTGGAAGTTCTTCAGCTGCACAACCTTCAGCAACTTCAATTTCTTGTTTCATTGAAACTCTTCTTCTTCAGGAGCTGGTACCCTTTTGGTATGACTTGCATGGATCCAATTAGGCAATCCTGCACACTTTACAGCTGTTGAAGAAGTCAATATAACTCAATGCAATTTATCCCACCTTGGTGCTAGGCACAATTCTTGAGTGTGATTCTTCACAACTACCCAATCACTGGGATTCAGATCATGAGCTTGGCTCAGCTGTCTGTTGACTGCGTCTTCCCCAACCTGATGAGAGATAGAACGCACTCTGTCAGCCAACTCTTTGCAATACTCCGAAACCAAGTCATCAGTTATATTCAACAGCTTGTGTCCTGGTACACATGCTTGTTTCATAGCTCTTCCCATGAGTATTTCATGGGGACTCAATCCAGTATTTGTGTCTGAAATACGTCTGAGTCCCATCAGAACCAGAGGTAAAGCATCAGGCCATTCCAGTGGGGTGGATGCACACACCTTTCCGAGTCTTGACATGATTGTGCCATTTAATTGTTCTACCACCCCAGAAGCCTCTGGATGTTAAACGCAGTGCAATTTTTGTTCGACTTTGAATGCTTCACAAATTAGTCAAATTATTTCATTATTAAAATGAGACCTTCTATCTGATTCAATCGTTACTGGTAAACCAAATCTAGGGATGAGTTCTCTTAATAAAAGTTTGCCCATTGCCAAGCTGTAAATTCTTCGGGTCGGGTATGCTTCCACCCACTTTGAAAATAAACAAACTATGACAAGTACATATTTCAACCCTCTGCAAGCAAGCAGTTGAATGAAATCTAATTGAAGTCTTTCAAAGGGAAATTCTGCCTTTCCAATCTTTCCCTTACTAACCACAGCTTTCCTGCCAGGATTTATTTGTTGACATATTAAACATCTTTGGCAAAGACTCTCTGCCACATTCCTGAATTTTGCGTTGAACCAATCTTGTCTGAATAGTCTAATCATTGCATCTCTGCCCACATGTGTGTCTCCATGATACATTCTAGCCATTGGTGCAAGCATATTATCTGGCGATACTGGTCTGCCATCATAACAAACCACCCCATCTTCTGGCCTTCTTTGACATCCTATTTTCAACCACTATTCCTTTTCTCTCATGTCTACTGCTTCCTGCATATCTTTCACCTCCTCCCAGGTTCCCACTCCTGCAAGTAGCATAAGTTGGCAGCTGATTCCACAAGTTTCGACTTTCTTGTTTAGGGCAATTTTATGCCTCGCACAGTGTTGGGCAACCTGGACAGCATACTGGTTACCGGCTGTCACATAGTCATCTCCTGATTGGTAAGCAGCACACTTAACCACAGCCACCTCCTTTGGTAATTGAATTGCCTCAATTAATTCTCTCCCAAACTTTCCATTTTCAATAGGAGTTCCGGAGCAAGTCAGGAAATCCCTTTGCATCCATAGTAGGCCAAAATCGTGCACAACCCCATAACCATATTGACTGTCAGTGAATATGGTTAATCTCCAATTTTATCCAATGTTGCATGCTTCAATTAAAGCAATCAATTTGGCTTCTTGTGCAGATCTGACTTCTGGTAAATAGGCTGCTTCGACTATTCCAGTTAATTTACATACAGCGTAAGCAGTACTCAATCCTCCCTCCTCGTGTCGCATGCATGAGCCATCTACAAATAGCTCATGATCAGCATTTTTCAAGGGTTCCTCTTGTATGTCAGGACGTGGTTTGGTGCTATGTTCTGTCACGTCAAGACATTCATGTTCAACCTCATCTTTCACTTCTTCTTGGTAGGGATAAGGTAGTAAAGTGGCTGGATTGAGAACAGTATAACTCACTATAGTCACGTTTTCTGCCCCCAGTATTATTCTCCCATGTTTAGTTAGCCTACTGGGAGTAAGGTACTGCGTTCGAGTTCTGGTCAGCAAGATCATCACTGCATGGGGAACGTACACCTTGACAGGGTGTCCCATCACAATTGACTCACTCTGTTTTATGCTTACACAAGTTGCGGCTACAGCTTTCAGGCAACCTGGTAATGCACAGGTTACAGGATCTAGGGTAGCAGAAAAATATGCCACTGGTTGTCTCATTAATCCATGTCTCTGTGTCAGAACTGAAAGTGTACAATTATCCCACTCATAGCAGAATAATGCGAATTATTTTGAATAGTCTGGCATTCCTAAAGCAGGTGCTTCACACAAGCAATCTCACAGCTTTTTAAAAGATCCCATGCTTTAATCATCCCATTCGATAGGGTCCTTCGCTCTCTTTCTGGTCATCAGTATCAGGGGTTTAGCTAATAAAGCAAACCCTACAATCCACTGCCTACAATATCCTACAACTCCAAGGAACATTCATATCTCCTTTTGGGTTCGAGGCAACTACTTTGTCTTATTATTCTGATTCTCTCACTCTTCTAACTTCTCTCACTATTTGATGTCCCAAATATTTAACTGAGTTTTTACAAAACTGAAGTTTCTCAGGGGATACTTTATGTCCACCCTTTGCCAAATAATTTAGCAATGCAATTGACTCAGTAACACAGTCATCTAGAGTATTTGACGCCACTAATAGGTTGTCAATATACTGCACCAGGACTGACTCTCTGGGCAATAAAAGAGATTCAAGGCTTCTTTTGAGAATCTGATTAAAGATTGAAGGACTTTCAGTGTACCTTTGAGGCACATGATTCCACACGTAAACATGCTCTTCAAATTTAAATTAAAATAAAAACTGGCTATCTGGATGCAATGGAATAGAAAAAAATGCATGACATAAATCGATTACTGTGAACCAACCTGCTTTCCATGGTATTTGGTAAAGAATCACAGCTGGGTTGAGCACTACTGGGTAGATCTTGAACCGCTCTATACTTCCCGTTAGGTTTCTTAATGCCAATTATAGGTGAGTTACAAGGGCTACTCATTATTTCTTTCAGGATGCCTTGTTCGACTAATCGCTCAATCTCTGCTGCAACACCTGCCTTTACTTCTGGACTCATTTTGTATTTTCGAGTATTTGGATAAACAGCACCTTCTTTCACTGTCACTTTTACGGGATCTACATTTGCCATCAATCCTATTTCTTTTCCAGTAAAATCCAATATTTCTGCATTTACAGTCAATTTGACTTCGTCAGGTAATTCATTTTGGTGCCGATCACGATCCGGTAAAAACCGGGCACGAACTGTCGGACGGAGCATATTCTCCGTCCGACGCGTACCCGGTCGTCAACATTTACAAACAAGGAATTACGATTCGCACGGGAACACCATTTCCGTACGAGTCGTAAAAAAGCCCGACCGAACAAAATAAACCTACTAATGCGATCCGGGAAAGCGCCGACCTGACGTCGGGACGCTCGCAGCCAGCCATTCACGACCCAGGAATTACGATTCGCACCAACGTCATCCCGCACGGTGAATATTTTCCGGCTGCCAAAAACTGCCCGGAAATCAGGACGACGCGAACAAGGACCACCAGTACGAGACGGACAGACAGGACGACGCAAACAAGGAGGACCAGTACGCGACAGGACGACGCGAACAAGGAGGACCAGTACGCGACAGGACGATGCAATCAAGGAGTACCAGTACGCGACGGACAGACATGGACCCGAACCTACGTGTCATCCCGGCCCTCATAGCAGTCCACCTCCTCTACAGGTTCCGACGCAGACGCCGCAGAAGGTCAGAATAACTAAGGGAGGGGGGAAAGTGGGGTGGGGTGGGGGTGGCAGGACCAGGGCAGGCCACAAAACCCCCACCAAAGTCACACACCACACATGCCCAGGACATACCTGACACCCATGCCCTGGTCACTACGAGGGGGTGGGGGCATGTCCAGCTAAGCCAGCGACCGCCACAACGGAAGTCCGTCACCACGCGAACCGGCAACACAACCAGACCGGTACGTCCCGTACCCACGCCTGAAGAGCGTGGGTACGAGACGTACCACGCCCACACCCACGTCACCCCAACAATGGCAGGACGGATCGTACCCACGTGGCAAAGGACTGGGTACGGCCCGCACAAGCATCACATAGTGTGGGGACGGATATGTACGGACCCTACCCCCACCCGCGTATGTATGGAGCGTACACCCACCCCACCAGTGTAAGTACGACTCGTACCCGCACCTGCGGACGTACGGACCGTACCCCCACCCGTGTAAGTACGACTCGTACCCTCACCCCGTACGTATGGAGCGTACACCCACCCCACCAGTGTAAGTACGACTCGTACCCGCACCCGCGGACGTACGGACCGTACCCCCACCCGTGTAAGTACGACTCGTACCCTCACCCCGTATGCATGGAGCGTACCCCCACCCGTGTAAGTACGACTCGTACCCTCACCCCGTATGCATGGAGCGTACCCCCACCCCAACAGTGTAAGTACGACTCGTACCCTCACCCGCGGACGTATGGACAGTACCCCCACCACACCAGTATAAGTACGACTCGTACCCTCACCCACGGACGTACGGACCGTACCCCCACCACACCAGTGTAAGTACGACTCGTACCCTCACCCGCGTATGCATGGAGCCTACCCCCACCCCACCAGTGTAAGTACGACTCGTACCCTCACCCGCGGACGTACGGACCGTACCCCCACCCCCACCAGTGTAAGTATGACTCGTACCCCCACCCCCGTATGCATGGAGCCTACCCCCACCCCAACAGTGTAAGTACGACTCGTACCCTCACCCGCGGATGTACGGACAGTACCCCCACCACACCAGTGTAAGTACGACTCGTACCCTCACCCGCGGACGTACGGACAGTACCCCCACCACACCAGTGTAAGTACGACTCGTACCCTCACCCGCGGACGTACGGACCGTACCCCCACCACACCAGTGTAAGTACGACTCGTACCCTCACCCGCGTATGCATGGAGCCTACCCCCACCCCACCAGTGTAAGTATGACTCGTACCCTCACCCGCGGAGGTACGGACCGTACCCCCACCCCCACCAGTGTAAGTACGACTCGTACCCCCACCCCCGTATGCATGGAGCCTACCCCCACCCCACCAGTGTAAGTACGACTCGTACCCTCACCCGCGGACGTACGGACTGTACCCCCACCCCCACCAGTGTAAGTACGACTCGTACCCCCACCCCCGTATGCATGGAGCCTACCCCCACCCCAACAGTGTAAGTACGACTCGTACCCTCACCCGCGGACGTACGGACAGTACCCCCACCACACCAGTGTAAGTACGACTTGTACCCCCACCCCCGTATGCATGGAGCCTACCCCCACCCCACCAGTGTAAGTACGACTCGTACCCTCACCTCGAATGCATGGAGCGTACCCCCACCGTGTATGTTCCAAGCGTACATATCCAGAAATAGGAGGTGTGTGTGCAGAGTCCTCCCAGCAGTGCCCTGAGACAGGAGGGGTGGGTGTGGAGTCCCCCCAGCAGTGCCCTGAGACAGGAGGGGTGTAACACATGTGTGTGAGGCTGGAAGTACACACATGCATACTGCCTAAGTACGACTCGTACCCTCACCCGCGGACGTACGGACAGTACCCCCACCACACCAGTGTAAGTACGACTCGTACCCTCACCCGCGGACGTACGGACCGTACCCCCACCACACCAGTGTAAGTACGACTCGTACCCTCACCCGCGTATGCATGGAGCCTACCCCCACCCCACCAGTGTAAGTATGACTCGTACCCTCACCCGCGGAGGTACGGACCGTACCCCCACCCCCACCAGTGTAAGTACGACTCGTACCCCCACCCCCGTATGCATGGAGCCTACCCCCACCCCACCAGTGTAAGTACGACTCGTACCCTCACCCACGGACGTACGGACTGTACCCCCACCCCCACCAGTGTAAGTACGACTCGTACCCCCACCCCCTTATGCATGGAGCCTACCCCCACCCCAACAGTGTAAGTACGACTCGTACCCTCACCCGCGGACGTACGGACAGTACCCCCACCACACCAGTGTAAGTACGACTTGTACCCCCACCCCCGTATGCATGGAGCCTACCCCCACCCCACCAGTGTAAGTACGACTCGTACCCTCACCTCGAATGCATGGAGCGTACCCCCACCGTGTATGTTCCAAGCGTACATATCCAGAAATAGGAGGTGTGTGTGCAGAGTCCTCCCAGCAGTGCCCTGAGACAGGAGGGGTGGGTGTGGAGTCCCCCCAGCAGTGCCCTGAGACAGGAGGGGTGTAACACATGTGTGTGAGGCTGGAAGTACACACATGCATACTGCCTACAAGGGAACATGTCCCCATGAACTCATGTCAACAGACTCCATACACAAGTACAGTGATCACCAAGGATGCCACGAATGTTGCAGGTGGAGACATGGCCCTGCATGCATGGCCAAAGTAGAAGGGCTCCGTCACACACACAGCTCATGTAGACACAGCTCTGCGCTAAACATTGGGAACACCCTGCAGGGAAGATATCAGGGTACACAGAGGAAGGAATACACCCTGGGACAATTGCACCATGCAGTAACTGCGTACATGAACAAAGAAAGTTAGCTAACACCTTGTGATGGCACACAGATCCCAGGGTCCCCCCAATGAGCAGCACACTACTACATATCCCACACACCCAACACATAAACACCACCCAAAACCATGTAGCAGCCCCACCAACACCAATACCAGCATAGCAGTAGTGTTATAATGAAAATAAAATTAAGCTTTATTCAGCATGAGCACAATGTCCGTGGATCGCAGGCAGTTCAATATTCACAAAGCCCATAGGGCAGTCAATGCGTCTCAGCTGGATGGGGGACACAGTGGGATGCGTGTCCCCTACCTTGCCTGCACAGTTACATGCCATTGTCTTCCACAGGGGTGAGGGCATCATGGGGGGGAAAGCACCAGGCACCGCAGGGACATCAGGGCAAAGGGGAGGCGTTGTGGGTGCAGGGATGGAGGACTCCACCACAGGGGGTGGGGCAGGGCCAAAGGCGGAGGCCAGGATGGCACTACACACCTTTGCAAGGTCCTCCAGGGAGTCCCCTGCACCCGAAGGAACCGCAGGCCCCAAGGAGGGGGGGGTCAGAGGGATGGGTCGCAGCGCCACCGGGGGAGGGTGGAGACAGGGGGGGAGAATCAACCACCCTGACCGAGGACTTCCTTGACCGCTTGCGTGGTGGTGTCACTGTGGGGCTCAGGGACAGAGCGGCCATGAAGGAGTCCTTGGGGGAGATGTGGCCAGGAGAGCTGAGGGGAGGGGATTTGGAGGGAGTGGACTGGGTGGAATGCGGACTCCCACTATGGCTGCGTGTCACACGTTTGCCCCCTGACCCAGTGGGTGTGCCTACCTCACCCTGTGTGTGCGTGTCAGGAGGAGTGCGGTGGACCTTCCCTGCTGGTGTGGTGCCTGTGTCTGTTGATGTGGGTACATGCCGACGTCTGGGTGTACGTGGGACAGGCATGGGAGTGGGAAGTGTGGACGGGGCAGGGGTAGGTGGGGGGAGGTCGCGCTGCAGGACACCCACTGCTGCAGTCAGTGTGGAGTCTATGGACCTCAGCAAGTTGCGTTGGTCAGCCTGCGATGAATGAATGCCCTCCAAGTATGCCTCGATGTTGGTGAGGGTTTGGCCGTGGGCATGGAGGACATTAAGGATCGCAGCCTGACCAACCTGCAGCTGCCGCTGGATGTCCACAGACTCGGCATTGGCGGCAGCAGTGGAGACAGGGGCAGGGGGTGCGGTGCCTGGCATGAAGGAGACATGCGGTGACCGGGCACGCTGGGA
Organism: Triturus cristatus; assembly: GCF_964204655.1. Lineage (NCBI taxonomy): Eukaryota > Metazoa > Chordata > Amphibia > Caudata > Salamandridae > Triturus > Triturus cristatus. The sequence continues at coordinate 1,117,491,403 of NC_140590.1, forward strand.
AGGGACACAAGCAAGTGGGAGGTGGCTGATGGGAACTGAGGGGGCGGTGCGAGGTGTTGTTCCGCTGTCAGCTGCTGGTGCAGCCTCCGCCCACTCGGAGACATCCTCCTCGGACCTGTCAGCTTCGTATTCTGACGTGCCAGTCGACAGGTCCTCGGCCGCACTATCCTCCGCCTCGGTCCCACTCGATGTGCCAGCCCCGATTTCACGGCTGGCACTGGTGCTCGGTCCCTCCGCCTGGTCTGTGTCCATGTCTCCCTCTGTGTCCCCCGACGATGCTGTGGGCAGGGTGGAGAGACAGAAATTAATCAGACACCTGTACACATCTGTCACATGAGTCCAATCTACATAGGTAACATCGTATAGCCTGAAAAGGAAGATCCCTAACATCTACTAAACAAGGTACCGATGTAGGGCATGAAACACACAGTTGGTCGAGCCACCATGCCACTGAAATACCATGGAGAGCATGAGACAATAGCAAAAGACAGGAAACGGAGTCTGACATAGTACCCAGGCCCTGGGGACAATCCAGCACTGCATCTGCACCACACAGCGTTGGCGAAAATACGGATGACCAGGGACCATATCCATGAACTTGAGACACATGCTGCATAGGTAATGCTGAAAACATGCCCAACATGACTGGGTCACTGCACCTTGCGTGTGTGTCCAGACAAACATCACACACTGCCCAGACCCAGCAAGTAGAAATCAGGATTTGACATCTAGGCTTTGCCCGCCCCAACCACCCCTTACACGAGGCAAATTGTTGAGACACAGGTGGCACCAACATCTCATAGTCTGGGTGATGAACACAGGGGCAGGCAAAATGCAAGATTGGACGCCAAACACCCACGGTGCGCCTGTACAAATAATGAGGTACCAGTGCCCATCCTCAGATGAGTATAACAAGACACACAGGCACTGGCAACTGTGAGTATGAAGAAGGACATTCAGGTCAGGCTGCACAGTGGACACCTGTACAAAATTGCACGTCTAGATACATGGTGCCAGGGGACAATGGCACAGAGCACAACCTACGCTGTAGACACTGAGAGTGTCCACGTTTTGTGATGACACATACAACACTGAGGAAAAGGTGCCCCAGGGGACAGTAGTGGCCACGCAACTCCATGCTCCAGAATGGTAATGACTGCAACACACGCCACCATCCCTGCACTATGCGTATCGCACACTCATGCACATCATGTCACAGGCCACTACATAGGACATGCGCGCTGTAAGGCATGACACTTGAAAGACTAACTCCCATGTCTGGACTCAGCATCAGTGCCAACTGACATGGAACCCACATGCAGTGAACTGGACAGGGCACAGCCAAGGTCCCAAAACCTGTTACACACCACCCCCACACATGATGCTACAGGCATAGTTCTCGTGGACAAAGCGCCAGCCTACATTACCTTGTGAAGGAGTGACTACACACAGACCAGGGAACACATTGCAAGGAGGGGAAGGGTGGCAGGGGCGCAGCGCTATACTGGGGCAAACTGGATCTGCACAGCACCTTTAAACCCTGGCAGTGAATTCATGCTACTGTGCCCTTACAAATGCCGGTGACACACAACAAACACACATGTACCTACCCCCTTCCGGCGGCTGCATCTCCTGTAAGCGCCTCTCCAAGTCTGGAAAGACCACCGGCAGCACACGCCTGTGGAGGTGGCTCAGACGGCGGCACCCGCGGTTCTTGTGGCTCTCAGGTGAGTCCCCCAGCAGGACCCGTGCAATCCTCCGCGTCCAGCACCGGATATCCTGCCAGCGTTTCCTCACCTGGGACAGGCTCCGCCTCCGACCATCCACACCCCTCACGGCACTGACGGCGGTCAGCCAGATCTGCTCCTTGGCAGTGGCGCCTACCTGTGAGGAAGAACAAGTGACACCACATCAATACACCAGCCACATGTCACAGAGAGACATATGAGAACAAATTAGCTGGTTACAACAAGGCATGTCATGCAGCCAACGCATTGCACCTTTGTCATAGGGACATGATCCTCTGGTGAGGGAAAAAGCAGTACGTGCCATTGTGGGTACACAGGTGGAATGATGGCAATGTCACAATCAATGATCAAGCCTCACACTGTGCATCACACCCACCCCTCCTGTCTCAGGGCACTGCTGTGAGGACTCTGCATCCACCCCTCCTGTCTCAGGGCACTGCTGGGAGGACTCCACACCCACCCCTCCTGTCTCAGGGCACTGCTGGTAGTGATAGGCACACACCCCTCCTGTCTCAGGGCACTGCTGTGAGGACTCTGCACACACACCTCCTGTGTCTGGCCAGCACCTCAAAGCAGTCACATGCCACAGGCCACTGACGCCACCTCAGAAGAGTACACAGACACACACAGGCACAGGACATTCACCTGCCATTTCCAAATGCAGATACAAACCTCACTGCACATGTGCCACTAGATCGGGGGGGCTCACAGGTGTGGGGCTGTCTCTGCACGTCAGACACACAGCACTGCTCCCTGCTCACATGAGATGTGCAGGGCATATCCAGGCCTCATGCATCTGGGGTGGTCCACTACACATATGCACCCACACAAATGACATTGGACTTACACACACAGATGTCCAGGGGACGAACACATCATGTGGACACTCTCAGCATAGGTACAGTGGACAAAACACATCTGTAGGCACAGTCAACTGTCACACTGTGGTAACCACAGAATCACAGGAGGACTGTAGTAGCCCCATACCCTGGAGGATTAGACAGGCACAATGTGTAATGCCACATGCAGTGAATGTCACAGTAAACACAATGCAAGTGAGGAGAGCAGACATGCACCACAGCATGCTCTGGCTGGGAGACATCAGGCATCCCCCCCCTGGGACCCCCCCTACAGTACATGGCATGTGTGTCACACCAGGACACAATGCCAGAAGTCACAGTCACAACATAGGGACAGTCTGTGCCAGTGGCCTATGCACTCACCTGATACCCTGGTCGCCCATACAGCATGGGGTACTGTGGGAGGATCACATCCAGCAATGCCATGTTCTCCTCAAGGGTGAATGGCTGTGTCCTCTCCACAGCCCTTGACATGGTTCCAGGGAATCAGTAGCAGCAGCTGGGTCGACGAATTCAAAGATGTGCAGGCAAGTACTCCCTCATGGGACCTGGCTGCCTTATATGTGCCTTTCTGCCCTGTCTCATGCACAGGAGTACAGAGTGATTGGTCACTCACATTTGGATCCTATGTTTCCACCAATCCCTTCAAACCTAGCAGTCTGTGTGTACTCTATCGGTTTCATTCTCCTGCATGATGTAAGCTCCACAAACACATTGCAACAAAGTAGATTGATTCCAACTGACTTCTGCTGTGCACCTTCCAGAAGAAATTCGAATTTTGAACTTGGTCTTCATGACAACCAGCATGCATGTAGGCCTTAATACTTGTCCCTCATGTGTCCCCTATGTAATTTGGAGCTTCACACACAGGTACGGTGTGTTCCGGGGCCCTAGGGCACCCCAAATGCATTGCAACGGCCCGTACACGCGTGCCTACGTTCACTGTCACTATGGGTGGCCTCGCGTATGCGTACTCGTAGTGGTACGGGCCGTACACACGCCTGTACGCTCCCTATCACTATGGGTGTCCTCACGTATGCGTACTCGTAGTGATAGGGAGCGTACAGGCGTGTGTACGGCCCGTACCACTACGAGTACGCATACGCGAGGACACCCATAGTGGTACGGGCCGTACACACGCCTGTACGCTCCCTATCACTACGAGTACGCATACGTGAGGACACCCATAGTGATAGGGAGCGTACAGGCGTGTGTACGGCCCGTACCACTACGAGTACGCATACGCGAGGACACCCATAGTGGTACGGGCCGTACACACGCCTGTACGCTCCCTATCACTATGGGTGTCCTCACGTATGCGTACTCGTAGTGATAGGGAGCGTACAGGCGTGTGTACGGCCCGTACCACTATGGGTGTCCTCGCGTATGCGTACTCGTAGTGGTACGGGCCGTACACATGCCTGTACGCTCGCCATCACGATGGGTACACATACGGCAGCACTCCCATAGTGATATGGGAACGTACACAGGCCCTCTTCGCAGCAGTACATCGGTTTTCACACATCACAGTGGTGACAGGCGGCATACAGGTAGGGATAGGGCGGACATACTTGTCCATTAATTGACATCAAGGCATCGTCTGTGCATCACTACATGTGTGGGGCACAGGTGTGACGGCCTGTGATGTGGAACATTACTCCTGAGTTGAGAAGGCACCAGATGTATGATGAGATGTGTACAGATGTACTGTGTGATGGTGCTATGTGTGCCAGGCATGCCCTTGACTCCTTTGACATGTGTGCATGTCGTACTGCGCACTTGGGGTGAGCGTCACTGGCATGGCACGGACACCAACACACGGAAGTGTCCCCTGATGCCCGGTACAGGGGTTATGACACCTGACTTGTCACTAACCACGGTGCACAATGTGACTATGTCATGTATGTGTGGGGGCTTCCCATCAGGTTGATGTTGGAGCACCCTCAAAAGCTGCAGCCTTTGCAGCAACCAACATGTGTGTTGATTGTCATTGCACACTGTTCCGCACACCATGCCACATGTGGTATCGGATGTGAGGTGCACATGTATGCATGGGATACGGAGTAGCGTGACAAGGACATGTCAGCATCCTCACAAGGAATGTGTGGTGAGTCATGACATGTGCACCTTCATGGCAAGGTGTGTGGGCTGTCCTAGTGTAATGTCATGTGACCTGTGGCTCCAGTGTTCCGCTACCAGTCTCTGCAATCGGCATCCTACTGCTGCTGATGTGTGGGCGTATGTCACTCCTGTCTTGCGTCTGGCTGTTCACTTGCACTGGGACACAGCTATTCCCATGGCGTGGAATGGGGAGGTTCTCAATCTCCGTGTGTAGCTGGGTCTTGGTAGGAGTGTCACCTTGCATCCATACGTGTCCTGGCCATGTAGCACATACCTGACTCCCTATGTAGCATGTGTGTATTGACAGATTAACATGTGCTCAGTACACATGATTTGTTGTCGTACTGCACTCACTCTTCCTTGTCACTTCCAAATTACTGCAGAGCGCCGCCTCTTGCCCGAAGAATTCCGGACTTGGCTGCCATGCAGGAGAATGACAGCATCCGGCTCTACCGCTTCACCCAACCGTTGATTCTGGAGTTGACAGCGAGACTGGCACCACACCTGCAACCGCAGCACAGGTATCCTACGGCACTGACACCCCAGCTGAAGGTAATGGCTGCCCTACATTTTCTTGCCACGGGTACCTTTCAATATACCATAGCTAATGTTGGTGGCATGTCCCAGAGCCTGTTCTGCCGTGTGCTGCATGATTTCTTAGAGGCCATGTTGATTCACCTGGGTGACTTCATCAAGTTCCCAACCCCTGAACAGATGACTGCGGTCAAGCGTGGATTCTATGCCCTGGGAGGGATGCCCCATGTCATTGGGTCCATAGATGGGACACATGTAGCTTTGGTACCACCACACGCACGGGAGGTGGCGTACCGCAATCGAAAGCACTACCACTCCATCAATGCCCTTGTGGTGTGTCAGTCCAACATGGTGATTTCACATGTCTGTGCTCGTTTTCCAGGATCAGCACACGATGCCTACATCATGAGGCGTAGCGGGATGCCTCATATGATGATGCAGCTGCGCAACGAACGGGCATGTGTTGTTGGTGGGTACAGTCTGTCTGTCCTGTATTCTGCATAGCCTACCAGCACGACCGCTTCACCACTTCTAACGATGTCCATGTGCTTCCCATGTAGGGGACGCTGGCTATCCCAACATGCCTTGGCTGCTGACACCTCTCCGCAACCCCATGACGCCGGCCCAGCTCCGCTACAACACCGCCCATGGCCGGACAAGGCGAGTGATAGAGAGGACGTTTGGCATGCTGAAGAGCTGATTCAGGTGCCTCCACAAGACCGGCGGCGCACTCCCATATGCCCCGGCGAAGGTCTGCAAGATCTTCATGGTCTGCTGCATGCTGCACAACATGGCAGTTGAAAGAGCTGTGCCACTCATCCTGGATCAACATGACGAGGACCATCCACCCGTGGAGGACGAAGGGCTTGGCAATGGGGCTAGTGATGTGGAGGATGTGGAGCCGCAAGAGGACATCCGGACTCAGCTCATACGCGACTTCTTTGCTTAGTGGTGAGTACCAGTGTCTGAGTGGGCACGCATTGGTCCCCGTGTGGCATGCGTTGTGATGTGTGTCTCCACCTGCATGTATGGCACATGAGTCAGAGGTGTGTGTGGGTGTGTCACTGGAGTGATGGTGCCAGTGATGGTTGTACTTCCCCAGTCATAATTGTGACCTAGCATGTTGTCATCCATACATGTGTCGAGTAAATGCACATGCAAGTGGCTTTGCTGTTTGTGGCTGACTTCTTGTGTGTCTCTCTTCCCCAGGTTCCTGCGCATGCCGTCTGCTGCTTGCATTGTTGTGGCACTGCTATTCCTCATGGACATGACATCGTGGGCTGACTCAGCGTTACAGGCACGGACACGTTTGGAAGTCTCCATGGGGTAAGGGATGCATCTGGGGTGTATTGGGTGTGGCAGTTGTTCACGATGTATGCACACTGCCCCTGTCGATGTTTGTTTCCTCTGCAGCCATGTCGCATCCCCATGGGACACGACATGCAGCTGTGTACACCTGAATAGATGGTCTGCCTGGTTGACAGTCATCAGTGATGGGATAGGGGATTGTGATGATGGCATCAATGTGTGTGACACTGCCCTCGGCCACATACGGTTAGCATTGGCTTGACATGGTGTGGGACTTCGACATCAGTGGATCTATGGTGTATGGCAGGCTCTCCTTATGCAGCTGTGGGTATTTAGCTGTTAGCCGACGCTTGTGTGCCAGTTCCATGGCGAACACGCATTTGTGCTGCAGAAGCGGGGTTGCCAGTGTTGGACCCACATGTTACTCCACATGATGTGTTCATGTGTACTTCGAGTTGCCTCTGCAATCCCGAATACATGACTAATAAAGGTGTCCCTATGCCTCCAAGGTGCCTCTTCTCAGTCAATGCTGGTGTGTTGCCACGGTGCATCCAGCATGTCTGGCATGGTATTCCCTGATTGTGGCTATGTGTCAATGTGTCGAGTAGCAAGATGCAAGCTGTGTGTGTGGGCTGAGACTGTGTATTGGGCATGATGTCCATGACTGTGTGGGTATTGTGACATGTGCCATCCCCATGCATCCAACATTGGCCAGGCCCCCATTCTCTGCATCCACCGGACTCAAGCTTGCAGGACATGGTTCTGCCACCTGTCTACACATACCTGGGTTCCCCCCAGGACACTGGACTGGATCCCTGACCTCTGCGCATGACTGTTGGTGTACTCAATGTGTGTGTCAGCACGGTTGTTCGGCAACCCCCTCAGCTGGTTGGGCCCATCACGGGTGTGTATGGTGCTCCATGTCTGTCTTGCCTAATACACTGTGACCCATGTGTCCTGTGCCAGACTCAGGCCCCAGGGTGTGGATGGTTGAAGACAAAAGATGACTTAGGCATGTTTTGACTTTACAAAACACATGTTAGGTAATAATGCAACCAGCAGGCATCTACTCTTCACAGTGTGATTTATTATTGGGGGGGGGACAAAGTGAGGGCCTTTCCTGGATTTTGGAATCCAAAGTTCAGTAGGGGAGTTGGTGTCCTTGCCATTGGAAATCCTCAGAGTCCATGCCACAGTCTTTGTCAACATTGGTCAGCCAGTGACCAGCAGGGCCATGTGGCAGAGAATGTCTCTTGATGCTGTGCTGCTGTTGCTCCAGTGGGCCAGGTGCCAGGCCAGATGTCCTGGGAGATGGTGATGTAGCGCCGACCCTCACGGTCCTTTCCGTGGACGACCCGCCCTCCTGCGGGGAACCTCAGCAGCAGGCCGTGACGACATCTGAAATGCTCCATCGGATGTTTCTTCCTCCTCCTCCTGATCCCTCCCTGTGGGTGGTGATGTTCTCCGCCTTCTGGCACAGGGAGGGTCGGCCATGTTGTCGGCCATCCGACAGAGTGTAGCGTGAATCCCCTGGAATGCCGTCACTTGCTCAGCCTGTCTGTCCTCCATCCTCCGTTGGTGTAGCAGTAGACAGGCATGTAGCTCCGCATGTTGCTGGGCCTGCTGGGACTTGATCCCCTCGAGGATGGACACAACCTGGGCCATGCCCGTGGTGTCCTACCGGTATGAGTCCAGGATGTTACGGACATGGGAAAATACCAGATCCCCTGCCAACTGGTCAGGCTCGCGCCTCCACCGTCCTCCACTCCCACCACCCCTGCCCACTTGCGCCTGGCCTGCCCTTGTGGGCACATCGGGTCTCCGGGACCCCTGAGGGGTGGCATTGGCGTTGTCGCCTGCCTCCTCCTGGGTGCCCGGGACACCGTGTCCCTCCTGGCGAGCCTGGCTGCATTGTGGTGTTGGGGCAGGGATCCTGGGTGTCTCCTGGGATGTGGCAGGAGTGGGGGTGTTGGTTGGCACAGTTGTACCTGACGCAGGTGCTGCAGGTGGTTGGACACCAGAGGGGCCAGGTCGGTCGGGGTCGTCCACAGAGTGGTGAGAGTGGTCGCTGCCGGTGGGATCGGGCTCCTGCAGATCCGGGTCCTGTGAGTCTTCCCCCCCTGTGTTGGGGGGTGCACCACGACGTTGACCTGTGGGTGAGAGAGACAATGTTAATTTTGGTCCATGCAATATCCATGTTTCATCAGTGTCAAAGTTGGCACTTTTCCTCTTGGAATTGGGATCTGTCTTGCATTCCACTCACAGTGCACTTGTGCATGGGTGTGTCCCTTGTGCACCACTTTTGCCCTTTTCACTATGTGTGGCACGGTCTTACTTGCTGCGTCAAGTGTGACTGCAGTCAGCAGTGGAGTGGGCAGGTGTGGCGAGCCATGCAATGGCGCCTTCCGTGTAGCACTGTACATGTGCACATGGAGTGGATCCACACACTTATATGATCCAGGTAGCTGTTGTTGTGCTCGTGAACAGGTTGTGACATGGCCCTGTGTTTTGCCATGGTGAAGAGGGGGGGTTCTGGGACTGGCCACCCTTGTCTACATGCACGCAGTCTACCTGCTGACGAGCAGACATTCGCACACGCCACACGGCTGATTTGCTCTCCCTGTGTCTCGCTCCCTCTGTGTCCCCCTCTCCCTCCCTCTCTGTCCCCCTCTCCCTCCCTCTCTGCCCCCCTCTCCCTCCCTCTGTGTGTCAGCCTCCTCCCTCTGTCCGTCTCCCTCCCTCTCTGTCCCCCTCTCCCTCCCTCTGTGTCCCCCTCTCCCTCCCTCCGTGTGTCAGCCTCCTCCCTCTGTCCGTCTCCCTCCCTCTCTGTCCCCCTCTCCCTCCCTCTCTGTCCCCCTCTCCCTCCCTCTGTGTGTCAGCCTCCTCCCTCTGTCCGTCTCCCTCCCTCTCTGTCCCCCTCTCCCTCCCTCTGTGTCCCCCTCTCCCTCCCTCCGTGTGTCAGCCTCCTCCCTCTGTCCATCTCCCTCCCTCTCTGTCCCCCTCTCCCTCCCTCTATGTCCCCCTCTCCCTCCCTCTGTGTGTCAGCCTCCTCCCTCTGTCCGTCTCCCTCCCTCTCTGTCCCCCTCACCCTCCCTCTGTGTCCCCCTCTCCCTCCCTCCGTGTGTCAGCCTCCTCCCTCTGTCCGTCTCCCTCCCTCTCTGTCCCCCTCTCCCTCCCTCTCTGTCCCCCTCTCCCTCCCTCCGTGTGTCAGCCTCCTCCCTCTGTCCGTCTCCCTCCCTCTCTGTCCCCCTTTCCCTCCCTCCGTGTGTCAGCCTCCTCCCTCTGTCCGTCTCCCTCCCTCTCTGTCCCCCTCTCCCTCCCTCTCTGTCCCCCTCTCCCTCCCTCTGTGTGTCACCCTCTGTCACCTCAGCCCAGCTCCTGGGCACACACTGTTAGCAGATCTTTGAGTGGCCCTTGGCTTGTTGATGTGAGTTTGTTTCTGATCTCCAGGCACCCATTGGGTGTGATGTGTGTCTGTGCACTGCTGCTGTGGTGGTGTGTGCTGCCACTCTTTCACAATGTTGGCTGTTCATTGGCTGCTGTCATGTGCAAAACAGTGCCTTCACCCCCATGTGTTGATGCAAGGCGTCCGCCATTTGCTTGCAAGTCATTCCTGTGTTGGGACACACTGTTTGTCTGGCTGTGACCTAGGCCATATGGGCAGAGGGCATTGTTGTCTGCTTCTGAGTTGCACTATGTGATTTTTGTGGCCCAGCCTCCCGCCATCCGGGTTAACGTGTCATGTGTTGGTGTCTTCTGTGGCCTGTGACTTGACATTGTCCAGCTGGGTGCATGGGGCATGGTGGCAGCAGTGGCATGTGCGTGCTCATGGAGTGTGGTTGAGTCATGCGATGGCTTGTGGTGGTTGCATGCCTGTTAGTGATTTTGGTTGTGGATGCCGTTCCCCCCATGTGAGGTGCGTTGTTTGTGTACTCACCCGGGTCTCGGAGTCCCTCTAATCCTTCGACTGCCTCCACCGGCAGTATGGCCATCACCCTCTCCTCCCAGGGCTGGTAGTGTACGGGTCTGCGGAAGGGCCCTCCTCCTGTGGCGTTGGCCTGGTCGTGTTCCTCCTGCCTCTTGGCTCGGACCCTCCTCCGCAGATCGTACCACCTGTTCTGGTCCTTCTGGTGTCCGCAACAGCATTCACAGCATCGACGATGGTCTGCCACATGGCTGTTTTTGCTGCCATGCTGGTGTTTCTGACCAATGTTCCAAAGATCTGTGGCTCGACTCTCCAACTCTCGGTTACTGAACTTTGGATTCTTGGTAGTGGGCATGGTGAGGGGTGTGGGTGTGGATGGTGGGGGGTGTGTGTGGATGTTGGGGGGGTGTGTGGATGGTTGTGGGTGTGTGTGTGTGAATGTGATGAGGGTGTGTTTGTGAAGGTGGTTGTGTGAAGGTGTGCAAGTGTAAGGTGTGGTGAAGCTTGTAGTATGGTGCTGTGGTGTCTGGCAGCAGTGAGTCTGTTGCAAAGGCTCATGGTTTGTGTGTGTGGGCCCTTTTTATTGGTCCATGGGTGGGTGTGGCAGTGTTTGAAGTTTGGGTGGGTGTGTTATAAGTAGTGGTGGTGTTTTGGGCCTCTGTCTTTGGCAGTTGCAGGTCAGTGAAGGTGTTTTTGTAGTGTTTGTTGGCCATGTTTAGTGGCTTTGTGCCATTCGTATGGTGTATTCTTGTGTTGTTTTGTTTTGTCCTGGTTGTGTACGTGCGTTTTGAGCGTGTGTACGGTGTGTACATGGGCCATTTGGTTGTACGGTGCTGTCCTTGTGTGTGGGTTGGTACGACTCGTACATGCGGTTGTGATGTTGGGGCCTGGGGTGCGCTCCGTACTTAGGAGAATGTGTTGGGGGTAGGACCGGAACGTACTGGGGTGTACTTAGACGGTGGTACGACACGTACAGGGGTGGGGGTACGACTCGAACGTACTGGGGTGTAGGTACACGGTGGTACGACATGTACAGGGGTGGGGGTAGGACTCGAACATACTGGGGTGTGGGTACACGATGGTACGACACGTACAGGGGGGGTACGACTCGAACGTACTGGGGTGTAGGTACACGGTGGTACGACACGTACAGGGGTGGGGGTACGACTCGAACGTACTGGGGTGTACTTAGACGGTGGTACGACACGTACAGGGGTGGGGGTAGGACTCGAACGTACTGGGGTGTGGGTACACGATGGTACGACACGTACAGGGGTGGGGGTACGACTCAAACGTACTGGGGTGTAGGTACACGGTGGTACGACACGTACAGGGGTGGGGGTAGGACTCAAACGTTCTGGGGTGTGGGTACACGATGGTACGACACGTACAGGGGGGGGTACGACTCGAACGTACTGGGGTGTAGGTACACGGTGGTACGACACGTACAGGGGTGGGGGTACGACTCGAACGTACTGGGGTGTACTTAGACGGTGGTACGACACGTACAGGGGTGGGGGTAGGACTCGAACGTACTGGGGTGTGGGTACACGATGGTACGACACGTACAGGGGTGGGGGTACGACTCGAACGGACTGGGGTGTAGGTACACGGTGGTACGACACATCCAGGGGTGGGGGTAGGACTCGAACGTACTGGGGTGTGGGTACACGATCGTACGACACGTACGGGGGGGGTACGACTCGAACGTACTGGGGTGTAGGTACACGGTGGTACGACACGTACAGGGGTGGGGGTGCGACTCGAACGTACTGGGGTGTACTTAGACGGTGGTAGGACACGTACAGGGGTGGGGGTAGGACTCGAACGTACTGGGGTGTGGGTACACGATGGTACGACATGTACAGGGGTGGGAGTACGACTCGAACGTACTGGGGTGTAGGTACACAGTGGTACGACACGTACAGGGGTGGGGGTACGACTCGAACATACTGGGGTGTAGGTACACGGTGGTACGACACATACAGGGTTGGGGGTACGACTTGAACGTACTGGGGTGTGGGTACACGATGGTACGACACGTACAGGGGTGGGGGTACGACTCGAACGTACTGGGGTGTACATACACGGGTGGGGGTTCGACACGTACACGGGTGTACATCCAGGGGGGGTGTACATTGTATGGGGGTACGACTTGAACGTATGGGTGCTGGGGGGAGTGTTTGGCGCGTATGCAGGCACATATCTCCATGGTTGCAATGGGAGTTCGGTGCGGACGGTGTTTTTACCATACGGTTGTGAGTTCGGACGCACGGGTGGGATCGTGATTCCTCGGTCGGACTTGACTTTTCACGTTTGTACGGTAAATCGTCCGAGGACGTGTCGGACACATTTTCCGACCCGAGGACGTGTGGGGAAATATTCTGAATGCGGTTAGTATGGACTTTTTACCATGCGAATCGTGATTGCCAGTTTGTACGGCACTTGTACGATTCGTACGGTAAAAAGACCAGATACGAGTCGTACGGGGAATTTTTTTACCGGATCGTGATCGGCACCTTTGTGTCACCATTGAATATAATTCATTTACCTCTGTTCCCTGTTTAGCTAACATGAACTTGTAAACTCCATCTTCATCTGGGGTTTGTAGTGCAACACCATCCGGTGTGCAAACTATGGTGCAATTTATTTTGCACAATAAGTCCCTTCCAAGCAAGTTTACAGGGCTTGAGTCACACACCACGAACGTATGCATTTCTTTAAAATTTCACATTCGCACCTCCGTTGGTTCTGTGATTGGAGTTCTAATCCGTTTGTTCGAAACACCTACAACTTGGATGTCTTCACCCGAGAGGTGCAGGTTAGGAATGTCTGCTGTTCTCACCGTAGACCTGGTAGCACCAGTATCCAACAAGAAAGTGACATCATTTCCTTCTACTTTACCTTCTATGTATGGACCTGTCTGATCTACCGGTAGGGATGCGCCAAGTACGCACTCTCCTTCATCCCCCCTCATGCACCGTCATTCCTGCTCATATTCAATTAGTGGATCCTGCAAAAGAATCTGCGATGTTACAACATTTTCCTTACCACTTCTTTCTGGAAATCCGGCGTCCACACTGTACTTGGCTTGACTCACAAAATTTGACTTAGGGGCAGGTGGCAATTGACTTTGAAGATCTATACCCTGTTGCTGATAACTCATTAACACCTCATTCTGCATCTGTGGATTTAAATTTTGATTCGGGCCATTATTAACTTGTACGGCTTTACACTCGTTTTTCCAATGCCCCAACTTCCCGCACCCGTGACAGGGAAATCTTTACTTTGCCTCTTCCCGATTCAACCTTCCCAGTGATTTTCCCCCATTATTGTCACCTTGACCTTGTGCTCTTCCTTGATTTTCTATTTATTTAATTGAAGCTCTTGCTGTTCAGCCAATTTTACTTGAGCCCACATTACTTTTTCTCCTAAAGCTTTTCGTATGTTATCAATTTAATCCCCACAATAGTTGGCATATTTTAAAATCTCATCAATGGGCTTTGATTGCCAACACAGCATGTGCTGCTTAATTATTTGAGATATGTCCAATCTTAGCCCTGTCACAAATCGATACACAAACTGTGTCATGTCCTTGTTCTTTAAACTTTCAAACCCACTATACTGTTTGAACACCTATAAAAGACGTTCATAGTAGGCATGTACAGACTCATTCTTTTCTTGGATTGTTCTGTCTATTTTTACCCAATCAGTTTCTTTCGGGGGAATTTTACTCTTCAGAAAAGTGATTACTTGATGGTATTTTTTCATTACATCTTCTGACGGGGCTCCTGTCTTTGCATCTTTTGGATATTCCTCACTAGGCATATCTACAGTAATTTTCCATTCTGTCCACAAATCCACAGGTACTACTATGTCAAACAGACTATCCAAATCTTTTAACAAAACCTTTGAAACTTTCACAAACCTCTCAACCTGTCTGTACCACTCCACTGGTTTCTCTCTCAATTTTGGGAAATCATTTGTAAATGACAAAATAATCTGTCTAGTCCATGGTACATGTACATACCCACTCCGGGTACTTCCCTCATCGGATACAACCTCTCAACCTTTTCTGTTTCTCTCATGGCACATTTAGACGTCGTTCAATTTACCTGTGCTTCTTCTTTTTTCTTTGCCCACCTAACTTTCCATCTTTCAAGATCTCCCCATTTTTGTAGCAGAAATAACAATTCCCTGATCTGTGATTTTCTTCCAGACACATTCATGTTTTCCAAATCTTTCACAGAAAAGTCTGCTCTATACGGTTTCTGCAACACCTTTTACTTCTCTATGTCAATTCCCATTTCCAATGCCAAATTTGTCAGTTTTTCATGGAATGCCTTTGTATTTTGTGTAATGCTTCTACAAATAAACAGCAATTCTTCCTCACTGTATGTGTTTAATCTGTCTAGAGCCACATTTCCGGAAACCATTTCTTCCAATTCCACTCTCAATTTGAAAATGTCTAATAATTTTGGCTGTGACTTTGGTTTCTCTATTTCTTGAGACCATCTCTCTATAACTTCTGGAGTTACTATTGTGGCACTTCTAGTTCCTGTTGAGGTTTCTAGTCTAACTTCCTTCGAACAACTGGGCAAATTTTTCTTCGGGGTTTCCATCATTGGCTCTCTTATGGGAAAATCCCTTAATGATATTATTGATTCTCATTCACTTGCTTGGTCATCTACTATCATCTTTTCTTTTCTAGGCTCTATGCTTGGGGTAGGCATTACAGGAACTTTAGAACAGTTTGGCTTTTCACCATACAATAGGACTACTGGACCTATGGTTACAGGTCTGGTTAATGCATTCGGATGTGTATTCATCTGAGTTATTTTCTGGATCAATTCATCTCTATTCTTATGTATTGCTTCCTTTTCCTTTTATTGAAGTACCCTGTTTGCTGTATCATGTACTATTTGTGGAACCAAAGGTGTTTTTATCATTGGGGCATTAGGGGTCATTCTATCAAATCCTTCATTATAAGGTTGAGGACTTTTCATCAATACATCTTTTAAATACTCTTCTTCTGTTTCTCCACTGTCTATCATGGTTGAGTGCTAGTTTTTTCTGTACATTTACCTCCCATCTGCTCTTCTGATGTTAACACAGGATATAAACCTTCTGCCACCATGGCCTGTCTCCAACTATCTCTAGTCTCTTGGGGAAATGTAGGATAATATTTGCTTAAGGTCCTGTTACTTTGTGGTCCATCACGTTCTAAGGCTTCTATTTCCCATTCTTCTAAAGCCTCATACTGGGTCAATCTAGGTCGGGGTTCCAATTGATTCATCTGTGTTCTTAAATTGTACAATATTCTTCCATTAAAGCTTCCGTACTCGGGAAATGCTAATATACCATCATCTTTCGTGTATTCTACCCAATTCTCTAACCATACCCAGGTATGATAGCTAAGGGTGGGCGTAGTTCGCGAAGTAGCACTTCGCGAAGCTACGCAAAGTGAAGTTCGCACTATGCGAGCTACGCGTAGCACTTCGCGAACTGCGTAGTAACATGTTCGCACTGTGCAAGATGTTGTTTTCAATGATTGCACAGTGCGGACAAGCAACCGGCACTGTGCAATCATTGAAAATGGCATCTTGCAGAGTGCGAGCTGTAGTTTTCTGCTGCTCGAGTAGATTTTTACTCGAGCGGCAGCTTTCTCAACGCGAACTGGTAGTTTCTCATCGCGAGCGGTCGCGAGCATACGCGACCCCTCGCAATGAGAAACCTGACCTCCTCGCATTGGGAATCTCGCCGGGAGGTTTATTTTCCATGCTCGCGATCGCCAACTTGATGTTGCTGATCGCGAACAAGGAAAAAGTCTCGCCGGGATGTCATTGTGCTTGCTCGCGGTCGCCAACTTGACGTTGAGGACCGCGAGCAAGCAAAAAATGACCGCAGCTCTACAGAACACTACGCTACGCGTGTTCGCACTGTGCTACGTGCAGTTCGCGTAGTGCGAAGTAGTGCGAACTTCGCAAACTACGCGAGCGTAGCGTAGTGCTTCGCCCAGGCTTAATGATAGCCTCTTTCCACCATCATGTATGATGCAGGTATATTAGGAGGAGGAATGAGAATCCCTTCTCTACTCTTAATGGGTTTGTCCTTTTTAAAATAATTCTTAACTTTTTTCATAAATGACATTTTTCTCATTTCTCCGTACATCGCGTGCTTGTGCTTATTAAGGTACTGTTCGTAAGCAAACCCTATAAATCTTCTGTCTGGTCGAATCCCTGTAAATGTTGGATCGTACATGCAATCTCCACTTTCTATTATTATTCTTGGGACTGCTATTTTGATGACCAATCAGACGCTCGCATTAATTCTAATAATTCTCCAATACCAGCGTGTTTTCTGGTCTGAGGACCAATCAAATTCTACTCTGCTCGCTCCATCAGCCAATGCTTGCGCATCTTTTCTGTGACGTCAGTATCACTCCTTACTACTGACCCCCCTTTACAATTCCACATCAACTACACGCCCGCTGTTTCAACCAATCCAGGTGCAACTCTCAGTGACGTCAGTGCAGCACACGCAACTGAACCCTCCTTTACAAGGTAATACGAAAACGTATTTTCTCACAACATTTCACACAATTTTCATTAATCAACGACATATAAATATTCGCTATTGTGTCTGACCCACTAATTCAAAGAATAGTAAGATTTATTTCACTGCGAGTAAAAACCCTTCTGCTTACTCTTCACACACTATGAGTAAAACTTTTGCGCTTACTCTTCACACAAACATCAGAGAACCTACTACTCCTTCAGAATTACCCTTTCTAGGTGATATAATACCAAAATTTCACCAGTGAACTCCTCGCTATAAATTACCCTCACTAGCATACAAGAAATTATTCCCTAACGTAGTGCTTCTAGTCCTGCGTAACTTTCAGCACTTTCTCGATCCAGACCAATAACCTCACTGCAGTGTGGCTTCCATTTACCACCCACTATTCAATATTCCCGGGAATTTCCAGACAACATAAAACAATACATAACGGGTTTTGGTTAAAACATAAATCAATAATTCAAATTTCAAATACACTCCTCACCTAATTAACTATACTAACCATTCCTCTGCTACCAAGAAAAACGGATGCAGCTCTATATATACAGACACACAACACTCATTTGGACCCATAAACATTCATACATTCAATGAGATAGTAAATATCCGCTGGATATCTATTTTGATTTACCTTAGAGAACCTTTACACCAGTATTCTTACTGACCCTGTCTCCTAATGAAAATGTACCTGTCGGAAGATCTAGTAGTAGATTAGAATAGGGAGGAAACAATAATAGTAATAACAATATATTCAACTTTTATTCAAAGAACCACAGACTCAGTAAGAGTTTTAAAGGTTTATCTGAATTAATACATTTGTGAGTCAAATCAAATACACATAGATACATTAAGATTCTCCATCAGGAAGAGTAGTTCAGTTAGTTTATAATTCAATTCACATTAATTAATCTCATGTGATGACAGTACCTGAGGAGAGAAAGAACAGAGAGCAAAATACAAAGCACAAACCACAGAACAATATTTATCTAGAATGGTGTGAGGACCTAGACATCAGAGTATCAAGGATTCAGGACAGGCTCAGGACCGGGAAGGTGACCTCTTCTAGTGTAACACCAGCGTTACACCCCTCACTGGTGCTACTCCCTCAGGCTCGGGCTCGTCTGGACCCATTCCTAGATGTGCCTCCTCTGTTGTTCCCCGATCTTTCCCTAGTGTTGGAATCTTCAATCAGATTGCAGCAAAATCAGGCAGCATCTCAGTATAGCATTGGCATCTATTCGGTCAAGTGCGACTAACTAACTAGAACTTACCTCTGTTATACCAATTCAAATATATAATCCACCCCCAAATGTTTCAATTCCATGTACACCACTCAATTTGTTTGGGCCAAGCAATGGGGTGAGGGCATCACACCATACTAAGTGCAATACTTTTCTTTGGTTCTATTGTCTAATTCCTCGCCCCTTAATTTTAATCCCCACAAGCTTTATTCCCACAAACATTTCATATGTGGATCGATAAATCTGTAATACAATGTTTCGGGTTCTTCCTCTCGTAGGTTTAAGAGTTGATCTTCCCATGTCCTTGCTGAGCACACGATTGGCAGCCATTCAATAGTTTCATTAGTTTCAGAACAAAGAGGTTTCGCGAATGCATGATTGACACAAAGGATAAGGACATTGGTCTTCCTCCAAGGCCCAAATACGAGCTATTAATGAAGTCAGAGAAAAATATGTTAGAATACAAAATTAAATTAATTCACTGTATACCACTTTCTTTTACTCTAACCCCATTTACTTAATATTTCTTTTGCATTAGTGGCTTAGTAAATCTTTCATAGGTTAGTTTCAGCATGGCATATGCGTTAATTCGAGGGTTTCGAGCAGCCATGGTAAAAGCTATTGCGCAGGTGCAAAGATTTCCAAGAAAGCTAAAGAAGACATCATACTACGTAGATGTAGTAGACGCATGCACTGAAGAGCTCCCACGGTTTTGGCAGCCATTTTCAGGACATTCGGGTTACTCATTAGTGAAGCACATAGAAAAGCTTCCCCTAGATATGATATGTAAAATGTGATGCAAATTTAGTACTTACAAACAGGTTGGTTATAATGTTACAAGTTATTCGAGAGGATTGCAGACAAGCAAGATTCTTTTTAATACGAAACCTTGCTCCATCAGTACAGTAATTGTTTTAATAGCTATCCACCCAACCATACCCAATTGGAGCTTAATCTATTGCTCCACCTGACTCTCAAGGCTGCTTAGGGCAGGCCTGTAATTGCAGCGGATGACTTCAGAAGGGTCTCTGTGAGCTTGAATGCCTAAATATTTGACAGAGTCTGGACACTATTGCAGGGGAAACTCGAGGTTGCAAGGGACAGTCGCATCTGTGAGTGGAAATAATTAGGATTTATTCTTATTGATATGGATGCCGAAACATTGCCAAAACACTACACCCTGCATAATGTCATCAGCATAAAGAAAAACTAAAGCTATTCCACGTGGTCACCTGACGCTCCTATGCAAATGCCTCTCCTGTAAATGGTAGACTAAAGGATCCATGGCAATTATAAACAAAAGATAAGAGAGGGGACAGCCATGTTGAGTACCACATGATAAGGAGAATGGCTCTGTAAGTGTACCATTGAGTCACACCATAGTGTTGCAATACAACAGGCGAATCAAGTGACAAAATTACATCAGTTACAGGAGCCAAGTATAACATAGGAGAAAAACAGTGAAAACATAATTACATGGGTTATTAGAGCACAGCATAGCCAAGACACACGTCAAATGGGGCATGGAAGGTAGAGGGGATATGGTAAAAATGGATAAGGAATGCATATTTGGGTCAGGCAGACAGGCAAGAGAGAAATTACTTACCAAACAGTCACAGTAAAAGACATACAAACCGGCTGGGGACCAACAATCATAAACATCCTGTGAATCAGTGATAGTATTAGATGGGAGGTGCGCAAGGAGCAGTCCAGCAACAATGAGGATAGGTTGAAACCGCCAAGATGGAGGACCCAGGCCATGGGAACCGACTGCATCAACCCAAAATGGCAGAACACACAAAAATCCAACATGAAAACCACAAGGCAACAGACTCGAAGGCTTCACGCAGGGTCGGAAGGGGGAGGCAGACACATGACCACGGAGGGAGGAGGGCAGGACACCGCTGATCACAAAGCGGGTCATCGACCTACACACATTTGGGGCTCCAGGGGAGCACAGCATCGCCATTCAAAATGCCGCAGAGAGGGGAAAATCATATTCGGGTGCCAGGCAAAAGCCCAGGAGTGGTGGAGGCAGCAGCAGGGACCAGAAGGGCGCACCTCCCAAAAACTCAAGAAGCAAAACAATCGAGGGGGCACTGGTCAGCAGCGCCGCAGTACTCACCGCCACTGAACACCAGCCATGAGAAGCAAGACTCATGCATCTCCATCGTCACTAGGGAGGCGGTGCAAGAGGACAGGAAACTGCAGCAAAACCCGGAGGGTAGTGAGGGACGTGGCCCTTAGGGGCCATGTGGGCTACTCACAACCGCCTGCTATGCCTTCCTAAGAACGAAGAGTCGGCAAGACAGTATTGAATACAAATTTACATGTTTTTTGGCAATACTCTGCAGAGGAGTCCAATCAGACCTGCACCCTAAGATGTCTGCCGAGGGGCTGGCCCCCCAACAGTCTGCAGTGGATAATCATTCCTCTTGTGAAGCCCTCAACCATGCCCATAATGGAAAACTACCAGCCTGAGCTGAACATGAACAAAGAGGCACAGTAGGATGAGCTAACACCTGCCAGTTGGGTACACTTTGTCAAGGCCTCAAGGCCACGGCGCTGTGTTTCAACATCTCCTAACATGGGAGCAGAAACTACAAATTCAGATAAGCATTGCCAGGTCAAAGTGGCCTATTCATTAGCATGTTAGGAAACAGCCTTGAGAAACAGAGAAAAATAATAACGAAATACAGTGTTCTGCTGAGTCAAGCAACATGAGAAATGAGGCCTAACTCTCGCCCAGTCTAAGCAGCATATATGGAATTGCGAAATGCTAAATGGAGTCACACTTGCTAACTGAAGCCTGCACTTTACGGGGATAACTCAGAGGGTTGTATAACGTGAATGCAAATGGCGTCTATTTAGCCATGCACTGCTAACCTAACATGGCATAGAACAAGTGCATTGCAGGGAGGGGAATTTCAAACCCAACAGACCTTCCTTTTAGCACAAGTGGCTAAATTCATTATTTGGCTATCCGGTAGGGACTTTACAATTCTAAGCAAAGAGGAAATGCATAGGTACTCATATGACAAACATGTAACGATGGAAGGAAGCAACACTTTTAAATGTATAAACCCATCTAATACTCAAAGATGTCCTCATCTAGGAGCATTAGATCCTGAATACCCTGCATCATCATGGTGAAGACTGTATTATCATGTTCTGGAGATCTAGGAGAAGTGGTAAGCTTAGTCACACAGTAAGTACAGCACACCAGAAGGCAAGGAATACATAAACAACAGGTAAAGATGACACAACCAATAGCTATTCAGACAAGTGGTATCTTCCAACCCCATGATGTGAAAAGACCCCAGAGCCATCCTGTGAGGGACCATGAACCATTATCTTGGTGGATTTCTGGGGCAAGTCTGTGTAATTTCTGCATTGCGGAGTTATGTTATGTTATGTTATGTTAAAATGGCTTTTATAGAGCGCACGGCTACTCAAAAAGAGTGTCCCGGCGCTTTTATATAGGGTAGGCTGCAGTATACTAACATAACACATTAAAAGAGAAAGTGTCACAGACAGAAAGAAAACAACGAGCAAAAGGAGACCTACTGGGTGAATAACCAGGTTTTGAGGTCCTTTCTAAAAGCTAGTAAGCTGGTGGCTCCCCGAAGTGTAAGAGGCAGAGAGTTCCACAGCTGTGGCGCCAGTAGTCCAAAGGAGCGACCTCCCAAGCGCACTCTCTTCACTCGCGGGACGATCGCCAAAAACAGGGATTCTGATCTCAGAGAGCGAGCCGGTCGGTAGAAGGCAAGTCTCCTTTGGAGGTACTTTGCTCCCGTCGCATGGTGGGCCTTGTATGTCAGGGTCAAAGCCTTAAAGGCGATCCGCTTGCGGATTGGGAGCCAGTGCAGGGTCTGGAGCAAGCCCGCAGCACTAACGTGTCTATTCAATCCAAAATCGCTCTCACCGCAGCATTCTGCACAATTTGGAGCCGCTGTAGCAGGTACTCTGGCAGGCCAAGGTACAGAACGTTTGAATAATCTAGCCTAGAGCCTATCAGGGCCAGCACAGTCAGCTTCCTGTGCTCCTCCGATAAGAGGGGAAGAAACCTCCGTAACATCCTAAGGAGGCCGAAGCAAGTGCCCGACACCCCCAGGATCTGGGACTTCATAGTCAACCCCTTGTCCATCTTGACCCCCAAGTTCTTAGCCATTTGGGATGAACAAGTTGGGGGGAACATATTGGTAGGCCACCAAGCCTGCCAGTCTGGCTCCATGTCACACCCAAAGAAAAGTACCTCGGACTTATCGGAATTGCACTTGAGGCTGTTCAGTTGAAACCATTGAAACACAGCCCCAAGGCAATCCCGGAAACTCTCCCCATCAAAGTCTCCTCCTCTCTTGCACGAGAAGAGGAGCTGGGTGTCGTCTGCATAAGATACGATCCGGGCCCCAAACGACTCCGCCAACGCCGCCAAAGGGGTCATGAAGATATTAAAGAGGGTCGGGCTCAAAATAGAGCCCTGAGGGACCCCGAATCCCAGAGGCGGCATCACGGCGGAATCTGGCGAGGCCCAGACCGTTTGCAGGCGGCCCGCTAGAAAGGAGGAAAACCAGCTGAACACCGTCCCCCGTAGTCCAATCTCATAGAGTCTTGTGAGAAGACCGTCATGGGGGACGGTGTCGAAAGCCGCCGACAAGTCCAGCATCACCAGCATGGCTTTGCCCCCAGTATCCAGAACCCCTTTAATAGTTTCTGAGACCTCGAGGAGCGCAGTCTCCGTGCTGAGATTTGGGCGAAAACCCGACTGGGTGGCATGCAGAATCTCATTCGACTCTAGAAAATTGGACAGCACCGTCTGCACGTGCTTTTCAACAACTTTCGTGAGAGCCGGCAGCAGAGAGATAGGCCGGTAGTTAACTGGGGCCTTTGGATTCAGACCAGGCTTCTTGAGCAGCGGGATGACCATTGCCTGCTTCCAAGCCTGCGGAACCACTCCCTGGCTCAGCGAGAGATTCAGTAGCGGGTTGGCCAATGGATTAACCACCTCGGCCAATTTCGCTAGAATTTTAGCAGGGCATGGGTCCAGGGGCGAGCCCGATTTCAAGTTGCCCAAAAGTGCTAAAGAGGCGGGCGCAGATATAGGTGGAAATACGCCCAGCGTCAAGCCTGGCGAAGCCGGGGGCGATCGGTTGGCCTCAGAATTAATTCGCTCCACGGGTACAGCCGATGGAAAAGAATCCTGTATAAGTTGGACCTTGCTGGTAAAAAAACTAGCAAGATCAGAGGCCCAAGAGTCAGAGGGTCTCTCCTCAAAGATGTTAGTCCGTGGAGAAATAAATTCTCTAACTATAGAGAAAATCTCCTTACAGGAGTTGGAGGCAGCTTCTATCCTCTCTGCCAAGTAGGCTTTCTTACCCAGGCGAATGTCCCGGTGATACTCCTTAACCGCGCTCTTATAGGTCAACTTAGCATCCGAGTCATATTTTACCCGCCAGGCTCTTTCAGCTACCTTGCACTGCTGCCGCCTGGCCGACATTGCTGCGGTGAACCAAGGGGCGGAAACTCGTTTAGGAGTAAGACGGGGGGCCAGTTCCGGGACAAGATCGTTGAGCCTGTCAGAAAGCCATGCCTGCAAGGACTCCAAATCCTTCGTCAGGTCGCCAGAGAGGGGGCAGGGATGATTCAGGGCAGCCTGAGCCAGCATCTCAGGGGTCACTCGATGGTACGCCCTATGGGTGCGACCATGCTGCTGTGGAGCGACAACAGCCGATTTAACTGTGCCTTTGATCGAAAATTTAGCCAGCGAATCGTCTGACCATAGTACCGGGATAATCTCTAGGACCTCAAAAGGGGAAGTCGAGAAAACCTGGTCAAGAGTGTGCCCCTTGTCATGCGTCGGCCCCTGCAGATAGGGGAGCAATCCCAGCGGTGCCATAGCCTCTGAGATTTTAATAGCGGCCGCGTCGGATGGATCATCATGGAGTAGACACTGGGGGCACTATCGGGGATGTAAACGCAGCAGCTGCTGCAGGTGACGCGATAGGCTCTACCCCTGTCAGACAGTATGACGTCTAAAACCATCCGATTTTGAAGAGCATTGAGTCTGGTAGACTGGAACTCAACTGTTATATTGGTCAGTATACCCGCAGCAGTATTGATGACTCCCTCAACTACTCTGGCCAGGCACTGAATATAATACTATTGCACATGGGACCCCAGAACGGCAGAATGCCCTTCAATATGTCAGTAAACTGCTGCAGTGAGGTATCTGTCGGATCAATATCATCTGGATTGACGACTCTCTTAACTCGGGGCTGGGACACCACTACGCTGCAAATGATGAGTTTTGTGGTAGTTGGGAGGGGCCACATAGACTGGGGGAAGGAGGTAAGAAAGATAGCACTGCCCAGACCATCCCTCAGGGAGCTACACATAGCCACGAGCCCCACAAACAAAAAACAAAATTGGGTGGTGGGAGCAAGGGCATACTTTTTGGCATTCTCAATATCGAAGTGGTGTTGGATCTACTGTCCCCCACCTCTATGTCTCCTGTCCCTTGAACACAAAAAGGGGCTAATACGTCTACCACTGCCAGGGGTATAGGATTATCTTCAGTGACATTGCGGGCATGGAAGGATTGTTAATATTCAGACACATTGAACTGTGAAAACCTATCTCCATCCATCCCTGTTCTGTTTGCCTTTCTACCTCTATCTGCTGCTCTGATGCAAGAACTCAAGAACACTTGGTGGAACCGCCCATCTCCAGAAGAAACACCAAGCGGGGACCTATGTTGAGAAAGGTAAACCATCCCTCACAGCTATTAACATAGGACAGGGGCATAGGCAGCAAGTTCTCACTTTGATGTGTGACAGAAGGTAACAAACCACACACCTAACATTTCATGGTATTATAAACAGCATGCGTTTGATGCAATGTCCGAATAAAAACATTCTCCCTATAGGACTTCCGGTGGTCTTCTTTGTGAGGCGTTAAAGTATCAAAAATATGCTGGGAGGTGTTGGTGTAGTGCTTATCCAAGCTTGCACAGGATATTTCTCTTCTAGGAAGAACTGGACCTCAAATACAAATATCTGAGAAGGCTAAATTATTACAGCAAATGCTATTTTAGTCTTGGGCAACCAAGAGGATCAAACAGGACAATGTGGAGTGGGGTGCGGAGCAGCAAAGGGCTGCTCTTCATCAGGGATAGGACGACCAAAGGGATACATTTTAAAAAAATTCGAGGGCAACATATAGGTGTTATAAAGGAGAGAAAAACTCACAGGCTAGAGCCACTATTGCAACAACAGTACCAGGGGGCACAATTCACCCAGCATCCATTTAGAGCCTCGCTGGCAGGCTCCTATTGTTCATCAATGGTGGTGCTATGAAGCACTGCCACGGAGGAGCTGCACAATCGCAACCCTTGCAGATTAGGATAGGGCAACCTCCCTCCTGGGCAAATACCCTAAACTATCCTCTCCAGTGTCTAGGGCAGTGCACCAGTATAGTTCACCCTAGTCTAATTCAGGTACCTTAGGCACAGCACCTGCACCCTAAGCTCAAGTCTTTCCCTAACTCCTAGGCTGTTAGGCAGGTGCACCTTCCTTTTTCCGGGGCCTCAAATTACATTTGGTAACTCCAGGCACTTTTTCACCAACAAAAAAGGGGCAGAAACTCCAGATCAGACGGGCATCAAGACTCAGGTTTGGTTGTATTGGCTACAGAGGTACCCGAGGCAGCCCTTATCTCCGAGTCACTCTCCTCGGCCTTCTGCACCTACCTCATCCAGGCATCAGAGAAGGGAATGAAGGATGGCACCCTCTCACATTCCTGGTCAGCGATGCCTTCATTGACCCAGCTGGCATACTGGAGCGGAAGAGGCACCCGCTTCACATGAGATATATGGATCCAGTGCTTTCTGCAATCCACCTTTACAGCCGTTCTATTGATAAGAAGAAGAATGAAAGGCCCCTTCCAGCTCAGCTCCAAGCAGCTTTTATGATGAAAATTCTTAATCAAAACATAATCGCCGGGCTGGATACAATGCCCGGGCCCCTCTGGTACTGACTGCAATGTGGTATGTATCTGTTGGTGAAGAGAACGGAGATCTTTAGACAACTCGTACAAATAGTCTACAAGCATGGGATACTCTATCTCGGATAAGCGCTTTGATCTTGGGATGCCCCAGCCATTAGCAGGGTGCCCAAAGATCACTTCATACAGTGACAACCTGTTCTAGAATGCGCTGTCGCTCTGGTAGATAGTAAAGCCTAGGGTAACGCATATGGCCAACGCAATCCTGTGCTCTCTTGAATATTTGCTAATTTCAGTTTGAGAGTACCATTGTACTTCTCAACCAAACCTTCTGACTGGGGGTGGTTTGCTGCATGAAACTTCTTCATAATATGTAAACCTGTGCACACCAATTCAATGACTCGTGACTTGAAGTGACTTCCATTGTCACTCCAAATCAGGCGTGGCAACCCATAGCATGGGAAGTACTCTTTTAGAAGTGCCTTCGCCGTCGCCATGGTTGTATTCTCTTTGGTGGGGTAAGCCTCAATCCATATACTGAATGTGCAAATCACGACTCAGACATATTTTAGGTTGTTCACAGTTTCCATTCTGATTAAATGCATTTGGAGAACCTTGAAAGGGAAGGAAGGTGGGGCAAAGTTACCAGCTGGTGTAGGAGTACCTTTCCCAGGGTTGTGCTTCAGACAAATAATGCAATGTTTGACCAGGTGTGTGGCTACTTTAGCGATATTATCTTTGTGCCATACTGAGGCCAGCAGCTTGCATATTCCCTTGGCACTAACATACACTGGGCCATGGGCCATAGTGACAATAGGTAGTACAAATGCATTGGGAGCAACCATCGCTGTTTCCCAGACAAGTCAGTCCAACATCCATCCTCGTCCAAATGACCTGTTCTCTCCTCCCACATGGCCAATTCATCCACAGTCGCCTCAGCCTGAATTTCACTGACATTTTCCAATGTATCTTCGAACATTCCATCATCTGCAATGGCTTTATGAGCGCTGCATTTCACTATTGCTAACTTAGTGGGAAGTGTCAATGTGGACAGCAATCTATGTATCAATGGGCCAGTCTGTATTCGCTGTCTGTGCGAGGTCAGGAACCCTCTCTCCGCCCAGAGGTGCCCAAAACTATGGGCCACCCCAAAGGCATACTGGCTGTTGGTGTAGATATTAACAGCCAGTCCCTCACTCAACTCGCAAGCCCTAAGGAGGGCAACTAACTCTGTAGTGTGGGCCAATTGGTGTGGGATATGGGATGCCTCAACTACAGTGTGTAGCGTTGTGATTGCATAGGCTGCAGTGGTGGTGCCATCTGGTAATTTGAAACAAGAGCCATCGACATATAGTTCCCCTTGGAGGTCAGATAAGGGAGCATCAGTCAGGCCTACCCGTCCTTTCATTTCTTCCTCAGCCTGAAATAAACAATCATGGACATCATTGTTCTTTTCTTCCGAAGGGAGGGGTAGTAACGTGGCTGGGTTCAGAAAGGCACATCCTTTGATGGTAATGTGCGGAGAAACAAGGTCAATTCGTAGCCAGTCAGACACGCACTAGTAAGGTGCTGCGTCTTTGTCTTGTTCAATAACACCTCCACAGCACAAGGTACCATTACTGTGAGATCAGTATCAAGGACGAGCCCTGCCGATTGTCTGATGGAAAACACCGCTGCAGCTCTCAGACAGCTCAGGAGTGCTCTGGCGACATTATCAAGCATGGCAGAGAAGTAGGCGCAGAGTCTCTGCTTTCCACCGAAACACTGTGTTAGGACAAAAAGCGTGCAACCGTCCGCCTCATGCACGTAGAGCACAAAAGGCTTCTGGTAATCAGGAGTACCAAGCACAGGAGCAGCGCAAAGCGCAGCCTTTAATTGCACAAAAGCTTGCTTGCATGCAGGTGTCCAAGGCAAGGGTTCATAAACATCTTTAGTGGTCAGGTAAAGAAGGGGTTTTGTTAGTAAGGATTAGTTAGGGATCCAGTGCTGACAATACAAAGTTATCCCAATAAACATGCGTACCTCACGTTGGGTCTTAGGAACAAGCATTTTCGTAATAGCAGCTATGTGCTCAGGTGTCATTCTGTGATCCTCCTTCGACAGTAGGTGACTTAAATAGGTGGCCTCCTGTTGACAATATTGGTATTTTGAAACGGACACCTTGTGTCCATGATATGCCAAATGCAACAATAATTTAACGGTGGCTTCCTTGCAACCATCCTCATCATCTGAAGCCACAAGGAGGCCATCAACATACTGCAGCAGCACATTATGAGGGGGGAACTCCAAAGAATCCAATTGAGCTTTCAAGGCTTGGCTATAGATGCTGGGACTTTCAGTATAGCCTTGTGGAGCACGACAGAATCTAGAGCTCCGACCGGCTATTGCAAATCCAAACAGATATCTGCTATCTGTATGGATTGGTTTGCTGAAGAAAGCATTCTTTAAGTCTATTACAGAAAATAATTTTGCTGATGGGGGAATCATCGTCAGGATCGTGGTAATGTCTGGGACCACAGGGTACTGGGGAACCACGATCTTATTCACCTCTCTAAGATTAATCACTAAGCAGTAAACGTCAGGGTGGGCATCAGACAAATCCAAGGGTGTCTTTTTCACAGAATAGGAAGAATAGGGCTATTACACACATTCACCACAGTTTCTTCAACCACACCAGACTTAATCAGATCCTGTATTATCAGTAATAGGGCCTTTTCACCTGCCTGGGATATCTTATACTGGGAAGTACATGGCAATCTAGCGTCGTCTTTGATCTGTATAGATACTGGTGGGATCTGGAGTAATCCCACATGCATGTCTCCTGTAGCCCATAATGTGGGCGGCACATCTTTGAACTCTGCGGGAAGGGTGGCATCCTTTGCGGAGCATTGTTTAGCACGGGCTACTTGCGGTCCAACAGTCATGTAAACACTGTCTGGAGAAAAAAAAATTTTGCATGCAACCTTTTTAACAAATCCAGTCCCAACAAATTTTCTCCACAGTTTGACGCCAGCAAAAATGGCGAGTCAACCGTAACGTAAAGGGGCCAAGAGTCAAAGCAAGAGGCTTGGAAATGGGGCTAATGACAGGCATGTCTGAAAAACCCACCGAAATATTGTTTTGGCCAGACAGAGCTGCCCCAGGGACCAGTGATCAGGAAACAGAGCTATTCATAGTCCCTGTGTCAACTATTTTTACAGTTGTACCCTGTAAATCAGCAGTGATGTAAGGTCCACACTAATCTATAGGCACCGGAACTGGCCCCTCACCCTGTCCTTGGCTGCCCCAGCTGTGAGACAACCCTGTCACCTCATCCATGTGATAGTCGTCGTGATAGTACTGCTGTCCTCGGGGGTCATCAAAATAATTCCCGCTCTGCCTATTGTATAATGTATCTTCTGACTATAACCCCCTCTACCTCCTGCTCCTCATCCGTGACCTCGAAAACCCTAACCTCTTGGGGCCTCACCTTTCTGCAACAACTCTGGACACTCGTGAGAACATCCCAGCACACAAAAAATGTTGTTACAGGAATTATTTAAACGTGCAGAATATTGGCACAAATTTGAATACAAAAGTAAGTAGTTGTTCTTTTCTTTTTTAATCCTTGAGTCTTCAAAGAGAGCCTTTCACAACAGCCGACACGTGTTTCGTCGCTTAACAAGGGAAATCGTTCTGTGACTTTATCAAGGCTGCACAGAAACAGATAAAAGGCACTGTATCACAAGATACATTCACAAATGTACACAATGTATCTCAAATTATACTTATTTTGTAGCAGAGAACGTATCCACCAATAAGAAGGTTTAATGCTGACAGATGCATGCCACCACCCTGCCCAGACTGACCACAACTTCACATGGAGTGCTTTAAATCACCCCCACGTGTGATTCACTCTTTCTTTCCATATACACTTCAGCATGTGGGATATATGAATCACTTATCTTCTTTAAGTGAGATACTACTGTAATATCTTAGGATCTCACAACTTGTGCTTTTTTATATACAGTCACTAAGTTCTCTGCTACACAATAAGTATAATTTGAGATACATTGTGTACTGGGTTGTTCTCACTAACGTTTTGGCAGTGGCTTATGCTACCATCCTTTCGATGAGTTTAGTGGTTCTCCTCTCCCTGCAGCACCAAAGCTAAGATAGAAATTTCCCTTAGTAATCTCTGTGTCACTCTCCTTTG
Organism: Triturus cristatus; assembly: GCF_964204655.1. Classification (NCBI taxonomy): domain Eukaryota; kingdom Metazoa; phylum Chordata; class Amphibia; order Caudata; family Salamandridae; genus Triturus; species Triturus cristatus. The sequence goes on from NC_140590.1 coordinate 1,117,521,915, forward strand.
TAGCGCCATTGGCCTAACAAAATACCACTGCCTGAAAATGTATAACTCCGGACACTCATTCTGCCAATGTCCACCCTACTTACAGAACGCACATTGATTGAGACCAAGGGGCGCACTTGAAGCACCGCCCCTACAGACCGGGGCTGCCACTGTGCTGATCGGGAACCTCTTCATCATCCACCCCTTCGCAACTTGCTGCATCAATACCCTCGTCTTCAAATCCTTTGACTTTTTCTCTACCCTTTCCTTGTCCTCATTCTTTCTATGTTCGTAATTCTGTGCCATACTCAATATTACAGATGGGGATGAAGTCGTCCAAGTACTTTTACGAGGCCTGCAACCATGTTGCAATCTCTGGAAGCAGGTTAGTGACAAATTTGTTAAAAAACAATCGAACACCACCCCCCTGTTACAGGTCCTGACAACTAAAATCTAAAAACACTCCTTCAAATCCGGTAAAGAAATCTACACGCTTTCATCCTTCTTCTGATGACACACAGTCAACTTATCCCAGTCTACTCGCTTCAGCGGGATAATAGAGTGCATGTAAGTGATAATACACCCTGGCAGAGCTAGGAGCTCCTTATCCCAAGCTCTGATCTCATCCCAAGTGCCCCCCAACTCTAGTACATGGTCCAGCATATGAACTTGCCTCCATATATCCACAGGTAGCAACAGGGATCTTCAAATGTTGAGCCTTGTCCTTTCCTGTAATGACCAAGGCAAAAACAAACCTTTAATCATTCTTGGATAGCACTCCCTTGGACTACTTTTCCATGTCCCTAGTAAGGCATTAGCCTGTTTAGCACAGGGTCAACTTTAAGTGCATGATTCATGAATGATTTTAAGGTGAACTGGTTCTTAAAGATATACTTCTGTGTGAAGGGACTGTAATCTCAGCTATTATCTGTAGTAAATACCAACATCAGGCAAATGTACAATAGCTAAATTCAGATGACACAAAAAATGTAGGGGAACCATCCTTGGCTGGAATTTTAGGCTGGGCACCCTAATATAGTAATTGCCAAAAGACAAACTTTCCTATGTGAATGAAAATTGCCCTGGGGTATGAGGTATTTTGCTTTCCCATAGCTTTCATGAGAGGAACACAGCTGCTACTTTTGATAGTCACAATCCCGTTCTTGTACATCTGGTAAATCATTCTGAATTAGCTGCATGATGGACTCATGTGGCTCATCCCTTCAGCTCCCTCTTCGATGCCCAAAACTCACAAGTTGTGCTGTCACAATCAATTTTGTACGTCCTTAAGCTTATCCAACATGTAGTGGTATAGTTATTGCTGATCCATCATTTGTATCTGTACATTTGCTGTGAGACTTTTCAATTGACTGGTGCAAGCCTCTACCTCAGTAGATAGTAGTTATTTAGTTGGATATCTTCCTTCCCCAGCTTGAGATTTTAAATGTAATAGTTGTAGGTCATAGCGTCTTTTTTCTATTCCTTATAGTGAGTATAGAGCAGGTAACAAAGTATAATAAAGATGGCCGACTGGTGAGGAGCTAAAAAAGGGAGCTCTTCTGGCTAGGAATCGCAATTGACTAAATTTCCCTAATAGCCCTAACCACATCTAGACACATCAAAGAGAAAGCTTTGTGAGCCCCTACCACATCAACACCAAGGAGCATCGTTTTTATTAAAGTGAAGTTATATAGATACTTACACAATTTTGGATTTACTGCTTTAGCCACAAATTTTACATATTTCACAAAACATGTTGTTTCTAGCACAAATGGAGGGAAACAGTTTAGGACCTGGCCGTTTACCAGGCCCTATGCCCTGCCTATTTTACAACAGGCTTTTGGCTATGTGAAATAGCATTGTAGATTGTTTATTTTAATCTCTTTTTGTCTGTGTCTTCAAATTTTGACCCAAGTCCTTTTCTGCTATGACCAAGGCAAAAACAAACCTTCATGTCAACAGAGCTCACTGAATGTAATCAAAGGACTGTGCACCGGACCCTCAAATGCAGAAATCAATTATTGAATTGTACAGGATTGCTTGGCACGTAACTTACCATTCCAGGGAGCTCTCTGCTCAGAACCTATGTGCATGGACAGCAGGCCTTTTGATTTAGTTTTTTGTTTTTAAGGAATCTCAAATCTGGATCCAAGTACCTGACTCCCAGAGCAAACCCATGCTAACCAGATGTGCAAGCCCTCTGGGCCCAGTATCTGGCCTACAGCCAGAACTTGGACTAAGGCTTGCCCCACATATAATAGCAGTGCATACTTGTGTCCACTTATAATGGCCTCTAGGCATGGTAGCTGGCTTTTTTCTACTTTGCCTGGCCCATTGCCCAACACAAATGTCATTCATGTAGGCTGTATGCAGCCTTTGGCTATTTACAATATGTTCTGGATGTAGGGTCTGACGTTTGGCAAAGCCATGACCCCCAGCACAGCTGTTGACATAGCTCTGTGTGTAATATTAATGATTTTTTTTGTCATCATCATCTTCAAAATCTTTATTTGACTATTAAAAAACAGCCATCAAATCACACACAATATAATACAACAAAAGATTTGGAGCATATTAAAAAGATAAAGACATTGATGTCATTCATTAATAGTTTATAACGCAATACTTTCCCTCTCGGTAATCGATTTTAAAATGAACAGGGCAGTATTATAACATGTCAGAGGATCCTCAAAGCTTACAAAGAATTTCATTGCAGTTTTATGGAACCTGATTCCACGGTTAACAAACAGGGGCTTCTTATAAAAGTATTTAAAATTACAGTAACATTTACAGAACAATAAAAAGTGCAGTGTGCTTTGTTTACTCTTATTATCACACGGGCAAGGTACCATAGCTGAAGGGGGTGTCTTCATTTTTGGAAAAGCGACACAATAATGTACAATACCACATCTCAGCCTCAGTAAGACAAATCAATGCTGTGCATGACTCACAGGGTCCGACCATACAGACATATTAAACAAATTCCCCAAAGAGGTGTTAATAACCAGGGACTTTTCGGAGCAAGTTTAAGCAATCTAAGATAATAGACCCGGTAAAAGCAGTTTCTTCATATCTCCAGATCTGTGCCCATAATATTAAAGGTCCTACCGTAAAGATGTCCTCCAAAAAATGCAACTCCGCCTTGTGATGTGCAATGGTATTTGATACAGAAGATGGTAAACACAACAAGCGTTTTAAGAAGCAGTTTTCTTCAGTTTGCAGCACAACACTGTTTATGTAGCCCCAAAGTCCTGCCCCATATATAGCAGTCCTTACATCTTTAGCTGTATAAATGGTTACCATCTCCTTAATTGGTCGGTTGCCCGATTTGGCCACAAATTTATAAATCCCTTGGTTGGTCCTACTCATTTTAGATCTTGTATTTACAATGTGTTGGGACCATGTACCAATATCTGAAAATAGTATACCAAGGTAGGAGAAGGAGTTTACTGTAAAATTGGGATACCATCTATAAAAAAGGTGTTACGGGGTTTCTTTTTTAACCCACATATCATGGCGAATGTTTTCAATTTGTTAATTATTATCCTCCGTTGTTTCATAAAACCTGAGAAACCATCCATCAGTCTTTGGAGGCCTACTGGGGTCCGTGCCAATAGTACTGCGTTGTGCGCATATAATAATACAGGTATTGGACAACCAGCCACCCTGCATGCATCAGCTTGTATTTTTTGTAAATAAATATTGACCTCATTATTAAAAATAGAGAATAAAATTGGAGCTAGCATGCATCCTTGTCGTATACCGCATCCCACTTTGAATTTAGGTATACATTCGGCCTGAGGGCCAAAACGGACCACACTAGTGAATTTTTCATATAGAAGTGAAAGAAAGCGATCAGTCGGTCAAGGTTTGCCATAGGAAATTGTAGGCAACTAAATCAAAAGCACTACTCAAATCAGCAAAACATAAATAAAGGGAGCCCGTCTTTGCCTTAGTGTATTTGCCGATGAGTAGCTCCAGGTTCAGGCATTGTTCAATTGTCCACAAACATTTCCTGAACCCGCACTGCACAGGTGTTAAAATATAATACTCCTCAACCAATTCCCCCAGCCTTTTAAGTAGGACCCTACTCATGACTTTTAAAGAAGTATCCAGGAGGGAAATCAGGTGGTAGTTTTTGGGTCAGTTTTGTCCTCCTTTTTGTATATAGGGATAATATTAGACTCGCCCCTTGTTTGTGTTTTTTTTTTCCATTGTGGCCGAATTGAACAGTCTAGTTAAAATAGGACCCCATAATTCTGGTTCAGATTTATAGACGTCAACTGGGACTCCATTGGGACCTGGTTCCCACCCACCCAGCACTCTCCTGAATAGCCTGGTGAACCTCTGCACATGTGATGTCTAGTATGCAGAGCCACTCTTCGTGGGGTTCCTGATCTAATCCCGCCACTGTCTCCTCATTGTTGTTAAAAATTCCAAAGGAATGTGTCACTCATTTTTCTACCTGGATAAATGAACCAAACTCTGGTACATCATCATTTTTTTTAAAAGGGGCATTTACTGTGTCCCAGAAGAGTTTCTTGTTCCTTGTTTCTGTGGAGGTAATCAGGTTTTCCCACACTCCTTTTTGTAGTATCTTTTTCCGGTCTACTAGAGCTATTTTATATTCTTGTCTATGGGATTTAATCACCAGTGTGTCTTTCGGTGTTTTGGACAGTGCATATTTAAGCACCTTAAGTGCTTTAGTGCAGGCGTTGTCGAACCACCCCTTTTAAATGTTGGGTACTTTACCAGTCTGCCTAGTTGAAAGTGTTTTAATATACATGGTATTAAGTTAAAATTTCAAATTAGTGTGATTGGGGCAATCTCATCTTGAAGGGAATAGGCTATTTCGCCCTGATTGTGTGTTATTATTTGCTTTAGTGTCCTACTTGGATCAACGCCCGTCCACTTTGTTCTAGTTCCATTTTTCCTAATTGTGGTTATATTTTCCTCTAGAGTAAAAACTTCACTCTTAGGGCCCCAAAAAAAGAGAGATAGGGCCAATAAATGTTGCTGACTCAAAATGGAGGGAACAACAGTGGGGTTGCCACCGCTTAATACATCCGGGGTAGACACTAGTATGTGGTCAACAACTGAGTACATATTTCTCCCTATAAATGTTGGAAATACGACCCCGTTTTAGCCATAGCCTCTGCTAAGTAAGAGGAGATCATATTTGGATATCATCTGGTTTAAGGTTTACCCATACTCATTATGGCAAAAGTGGTCAATTGCGTCCCTGTCACCACAAGTGGGGCAGCACATCTGAAGGTTGGAGATACTGTATGCCTGTATATTAAAATCTCCTGCCCACAGTAGGACATACGCAAAAAGAACAATTGATGGACAAAATGCAGAACAATCTCATACACTCACCCAAGTACAGAGATCTGGGCCTACATCCATGGTTTTTTTGCTCACCATGCCATTCCAGTTTGGACCCAGCCATATGCAAATCAGTCTTGACCCTGTGCCCAATGGGAATAGTCCAGCCCGAACTGCCAGACCAGGTCCTCCCTGGACTGGAAACAAGCATCCTAGGACCGGTTCTGGGCTTTCAGCCCTCATCAGCCAGCATAGCCTGACTCCAGTGGCATGGAGAGCACGGGACCCACGTCTGGGCAAATCCGTCCCACTCGGGGTGACAAGTGCAAAAAGAATAATTGATGGACAGAATGCAGAACAATGTCATACATTCACCCCAGTACAGAGACCTGGGCCTAGATCCATTGTTTTTTTGCTCACCATACCATTCCAGATTGGAAACAGTCATATGCAAATAAGTCTTGACCCTGCGCCCAATGGAACCAGTCCAGCCCCAACTGCCAGGCCAGGTCCCCCCTGGACTGGAAACAAGCATCCTCGGACCGGTTCGGGGCTTTCAGCCCTCATCAGCCAGGATAGCTTGACTCCAGTGGCATGGAGAGCACGGGACCCACGTCTGGGAATACCCGTCCCACTCGGGGTGACAAATGCAAAAAGAACAATTGATAGACAGAAAACAGAACAATATCATACATTCACCCCAGTACAGAGATATGGGCCTAGATCCATCGTTTTTTTGCTCACCAAGCCAATCCAGTTTGGACCCAGCCATATGCAAATTAGTCTTGAAACTGCGCCCAATGGGAACAGTCCAGAGTGAACTGCCAGGCCAGGTCCTCCCTGGACTGGAAACAATCATCCTAGGACCGGTTTTGGGTTTTCAGTCCTCATTAGCCAGTATAGCTTGACTCCAGTGGCATGGAGAGCACGGGACCCACGTCTGGGCATACCCGTCCCACTCGGGGTGACAAATGCAAAAAGAACAATTGATGGACAAAATGCAGAACAATGTCATATTTTCACCCCAGTACAGAGATCTGGGCCTAGATACATTGTTTTTTTTGCTCACCATGCCATTCCAGTTTGGAACCAGCCATATGCAAATCAGTCTTGACTCTGCGACCAATTGGAACAGTCCAGCCCAAACTGCCATGCCAGGTCTTCCCTGGACTGGAAACAAGCATCCTAGGACCGGTTTCAGGCTTTCAACCCTCATCAGTCAGGATAGCTTGACTCCAGTGGCATGGAGAGCACGGGACATACGTCTGAGCACACCCGTCCCACTCAGGGTGTGTCTCGTGCCCTCCATGCCTCTTGTGTCAGGCTATCCTGGCTGATGAGGGCTGAAAGACCGAAAACGGTCCTAGGATGCTTGTTTCCAGTCCAGGGACCACCTGGCCTGGCAGTTCGGGCTGGACTGTTCCCATTGGATGCACGGTCAACACTTATTTGCATTTGATTGGGACCACTCTGCAATGGCATGCTGAGCAAAAAAAGATGGATCTAGGCCCAGATCTCTGCACAGGTGTGAATGCATGACATTATTCCGCTGACCTTACCCAAAACCGATGAAATAAAGCTGTATAGCTATACATACTGATTGGGATTTGAAATGAATTAGGATAGGCACGTGTAATATTGGTTTGGAATATGTCTGCAGTACATTTGTGCGTTCTCTTTTTTTTGACATGTGAAATATATGTTTGTTTTTAATGTTTTATCCATATATCGTCTGGATACTATATGCATGTGCTATCTTTCAAGGCTTATGTGTGTTTTTGATTCCTGTATCTGTAGTATTTTTGCATACTTAGCTACACTGTTGTTGTACTTGTTGTTTTATATGTCGTAAATTAAATGTCATTTATACGTTGTCATGTTGCCTGTTTTCAGCCTTGAAGAAGTTCTTGTGTGGAACGAAACGTGTTGGCTGAGTCTTTTACTAGAAGAAAATAAAAGGAAATACTAAAGATACCTGTTTGGATCTGGACTTTTCTTACTGGTGCACCTTCCTTCTTTGTTTTCTTCTTCTTCATCTGACCTTCAGTGGAGTTGTTCTACGGCGCACTCCGAAAGAATTGTGCACAGGAGTGGAATATTAACTTTGAGACTTTGGGATTTCAAGTGCTAAACCAGTAGTCAGTCGTAATTCTTTTTGTCATAATACTCTTTATTTTGACTGTTTATGCACTTATCCCTTGAATAATATAACATTAATTTAAATATGTCAAAATTTGACGATGGTCGAGAGGAAATGGCACATAATCTCTTCGGTACAGGGATTTCTAAGGAAAGAATTACTCCAGAATCAACACGAAAGAACAGTCTAAAAACACTGTTCGTAACACTTGAACGTTTGAAAAAACAGGAACTTAGCCGATGGTGAGATGGCATTACCCTAAAACAATATATGGAAAGGTTCCAAGGGGTTTACGCATCCTAATCTTTCCCACCTTTGAGGATCTTAGTGACGCTCTCCTCAAAGAATGGGAATGTAATTTAGAGGGAGAGTCACAGACCATGATGAGAATTTTGGTCAAACATGCGATGGAAAAAGGGGAAAAACTTTAGGAAGAGATAACTATAATTGAAAAATTAATTAGTGAAATGGAGGAAAAAGATCTGATAGAGAAAAAACTACGCTATTCTAAAACAGATCATAGACAGCCATCAGATATATTTAAAAGACAAAAAGCTGAGAAAAATTAAAAGAGACGATAGGGACTATCGCGATGGAAGAATCTACACTTTCCATAGAAAATGTGATAATGTACAAGGGTTGGAGGACAAGAAAAGAAATAGGACAAGGGTGAAAGTGATGATACCAGTTCCATTAGTAACATATCAGTCTCGTCACAAGGGAGTACTGCTTCATCCTCTTTAGTAAATGATGTCCCTTTAGGGGAAGGGGCCTCGTCCTTTCAGAAAGAACTTGCAAAATTACGCATTTCCAGCAGACTCCAACAAAAGAAAGAACAACAAAAACCAGACGTTGAGGGAGGAGGACAAAAGGCAAATCCCAAAACTATAACCGGAAAAATAGACACTTCATTCAGAGCGAAGAAGGCAAATATCAATTAGTGACAAATAATGATATGGCCACTGCCGATGCTGATGATGGTTGTCATTTGAAAATTGTTAACCTTTCGAATAAAATTCTTGATGAAAATGAGATGAATGTCCTCAGCAAAGGTTTACATTTTTGTCCAACACAGAGTGGGGATTTGGTTAACGTTCATGTAGATTTGTTCAAGTTTGTAAGGATGTTAAAACTTCATGATTTTTTCTCGAATAGACCGCATGAATCTAGTAAGGGTGCACCTCCTCGAGAGCAGGACTCACATACAATTGCCGATGTTAGAAATATTTAATGCCTTCTCTCTATTTGTGATGATGACGGCTATGACATGCCCACCCTATTAAATGACTTTGTTATCAGACAGGATGGTCATGTGGCAAGTGGTTTACACCCCAAATCCAAATTTATGCCCACTTTTGGTTATGATTTGAACATTGATGTTTTCCATAAGAAAATGTCGGAGGAACTATATGCATTAGAAATATCTAACAAATATAAACCAAAATTAACACAGAACATCTCTCAAACCGAAAGATTGGCTCTACAACGTTTGAGGGAGGACACTTCCATCGTGATACGTGAGGCAGATAAAGGTGGGAATGTGATTATTATGAACCGTCTTGACTATCTGAACGAGATCAATCGGCAACTTAGTGATACCTTGTGTTATAAACTCATTACAAACAATCCTATCCCGAATCTTATCACCACTATCAATGGCAGACTTAATGAATGGAGAGACATATGTCTTATCTGGGAAGATGAATACGGATACCTCAAAGTCGACAGTCCATCATATACTTGTATTTATGTTTTACCCAAAATACATAAAGGGGGTTCTTTCCCCCCTGGGAGACCGATCATCTCAGGGGTGGGATCTTCTACTGAGAACCTCTCTAAATTTGTCGATGCCAAATTGCAAAAATTTGTGCTTGATCTTCCATCATTTGTAAAGGATAGTAAAGATATCTTGGTAAAGTTTAGGAACTTCCAATGGCCGGATGAACTTCTGTTTGTGACCTTTGATATCATAAGTCTATATACCTGTATTGACAAGCATTTTGGGATTATGGCTATGCGCTCTTTCCTGGATAGGGAAGGCGCTGAACTCTATGAATACAACGAAATGATTGTTGAAATGGTTGACATTATTTTGATGAACAATTTCTTTTTACATAACTCCATCTGGTACCAACAGACCAAGGGCGTTGCAATGGGTTCCGGGTTTGCTCCCTCGTACGCCTGCCTCTTTATGGGGTGGTACGAGAAGGAGCATGCCTGGGCCCGAAGTGCCTCCCCCTGGACGTAATTTATTGTGTTCTGGGGGAGGTACATCGACGATATAATTTGCCTTTGGTCTGGGTCTGTCGAAATGTTGCAGCAATACTTTGAGTATCTAAATGATAATGTTTTTAATGTCAGAATTACGATGTCCTATCATAAGGACAATATCAACTTTCTGGACATAAACTTCTACATCGAGGATGGGGTGATACAGAGCAAACTATATAGAAAGGAGACAGCGTGCAATGCTGTGTTGCATGCATCTAGTGCCCATGCTAGCTCGGTTATCAATAATATCCCATTCGGCGAAATGACTCGTAGTAGGAGAAACTGTAGTACAGAGGAAGCCTTTTTATCAAATGAGACGACAAGGAGAAGATTTGAAAAAAAGAGGATATAACAACAAGTTACTAGACAAGGCAGAACAGAGAATTCTTTGTACAAACAGGGATTCCACATTACTTGACATGTCTACTGCACGAGGGAATCGCAAAAATGACAAAAGAATGAGGTTTATCACACAGTATACCACTCACAGCAATGGCATTTTTAATGCTTTACGTAAAAATTGGCATCTCCTTTCCTCGATTCCGGGATTAAAGGTTTGCATTACGAACATGCCTGCCATTACATATAGAAGAGGGACCTCTTTGAGGAAACAGCTTTGTGACTCCTCCAAATAATGAAAACTGGATACCAAAGAAATCTAATGGTTTCTTTACGTGTGGTTTTTGCAATATTTGCAGTAGTGCAAGAAATAGAATTAAGTCTTTTTCCCACAATAGCCCAAGGACTTATAACATCAATCATTTAATCAATTGCAATACCACCCATGTGGTTTATATTCTGGGATGTGAATGTAATACCATATATTTGGGGAGTACTACAAGATGTTTAAAAATTTGCATACAAGAACATAGGAGAGCCCTACTCAATAGGGATGCCAGATACCCAATTACTGAACATTACAATATCAAACATAATGGCAGTAATACCTTCTGGTTTCATGGCATCGACCATGTACCTACAGGTAAGAGGGGTTTGAATCGGGAATTGGCACTTAGACAGGTAGAGTCAAAGTGGATATGTCGTTTGCATGCTACCACCCTGGGACATAACTCGGACTCTGAGATGCATTATTTTCTTTAGGATGTACCTTGCTAGCTGTTTGTATAACACTTAGGTGCCGATTCCGATCCGGGTAAAAAAATGTGCGTACGAATCGTACAAGTACCATACAAACTGCGAAGTACGATTCGTACGTGAAAACTACATACGAATTGCGTCGGGAAATTGGTCCGAGAGGGAGCCGTAAATTTTTACGTCCGAATAGCTTCGGGAAAAGTGTCCGATAGGGAGCCGGACATTTTTACTTGCAAATCGTAAAACAGAAGTCCGAGCGTGCAAGTACGATCCGTACCGCCCTTCCGAATACACAACCGCATGTAAAAGGCCCCGTACGGAGCGAACGCTGTAGCACACATGTACACGGGTAAACTTGTGCCCGGATACGAATCATACAGCCTCCCTCACCCCACACATGTCAGCACCGTACCCCCGTATGTCAGCACCGTACCCCCCCTCCGCACCGTACGCCAACACCATAGCACAGCCCCGCACCTGTACGCGCTGCACACCAGGCCCATCTCCCAGCCCTGCACCTGTACGCCCGTACCCCAGGACCGTACCCCAGCCTCCCACCTGTACGTGCCGCACCACAGGCCCGTCTCCCACCCCGTACCTGTACGCACCGTAACCCAGGACCATACCCCAGCCCCCCACCTGTACGCGCCGCACCCCAGGCCGTCTCCCAGCCCCGTACCTGTACGCACCATACCCCAACACCGTAGCCCAGCCCCATACCTGTACGCACCGTACCCCAACACCGTAGCCCAGCCCTGTACCTGTATGCACCGTACCCCAAATCCGTAGCACAGCCCCGCACCTGTATGCACCGTACCCCAACAGCCTAGCACATCCCTGCACCTGTACGCACCATACCCAAACACCTTAGCACAGCCCGCACCTGTACGCACCGTATCCCAACAACCTAGCACATCCCCGCACCTGTACGCACCGTACCCCAACACCATAGCACATCCCCGCACCACTACGCACCATACCCCGACACCATAGCACAGCCCCGTACCTGTACGCACCGTACCCCAACACCGTAGCACAGCCCCCCACCTGTACGTGGCGCACCCCAGGCTCATACCCCAGCCCCGTACCTGTATGCACCGTACCCCAACACCGTACCCCATCACCCTCACCCAGCATCGCGTATGTACGGACCTTACCTACGCGAAAAAGACTCGTACAGATCCAGGACACTGTAAAACAGCACAAGGAGGGTGAGTTCGACTCGCACAACACCACAAAACACGTCAACATGACTGACCTGGACCATCCAAACAGGCAAACAGAGGCCCTAAATCACAACCACCTCGTATAACACATCCACCAAAAATTCAAACCCAGCCACACCCACAAATGGACCAATAAAAAGGGCCCACACACACAACCCATGAGCCTTTGCAACAGACCCACTGCTGCCAGACCCCACAGACAAACAACTGCACCTTACTTACACCTTAACTACACCTTAACTTACACACCTTCACACAACCTCATTCACAAACACCCCCTCTTCACATTCACACACACACCGTCACATTCACACCCACACACCCACAACCATCCACACCCACACCCACACCCCACACCATGCCCACAGACAAGAATCCAAAGTTCACAAGGGCTGAGCTGGACCTCCTCGTCAACGAAGTTATCAGAGTCGAGCCACAGCTGTTTGGAACATTGGTCAGACAGACCAGCATAGCCCAAAAAACAAGCCTGTGGCAGATGATTGTCAATAAGGTGAATGCTGTTGCGCCCATTCGAAGGACCAGGCATGAATGCCAAGCCAGGTGGTACGATCTGCGCAGGGCAGTCAAGAGGAAAATGAATGAAGAATACGCCCAGAGTAACATCACTGGAGGTGGGCTGCCCCGCAGACCCGTACATTACCATCCCTGGGAGGAGAAGGTGATGGCCATGCTTCCGCCGGTGGGAGTACATGGAGTCGAAGGAGTCGCAGAGCCTGGTGAGTACACAAACAACTCACGTAACATGGGGGGAATGCCATCCACACCACAAACACACCAAATGCACGCAACTTCCCCCAAGACCTCACCGCACACAACCACACTAAAAAACCACGCTCATGCCACTAACGTCTCCATGCCCCATTCACAAATAAAGGCAATGCCATGTCCCAGGCCACACCAACCACACACCCAAGACTGGATGTCCGGGATGCTGGGAGTGTGGGGCTCACACAACACATTGTGCAACTCAGAAGCAGACACCAATGCCCTCAGCCCATATGGCCTAGGTATATACCCATGCACCATGCCCAATGCACAGGGACTGGCAAAGTACTGACAAGGTAGCTGAGGTAGCTGACACTTGGCCCTGCTGTATGCAGCACAAGGCCCTCCTGTGACCACTGTACACTCAAACAGCACCTCCACAAGCTCAGATATCTAGCACAGGAACTCACACTCACTGTCAAGCCAGCATGCACCATGAGGGGACAGACACATCACCTGGGAGACCCAATGACAAATCACACTACACACAACAGCAGGCCCGGTCACACCCCCCCCCTCACACAAGCACACACCCCCGGGGCAGGCAACGGATCTACCCACTCCCACAATGGACATGTCACACTACAAGACCAATCCATAGCCAAATAAGCATCCTAGCCCTATATCTACTGGTCAAACACTCAGGAAAACATATCAATCTGTCCCCCGCAACATACCCATCCACAAGTGTACATTGAGACGAATGCTAGGCACATCCAACTACCTGGGGGAACTGTGACAACTTGAATCTGTATGAAACATGGATGTGGCATGAAACAGCATTAACATTGTCTCTCTCTCACACACAGGGCAACGTCATCGACCTCACCCCAACAATGGGGGAGAACAATCACAGTCCCAGGCTCAGCGTGAAGATGATCCCACCGGCAATGACGACTCTCACCACTCCGTGGATGACCCCGACCAACCTGGCCCCTCTGGTGCCCAAGCCCCTGCAGCACCTGCGTCTGGTACATCTGTGCCAACCCCCACCCCCATTCCTGCCAGCATCCCAGGAGACACCCAGGAGCCCTGCTCGCGCTGAACAACACAGCCAGTCTGACCAGGAGGGACAAGGTTCTCCGGTCACCCAGGAGGAGGCAGACAACCCAGCTAATGCCATCCCTCAGGGGTCCCGTAGACCCGAGTTTCCCACAACGGCAGGCCAGGCTCGTGTGGGCAGGGGTGGTGGGAGTGGAGGCAGGCGGAGGCAAGAACCTGACCAGGCAGCTGAGGGAACTGGTATGTCACACATATGCCACATCCTGGACACTTACCGGCGTGACACCAGGGGCATCAGCCAGGTAGTGTTGAGCCTCACAAAGATGAAGGAGACCCTCGACGAGATGAAGAACCTGCAGGCCGAGCAACATGCCAGTCAATAACAACACCAAGGACGGAGGAGGCAAGACTGGCTGAGCTCCTGGCGGTGCAAACGGACATGAGCCGTTTACTCCGTCGGATCGCCGACAACTTGGGCAACCCTCCCTGTGCCACCAGGCGAAGACCACCACCAGCCACAGGGAGGGAGGAGGAGGAGGATTCGTCCGACGGAGCATCACAGACATCGTCAAGGCCTGCATTTGAGGGTCCCCCCAGGAAGGTGGGTCATCCACGGAAAAGACCGTGGGAGTCAGCGGACCATCCACATCTCCCATGTCACCTGGCCTGGCACCTGGCCCTCTGGCGCAACAGCACCACCTCACCCAATGGCATTCTCTGCCACATGGACTTGCTGGTCACAGTCTGACCAATGATGACCAACACTGTGGTCTGGACTCTGATGACTCCAACTGACAAGGATGCCATCTCCCCCTGTGAACTTTGGATTCGATGCACCCGGTAGAGCACCTTACTTCATCTACCAAAAGACTTACCCCACCAAAAATAAATACTTAATTTTGTCATGAGATGTTGCTGTCATTTGGCATTATTCCCCAACATATGTGTGTGTAAAGGTCTAACTATGCCTGAGTGTTGAACTAACTCCACACATCCATACCCTGGGATCGGAGTCTGGTACAGGACACGCATGGGTCACAATGTATCATTCAATGCAGACATGGAGCACAATACTCACCTGTGATGACCTCAAGCTGCTGAGGGGGTGCATGCAATACTGTGCCGACAGACCTATTTGGAAGAGTATCATTAAGGCGTAGAGGTCATGCCTCATTCGGAGGTTCCCGGGGAGGGAGTCCCAGTTATGTGTTGCCAGGTGGGAGAACTATGTCCTGCATGCTGGAGTATGGTGGATCTGAAGAATGGTGGCCAGGTCAAGGTTGGATGCACGGAGATGGCACTATGGGGTCTGGGATGACAGTGGTACAAGGTTGGTTTTGGGTCGGGGCTGTGGCCTGCCTCCTGAGTGTGGCCGGGGAGTCTGAAGGTCATCCTGCAGCACACAGTGATCCATTGCAGCTATCTCTGCTGGACAGTGATGTGGCTGGGGCACGGGATGTTGCAGCTGAGGTGTGCAGATGCAGCCTGGATGTGGACAAGTTTCCAGGGAGTTTGGAAGTGGCTGCTCCGTAGAGGGCAGGACAGTATTTGCCTCGGATGTTGTCGTGGACCTGGGGGATGGTCCGTCTTTCCTAGGAGTGGATCTATCTGGGGATCATGTGCATAATTCAGAGGGTGTTGCAGTCTGAGGCACAGATGCTGGTGATTAGCATGGCAAATGTGAGCAAGCAATCCATGATGCACACCATCTTGTGTGCGTGGACACTGGGTGCTTGTGCAGGGCTTTTGCGGGTGGGACACAAGCAGTTGACACAGCTGTAAGGGGATAATCCTCAGATGTAGACCTCAGTCCTGTACAAGTCCAGCCTCAGGTGGCTGCTGTTCTGCCATTCATCAATGGATCTCATGCAATCTTGAATATTGGAACTGGCAATGTCTGCGTCCTTGGTGAGGGTGAGGAGCACCTGGCTGTCAATGGCATACGAGTTGATGATGAGGTTGTGTGCACATGTGATGGTGGAGAGGGGGGTCCTGGACACACTGTAGATTGACATGCTGAAAGATGATACCTGTGCCATGTGCCTGACAACGACACCATACTACATGCAGAAGCCTTGAGTCCCACTCCCATGGCCTTGCTGGGGTACAGAGCCGGTGGGGAGTAGGAGGGACATGACCTGGTGGGTGTGACAGGGCCTCGAAGGTGTGGCAGCGCTGTGTAGGCAGTCGGAGATGCACACTCATCATGCAAAGGTGTTGTGTGTGCGCTTAGTGTATACCTGAGAGCAGGCAGGAGATGTGTGGATGGACATTGCTTGGAGGGTGTCTGCAACATCAGACTGTAGTGTGATGTGGGTCATGCAAGGACCTGAGGTTCGTGCAATGTGCACGTTGCATGTGCAGACGGTCCAGCCTTTGGCACCGCGTGGCGGCAACTGTGGCACAGACAAGCTGATGACAGCCAAATGAATGGGTTGAGGGAGTAAGGGAGGAGCATCTTTGATGTGTGTGTGTTGCCAAATCAGGAAACTTCGTGTGCCCCTGCTGCAGTGGCTGCAACAGCAGGCGGCATGTCCTGGGAACCATGCCACAATTTCCACACAAAGACTAGGATGTCAGAAAGGACTACTGCAACAGGTGTATGTAAAGGAAGGAGTGACCGGTTTTCAATGGCACACCCAGAGACAAAGGATGCACAATCACCAAAGATGACTGACACCGGATAATGAAACTGAAGGCTGAGCTGCGCACAGGAAACACACCCCAGAAGGTGTTGACGGGCCGTTGTGGGGACCAACATGCCAAAATGCATACACAGCCATGGACTTCATGCACAATAGAGAATCAAATAAATGAAGAAGAGCATGCAGGTTGCTAATCTACACATAGACTCATATGCACAATACTTGACAACCATGCCAGAGATGCCGCATGCAAAGTGGCAAGAGACCTGCATTGACAGAGATGAGGCACCTTGGAGGGTGAGAAACACCTTTATTACTCAGGCTCACACCCATGGAAATGCATCAATATGAACAGACTCACAGGTCTTTTGGATGAACATGTGGGACCTACACTGGACACCCCCTTCGCACCACAGATGCTGTAATTCCAGTGGACTGGCACACAAGTGAAGGGGGTGAGCCAAACATCCCCTGCTGCACACGGAGAGGCTGCAATTACCCATTGAGCCTCTTATGAGGAAGTCCCACACTATGTCCACCCGTAGCCTCCCGTATGTTTCCGAGGGAAGTTGTACACACATTGATGCCTTCATCACAATCCACCATCCCATAACAGATGACTGTCACGAAGTGTGACTATCAATTCATGTGAGTCATGCTACATGTCTGGTGCCCCATGGTGAATCAACATGTATGCATAGTAACAAAACCTGCACAGTTGCAGTGCCCACACATTCCAAACAACTACCACACCCAAAATGCCTTGCTGCAATCCTTACCCAAAGGAGACTTCTCACCATGTCCGTGCATGTAACGCTGATTCAGCACACGTTGCAATACTCATGAGGAATAGCAGGAGCACAACGATGCCACGAGCAGACAGCATGCGCAACTACCTGGGGGTGACAGATACACAAGAAGTCAGGAAAATGATAGTCATCCGCATGCATGGTCATGTACTCTACATAACTAAGGTTGACACCATGTTAGTTGTCAATTGAGTGTGTCAGCTACAATGTGTGGAATGACATCAGCACTCGAGTGACACCTCAGAACACAACTCTAAGTCACTTAGCATACAGTCAGCTGGACACACACATTGCAACACATGCCACACAAGGCTCCAGTCATGCACACTCAGACCCAGGGACTCACCATTATGAGAAGAAGTTGCGTGTGAGCTGACTCCGGATGTTCTCCTCTTCCTCACTTGCCTCGTGACCAAGGCCATCATCCTCCACAGGTGGATGTTCCTGCTCATCGGGATCCAGGATGAGTGGCACAGCTTTCTCCACTGCCATGTTGTGCAGCATGCCGCACACGGGGAAGATTTTGCAGACCTTCACCGGTGCATATGGGAGGGACCCATCGGTCTTGTGGAGGCAACGGAATCCGCTCTTCAGGAGACCAAACGTCCTCTCAATCACTTGCCTGGTCTGCCCATGGGCGTTGTTGTAACGGTGATCTGCAGCTGTTCTGGGGTTGCGGAGTGGAGTCCCCTACATGGAAACATCATGTAAAGAAGTGGGTCAGGAGATGCGGTAACATACAATGATACCACTAAATACTGGACAAACAGAGTCTACCCACCAACAAGACATGCTCATTCGTTGTGCAGCCGCAGCATCATTTCTGGCACCCTGCTACGCCTCATGATGTAGGCATCGTGTGCTGACCCTGGAAAACATCATGGGACATGGGAAATCGTCATGTTAGCAAGACACACCACAAGGGCATTAATGGACTGATAATGTTTACGGTTTCGAAAGGCTACCTCCTGTGCCTGTGGTGCTACCAAAGCCACATTTGTCCCATCAATGGACCCAATTACATGGGGCATCCCTCCCAGGGCATAGAACTCACCCTTGATACCTGTCAACTGCTCACGAGTTGGAAAATGGATGAATTCATCCAGGTGCTCCAACATGGCTTCTAAAACATCATGCAGGACACGGCAGAACATGGTCTGGGAGATGCCACCCACATCAGCTATGGTGAATTGAAATGTACCGGTGGCAAAGAAATGTAGGGCTGACATCACCTTCATCTTGGGGGTCAGCGCAGTCGGATAACTGTGTCGCGGTTGGAGGTGTGGTGCCAGCCTGTTTGTCAGGTCCTCAATTAACTGTTGGGGGAATCTGTAGCGCCGTATGCAGTCACGTTCCATCATGGCAGCCAAGTCTGGCATTGGTCGTGGGAGAGGCGGTGCCCTGCAGAAATTTGGAAGGAATAACCAAGATTGAGTACATTACTACACCAATGTCAATGAACTGAGCGCATGTTCAACAGCTAATACAAATATGCTACATACAGAGTCGGGCCTGTGCAATACATCCTGCACACGTATGCCAGCCAGGTGATACTCCTACCAAGAGCCAGCTACAAACGTGGATTGTCAAGTTCTACATGACATGCCATGAAAGTAGCTGTGGGCCAGTGTGAGTGAACAGCCAGACACATTACAGGAGTGACATACATCCACATATGTGCATTTGAAGGATGTTATCTCATACAGACAGCTGCCGGCAAGCTAGACGCACAGGTCACATGTCATGGAAAAAGGACAGACCACAGACCTTGCCATGAAGGGGTACATGTCAAAAATTATCACACAGACATTGAGACTACGCAGATATGTCCTAAGCTCGCAAGTCCCTGTTCGATGCATACAGACACACATTATGTGTTATTCCACATGTGTCCTGGTGTGCGTAATAGTGTGACATGGGCATCTACACACAGACACATGTTGTATGCAGCTACAGCAGATGCTGTTGACGGAACACCAACAGCAAGATCATGGGAACACATGACACACACATGACATAGTCACATCGTGGCACGCTGGTAGTGAGATGTCAGGTGTCATCATCCGTGTACCTGGCATCAGGGGACAGTTGCGGGTGTTGGGGACTGTGCCATGCCAGTGATGCAGTGCTTGACAAGTTTGAACTACATGCACACATGTAAAAGGTGTGAAGGGGAAGTGCGCCACATAGTGCCCCATCACACATGACATGTGTACACAGGTCATCACACAACTATTGGGTTAAAACATGAGGAGACATGTGCCACTTCACTGCCTGACACACCTAGGCCCTACACATAAAGGACTGCACTGACAATGACTTGATGTCCATCCTTGTGCGAGTCAGACACCTCCATTCCTTTCCTGTGCGCCTCCTATCACCAGTGTAAGCTGTGAAACGCACCGTACACACGCTCTGAGGGCGTGTGTACGGTCATATCACTATATGGGGTTTGGGTAGGAGTACGCGTGTGTGTACGGACCGTACACACGTACATGTACACACTGGTCCTATCCCTATGGGAGTGTCGCCATAGGCGTACGCCATAGAGATACGGCCCATACACGCGTGTGTACGGCCCGTAGCACTATGGCCTACGCCTACGTCAACACTACCATAGTGCTACGGGCCGTACACACGTGGGTACGGCCGTAGCACTATGGCGTACGCCTACGCCAATGCTACCATAGTGCTTTGGACCGTAAACACGCGGGCACGGCCCGTAGCACTATGGCGTACGCCTACGGCAACACTACCATAGTGCTACGGGCCGTACCCGCGTGTGTACGGCCCGTAGCACTATGGTAGTGTTGGCGTAGGCGTACGCCATAGTGCTACGGGCCATACACATGCGGGTACGGGCCGTATCACTTGAGGAGTGGTCCCCTATGGTTACGTGTGAAACGCACTGTACCTGTGTGGGGATTTGAAAATTACAATGGGGACCCATAAGGGACAAGTATTAGGGCCTAAATGCATGCTGGTTGTGATGGATACCCAGTTTAAAGATCACATTTTTCCATCATGTGGCCTGGAAAAAAGCAGTTGGCCACATTATACATTGTTGCAAAGTGGTTGTTGACTTGACATGATGCTGCAAATTTGAAAAAAATGCTAATGCTGTCACTGGTGTATGTTTAAAGGGATTGGAGGAAACGTAGGATGCAAATGAGTCTGACCAATCACTCTGTACTCCTGTTACTGAAATAGCCCAGCAAGGCAGATATAAGTAAGCCAGAACCCATGAGAGGGCACTTACCTGCACAACCTTGGATTCAACACCACTGCTGCTGCTTGTGATTCCTCTGGCACCATGTCGCGGACTGTGGAGAGGGCCCAGCCATTCACACAGGAAGAGAATGAGGCGTTGCTGGACGTCATCCTCCCACAATTCCCCAGCCTGTATGGTAAACCAGGGGTGCAGGTGAGTGCTGACTCCGCTACCTTTGACTGTGCCCCTTCTTTTTGTGACTGGCACTTCTGGCATTGTGTCCAGGTGTGACAGACATGAAATGTTGTTTAGAGTGGGTCCCGGGGGGGGGGGGAATGGCTCATGTCTGTCATGCAGAGCATGATGGGGTTCATGTGTGCACTCCTCACTTGCATTGTGCTTACTGTGACATTCACTGCATGCTGCATGGCACATTCAGCATAGCTAATCCTCTTGGCCCTTCTTGTTCTATAGTCCTGAGGTGATTCAGTGTTCCCCCCATGTGACAGGTGACTGTACCCACAGATGTGTGTGAGTTGAGTGGAGCTGTGGTGAGAGTGTCCAAATGATCTGGACATTGATGTGTGTGAATGTTCCTTATCATATGGGTGAGTGTCTATGTGGAGCGTTGCACCACAGCTGCATGGAGGAGGCAACTGCTCTACCCATCTGATGTGAGAAGGAAGCCTTGCTGTGTGTATGACATGCTGAGCTAGCCCCACACCTGTGACACCCCCCAGGCAAGTGGCCCATGTGCAGAGTGAGGTTTGTATCGGCTGTTGCCACTGGCAGGTGAATGATCTGTGCCTGTGTGTGCCTGTGTGTGTCTGTGTAGTCTGCTGATTTTGGGTCAGTGGCCTGGGGCATGTGACTGCTTGGAGGCGCTGGCCATCAGCTTAGTGTTGCATGTGATGTACAGTGTGTGCCATGATCCGGGAGTGTGTCGCACCCCTCATGCCACCTGTGTACTTCAAATGCCATGTAGTGCATTGGGCCTTACACAGAGGCCAATGTCCCTATGACAAAGGTGCTATTATTTTGCAGCATACTATACCCTGTTCAACAAATCAAAGATGTTCTAATGTGTGTCTCTGTTACATAGAGCAGGTGTAGTGATCTATTCTCACTTTGGCATCCTCACTGGTAACCCCCTACGAGAAAGGGAAGATATGAAAGCGGGCCGTCAGGGCCGTGATCTCTGTGGAGGGTCGCAGTCGGCGCCTGGCACAGGTGAGGAAACGCTGGCAGGACATCCGGTGCTGGACCAGGAGGATCGCCCGGGTCCTGCTGGGGGACTCACCAGAAAGCAAGAACTGCGGGCGCCGGCGCCTGACCCACCAAATGAAGCGTGTCCTGGTGGTGGTCTTCCCTGACATGGATAGGCGGTTACAGGCAAAGCAGCAGCAGCAAGGGGGTAGGTACATGTGTGTTTGTTGTGTGTCACCAGCTTTGGGAAGTGCTCAGTCGCATGGATACACTGCCCGGGTTAATATGTGCATTGCATTTTATGTTCCCCAAAGTCATCTGCTGCTGTTCTTCCTCCTTTCCCCTCCTTGACATGTGTTCCCTGGTCTGTGTGTAATCGCTATTGCACATGGTCATCTAGGCTGGCAGTTAATCCAAGTGCACATTGCTGTCTGCATCATGTGGGGGTGGGGTCGGAGATATGTGTTGTTGCCTTGCCTGTGCCCTGTCCTGTTCATTCATTTGGGGGTCCATATCAGTTGGCACTGATGCTGAGTCCCAACATAGGAGTGTGAGTGTTCAAATGAACAGACTTGCAGCATGCATGACCGATGTTGTAGCCTCAGACATGATGTGCATGAGTGGGAGATATGCATAGTGCCAGGACGGTAGCTCATGTTACAGTCAGATAATTCCAGGACCATGGAGCAGTGTGCCCACTACAGTACCCTAAGACACCCTTGCCTCGGTATCATGTGTGTCATCCAACACTGTGCCCATTCTCAATGTGTTCAGCATAGTTTTGCCTCTGTGGCATTGTTCCCTGGCCTCCTTTGTATTTATCTAAAGTGTGCTACATGTGCCCATTGTACTGGCTGACCCCATTTTGCTTCTGCATCCTCACACTGGCCAGTGCCTGTGGGCCCGATTCACAGAACTAACTTAAGACAAAATCCTAAACTTACTACCATTTTGGTATTCACAGAAGGCACTTACTCATTTTGGTATTCACAGAAGGCACTTACTCATTTAGGTATTCACAGAAGTTAAGAGTCCTAACTTTAGGACTCCTAAATGCCTTCTGTGAATACCGAAAGTCTTAAAATTAGGATTTTTCTCAGTTTAGTGGTAGTATAGTTAGGACTCCTAACTTTAGGACTCCTAAATGCCTTCTGTGAATACCGAAAGTCTTAAAATTAGGATTTTTCTCAATTTTGTAGTCCACTACAAAATTGAGAAAAATCCTAATTTTAAGACTTTCGGTATTCACAGAAGGCATTTAGGAGTCCTAAAGTTAGGACTCCTAACTTCTGTGAATACCGAAATGAGTAAGTGCCTTCTGTGAATACCAAAATGAGTAAGTGCTTTCTGTGAATACCAAAATGGTAGTAAGTTTAGGATATTGTCTTAAGTTAGTTCTGTGAATCGGGCCCTGTGTGTCTATGTACAACAATCTGTTGAGGTCTTTTGTCACAAATATGTGTTGGCAGCCTCACAAGGTGATGTGGAGTACATTTAGGATTTCCTGATGCACTTTTTAGTAAACCCAGATTGAGAGGTGTGGTTTGGTCTGTGTGTGCTGACATCTGTGTGGACATTCTTCGTTCACATCAGGGTGTCTCCTCAGTGCAGGTGCTCCTTATTCCAACACAATTTCAGGGCCATTTGCTAATGCATTGTCCTGTGTCTGGACAAGTGTGCCACTCCACATGACAAGTAGTCTGCCAGATGTGTTGCCAACTGTGTCATCATGGTACGGCTGGCCATGTGACAGGTGGCATGTTTTAAGTTGTTATTCAAGAAGTCATGTGCCCTGGCACTCACTACACTTGTCAACATGTCCCAATAGTTTATATGCTTCACTTTGATTTTTGTGAAGGACAATGATGTGCCTGCATGACAGATGTCTCCCAAGGGAGTGCACAAGTACCACTTTTACACTTTTGTGGAACACGCTGGCACAATTAGAACATGGGCACATTTCTGTCCAAAATTTGTTTAGGAATTATACATATCCATGTTCCCACAGTGTGTTAGCATTTGGGTTAGTCCTTGGTTGTTGCTGATGCCAACTTACCGGTGTCAAGTCATCCCGACCACCGTGGTGCCATGTATATGTACTTCCTGATACCACATTTCTTCTTAACATTGGCTTCTTGGCATTAGGCGGGCAGCTCATACAATGACTGTGTAAATGTAGTTTTGTGTGCACCTCCTTGTGTGACTTCTGATATTCATGCACATGTGTGTTCTGTTCCACAGGTGGGATGTTCACACATTCCAAATATGTCAATTGTGTAAAGTTTTGTGCTTCCCAATGGATCAGATAGTATTACTTTTGCTTTTCTACAGTACTCACAGGTCTATGAGTGTGGGGACCCCTTCAGCATTGGCGTCTGTTATTTGGCATTGGGTGCACCAATACTATTTCGTTCACAGTGACCAGGAGGTGGCATGCCGTCATGGTCTGCCTGTGCTCCACTGTTCACAGACACTAGCTTCTCTGTATAATTGGATATCCAGTTATTTGCTGTGGTGTCCTGATTTTCTTTATTTCAGGGGGCATGTTGGGTGAACCAACTGGTGAGTGCAGGGCTTACATATGTGCTGGGTATTCTAGATGTTCCTCATGATGCTTTTCACGATATTCACTGTGACCTATTTAGTTTGGACTCATGTGTCAGATGTACACAGGTGACTGATTATTTTCTGTCTCTTCACCTTGCCCACAGCATCATCGGGAGACACTGAGGGAGACACCTGCACGGACGTGGAGGAGGGATCCAGCACCAGTGCCACCACTCCTGGCGAGTCGGCAGCATCAAGTGGCACGGAGGGTGAGGGGACAGTGGCGGAGGACCTGGGTAGTACCACCACCGACTACGATGCAGACGGGTCCGAGGCTGAACTCCTTGAGGGGGCGGAAGCTGCTCCAACAGCTGGCAGCAGCACTACAACTGTCACCGCCCCCTCCATTCCCATCACCGCCCTCCCAGTTGCTCGGGTCCCTTCTGTCCATGTAGGGCAACAACGTGTCTCCTTCGTGCCAGGCACTGCACCCCCTGCCCCTGTCTCCCCTGCTGCCCTCACTGCCGAGTCTGTGGACATTCAGCGGCAGTTGCAGGTTTGGCAGACATCGATCCTGACTGTCCTCCATGGCTACACCAGACTGCTGACACAGATGGTGTCGTACATGGAGGGAATGTCATCAGCGATGTCTGACCAACGGATCTAAACTAGGATTTGTTTCCACAAATATAATAAATTCCAGGAAATACTTGATGCGTTCCTCCTTTTAGTACCCAGCCCCCAATTACTAAGAAATTATGTTAACATTCACTGGAACCAATAAATGCATTGTTATATTCAGTTTTTAATCAACACCTTTTACTTCCCTATGTCAATTCCCATTTCCAATGCCAAATTTGTCAGTTTTTCATGGAATGCCTTTGTATTTTGTGTAATGCTTCTACAAATAAACAGCAATTCTTCCTCACTGTATGTGTTTAATCTGTCTAGAGCCACATTTCCGGCAACCATTTCTTCCAATTCCACTCTCAATTTGAAAATGTCTAATAATTTTGGCTGTGACTTTGGTTTCTCTATTTCTTGAGACCATCTCTCTATAACTTCTGGAGTTACTATTGTGGCACTTCTAGTTCCTGTTGAGGTTTCTAGTCTAACTTCCTTCGAACAACTGGGCAAATTTTTCTTCGGGGTTTCCATCATTGGCTCTCTTATGGGAAAATCCATTAATGATATTATTGATTCTCATTCACTTGCTTGGTCATCTACTATCATCTTTTCTTTTCTAGGCTCTATGCTTGGGGTAGGCATTACAGGAACTTTAGAACAGTTTGGCTATTCACCATACAATAGGACTACTGGACCTATGGTTACAGGTCTGGTTAATGCATTCGGATGTGTATTCATCTGAGTTATTTTCTGGATCAATTCATCTCTATTCTTATGTATTGCTTCCTTTTCCTTTTCTTGAAGTACCCTGTTTGCTGTATCATGTACTATTTGTGGAACCAAAGGTGTTTTTATCATTGGGGCATTAGGGGTCATTCTATCAAATCCTTCATTATAAGGTTGAGGACTTTTCATCAATACATCTTTTAAATACTCTCCTTCTGTTTCTCCACTGTCTATCATGGTTAAGTGCTAGTTTTTTCTGTACATTTACCTCCCATCTGCTCTTCTGATGTTAACACAGGATACAAACCTTCTGCCACCATGGCCTGTCTCCAACTATCTCTAGACTCTTGGGGAAATTTAGGATAATATTTGCTTAAGGTCCTGTTACTTCGTGGTCCATCACGTTCTAAGGCTTCTATTTCCCATTCTTCTAAAGCCTCATACTGGGTCAATCTAGGTCGGGGTTCCAATTGATTCATCCGTGTTCTTAAATTGTACAATATTCTTCCATTAAAGCTTCCGTACTCGGGAAATGCTAATATACCATCATCTTTCATGTATTCTACCCAATTCTCTAACCATACCCAGGTATGATAGCTAAGGGTGGGCTTAGTTCGCGAAGTAGCACTTCGCGAAGCTACGCAAAGTGAAGTTCGCACTACGCGAGCTACGTGTAGCACTTGGCGAACTGCCTAGTAACATGTTCGCACTGTGCAAGATGTTGTTTTCAATGATTACACATTGCGGACAAGCAACCGGCACTGTGCAATCATTGAAAATGGCATCTTGCACAGTGCGAGCTGTAGTTTTCTGCTGCTCGAGTAGATTTTTACTCGAGCGGACGCTTTTTCAACGCGAACTGGTAGTTTCACATCGCGAGCGGTCGCGAGCATACGCGACCCCTCGCAATGAGAAACCTGACCTCCTCGCATTGGGAATCTCGCCGGGAGGTTTATTTTCCATGCTCGCGATCGCCAACTTGATGTTGCTGATCGCGAACAAGGAAAAAGTCTCGCCGGGATGTCATTTTGCTTGCTCGCGGTCGCCAACTTGACGTTGAGGACCGCGAGCAAGCAAAAAATGACCGCAGCTCTACAGAACACTACGCTACGCGTGTTCGCACTGTGCTACGTGCAGTTCGCGTAGTGCGAAGTAGTGCGAACTTCGCAAACTACGCGAGCGTAGCGTAGTGCTTCGCCCAGGCTTAATGATAGCCTCTTTCCACCATCATGTATGATGCAGGTATATTAGGAGGAGGAATGAGAATCCCTTCTCTACTCTTAATGGGTTTGTCCTTTTTAAAATAATTCTTAACTTTTTTCATAAATGACATTTTTCTCATTTCTCCGTACATCGCGTGCTTGTGCTTATTAAGGTACTGTTCGTAAGCAAACCCTATAAATCTTCTGTCTGGTCGAATCCCTGTAAATGTTGGATCGTACATGCAATCTCCACTTTCTATTATTATTCATGGGACTGCTATTTTGATGACCAATCAGACGCTCGCATTAATTCTAATAGTTCTCCAATACCAGCGTGTTTTCTGGTCTGAGGACCAATCAAATTCTACTCTGCTCGCTCCATCAGCCAATGCTTGCGCATATTTTCTGTGATGTCAGTATCACTCCTTACGACTGACCCCCCCCTTTACAATTCCACATCAACTACACGCCCGCTGTTTCAACCAATCCAGGTGCAACTCTCAGTGACGTCAGTGCAGCACCCGCAACTGAACCCTCCTTTACAAGGTAATACGAAAACGTATTTTCTCACAAAATTTCACACAATTTTCATTAAGCAACGACATATAAATATTCGCTATTGTGTCTGACCCACTAATTCAAAGAATAGTAAGATTTATTTCACTGCGAGTAAAAACCCTTCTGCTTTCCCTTCACACAATATGAGTAAAACTTTTCCGCTTACTCTTCACACAAACATCAGAGAACCTACTACTCCTTCAGAATTACCCTTTCTAGGTGATATAATACCAAAATTTCACCAGTGAACTCCTCGCTATCAATTACCCTCACTAGCATACAAGAAATTATTCCCTAACGTAGTGCTTCTAGTCCTGCGTAACTTTCAGCACTTTCTCGATCCAGACCAATAACCTCACTGCAGTGTGGCTTCCATTTACCACCCACTATTCAATATTCCCGGGAATTTCCAGACAACATAAAACAATACATAACGGGTTTTGGTTAAAACATAAATAAATAATTCAAATTTCAAATACACTCCTCACCTAATTAACTATACTAACCCTTCCTCTGCTACCAAGAAAAACGGATGCAACTCTATATATACAGACACACAACACTCATTTGGACCAATAAACATTCATACATTCAATGAGATAGTAAATATCCGCTGGATATCTATTTTGATTTACCTTAGAGAACCTTTACACCAGTATTCTTACTGACGCTGTCTCCTAATGAAAATGTACCTGTCGAAAGATCTAGTAGTAGATTAGAATAGGGAGGAAACAATAATAGTAATACCAATATATTCAACTTTTATTCAAAGAACCACAGACTCAGTAAGAGTTTTAAAGGTTTATCTGAATTAATAAATTTGTGAGTCAAATCAAATACACATAGATACATTAAGATTCTCCATCAGGAAGAGCAGTTCAGTTAGTTTATAATTCAATTCACATTAATTAATCGCATGTGATGACAGTACCTGAGGAGGGAAAGAACAGAGAGCAAAATACAAAGCACAAACCACAGAACAATATTTATCTAGAATGGTGTGAGGACCTAGACATCAGAGTATCAAGGATTCAGGACAGGCTCAGGACCGGGAAGGTGACCTCTTCTAGTGTAACACCAGCGTTACACCCCTCACTGGTGCTACTCCCTCGGGCTCGGGCTCGTCTGGACCCATTCCTAGATGTGCCTCCTCTGTTGTTCCCCGATCTTTCCCTAGTGTTGGAATCTTCAATCAGATTGCAGCAAAATCAGGCAGCATCTCAGTATAGCATTGGCATCTATTCGGTCAAGTGCGACTAACTAACTAGAACTTACCTCTGTTATACCAATTCAAATATATAATCCACCCCCAAATGTTTCAATTCCATGTGCACCACTCAATTTGTTTGGGCCAAGCAATGGGGTGAGGGCATCACACCATACTAAGTGCAATACTTTTCTTTGGTTCTATTGTCTAATTCCTCGCCCCTTAATTTTAATCCCCACAAGCTTTATTCCCACAAACATTTCATATGTGGATCGATAAATCTGTAATACAATGTTTCGGGTTCTTCCTCTCGTAGGGTTAAGAGTTGATCTTCCCATGTCCTTGCTGAGCACACGATTGGCAGCCATTCAATAGTTTCATTAGTTTCAGAACAAAGAGGTTGCGCGAATGCGTGGTTGACACAAAGGATAAGGACATTGGTCATCCTCCAAGGCCCAAATGCGAGCTATTAATGAAGTCAGAGAAAAATATGTTAGAATACAAAATTAAATTAATTCACTGTATACCACTTACTTTTACTCTAACCCCATTTACTTAATATTTCTTTTGCATTAGTGGCTTAGTAAATCTTTCATAGGTTAGTTTCAGCACGGCATATGCGTTAATTCGAGGGTTTCGAGCAGCCATGGTAAAAGCTATTGCGCAGGTGCAAAGATTTCCAAGCAAGCTAAAGAAGACATCATACTACGTAGATGTAGTAGACGCATGCGCTGAAGAGCTCCCACGGTTTTGGCAGCCATTTTCAGGACATTCGGGTTACTCATTAGTGAAGCACATAGAAAAGCTTCCCCTAGATATGATATGTAAAATGTGATGCAAATTTAGTACTTACAAACAGGTTGGTTATAATGTTACAGGTTATTCGAGAGGATTGCATACAAGCAAGATTCTTTTTAATACGAAACCTTGCTCCATCAGTACAGTAATTTTTTTAATAGCTATCCACCCAACCATACCCAATAGGAGCTTAATCTATTGCTCCACCTGACTCTCAAGGCTGCTTAGGGCAGGCCTGTAATTGCAGCGGATGACTTCAGAAGGGTCTCTGTGAGCTTGAATGCCTAAATATTTGACAGAGTCTGGACACTATTGCAGGTGAAACTCGAGGTTGCAAGGGACAGTCGCATCTGTGAGTGGAAATAACTCGGATTTATTCTTATTGATATGGATGCCGAAACATTGCCAAAACACTACACCCTGCATAATGTCATCAGCATAAAGAAAAACGAAAGATATTCCACTAGGTCACCTGACGCTCCTATGCAAATGCCTCTCCTGTAAATGGTAGACTAAAGGATCCATGGCAATTATAAACAAAAGATTAGAGAGGGGACAGCCATGTTGAGTACCACATGATAAGGAGAATGGCTCTGTAAGTGTACCATCGAGTCACACCATAGTGTTGCAATACAACAGGCGAATCAAGTGACAAAATTACATCAGTTACAGGAGCCAAGTATAACATAGGAGAAAAACAGTGAAAACATAATTACATGGGTTATTAGAGCACAGCATAGCCAAGACACACGTCAAATGGGGCATGGAAGGTAGGGGGGATATGGTAAAAATGGATAAGGAATGCATATTTGGGTCAGGCAGACAGGCAAGAGAGAAATTACTTACCAAACAGTCACAGTAAAAGACATACAAACCGGCTGGGGACCAACAATCATAAAGATCCTGTGAATCAGTGATAGTATTAGATGGGAGTTTAACAAGGAGCAGTCCAGCAACAATGAGGATAGGTTGAAACCGCCAAGATGGAGGACCCAGGCCATGGGAACCGACTGCATCAACCCAAAATGGCAGAACACACAAAAATCCAACATGAAAACCACAAGGCAACAGACTTGAAGGCTTCACGCAGGGTCGGAAGGGGGAGGCAGACACATGACCACGGAGGGAGGAGGGAAGGACACCGCTGTTCACAAAGTGGGTCATCGACCTACACACATTTGGGGCTCCAGGGGAGCACAGCATCGCCATTCAAAATGCCGCAGAGAGGGGAAAATCATATTCGGGTGCCAGGCAAAAGCCCAGGAGTGGTGGAGGCAGCAGCAGGGACCAGAAGGGCGCACCTCCCAAAAACTCAAGAAGCAAAACAATCGAGGGGGCACTGGTCAGCAGCGCCGCAGTACTCACCGCCACTGAACACCAGCCATGAGAAGCAAGACTCATGCATCTCCATCGTCACTAGGGAGGCGGTGCAAGAGGACAGGCAACTGCAGCAAAACCCGGAGGGTAGTGAGGGATGTGGCCCTTAGGGGCCATGTGGGCTACTCACAACCACCTGCTATGCCTTCCTAAGAACGAAGAGTCGGTCAGACAGTATTGAATACAAATTTACATGTTTATTGGCAATACTCTGCAGAGGAGTCCAATCAGACCTGCACCCTAAGATGTCTGCCGAGGGGCTGGCCCCCCAACAGTCTGCAGTGGATAATCATTCCTCTTGTGAAGCCCTCAACCACGCCCATAATGGAAAACTACCAGCCTGAGCTGAACATGAACAAAGAGGCACAGTAGGATGAGCTAACACCTGCCAGTTGGGTACACTTTGTCAAGGCCTCAAGGCCACGGCGCTGTGTTTAAACATCTCCTAACATGGGAGCAGACACTACAAATTCAGATAAGCATTGCCAGGTCAAAGTGGCCTATTCATTAGCATGTTAGAAAACAGCCTTGAGAAACAGAGAAAAATAATAACGAAATACGGTGTTCTGCTGAGACAAGCAACATGAGAAACGAGGCCTAACTCTCGCCCAGTCTAAGCAGCATATATGGAATTGCAAAATGCTAAAAGGAGTCACACTTGCTAACTGAAGCCTGCACATTACGGGGATAACTCAGCGGGTTGTATAACGTGAATGCAAATGGCGTCTATTTAGCCATGCACTGCTAACCTAACATGGCATAGAACAAGTGCATTGCAGGGAGGGGAATTTCAAACCCAACAGACCTTCCTTTTAGCACAAGTGGCTACATTCTTTATTTGGCTATCCGGTAGGGACTTTACAATTCTAAGCAAAGAGGAAATGCATAGGTACTCATATGACAAACATGTAACGATGGAAGGAAGCAACACTTTTAAATGTATAAACCCATCTAATACTCAAAGATGCCCTCATCTAGGAGCATTAGATCCTGAATACCCTGCATCATCATGGTGAAGACTGTATTATCATGTTCTAGAGATCTACGAGAAGTGGTAAGCTTAGTCACACAGTAAGTACAGCACACCAGAAGGCAAGGAATACATAAACAACAGGTAAAGATGACACCACCAATAGCTATTCAGACAAGTGGTATCTTCCAACTCCATGATGTGAAAAGACCCCAGAGCCATCCTGTGAGGGACCATGAACCATTATCTTGGTGGATTTCTGGGGCAAGTCTGTGTAATTTCTGCATTGTGGAGTAGACACTGGGGGCGCATTCGGGGATGTAAACGCAGCAGCTGCTGCAGGTGACGCGATAGGCTCTACCCCTGTCAGACAGTATGACGTCTAAAACCATCCGATTTTGAAGAGCATTGAGTCTGGTAGACTGGAACTCAACTGTTATATTGGTCAGTATACCCGCAGCAGTATTGATGACTCCCTCAACTACTCTGGCCAGGCACTGAATATAATACTATTGCACATGGGACCCCAGAACGGCAGAATGCCCTTCAATATGTCAGTAAACTGCTGCAGGGAGGTATCTGTCGGATCAATATCATCTGGATTGACGACTCTCTTAACTCGGGGAGCTACACATAGCCACGAGCCCCACAAACAAAAAAAAAATTGGGTGTTGGGAGCAAGGGCATACTTTTTGGCATTCTCAATATCGAAGTGGTGTTGGATCTACTGTCCCCCACCTCTATGTCTCCTGTCCCTTGAACACAAAAAGGGGCTAATACGTCTACCACTGCCAGGGGTATAGGATTATCTTCAGTGACATTGCGGGCATGGAAGGATTGTTAATATTCAGACACATTGAACTGTGAAAACCTATCTCCATCCATCCCTGTTCTGTTTGCCTTTCTACCTCTATCTGCTGCTCTGATGCAAGAACTCAAGAACACTTGGTGGAACCGCCCATCTCCAGAAGAAACACCAAGCGGGGACCTATGTTGAGAATATACATTCATTGTCAGAGAATGGGGACTGGTGCCCCTGTGTTCCAAGGATTCGGGTTGAGAGAATGAGTGGATCAAACTAAGTAAGGTAAACCATCCCTCACAGCTATTAACATAGGACAGGGGCATAGGCAGCAAGTTCTCACTATGATGTGTGACAGGAGGTAACAAACCACACACCCAACATTTCATGGTATTATAAACAGCATGCGTTTGATGCAATGTCCGAATAAAAACATTCTCCCTATAGGACTTCCGGTGGTCTTCTTTGTGAGGCGTTAAGGTATCAAAAATATGCTGGGAGGTGTTGGTGTAGTGCTTATCCAAGCTTGCACAGGATATTTCTCTTCTAGGAAGAACTGGACCTCAAATACAAATATCTGAGAAAGCTAAATTATTACAGCAAATGCTATTTTAGTCTTGGGCAACCAAGAGGATCAAACAGGACCATGTGGAGTGGGGTGCGGAGCAGCAAAGGGCTGCTCTTCATCAGGGATAGGACGACCAAAGGGATACATTTTAAAAAAATTTGAGGGCAACATATAGGTGTTACAAAGGAGAGAAAAACTCACAGGCTAGAGCCACTATTGCAACAACAGTACCAGGGGGCACAATTCACCCAGCATCCATTTAGAGCCTCGCTGGCAGGCTCCTATTGTTCATCAATGGTGGTGCTATGAAGAACTCCCACGGAGGAGCTGCACAATCGCAACCCTTGCAGATTAGGATAGGGCAACCTCCCTCCTGGGCAAATACCCTAAACTATCCTGTCCCGTGTCTAGGGCAGTGCACCAGTATAGTTCACCCTAGTCTAATTCAGGTACCTTAGGCACAGCACCTGCACCCTAAGCTCAAGTCTTTCCCTAACTCCTAGGCTGTTAGGCAGGTGCACCTTCCTTTTTCCGGGGCCTCAAATTACATTTGGTAACTCCAGGCACTTTTTCACCAACAAAAAAGGGGCAGAAACTCCAGATCAGACGGGCATCAAGACTCAGGTTTGGTTGTATTGGCTACAGAGGTATCCGAGGCAGCCCTTATCTCCGAGTCACTCTCCTCGGCCTTCTGCACCTCCCTCATCCGGGCTTCAGAGAAGGGAATGAAGGATGGCACCCTCTCACATTCCTGGTCAGCGATGCCTTCATTGACCCAGCTGACATACTGGAGCGGAAGAGGCACCCGCTTCACATGAGATATATGGATCCAGTGCTTTCTGCAATCCACCTTTACAGCCGTTCTATTGATAAGAAGAATAATGAAAGGCCTCTTCCAGCTCAGCTCCAAGCAGCTTTTATGATGAAAATTCTTAATCAAAACATAATCACCGGGCTGGATGCAGTGTCCGGGCCCCTCTGGTACTGACTGCAACATGGTATATATCTGTTGGTGAAGAGAACGGAGATCTTTAGACAACTCGTACAAATAGTCTACAAGCAGCCGTTCTATTGATAAGAAGAATAATGAAAGGCCCCTTCCAGCTCAGCTTCAAGCAGCTTTTATGATGAAAATTCTTAATCAAAACATAATCGCCGGGCTGGATGCAATGCCCGGGCCCCTCTGGTACTGACTGCAATGTGGTATGTATCTGTTGGTGAAGAGAACGGAGATCTTTAGACAACTCGTACAAATAGTCTACAAGCAGGGGATACTCTATCTCGGATAAGCGCTTTGATCTTGGGATGCCCCAGCCATTATCAGGGTGCCCAAAGATCACTTCATACAGTGACAACCTGTTCTAGAATGCGCTGTCGCTCTGGTAGATAGTAAAGCCTAGGGTAACGCATATGGCCAACGCAATCCTGTGCTCTCTTGAATATTTGCTAATTTCATTGTACTTCTCAACCAAACCTTCTGACTGGGGGTGGTTTGCTGCATGAAACTTCTTCATAATATGTAAACCTGTGCACACCAATTCAATGACTCGTGACTTGAAGTGACTTCCATTGTCACTCCAAATCAGGCGTGGCCACCCATAGCATGGGAAGTACTCTTTTAGAAGTGCCTTCGCCGTCGCCATGGTTGTATTCTCTTTGGTGGGGTAAGCCTCAATCCATATACTGAATGTGCAAATCACGACTCAGACATATTTTAGGTTGTTCACAGTTTCCATTCTGATGAAATGCATTTGGAGAACCTCGAAAGGGAAGGAAGGTGGGGCAAAGTTACCAGCTGGTGTAGGAGTACCTTTCCCAGGGTTGTGCTTCAGACAAATAATGCAATGTTTGACCAGGTGTGTGGCTACCTTAGCGATATTATCTTTGTGCCATACTGAGGTCAGCAGCTTGCATATTCCCTTGGCACTAACATGCACTGGGCCATGGGCCATAGTGACAACAGGGAGTACAAATGCATTGGGAGCAACCATCGCTGTTTCCCAGACAAGTCAGTCCAACATCCATCCTCGTCCAAATGACCTGTTCTCTCCTCCCACATGGCCAATTCATCCACAGTCGCCTCAGCCTGAATTTCACAGACATTTTCCAATGTATCTTCGAACATTCCATCATCTGCAATGGCTTTATGAGCGCTGCATTTCACTATTGCTAACTTAGTGGGAAGTGGACAGCAATCTATGTATCAATGGGCCAGTCTGTATTCGCTGTCTGTGCAAGGTCAGGAACCCTCTCTCCGCCCAGAGGCGCCCAAAACTATGGGCCACCCCAAAGGCATACTGGCTGTTGGTGTAGATATTAACAGCCAGTCCCTCACTCAACTCGCAAGCCCTAAGGAGGGCAACTAACTCTGTAGTGTGGGCCAATTGGTGTGGGATATGGGATGCCTCAACTACAGTGTGTAGCGTTGTGATTGCATAGGCTGCAGTGGTGGTGCCATCTGGTAATTTGAAACAAGAGCCATCGACATATAGTTCCCCTTGGAGGTCAGATAAGGGAGCATCAGTCAGGCCTACCCATCCTTTCATTTCTTCCTCAGCCTGAAATAAACAATCATGGACATCATTGTTCTTTTCTTCCAAAGGGAGGGGTAGTAACGTGGCTGGGTTCAGAAAGGCACATCCTTTGATGGTAATGTGCGGAGAAACAAGGTCAATTCGTAGCCAGTCAGACACCCACTAGTAAGGTGCTGCGTCTTTGTCTTGTTCAATAACATATCCACAGCATAAGGCACCATTACTGTGAGATCAGTATCAAGGACAAGCCCTGCCGATTGTCTGATTGAAAACACCGCTGCAGCTCTCAGACAGCTCGGGAGTGCTCTGGCGACATTATCAAGCATGGCAGAGAAGTAGGCGCAGAGTCTCTGCTTTCCACCGAAACACTGTGTTAGGACAAAAAGCATGCAACCATCCGCCTCATGCACGTAGAGCACAAAAGGCTTCTGGTAATCAGGAGTACCAAGCACAGGAGCAGCGCAAAGCGCAGCCTTTAATTGCACAAAAGCTTGCTTGCATGCAGGTGTCCAAGGCAAGGGTTCATAAACATCTTTAGTGGTCAGGTAAAGAAGGGGTTTTGTTAGTAAGGATTAGTTAGGGATCCAGTGCTGACAATACAAAGTTATCCCAATAAACATGCGTACCTCACGTTGGGTCTTAGGAACAAGCATATTCGTAATAGCAGCTATGTGCTCAGGTGTCATTCTGTGATCCTCCTTCGACAGTAGGTGACTTAAATAGGTGACCTCCTGTTGACAATATTGGTATTTTGAAAGGGACACCTTGTGTCCATGATATGCCAAATGCAACAATAATTTAACGGTGGCTTCCTTGCAACCATCCTCATCATCTGAAGCCACAAGGAGGCCATCAACATACTGCAGCAGCACATTAGGAGGGGGGAACTCCAAAGAATCCAATTGAGCTTTCAAGGCTTGGCTATAGATGCTGGGACTTTCAATATAGCCTTGTGGAGCACGACAGAATCTAGAGCTCCGACCGGCTATTGCAAATCCAAACAGATATCTGCTATCTGTATGGATTGGTTTGCTGAAGAAAGCATTCTTTAAGTCTATTACAGAAAATAATTTTGCTGATGGGGGAATCATCGTCAGGATCGTGGTAATGTCTGGGACCACAGGGTACTGGGGAACCACGATCTTATTCACCTCTCTAAGATCAATCACAAAGCAGTAAACGTCAGGGTGGGCATCAGACAAATCCAAGGGTGTCTTTTTCACAGAATAGGAAGAATAGGGCTATTACACACATTCACCACAGTTTCTTCAACCACACCAGACTTAATCAGATCCGGTATTATCAGTAATAGGGCCTTTTCACCTGCCTGGGATATCTTATACTGGGAAGTACATGGCAATCTAGCGTCGTCTTTGATCTGTATAGATACTGGTGGGATCTGGAGTAATCCCACATGCATGTCTCCTGTAGCCCATAATGTGGGCGGCACATCTTTGAACTCTGCGGGAAGGGTGGCATCCTTTGTGGAGCATTGTTTAGCACGGGCTACTGGTAGTCCATCAGTCATGTAAACACTGTCTGGAGAAAAAAAAATGTTGCATGCAACCTTTTTAACAAATCCAGTCCCAACAAATTTTCTCCACAGTTTGTAGTCAGCAAAAATGGCGAGTCAACCGTAACGTAAAGGGGCCAAGAGTCAAAGCAAAAGGCTTGGAAATGGGTCTAATGACTGGCACGTCTGAAAAACCCACCGAAATATTGTTTTGGCCAGACAGAGCTGCCCCAGGGACCAGTGATCGGGAAACAGAACTATTCATAGTCCCTGGGTCAACTATTTTTACAGTTGTACCCTGTAAATCAGCAGTGATGTAAGGTCCACACTAATCTATAGGCACTGGAACTGGTCCCTCACCCTGTCCTTGGCTGCCCCAGCTGTGAGACAACCCTGTCACCTCATCCATGTGATAGTCGTCGTGATAGTACTGCTGTCCTCGGGGGTCATCAAAATAATTCCCGCTCTGCCTATTGTATAATGTATCTTCTGACTATAACCCCCTCTACCTCCTGCTCCTCATCCGTGACCTCGAAAACCCTAACCTCTCGGGGCCTCACCTTTCTGCAACAACTCTGGACACTCGTGAGAACATCCCAGCACACACAAAATGTTGTTACAGGAATTATTTAAACGTGCTGAATATTGGCACAAATTTGAATACAAAACAAAGTAGTTGTTCTTTTCTTTTTTAATCCTTGAGTCTTCAAAGAGAGCCTTTCACAACAGCCGACACGTGTTTCGTCGCTTAACAAGGGAAATCGTTCTGTGACTTTATCAAGGCTGCACAGAAACAGATAAAAGGCACTGTATCACAAGATACATTCACAAATGTACACAATGTATCTCAAATT
The DNA here is from genome assembly GCF_964204655.1 of Triturus cristatus. Taxonomy (NCBI): domain Eukaryota; kingdom Metazoa; phylum Chordata; class Amphibia; order Caudata; family Salamandridae; genus Triturus; species Triturus cristatus. The sequence goes on from NC_140590.1 coordinate 1,117,559,896, forward strand.
ATACTTATTTTGTAGCAGAGAACGTATCTACCAATAAGAAGGTTTAATGCTGACAGATGCATGCCACCACCCTGCCCAGACTGACCACAACTTCACATGGAGTGCTTTAAATCACCCCCACGTGTGATTCACTCTTTCTTTCCATATACACTTCAGCATGTGGGATATATGAATCACTTATCTTCTTTAAGTGAGATACTACTGTAATATCTTAGGATCTCACACCTTGTGCTTTTTTATATACAGTCACTAAGTTCTCTGCTACACAATAAGTATAATTTGAGATACATTGTGTACTGGGTTGTTCTCACTAACGTTTTGGCGGTGGCTTATGCTACCATCCTTTCCATGAGTTTAGTGGTTCTCCTCTCCCTGCAGCACCAAAGCTAAGATAGAAATTTCCCTTAGTAATCTCTGTGTCACTCTCCTTTGTAGCGCCATTTGCCTAACAAAATACCACTGCCTGAAAATGTATAACTCCGGACACTCATTCTGCCAATGTCCACCCTACTTACAGAACGCACATTGATTGAGACCAAGGGGCGCACTTGAAGCACCGCCCCTACAGACCGGGGCTGCCACTGGGCTGATCGGGAACCTCTTCATCATCCACCCCTTCGCAACTTGCTGCATCAATACCCTCGTCTTCAAATCCTTTGACTTTTTCTCTACCCTTTCCTTGTCCTCATTCTTTCTATGTTCATAATTCTGTGCCATACTCAATATTACAGATGGGGATGAAGTCGTCCAAGTACTTTACGAGGCCTGCAACCATGTTGCAATCTCTGGAAGCAAGTTAGTGACAAATTTGTTAAAAAACATTCGAACACCACCCCCCTGTTACAGGTCCTGACAACTAAAATCTAAAAACACTCCTTCAAATCCGGTAAAGAAATTCACACGCTTTCATCCTTCTTCTGATGACACACAGTCAACTTATCCCAGTCCACTCGCTTCAGCGGGATAATAGAGTGCATGTAAGTGATAATACACCCTGGCAGAGCTAGGAGCTCCTTATCCCAAGCTCTGATCTCATCCCAAGTGCCCCCCAACTCTAGTACATGGTCCTGCATATGAACTTGCCTCCATATATCCACAGGTAGCAACAGGGATCTTCAAATGTTGAGCCTTGTCCTTTCCTGTAATGACCAAGGCAAAAACAAACCTTTAATCATTCTTGGATAGCACTCCCTTGGACTACTTTTCCATGTCTCTAGTAAGGCATTAGCCTGTTTAGCACAGGGTCAACTTTAAGTGCATGATTCATGAATGATTTTAAGGTGAACTGGTTCTTAAAGATATACTTCTGTGTGAAGGGACTGTAATCTCAGCTATTATCTGTAGTAAATACCAACATCAGGCAACTGTACAATAGCTAAATTCAGATGACACAAAAAATGTAGGGGAACCATCCTTGGCTGAAATTTTAGGCTGGGCACCCTAATATAGTAATTGCCAAAAGACAAACTTTCCTATGTGAATGAAAATTGCCCTGGGGTAGGAGTTATTTTGCTTTCCCATAGCTTTCATGAGAGGAACACAGCTGCTACTTTTGATAGTCACAATCCCGTTCTTGTACATCTGGTAAATCATTCTGAATTAGCTGCATGATGGACTCATGTGGCTCATCCCTTCAGCTCCCTCTTCGATGCCCAAAACTCACAAGTTGTGCTGTCACAATCAATTTTGTACGTCCTTAAGCTTATCCAACATGTAGTGGTATAGTTATTGCTGATCCATCATTTGTATCTGTACATTTGCTGTGAGACTTTTCAATTGACTGGTGCAAGCCTCTACCTCAGTAGATAGTAGTTATTTAGTTGGATATCTTCCTTCCCCAGCTTGAGATTTTAAATGTAATAGTTGTAGGTCATAGCGTCTTTTTTCTATTCCTTATAGTGAGTATAGAGCAGGTAACAAAGTATAATAAAGATGGCCGACTGGTGAGGAGCTCAAAAAGGGAGCTCCTCTGGCTAGGAATCGCAATTGACTAAATTTCCCTAATAGCCCTAACCACATCTAGACACATCAAAGAGGGAGCTTCGTGAGCCCCTACCACATCAACACCAAGGAGCATCGTTTTTATTAAAGTGAAGTAATATAGATACTTACACAATTTTGGATTTACTGCTTTTGCCACAAATTTTACATATTTCACAAAACATGTTGTTTCTAGCACAAATGGAGGGAAACAGTTTAGGACCTGGCCGTTGACCAGGCCCTATGCCCTGCCTATTTTACAACAGGCTTTTGGCTATGTGAAATAGCATTGTAGATTGTTTATTTTAATCTCTTTTTGTCTGTGTCTTCAAATTTTGACCCAAGTCCTTTTCTGCTATGACCAAGGCAAAAACAAACCTTCATGTCAACAGAGCTCACTGAATGTAATCAAAGGACTGTGCACCGGACCCTCAAATGCAGAAATCAATTATTGAATTGTACAGGATTGCCTGGCACGTAACTTACCATTCCAGGGAGCTCTCTGCTCAGAACCTATGTGCATGGACAGCAGGCCTTTTGATTTAGTTTTTTGTTTGTAAGGAATCTCAAATCTGGATCCAAGTACCTGACTCCCAGAGCAAACCCATGCTAACCAGATGTGCAAGCCCTCTGGGCACAGTATCTGGCCAACAGCCAGAACTTGGACTAAGGCTTGCCCCACATATAATAGCAGTGCATACTTGTGTCCACTTATAATGGCCTCTAGGCATGGTAGCTGGCTTTTTTCTACTTTGCCTGGCCCTCTGCCCAACAAAAATGTCATTCACGTAGGCTGTATGCAGCCTTTGGCTATTTACAATATGTTCTGGATGTAGGGTCTGACGTTTGGCAAAGCCATGACCCCCAGCACAGCTGTTGACATAGCTCTGTGTGCAATAATAATAATTTTGTCATCATCATCTTCAAAATCTTTATTTGACTATTAAAAAACAGCCATCAAATCACACACAATATAATACAACAAAAGATTTGGAGCATATTAAAAAGATAAAGACATTGATGTCATTCATTAATAGTTTATAACGCAATACTTTCCCTCTTGGTAATCGATTTTAAAATGAACAGGGCAGTATTATAACATGTCAGAGGATCCTCAAAGCTTACAAAGAATTTCATTGCAGTTTTATGGGACCTGATTCCACGGTTAACAAACAGGGGCTTCAGATAAAAGTATTTAAAATTACAGTAACATTTACAGAACAATAAAAAGTGCAGTGTGCTTTGTTTACTCTTATTATCACACGGGCAAGGTACCATAGCTGAAGGGGGTGTCTTCATTTTTGGAAAAGCGACACAATAATGTACAATACCACATCTCAGCCTCAGTAAGACAAATCAATGCTGTGCATGACTCACAGGATCCGACCATACAGACATATTAAACAAATTCCCCAAAGAGGTGTTAATAACCAGGGACTTTTCGGAGCAAGTTTAAGCAATCTAAGATAATAGACCCGGTAAAAGCAGTTTCTTCATATCTCCAGATTTGTGCCCATAATATTAAAGGTCCTACCGTAAAGATGTCCTCCAAAAAATGCAACTCCGCCTTGTGATGTGCAATGGTATTTGATACAGAAGATGGTAAACACAACAAGCGTTTTAAGAAGCAGTTTTCTTCAGTTTGCTGCACAACACTGTTTATGTAGCCCCAAAGTCCTGCCCCATATATAGCAGTACTTCCATCTTTAGCTGTATAAATGGTTACCATCTCCTTAATTGGTCAGTTGCCCGATTTGGCCACAAATTTATAAATCTCTTGGTTGGTCCTACTCATTTTAGATCTTGTATTTGCAATGTGTTGGGACCATGTACCAATATCTGAAAATAGTATACCAAGGTAGGAGAAGGAGTTTACTGTAAAATTGGGATACCATCTGTAAAAAAGGTGTTACGGGGTTTCTTTTTTAACCCACATATCATGGCGATTGTTTTCAATTTGTTAATTATTATCCTCCGTTGTTTCATAAAACCTGAGAAACCATCCATCAGTCTTTGGAGGCCTACTGGGGTCTGTGCCAATAGTACTGCGTTGTGTGCATATAATAATACAGGTATTGGACGACCAGCCACCCTGGATGCATCAGCTTGTATTTTTTGTAAATAAATATTGACCTCATTATTAAAAAGGGAGAATAACATTGGAGCTAGCATGCATCCTTGTCATATACCCCATCCCACTTTGAATTTAGGTATACATTCGGCCTGAGGGCCAAAACGGACAACACTAGTGAATTTTTCATATAGACGTGAAAGAAAGCGATCAGTCGGTCAAGGTTTGCCATAGTAAATTGTAGGCAACTAAATCAAAAGCACTACTCAAATCTGCAAAACATAAATAAAGGGAGCCCGTCTTTGCCTTAGTGTATTTGCCGATGAGTAGCTCCAGGTTCAGGCATTGTTCAATTGTCCACAAACATTTCCTGAACCCGCACTGCACAGGTGTTAAAATATGATACTCCTCAACCAATTCCCCCAGCCTTTTAAGTAGGACCCTACTCATGACTTTTAAAGAAGTATCCAGGAGGGAAATCAGGTGGTATTTTTTGGGTCAGTTGTGTCCTCCTTTTGTATATAGGGATAATAATAGACTCGCCCCTTGGTTGTGTTTTTTTTTTCCATTGTGGCCGAATTGAACAGTCTAGTTAAAATAGGACCCCATAACTCTGGTTCAGATTTATAGACGTCAACTGGGACTCCATTGGGACCTGGTTCCCACCCACCCAGCACTCTCCTGAATAGCCTGGTGAACCTCTGCACATGTGATGTCTAGTATGCAGAGCCTCTCTTCGTGGGGTTCCTGATCTAATCCCCCCACTGTCTCCTCATTGTTGTTAAAAATTCCAAAGAAATGTGCCACTCATTTTTCTACCTGGATAAATGAACCAAATCTGGTACATCATCATTTATTTTAAAAGGGGCATTTACTGTGTCCCAGAAGAGTTTGTTGTTCCTTGTTTCTGTGGAGGTAATCAGGTTTTCCCACACTCCTTTTTGTAGTATCTTTTTCCGGTCTACTAGAGCTATTTTATATTCTTGTCTATGGGATTTAATCACCAGTGTGTCTTTCGGTGTTTTGGACAGTGCATATTTAAGCACCTTAAGTGCTTTAGTGCAGGCGTTGTCGAACCACCCCTTTTAATTGTTGGGTACTTTACCAGTCTGCCTAGTTGAAAGTGTTTTAATATACATGGTATTAAGTTAAAATTTCAAATTAGTGTGATTGGGGCAATCTCATCTTGAAGGGAATAGGCTATTTCGCCCTGATTGTGTGTTATTATTTGCTTTAGTGTCCTACTTGGATCAACGCCCGTCCACTTTATTCTAGTTCAATTTTTCCTAATTGTGGTAATATTGTCCTCTAGAGTAAAAACTTCACTCTTAGGGCCCCAAAAAAAGAGAGATAGGGCCAATAAATGTTGCTGACTCAAAATGGAGTGAACAACAGTGGGGATGCCACACCTTAATACATCCGGGGTAGACACTAGTATGTGGTCAACAACTGAGTACATATTTCACCCTATAAAGGTTGGGAATATGACCCCGTTTTGGCCATAGCCTCTGCTAAGTAAGAGGAGATCATATTTGGATATCATCTGGTTTAAGGCTTCCCCATACTCATTATGGCAAAAGTGGTCAATTGCGTCCCTGTCACCACAAGTGGGGCAGCATACCTGAAGGTTGGAGATACTGTATGCCTGTATATTAAAATCTCCTGCCCACAGTAGGACATACGCAAAAAGAACAATTGATGGACAAAATGCAGAACAATCTCATACACTCACCCAAGTACAGAGATCTGGGCCTACATCCATCGTTTTTTGCTCACCATGCCATTCCAGTTTGGAACCAGCCATATGCAAATCAGTCTTGACTCTGCGACCAATTGGAACAGTCCAGCCCAAACTGCCATGCCAGGTCTTCCCTGGACTGGAAACAAGCATCCTAGGACCTGTTTCAGGCTTTCAACACTCATCAGTCAGGACAGCTTGACTCCAGTGGCATGGAGAGCACGGGACATACGTCTGAGCACACCCGTCCCACTCAGGGTGTGTCTCGTGCCCTCCATGCCTCTTGTGTCAGGCTATCCTGGCAGATGAGGGCTGAAAGACCGAAAACGGTCCTAGGATGCTTGTTTCCAGTCCAGGGACCACCTGGCCTGGCAGTTCGGGCTGGACTGTTCCCATTGGACGCACGGTCAAGACTTATTTGCATTTGATTGGGTCCAATCTGCAATGGCATGGTGAGCAAAAAAAGATGGATCTAGGCCCAGATCTCTGCACAGGTGTGAATGCATGACATTATTCCGCTGACCTTACCCCAAACCGATGAAATAAAGCTGTATAGCTATATATACTGATTGGGATTTGAAATGAATTAGGAGAGGCACGTATAATATTGGTTTGGAATATGTCTGCAGTACATTTGTGCGTTCTCTTTTTTTTGACATGTGAAATATATGTTTGTTTTTAATGTTTTATCCATATATCGTTCTGGATACTATATGCATGTGCTATCTTTCATGGCTTATGTGTGTTTTTGATTCCTGTATCTGTAGTATTTTTGCGTACTTAGCTACACCGTTGTTGTACTTGTTGTTTTATATGTCGTAAATGTCATTTATACGTTGTCATGTTACCTGTTTTCAGCCTTGAAGAAGTTCTTGTGTGGAACGAAACGCCTTGGCTGAGTCTTTTACTAGAAGAAAATAAAAGGAAATACTAAAGATACCTGTTTGGATCTGGACTTTTCTTACTGGTGCACCTTCCTTCTTTGTTTTCTTCTTCTTCATCTGAACTTCAGTGGAGTTGTTCTACGGCGCACTCCGGAAGAATTGTGCACAGGAATGGAATATTAACTTTGAGACTTTAGGATTTCAAGTGCTAAACCAGTAGTCAGTCGTAGTTCTTTTTGTCATAATACTCTTTATTTTGACTGTTTATGCACTTATCCCTTGAATAATATAACATTAATTTAAATATGTCAAAATTTGACGATGGTCGAGAGGAAATGGCACATAATCTCTTCGGTACAGGGATTTCTAAGGAAAGAATTACTCCAGAATCAACACGAAAGAACAGTCTAAAAACACTGTTCGTAACACTTGAACGTTTGAAAAAACAGGAACTTAGCCGATGGTGGGATGGCATTACCCTAAAACAATATATGGAAAATGGCAAGGTTCCAAGGGGTTTACGCATCCTAATCTTTCCCACCTTTGAGGATCTTAGTGACGCTCTCCTCAAAGAATGGGAATGTAATTTAGAGGGAGAGTCACAGACCATGATGAGAATTTTGGTCAAACATGCGATGGAAAAAGGGGAAAAACTTCAGGAAGAGATAACTATAATTGAAAAATTAATTAGTGAAATGGAGGAAAAAGATCTGTTAGAGAAAAACTACGCTATTCTAAAACAGATCATAGACAGCCATCAGATATATTTAAAAGACAAAAAGCTTAGAAAAATTAAAAGAGACGATAGGGACTATCGTGATGGAAGAATCCACACTTTCCATAAAAAATGTGATAATGTACAAGGGTTGGAGGACAAGAAAAGAAATAGGACAAGGGTGAAATTGATGATACCAGTTCCATTAGTAACATATCAGTCTCGTCACAAGGGAGTACTGCTTCATCCTCTTTAGTAAATGATGTCCCTTTAGGGGAAGGGGCCTCGTCCTTTCAGAAAGAACTTGCAAAATTACGCATTTTCAGCAGACTCCAACAAAAGAAAGAACAACAAAAACCAGACGGGAGGGAGGAGGAGAAAAAGGCAAATCCCAAAACTATAACTGGAAAAATAGACACTTCAGTCAGAGCGAAGAAGGCAAATATCAATTAGTGACAAATAATGATATGGCCACTGCCGATGCTGATGATGGTTGTCATTTGAAAATTGTTAACCTTTCGAATAAAATGCTTGATGAAAATGAGATGAATGTCCTCAGCAAAGGTTTAAATATTTGTCCAACACAGAGTGGGGATTTGGTTAACGTTCATGTAGATTTGTTCAAGTTTGTAAGGATGTTAAAACTTCATGATTTTTTCTCGAATAGATCACATGAATCTAGTAAGGGTGCACCTCCTCGAGAGCAGGACTCACATACAATTGCCGATGTTAGAAATATTCAATGCCTTCTCTCTATTTGTGATGATGACGGCTATGACATGCCCACCCTATTAAATGACTTTGTTATCAGACAGGATGGTCATGTGGCAAGTGGTTTACACCGCAAATCCAAATTTATGCCCACTTTTGGTTATGATTTGAACATTGATGTTTTTCATAAGAAAATGTCGGAGGAACTATATGCATTAGAAATATCTAACAAATATAAACCAAAATTAACACAGAACATCTCTCAAACCGAAAGATTGGCTCTACAACGTTTGAGGGAGGACACTTCCATCGTGATACGTGAGGCAGATAAAGGTGGGAATGTGATTATTATGAACCGTCTTGACTATCTGAACGAGATCAATCGGCAACTTAGTGATACCTTGTGTTATAAACTCATTACACACAATCCTATCCCGAATCTTATCACCACTATCAATGGCAGACTTAATGAATGGAGAGACATATGTCTTATCTCGGAAGATGAATACAGATACCTCAAAGTCGACAGTCCATCATATACTTGTATTTATGTTTTACCCAAAATACATAAAGGGGGTTCTTTCCCCCCTGGGAGACCGATCATCTCAGGGGTGGGATCTTCTACTGAGAACCTCTCTAAATTTGTCGATGCCAAATTGCAAAAATTTGTGCTTGATCTTCCATCATTTGTAAAGGATAGTAAAGATATCTTAGTAAAGTTTAGGAACTTCCAATGGTCGGATGAACTTCTGTTTGTGACCTTTGATGTCATAAGTCTATATACCTGTATTGACAAGCATTTTGGGATTATGGCTATGCGCTCTTTCCTGGATAGGGAAGGCGCTGAACTCTATGAATACAACGAAATGATTGTTGAAATGGTTGACATTATTTTGATGAACAAGTGATATGCACCCACCCCTCATATGTCGGGGCACTGCTGGGAGTCCTCTGCACCCACCCCTCATATGTCTGGGCACTGCTGGTAGTCCTCTGCACCCACCCCTCATATGTCTGGGCACTGCTGGTAGTCCTCTGCACCCACCCCTCATATGTCTGGGCACTGCTGGGAGTGATATGCACCCACCCCTCATATGTCTGGGCACTGCTGGGAGGCCTCTGCACCCACCCCTCATATGTCTGGGCACTGCAGGGAGTGATATGCACCCACCCCTCATATGTCTGGGCACTGCTGGGAGTCCTCGGCACCCACCCCTCATATGTCTAGGCACTGCTGGGAGGCCTCTGCACCCACCCCTCATATGTCTGGGCACTGCTGGGAGTGATATGCACCCACCCCTCATATGTCTGGGCACTGCTGGGAGGTCTCTGCACCCACCCCTCATATGTCTGGGCACTGCTGGGAGGCCTCTGCACCCACCCCTCATATGTCTGGGCACTGCTGGGAGTGATATGCACCCACCCCTCATATGTCTGGGCACTCCTGGGAGGCCTCTGCACCCTCCCCCATGTCTCTGTCCACTGCTGGGAGTCCTGGGCACCCACCCCCATGTCTCTGTCCACTGCTGGGAGTCCTCTGCAGCCAACCACCTACCCACCCGCCCCCTTGGTGCAGTACACTGCTGTCCTGTGCATACACACACACCAATATACTGCTTATATGCTGCACCAGGCCCTATGCCAACATTCGTGGCGTGTGTACGCCTTGTATCCATTCTGTACTGTTGCCGTAGTGGTACGGGTGGGACGGACCCTAACCCCGCATTCATAGGGTGTATGGGCCATACCCACGCTCTGAGGGCGTGGGTACGGCGCGTACCCCTTCATCACCACTCCAATGGTGGTACGGGCCGTACCCACGCTCTGAGGGTGTGGGTACGGCGCGTACCCCTCCATCACCACTCCAATGGTGGTACGGGCCTTACCCACGCTCTGAGGGCGTTGGAACGGCGCGTACCCCTCCATCACCACTCCAATGGTGGTACGAGCCATACCCACGCTGTGGGGGCGTGGGTACGGCCCGTACCACTATTGTTGTGGTGATGGAGGTGTACGCGCCGTACCCACGCTGTGGGGGAGTGGGTACGGCCCGTACCACTATTGGAGTGGTGATGGAGGGGTACGCACCGTACCCACGCTCTGAGGGTGTGAGTACGGTGCATACCCCTCCATCACCACAACAATGGTGCTACGGGCCGTACCCACGCCCCCACAGCGTGGGTACGGTCCGTACCACCATTGGAGTGGTGATGGGTACATGTCCACGTCCACTTCTGTTGTGACGGTACGTAGGAAGTGGTGGACATGCCCCCCCGAAGTGACCAGAGCCAGGAGGTCATGTATGTACAGGACATATTTACAATTTAACTTGGGTGGGGGTTATGTTTCCTGCCCCTGCCCCCCCTTTGCCCCTGGATGTTGTTCTGACCTTCTGCAGCATCTGCGTGGGTTTCTGTGCACCAGGTCATAGGCTAGGAGGGCCGGGATGACACATAGGATGGGGTCCATGGCTGTACGTCACGTACCGGTGCTCCTTCTTCGCTTCGTCCTCAATTTCCCGGCAGTTTTTGTCTGCCGTAAAAAATGGTCTGTGCGGAGTGACGTAGGCACGAATCGTACTTGCTGGTCCGTAAAACGCTGCCTGACTCCGTCCGGACGTCACGTACGCGATGTCCCGGATCGAAATTGTGGCTATTTTTTCGCCGCACGTACTTTTGTACGAATCGTACGGAAATGGTATTTCTCTACGATTCGTACTTGCTGGTTTGTAAGGAGGATTTCCCGGGTACGAGTCGTACGGAAAAAACGCTCCATACGACCATTCGTACCCGGGTTTTACAGGATCGGAATCGGCACCTATGTTGGGACACTTGTCTTATTATGAAAATAGAAAAGATATATTATATTCTTCTTTAAGAAATAGCTGATCTTTTGGATATCATTCCCTCTCCAAATATGGAATACTTTCCACAATATGATGTTCAAATTGGAAATATTTCGTACCAACGGATGATCACGAGATGTTGCCATGTATTCTGTCTTTTGTCACTCACAACCTTTGGGTTGATTCCTTAACTGTATTAATCCTTGCAGTATCGTTAAACTTTTCTTTTTTCCTTTCTTTATTATTCCACCTTTGTGCTTTACGTATTTATTGAGCATGACGATTAAACCCAGAAATATGCTAAGACATGGCACCATATGTGGGACGATTATTCTTATTTTAACTTTAAAATTTTGTTCAATTATCGGGCGCATTATCCAGCTGCACGATAATAATTCCCTCACAGTGGCGTGCACTTTTAAGCGTTTGGGATAATATTACGATGGGTCGCACTACCGTTCCATCATGGCGACTCATTTTTCCAGTTTTTTCTTTCCGATTATAGAATCGCGAGGCATATGATTTCGTGTTGACGGTCAGATGACCGACACTTCCTGTGTTTATATATTTCAAATTGAATGGAGCGCGACACAGATAATATCGTCGCCTGCCATTATTGCTCCCCTGGATTCTTGGGGTTATGGGACTTCCAAGGTATGAGTCTCTTCCTTTGTTTTAAAGAACTGCTTGTAATAATTACTGATAGTGTTCTTTGACTTACGGCATATTGAAGGACTAATTTGATTGTGTCCTTTCTTAAAAAATATAGGCGGTACTGTTAGTTTACTTGTCCGTTGTATTGTATACTTACTTTTTAGTATTTTTTGGTTTCTTCCTTGGGATACCGGTTTCCTTTGCCCATATTGCAAATACGAGTTCCTTGTCATTTTGTCGCTTGCCTTTGCATTTCTCATGCACTTTTTATAATAAGATGGGGCTTTTGTTTATATCGGCGCTTTTCTGTATGGTTGTTTAAGCTTTTGTGGTTAGTAGGTGGTTCTTTTCAAAATATATGTTGTATTATTCTAGTGCATTAGGTCTCTGCTTGCAATTTTGAGGTGATATAAGTACATCATTAGTTTTTGTTATATTTATTTTTAGATCATTGGAATCCTTTTGATCGTGCTCTTATTATGGAGTCAGAATATCAATTACATTAAATATTAATTCACAGACATTGATGTCTGAGGTATATTTGTTTCAAAGACGATTAACGCTTAATATAGTGGTAAGTCTTTCTGATTATTATTCTTTGATTACTTTGACCGACAATATTCATTTGTAAATAAATGATCCTGGTTTACTATTTTGATCATGTATTTTTCGTTGTCTCTGATAATCAAATTATGTATTGATCATGTCTAGTAACACATCATTGTTTTTAAATATAAATGCTTCCGATACTGGACGATGTCTCTTATGAATTGTGGCTTTTAGCACTTTTTATTTCACTTCACCCTTTCCTTGTGAGAGGGCCTAATTAGCTGTTGAGTGTTCCGTATATATAGGACCCAACGCTTCTTATCTTAAGAATTATTATGTTCTGTTTTTAATATATATACATATATATATTTTTTCCATATATATTACATCATCGACCTTGGGAAAAAAAAGTATGCATGTGGGACTGTGTCACATTGCATTTCGCCTCTGTCTGACATAAAGAATCGAATTTTGGTGAGTGCTCAGTTATATTTATGATTATTACATTCTTTCCCCAACACTACTACCCTCTTTTTTCCCTCCTTTTTCTTTGGTTGTTTCCCTTATGGACCATCTGTATGAATGTTTTTGCGGACTCACTATCATTTCTTTTTCTTTTAAAAAATAAAAAAAATAATAATAATAATTGGTTGACCTTGCCCCACACCGATGAAATAAAGCTGTATAGCTATACATACTGATTGGGATTTGAAATGAATTAGGATAGGCACATATAATATTGGTTTGGAATATGTCTGCAGTACATTTGTGCGTTCTCTTTTTTTTTGACATGTGAAAAATATGTTTGTTTTTAATGTTTTATCAATATATCTTTCTGGTTACTAGATGCATTTGCTATCTTTAATGGCTTATGTGTGTTTTTGATTCCTGTATCTGTAGTAATTTTGCGTACTTAGCTACACCGTTGTTGTACCTGTTGTGTTATATGTCGTAAATGTCATTTAAACGTTGTCATGTTACCTGTTTTCAGCCTTGAAGAAGTTCTTGTGTGGAACGAAACGTGTTGGCTGAGTCTTTTACTAGAAGAAAATAAAAGGAAATACTAAAGATACCTGTTTGGATCTGGACTTTTCTTACTGGTGCACTTTCCTTCTTTGTTTTCTTCTTCTTCATCTGACCTTCAGTGGAGTTGTTCTACGGCGCACTCCGGAAGAATTGTGCACAGGAATGGAATATTAACTTTGAGACTTTGGGATTTCAAGTGCTAAACCAGTAGTCAGTCGTAGTTCTTTTTGTCATAACATGTCTGGGCACATACCTGTCCACCTCGGGGTGACAAATGAAAAAGAATAATTGATGGACAGAATGCAAAACAATGTCATACATTCACCCCAGTACAGAGATATGGGCCTTGATGCATCGTTTTTTGATCACCATGCCTTTCCAGTTTGGTCCCAGCCATAAGCAAATCAGTCTTGACTCTGCGCCCAATTGGAACAGTCCAGCCCGAACTGCCAGGCCAGGTCCTCCCTGGACTGGAAACAATCATCCTAGGACCGGTTTCAGGCATACAGTCCTCATCAGCCAGGATAGCTTGACTCCAGTGGCATGGAGAGCACGGGACCCACGTCTGGGCATACCCGTCCCACTCGGGGGGACAAATGCAAAAAGAACAATTGATGGACAGAATAGAGAACAATGTCATACATGCACCCCAGTACAGAGATCTGGGACTAGATCTATCGTCGTTTTGCTCACCATGCCATTCCAGTTTGGACCCAGCCATATGCAAATCAGTCTTGACCCTGTGCCCAATGGTAACAGTCCAGCCCTAACTGCCAGGCCAGGTCCTCCCTGGACTGGAAACAAGCATCCTAGGACCGGTTTCAGGCTTTCAGCCCTCATCAGCCAGGATAGCATGACTCAAGAGGCATGGATGGCACGGGACACACGTCTGGGCATACCTGTCCCACTCGGGGTGACAAATGAAAAAGAATATTGGATGGAAAGAATGCAGAACAATGTCATACTTTCACCCCTGTACAGAGATCTGGACCTTGATGCATCGTTTTTTGTTCACCATGCCATTCCAGTTTGGACCCAGCCATAAGCAAATCAGTCTTGACTCTGCACCCAATTGGAGCAGTCCTGCCCGAACTGCCTGCCCAGGTCCTCCCTGGACTGGAAACACTCATCCTAGGACCGGTTTCAGGCTTTCAGCCCTCATCAGCCAGGATAGCTTGAACCCAGTAGCATGGAGAGCATGGGAACCATGTCTGGGCATACCCTTCCCACACGGGGTGAAAAATGCAAAAAGAAAAATTGATGGACAGAATGCAGAACAATGTCATACATTCACCCAGTACAGAGATCTGGGCCTAGCTGCATCGTTTTTTGGATCACCATGCCATTCCAGTTTGGAACCAGCCAAATGCAAATCAGTCTTGACCCTGTGTCCAATGGGAACAGTCCAGCCCGTACTGCCAGTCCAGGTCCTCCCTGGACTGGAAACAAGCATCCTAGGACCGTTTTCGGGCTTTCAGCCCTCATCAGCCAGGATAGGTTGACTATAGTGGCATGGAGAGCACTGGACCCACGTCTGGGCATATCCGTCCCTTTCGGGCTGACAAATGCAAAAAGAACAATTGATGGACAGAATGCAGAACAATGTCATACATTCACCCCAGTACAGAGATCTGGGCCTTGATGCATCGTTTTTTGCTCACCATGCCATTCCAGTTTGGACCCAACCATAAGCAAATCAGTCTTGACTCTGCGCCCAATTGGAGCAGTCCAGCCCGAACTGCCAGGCCAGGTCCTCCCTGGACTAGAAACACTCATCCTAGGACCGGTTTCATACTTTCAGCCCTCATCAGCCAGGATAGCTTGACTCCAGCGGCATGGAGAGCACGGGACCCACGTCTGGGCATACCCATCCCATTAGGGGTGGCAAATGCTAAAAGAACAATTGATGGACAGAATGCAGAACGATGTCATCCATTCACCCCAGTACAGAGATCTGGGCCTAGATCTATTGTTTTTTTGCTCACCATGCCATTCCTGTTTGGACCCAGCCATATACAAACCATTCTTTACCCTGTTCCCAATAGAAACAGTCCAGCCAAACTGCCACGCCAGGTCCTCCCTGGACTGTAAACAAGCATCCTAGGACCGGTTCTGGTCTTTGAGCCCTCATCAGCCAGAATAGCTTAACTCCAGTGGCATGGAGAGCACGGGTCCCACGTCTGGACATATGCGTCCCACTCGGGGTGACAAATGCAAAAAGAACAATTGATGGACAGAATGCAGAACAATGTCATACATTCACCCCAGTACAGAGATCTGGGCCTTGATGCATAATTTTTTTGCTCACCATGCTATTCCAGTTTGGACCCAACCATTTGCAAATCAGTCTTGACTCTACGCCCAATTGGAGCAGCCCAGCCCAAACTGCCAAGCCAGGACCTCCCTGGAATGGAAACAAGCATCCTAGGACAGGTTTCGGGCTTTCAGCCGTCATCAGCCAGGATAGCTTGACTCCAGTGGCATGGAGATCACAGGACCCACGTCTGGGCGTACCTGTCCCACTCGGGGTGACAAATGCAAAAAGAAAAATTGATGGACAGAATGCAGAACAATGTCATACATTCACCCCAGTACGGAGTTCTGGGCCTAGCTCCATCATTTTTTTGCTCTCCATACCGTTGCAGTTTGGACCCGGCCAAATGCAAATCAGTCTTTTCCGTGCGTCCAATGGAAACAGTCCAGCCCGAACTGCCAGGCCAGGTCCTCCCTGGATTGGAAACAAGCATCCTAGGACCGGTTTCGGGCTTTCAGCCCTTATCAGCCAGGATAGCTTGACTCCAGTGGCATGGAGGGCACGTGACCCACGTCTGGGCATACCTGACCCACACGGGTGACAAATGCAAAAAGAACAATTGATGGACAGAATGCAGAACAATGTCCTACATTCACCCCAGTGCAGAGATCTGGGCCTAGATCTATCGTTTTTTTTCTCACCATGCCATTTCAGTTTGGACCCAGCCATATGCTAATCAGTTTTGACCCTGCGCCCAATGGGAACAGTCCAGCCCGAACTGCCAGGCTAGGTCCTCCTTGGACTGGAAACAAGCATCCTAGGGCAGGTTTTGGGCTTTTAGCCTTCATCAGCCAGGATAGCTTGCTCCAGTTGCATTGAGAACACGGGACCCACGTCTGGGCATATCCGTACACTTCAGGGTGAGAAATTCAAAAAGAATAATTGATTGACAGAATGCAGAACAATGTCATACATTCACCCCAGTGCAGAGATCCGGGCCTTGATGCATCGTTTTTTTGCTCACCATGCCATTCCAGTTTGGACCTAGCCATAAGCAAATCAGTCTTGACTCTGCTCCCAATAGGAGCAGTCCAGCACGAACTGCCAGGCCAGGTCATCCCTAGACTGGAAACAATCATTCTAGGACCGTTTTCAGGCTTTCAGCCCTCATCAGCCAGGATAGCTTGAACCCAGTAGCATGGAGAGCATGGGACCCATGTCTGGGCATACCCGTCCCAATCGGGGTGAAAAATGCAAAAAGAACAATTGATGGACAGAATGCAGAACAATGTCATACATTCACCCCTGTGCAGAGACCTGGGCCTAGATCCATCGTTTTTTTGATCACCATGCCATTCCAGTTTGGAATTATCCAAATGCAAATCAGTCATGACCCTGCGTCCAATGGGAACAGTCCAGCCCGAACTGCCAGGCCAGGTCCTCCTTGGCCTGGAAACAAGCATCCTAGGACCGGTTTCGGGCTTTCAGCCCTCATCAGCCAGAATAGGTTGACTGCAGTGGCATGGAGAGCACGGGACCAATGTCTGGGCATACCTGTCCCACTCGGGGTGACAACTGAAAAAAGAACAATTGATGGACAGAATGCAGAACAATGTCATACATTCACCCCAGTATAGAAATCTGGGCCTAGATCCATTGTTTATTTGCTCACCATGCCATTCCAGTTTGGACCCAGCCATATGCAAATCAGTCTTGACTCTGCACCCAATTGGAGCTGTCTAGGCCGAACTGCCAGGCCTGGCCCTCCCTGGACTGGAGACAAGCATCCTAGGACCGGTTTAGGGCTTCTAACCCTCATCACCCAGGATAGCTTGACTCGAGTGGCATGGAGAGCACTGGACCCACATCTGGGCATACCTGTCCCACTCGGGTGACAAATGCAAAAAGAACAATTGATGGACAGAATGCAGAACAATGTCAAACATTCACCCCAGTACAGACATCTGGGCCTAGATCCATTGTTTTTTTGCTCACCATGCCATTCCAGTTTGGACCCAGCCATATGCAAATCAGTCTTGACCCTGCGCCTAATGTCAACAGTCCAGCCCCAACTGCCAGGCCAGGTCCTCCCTGGACTGTAAACAAGCATCCTAGGACCGGTTTCGTACTTTCAGCCCTCATCAGCAAGGATAGCTTCACTCCAGTGGCATGGAGAGCATGGGGCCCAGTTCTTGGCATACCCGTCCCACTCAGAGTGACAAATGCAAAAAGAACTATTGATGGATAAAATGCAGAACAATGTCATACATTCACCCCAGTACAGAGATCTGGGCCTAGATCCATCATTTTTTTGCTCACCATGCCATTCCAGTTTGGACCCAGCCATATGCAAAGCAGTCTTGACCCTGCGCCCAATGGGAACAGTCAAGCCCGAACTGACAGGCCAGGTGCTCCCTGGACTGGAAACAAGCATCCTAGGACCAGTTTTAGGCTTTCAGCCCTCATCAGACATGATAGCTTGACTCCACTGGTATGGAGAGCACGGGACCCACATCTGGGTATACCTGTCCCATTAGGGATGACAAATGCAAAAAGAACAATTGATGGACAGAATGCAGAACAATGTCAATCATTCACCTCAGTACAGATATCTGGGCCTATTTCCATCGTTTTTTTGCTCACCATGCCAATCCAGTTTGGACCCAGCCATATGCAAATCAGTCTTGACCCTCGCCCAGTGGGAACAGTAGAGCCCGAACTACCAGTCCAGGTCCTCCTTGGACTGGAAAGAAGCATCCTAAGACTTGTTTCGAGCTTTCATTCCTCATCAGCCAGGATAGCTTGATCCAGTGGCATGGAGAGCACGGGACCCACGGCTGGGCATACCCGTCCCACTCGGGATGACAAATGCAAAAAGAACAATTTATTGACAGAATGCAGAACAATGTCATACATTCACCCCAGTACAGCGATCTGGGCCTGGATCTATCGTTTTTTTGCTCACCATTCCATTCCAGTTTGGATCCAGCCATATCCAAATCAGTGTTGAACTGCATCCATTGGGAACAGTCCAGCCCAAACTGCCAGGCCAGGTCCTCCCTGGACTGGAAACAAGCATCCTAGGACCGGTTTCCGGCTTTCAGCCCTCATCAGCCAGGATAGCGTGACTCCAGTGTCATGGAGAGAACGGGACCCACGTCTGGGCATATCTGTCCACCTCGGGGTGACAAATGAAAGAGAATGTTTGATGGAAAGAATGCAGAACAATGTCATACTTTCACCCCTGTACAGAGATCTGGGCCTTGATGCATCGTTTTTTGCTCACCATGCCATTCCAGTTTGGACCCAGCCATAAGCAAATCAGTCTTTACTCTGCACCCAATTGGAGCAGTCCAGCCCGAACTGCCAGGCCAGGTCCTCCCTGGACTGGAAACACTCATCCTAGGACCGGTTTCAGGCTTTCAGCCCTCATCAGCCAGGATAGCTTGAACCCAGTAGCATGGAGAGCATGGGAACCATGTCTGGGCATACCCGTCCCACACGGGGTGAAAAATGCAAAAAGAAAAATTGATGGACAGAATGCAGAACAATGTCATACATTCACCCAGCACAGAGATCTGGGCCTAGCTGCATCGTTTTTTGGATCACCATGCCATTCCAGTTTGGAACCAGCCAAATGCAAATCAGTCTTGACCCTGCGTCCAATGGGAACAGTCCAGCCCGTACTGCCAGTCCAGGTCCTCCCTGGACTGGAAACAAGCATCCTAGGACCGTTTTCGGGCTTTCAGCCCTCATCAGCCAGGATAGGTTGACTACAGTGGCATGGAGAGCACTGGACCCACGTCTGGGCATATCCGTCCCTTTCGGGGTGACAAATGCAAAAAGAACAATTGATGGACAGAATGCAGAACAATGTCATCCATTCACCCCAGTACAGAGATCTGGGCCTAGATCTATTGTTTTTTGCTCACCATTCCATTCCTGTTTGGACCCAGCCATATACAAACCATTCTTTACCCTGTTCTTAATAGAAACAGTCCAGCCAAACTGCCACGCCAGGTCCTCCCTGGACTGTAAACAAGCATCCTAGGACCGGTTCTGGTCTTTGAGCCCTCATCAGCCAGAATAGCTTAACTCCAGTGGCATGGAGAGCACGGGTCCCACGTTTGGACATATGCGTCCCACTCGGGGTGACAAATGCAAAAAGAACAATTGATGGACAGAATGCATAACAATGTCATACATTCACCCCAGTACAGAGATCTGGGCCTTGATGCATCATTTTTTTGCTCACCATGCTATTCCAGTTTGGACCCAACCATTTGCAAATCAGTCTTAACTCTACGCCCAATTGGAGCAGCCCAGCCCAAACTGCCAAGCCAGGTCCTCCCTGGAATGGAAATAAGCATCCTAGGACAGGTTTCGGGCTTTCAGCCCTCATCAGCCAGGATAGCTTGACTCCAGTGTCATGGAGATCACAGGACCCACGTCTGGGCGTACCCGTACCACTCGGGGTGACAAATGCAAAAAGAAAAATTGATGGACAGAATGCAGAACAATGTCATACATTCACCCCAGTACGGAGTTCTGGGCCTTGCTCCATCATTTTTTTGCTCACCATACCGTTGCAGTTTGGACCCGGCCAAATGCAAATCAGTCTTTTCCGTGCATCCAATGGAAACAGTCCAGCCCGAACTGCCAGGCCAGGTCCTCCCTGGATTGGAAACAAGCATCCTAGGACCGGTTTCGGGCTTTCAGCCCTTATCAGCCAGGATAGCTTGACTCCAGTGGCATGGAGGGCACGTGTGACAAATGCAAAAAGAACAATTGATGGACAGAATGCAGAACAATGTCATACATTCACCCCAGTGCAGAGATCTGGGCCTAGATCTATCGGTTTTTTTCTCACCATGCCATTTCAGTTTGGACCCAGCCATATGCTAATCAGTTTTGACCCTGCGCCCAATGGGAACAGTCCAGCCCGAACTGCCAGGCTAGGTTCTCCTTGGACTGGAAACAAGCAGCCTAGGACAGGTTTCGGGCTTTTAGCCCTCATCAGCCAGGATAGCTTGCTACAGTTGCATTGAGAACACGGGACCCACGTCTGGGCATATACGTACACTTCAGGGTGAGAAATTCAAAAAGAATAATTGATTGACAGAATGCAGAACAATGTCATACATTCACCCCAGTGCAGAGATCCGGGCCTTGATGCATCGTTTTTTTGCTCACCATGCCATTCCAGTTTGGACCTAGCCATAAGCAAATCAGTCTTGACTCTGCTCCCAATAGGAGCAGTCCAGCACGAACTGCCAGGCCAGGTCCTCCCTAGACTGGAAACAATCATCCTAGGACCGTTTTCAGGCTTTCAGCCCTCATCAGCCAGGATAGCTTGAACCTAGTAGCATGGAGAGCATGGGACCCATGTCTGGGCATACCCGTCCCACTCGGGGTGAAAAATGCAAAAAGAACAATTGATGGACAGAATGCAGAACAATGTCATACATTCACCCCTGTGCAGAGACCTGGGCCTAGATCCATCTTTTTTTTGATCACCATGCCATTCCAGTTTGGAATTAGTCAAATGCAAATCAGTCTTGACCCTGCGTCCAATGGGTACAGTCCAGCCCGTACTGCCAGGCCAGGTCCTCCTTGGCCTGGAAACAAGCATCCTAGGACCGGTTTCGGGCTTCCAGCCCTCATCAGCCAGGATAGGTTGACTACAGTGGCATGGAGAGCACGGCACCCAAGCTGGGCATACCTGTCTCACTCGGGGTGACAACTGAAATAAGAACAATTGATGGACAGAATGCAGAACAATGTCATACATTCACCCCAGTATAGAAATCTGGGCCTAGATCCATTGTTTGTTTGCTCACCATGCCATTCCAGTTTGGACCCAGCCATATGCAAATCAGTCTTGACTCTGCACCCAATTGGAGCAGTCCAGCCCGAACTGCCAGGCCTGGTCCTCCCTGGACTGGAGACAAGCATCCTAGGACCGGTTTAGGGCTTCCAGCCCTCATCACCCAGGATAGCTTGACTCGAGTGGCATGGAGAGCACTGGACCCACATCTGGGCATACCCGTCCCACTCGGTTGACAAATGCAAAAAGAATAATTGATGGACAGAATGCAGAACAATGTCATACATTCACCCCAGTACAGAGATCTGGGCCTAGATCCATAGTTTTTTTGCTCACCATGCCATTCCAGTTTGGACCCAGCCATATGCAAAGCAGTCTTGACCCTGCGCCCAATGGGAACAGTCAAGCCCGAACTGACAGGCCAGGTGCTCCCTGGACTGGAAACAAGCATCCTAGGACCGGTTTTAGGCTTTCAGCCCTCATCAGACATGAGAGTTTGACTCCACTGGTATGGAGAGCACGGGACCCACATCTGGGCATACCTGTCCCATTAGGGATGACAAATGAAAAAAGAACAATTGATGGACAGAATGCAGAACAATGTCAATCATTCACCTCAGTACAGATATCTGGGCCTATTTCCATCATTTTTTTGCTCACCATGCCAATCCAGTTTGGACTAGGCCTGGGCGGCAAATTCCGTTCCGTTCGCGGAATTTGCGGAATTTGGGTAATTTCGCGTTCCGCGGAGAACGCGAAATTGCCCAAAAATCTACGTTCCGCAACTTCGCGAAATTTTTTGCTTGTTCGCGTTCTCAATATGCGTGTTCGCGAGATATTTCACCTCGAGCACGCAAACAGCGATCGCGAACAGTAAAAAAGTATCGCGAACAAGCAATTCCGCGTGTTCGCGGAATTTCTGCGTGTTCGCGGAGATTTTTTACCGTTTCGCGGAGATTTGCGTAACGCGATTACGCAAATTCCGCCCACCCCTAGTTTGGACCCAGCCATATGCAAATCAGTCTTGACCCTCGCCCAGTGGGAACAGTCGAGCCCGAACTACCAGTCCAGGTCCTCCTTGGACTGGAAAGAAGCATCCTAAGACTTGTTTCAAGCTTTCATTCCGCATCAGCCAGGATAGCTTGATCCAGTGGAATGGAGAGCACGGGACCCACGGCTGGGCATACCCGTCCCACTCGGGATGACAAATGCAAAAAGAACAATTGATGGACAGAATACAGAACAATGTCATACATTCACCCCAGTACAGCGATCTGGGCCTGGATCTATTGTTTTTTTGCTCACCATTCCATTCCAGTTTGGATCCAGCCATATCCAAATCAGTTTTGAACTGCATCCATTGGGAACAGTCAAGCCGAAATCTGCCAGGCCAGGTCCTCCCTGGACTGGAAACAAGCATCCTAGGACCGGTTTCCGGCTTTCAGCCCTCATCAGCTAGGATAGCGTGACTCCAGTGTCATGGAGAGAACGGGACCCACGTCTGGGCATATCCGTCCACCTCGGGGTGACAAATGAAAAAGAATATTTGAAGGAAAGAATGCCGAACAATGTCATACTTTCACCCCTGTACAGAGATCTGGGCCTTGATGCATCGTTTTTTGCTCACCATGCCATTCCAGTTTGGACCCAGCCATAAGCAAATCAGTCTTGACTCTGCACTCAATTGGAGCAGTCCAGCCCAAACTGCCAGGCCAGGTCCTCCCTGGACTGGAAACACTCATCCTAGGACCGGTTTCAGGCTTTCAGCCCTCATCAGCCAGGATAGCTTGAACCCAGTAGCATGGAGAGCATGGGAACCATGTCTGGGCATACCCGTCCCACACGGGGTGAAAAATGCAAAAAGAAAAATTGATGGACAGAATGCAGAACAATGTCATACATTCACCCAGTACAGAGATCTGGGCCTAGCTGCATCGTTTTTTGGATCACCATGCCATTCCAGTTTGGAACCAGCCAAATGCAAATCAGTCTTGACCCTGCGTCCAATGGGAACAGTCCAGTCCGTACTGCCAGTCCAGGTCCTCCCTGGACTGGAAACAAGCATCCTAGGACCGTTTTCGGGCTTTCAGCCCTCATCAGCCAGGATAGGTTGACTACAGTGGCATGGAGAGCACGGGACCCACGTCTGGGCATACCCATCCCATTAGGGGTGGCAAATGCTAAAAGAACAATTGATGGAGAGAATGCAGAACAATGTCATCCATTCACCCCAGTACAGAGATCTGGGCCTAGATCTATTGTTTTTTTGCTCACCATGCCATTCCTGTTTGGACCCAGCCATATACAAACCATTCTTTACCCTGTTCCCAATAGAAACAGTCCAGCCAAACTGCCATGCCAGGTCCTCCCTGGACTGTAAACAAGCATCCTAGGACCGGTTCTGGTCTTTGAGCCCTCATCAGCCAGAATAGCTTAACTCCAGTGGCATGGAGAGCACGGGTCCCACGTTTGGACATATGCGTCCCACTCGGGGTGAAAAATGCAAAAAGAACATTTGATGGACAGAATGCAGAACAATGTCATACATTCACCCCAGTACAGAGATCTGGGCCTTGATGCATCATTTTTTTGCTCACCATGGTATTCCAGTTTGGACCCAACCATTTGCAAATCAGTCTTGACTCTACGCCCAATTGGAGCTGCCCAGCCCAAACTGCCAAGCCAGGTCCTCCCTGGAATGGAAACAAGCATCCTAGGACAGGTTTCGGGCTTTCAGCCCTCATCAGCCAGGATAGCTTGACTCCAGTGGCATGGAGATCACAGGACCCACGTCTGGGCGTACCCGTCCCACTCGGGGTGACAAATGCAAAAAGAAAAATTGATGGACAGAATGCAGAACAATGTTACACATTCACTCCAGTACGGAGTTCTGGGCCTAGCTCCATCATTTTTTGCTCACCATACCGTTGCAGTTTGGACCCGGCCAAATGCAAATCAGTCTTTTCCGTGCGTCCAATGGAAACAGTCCAGCCCGAACTGCCAGGCCAGGTCCTCCCTGGATTGGAAACAAGGATCCTATGACCGGTTTCGGGCTTTCAGCCCTTATCAGCCAGGATAGCTTGACTCCAGTGGCATGGAGGGCACGTGACCCACGTCTGGGCGTACCTGACCCACACGGGTGACAAATGCAAAAAGAACAATTGATGGACAGAATGCAGAACAATGTCATACATTCACCCTAGTGCAGAGATCTGGGCCTAGATCTATAGTTTTTTTACTCACCATGCCATTTCAGTTTGGACCCAGCCATATGCTAATCAGTTTTGACCCTGCGCCCAATGGGAACAGTCCAGCCCGAACTGCGAGGCTAGGTCCTCCTTGGACTGGAAAAAAGCATGCTAGGACAGGTTTCGGGCTTTTAGCCCTCATCAGCCAGGATAGCTTGCTCCACTTGCATTGAGAACACAGGAACCACGTCTGGGCATATCCGTACACTTCAGGGTGAGAAATTCAAAAAGAATAATTGATTGACAGAATGCAGAACAATGTCATACATTCACCCCAGTGCAGAGATCCGGGCCTTGATGCATCGTTTTTTTGCTCACCATGCCATTCCAGTTTGGACCTAGCCATAAGCAAATCAGTCTTAACTCTGCTCCCAATAGGAGCAGTCCAGCACGAACTGCCAGGCCTGGTCCTCCCTAGACTGGAAACAATCATCCTAGGACCGTTTTCAGGCTTTCAGCCCTCATCAGCCAGGATAGCTTGAACCCAGTAGCATGGAGAGCATGGGACCCATGTCTGGGCATACCCGTCCCACTCGGGGTGAAAAATGCAAAAAGAACAATTGATGGACAGAATGCAGAACAATGTCATACATTCACCCCTGTGCAGAGACCTGGGCCTAGATCTATCGGTTTTTTTCTCACCATGCCATTTCAGTTTGGACTAGGGGTGGGCGGAATTTGCGGAAGCGACTTCCGAAAATTATCGCGAAAATGTTAAAAATCTCCGCAAACAAGCGGAAATATCGCGAAGATGCGGAAGTTTTTTTCCGGCATGTTCGCGAGATTTTCTGCATGGTTGCGGGTCGCCAACTTACCCATGTGGTTGCTTGCGGGCGCGGCCATCTTGTTTTCAGTTGTCTCGCGGTGCATGATCGCGAGAAAAAAGACGTGATCGCGCGACGCATGACGTCACTGCGGACGCGAACTGTCGCGAGACAGCGCAAATGGCTAAAACAATACAACATCTCATGGAGAACGCGACCGGATCGGGAAAACTTGTCAGCGAACGCGGGGATTCAGGTAAGGCGATCGCGCGCGCGCGAGAATGTATTATTTTACAGCGCGAGCAAGAACCAAATTATCGCAAAGCTGCGGAATGCGGAAATTTTGACATTTCCGCGCTCTCCGCGGAACGCGGAAATGCCAAATTATCGCAAATTCCGCGAACGGAACGAAAATTTTGCCCAGGCCTAGTTTGGACCCAGCCATATCCAAAGCAGTCTTGACCCTGCGCCCAATGGGAACAGTCAAGCCCGAACTGACAGGCCAGGTGCTCCCTGGACTGGAAACAAGCATCCTAGGACCGGTTTTAGGCTTTCAGCCCTCATCAGACATGAAAACTTGACTCCACTGGTATGGAGAGCACGGGACCCACATCTGGGCATACCTGTCCCATTAGGGATGACAAATGCAAAAAGAACAATTGATGGACAGAATGCAGAACAATGTCAATCATTCACCTCAGTACAGATATCTGGGCCTATTTCCATCGTTTTTTTGCTCACCATGCCAATCCAGTTTGGACCCAGCCATATGCAAATCAGTCTTGACCCTCGCCCAGTGGGAACAGTCGAGCCCGAACTACCAGTCCAGGTCCTCCTTGGACTGGAAAGAAGCATCCTTAGACTTATTTCGAGCTTTCATTCCTCATCAGCCAGGATAGCTTGATCCAGTGGCATGGAGAGCACGGGACCCACGGCTGGGCATACCTGTCCCACTCGGGATGACAAATGCAAAAAGAACAATTGATGGACAGAATGCAAAACAATGTCATACATTCACCCCAGTACAGCGATCTGGGCCTGGATCTATCGTTTTTTTGCTCACCATTCCATTCCAGTTTGGATCCAGCCATATCCAAATCAGTGTTGAACTGCATCCATTGGGAACAGTCCAGCCCAAACTGCCAGGCCAGGTCCTCCCTGGACTGGAAACAAGCATCCTAGGACCGGTTTCCGGCTTTCAGCCCTCATCAGCCAGGATAGCATGACTCCAGTGTCATGGAGAGAACGGGACCCACGTCTGGGCATATCCGTCCACCTCGGGGTGACAAATGAAAAAGAATATTTGATGGAAAGAATGCAGAACAATGTCATACTTTCACCCCTGTACAGAGATCTGGGCCTTGATGCATCGTTTTTTGCTCACCATGCCATTCCAGTTTGGACCCAGCCATAAGCAAATCAGTCTTGACTCTGAGCCCAATTGGAGCAGTCCAGCCCGAACTGCCATGCCAGGTCCTCCCTGCACTGGAAACACTCATCCTAGGACCGGTTTCAGGCTTTCAGCCCTCATCAGCCAGGATAGCTTGAACCCAGTAGCATGGAGAGCATGGGAACCATGTCTGGGCATACCTGTCCCACACGGGGTGAAAAATGCAAAAAGAAAAATTGATGGACAGAATGCAGAACAATGTCATACATTCACCCAGTACAGAGATCTGGGCCTAGCTGCATCGTTTTTTGGATCACCATGCCATTCCAGTTTGGAACCAGCCAAATGCAAATCAGTCTTGACCCTGCATCCAATGGGAAAAGTCCAGTCCGTACTGCCAGTCCAGGTCCTCCCTGGACTGGAAACAAGCATCCTAGGACCGTTTTCGGGCTTTCAGCCCTCATCAGCCAGGATAGGTTGACTACAGTGGCATGGAGAGCACTGGACCCACGTCTGGGCATATCCGTCCCTTTCGGGGTGACAAATGCAAAAAGAACAATTGATGGACAGAATGCAGAACAATGTCATACATTCACCCCAGTACAGACATCTGGGCCTTGATGCATCGTTTTTAGCTCACCATGCCATTCCAGTTTGGACCCAACCATAAGCAAATCAGTCTTGACTCTGCGCCCAATTGGAGCAGTCCAGCCCGAACTGCCAGGCCAGGTCCTCCCTGGACTGGAAACACTCATCCTTGGACCGGTTTCAGGCTTTCAGCCCTCATCAGCCAGGATAGCTTGACTCCAGCGGCATGGAGAGCACGGGACCCACGTCTGGGCATACCCATCCCATTAGGGGTGGCAAATGCTAAAAGAACAATTGATGGAGAGAATGCAGAACAATGTCATCCATTCACCCCAGTACAGAGATCTGGGCCTAGATCTATTGTTTTTTTGCTCACCATGCCATTCCTGTTTGGACCCAGCCATATACAAACCATTCTTTACCCTGTTCCCAATAGAAACAGTCCAGCCAAACTGCCATGCCAGGTCCTCCCTGGACTGTAAACAAGCATCCTAGGACCGGTTCTGGTCTTTGAGCCCTCATCAGCCAGAATAGCTTAACTCCAGTGGCATGGAGAGCACGGGTCCCACGTTTGGACATATGCGTCCCACTCGGGGTGAAAAATGCAAAAAGAACATTTGATGGACAGAATGCAGAACAATGTCATACATTCACCCCAGTACAGAGATCTGGGCCTTGATGCATCATTTTTTTGCTCACCATGGTATTCCAGTTTGGACCCAACCATTTGCAAATCAGTCTTGACTCTACGCCCAATTGGAGCTGCCCAGCCCAAACTGCCAAGCCAGGTCCTCCCTGGAATGGAAACAAGCATCCTAGGACAGGTTTCGGGCTTTCAGCCCTCATCAGCCAGGATAGCTTGACTCCAGTGGCATGGAGATCACAGGACCCACGTCTGGGCGTACCCGTCCCACTCGGGGTGACAAATGCAAAAAGAAAAATTGATGGACAGAATGCAGAACAATGTCACACATTCACTCCAGTACGGAGTTCTGGGCCTAGCTCCATCATTTTTTGCTCACCATACCGTTGCAGTTTGGACCCGGCCAAATGCAAATCAGTCTTTTCCGTGCGTCCAATGGAAACAGTCCAGCCCGAACTGCCAGGCCAGGTCCTCCCTGGATTGGAAACAAGCATCCTAGGACCGGTTTCGGGCTTTCAGCCCTTATCAGCCAGGATAGCTTGACTCCAGTGGCATGGAGGGCACGTAACCCACGTCTGGGCGTACCTGACCCACACGGGTGACAAATGCAAAAAGAACAATTGATGGACAGAATGCAGAACAATGTCATACATTCACCCTAGTGCAGAGATCTGGGCCTAGATCTATAGTTTTTTTACTCACCATGCCATTTCAGTTTGGACCCAGCCATATGCTAATCAGTTTTGACCCTGCGCCCAATGGGAACAGTCCAGCCCGAACTGCCAGGCTAGGTCCTCCTTGGACTGGAAAAAAGCATGCTAGGACAGGTTTCGGGCTTTTAGCCCTCATCAGCCAGGATAGCTTGCTCCACTTGCATTGAGAACACGGGAACCACGTCTGGGCATATCCGTACACTTCAGGGTGAGAAATTCAAAAAGAATAATTGATTGACAGAATGCAGAACAATGTCATACATTCACCCCAGTGCAGAGATCCGGGCCTTGATGCATCGTTTTTTTGCTCACCATGCCATTCCAGTTTGGACCTAGCCATAAGCAAATCAGTCTTGACTCTGCTCCCAATAGGAGCAGTCCAGCACGAACTGCCAGGCCTGGTCCTCCCTAGACTGGAAACAATCATCCTAGGACCGTTTTCAGGCTTTCAGCCCTCATCAGCCAGGATAGCTTGAACCCAGTAGCATGGAGAGCATGGGACCCATGTCTGGGCATACCCGTCCCACTCGGGGTGAAAAATGCAAAAAGAACAATTGATGGACAGAATGCAGAACAATGTCATACATTCACCCCTGTGCAGAGACCTGGGCCTAGATCTATCGGTTTTTTTCTCACCATGCCATTTCAGTTTGGACTAGGGGTGGGCGGAATTTGCGGAAGCGACTTCCGAAAATTATCGCGAAAATGTTAAAAATCTCCGCGAACAAGCGGAAATATCGCGAAGATGCGGAAGTTTTTTTCCGGCATGTTCGCGAGATTTTCTGCATGGTTGCGGGTCGCCAACTTACCCATGTGGTTGCTTGCGGGCGCGGCCATCTTGTTTTCAGTTGTCTCGCGGTGCATGATCGCGAGAAAAAAGACGTGATCGCGCGACGCATGACGTCACTGCGGACGCGAACTGTCGCGAGACAGCGCAAATGGCTAAAACAATACAACATCTCATGGAGAACGCGACCGGATCGGGAAAACTTGTCAGCGAACGCGGGGATTCAGGTAAGGCGATCGCGCGCGCGCGAGAATGTATTATTTTACAGCGCGAGCAAGAACCAAATTATCGCAAAGCTGCGGAATGCGGAAATTTTGACATTTCCGCGCTCTCCGCGGAACGCGGAAATGCCAAATTATCGCAAATTCCGCGAACGGAACGAAAATTTTGCCCAGGCCTAGTTTGGACCCAGCCATATCCAAAGCAGTCTTGACCCTGCGCCCAATGGGAACAGTCAAGCCCGAACTGACAGGCCAGGTGCTCCCTGGACTGGAAACAAGCATCCTAGGACCGGTTTTAGGCTTTCAGCCCTCATCAGACATGAAAACTTGACTCCACTGGTATGGAGAGCACGGGACCCACATCTGGGCATACCTGTCCCATTAGGGATGACAAATGCAAAAAGAACAATTGATGGACAGAATGCAGAACAATGTCAATCATTCACCTCAGTACAGATATCTGGGCCTATTTCCATCGTTTTTTTGCTCACCATGCCAATCCAGTTTGGACCCAGCCATATGCAAATCAGTCTTGACCCTCGCCCAGTGGGAACAGTCGAGCCCGAACTACCAGTCCAGGTCCTCCTTGGACTGGAAAGAAGCATCCTAAGACTTGTTTCGAGCTTTCATTCCTCATCAGCCAGGATAGCTTGATCCAGTGGCATGGAGAGCACGGGACCCAAGGCTGGGCATACCTGTCCCACTCGGGATGACAAATGCAA
Organism: Triturus cristatus; assembly: GCF_964204655.1. Lineage (NCBI taxonomy): Eukaryota > Metazoa > Chordata > Amphibia > Caudata > Salamandridae > Triturus > Triturus cristatus. Next base: position 1,117,590,226 of record NC_140590.1, read on the forward strand.
AAAGAACAATTGATGGACAGAATGCAGAACAATGTCATACATTCACCCCAGTACAGCGATCTGGGCCTGGATCTATCGTTTTTTTGCTCACCATTCCATTCCAGTTTGGATCCAGCCATATCCAAATCAGTGTTGAACTGCATCCATTGGGAACAGTCCAGCCCAAACTGCCAGGCCAGGTCCTCCCTGGACTGGAAACAAGCATCCTAGGACCGGTTTCCGGCTTTCAGCCCTCATCAGCCAGGATAGCGTGACTCCAGTGTCATGGAGAGAACGGGACCCACGTCTGGGCATATCCGTCCACCTCGGGGTGACAAATGAAAAAGAATATTTGATGGAAAGAATGCAGAACAATGTCATACTTTCACCCCTGTACAGAGATCTGGGCCTTGATGCATCGTTTTTTGCTCACCATGCCATTCCAGTTTGGACCCAGCCATAAGCAAATCAGTCTTGACTCTGAGCCCAATTGGAGCAGTCCAGCCCGAACTGCCATGCCAGGTCCTCCCTGCACTGGAAACACTCATCCTAGGACCGGTTTCAGGCTTTCAGCCCTCATCAGCAAGGATAGCTTGAACCCAGTAGCATGGAGAGCATGGGAACCATGTCTGGGCATACCCGTCCCATTAAGGATGACAAATGCAAAAAGAACAATTGATGGACAGAATGCAGAATGATGTCATCCATTCACCCCAGTACAGAGATCTGGGCCTAGATCTATTGTTTTTTTGCTCACCATGCCATTCCTGTTTGGACCCAGCCATATACAAACCATTCTTTACCCTGTTCCCAATAGAAACAGTCCAGCCAAACTGCCACGCCAGGTCCTCCCTGGACTGTAAACAAGCATCCTAGGACCGGTTCTGGTCTTTGAGCCCTCATCAGCCAGAATAGCTTAACATATGCGTCCCACTCGGGGTGACACATGCAAAAAGAACAATTGATGGACAGAATGCAGAACAATGTCAGTCTTGACGCTACGCCCAATTGGGCTAGGATAGCTTGACTCCAGTGGCATGGAGGGCACGTGACCCACGTCTGGGCATACCTGACCCACACGGGTGACAAATGCAAAAAGACCAATTGATGGACAGAATGTAGAACAATGTCATACATTCACCCCAGAGCAGAGATCTGGGCCTAGATCTATCGTTTTTTTTCTCACCATGCCATTTCAGTTTGGACCCAGCCATATGCTAATCAGTTTTGACCCTGCGCCCAATGGGAACAGTCCAGCCCAAACTGCCAGGCCAGGTCCTTTCTTGATCTGGAAACAAGCATCCTAGGACCGGTTTTCGGCTTTCAGCCCTCATCAGCCAGGATAGCGGGACTCCAGTGTCATGGAGAGAATGGGACCCACATCTGGGCATATCCGTCCACCTCGGGGTGACAAATGAAAAAGAATATTTGATGGAAAGAATGCAGAACAATGTCATACTTTCACCCCTGTACAGAGATCTGGGCCTTGATGCATTGTTTTATGCTCACCATTCCATTCCAGTTTGGACCCAGCCATAAGCAAATCAGTCTTGACTCTGCACCCAATTGGAGCAGTCCAGCCCGAACTGCCAGGCCAGGTCCTCCCTGGACTGGAAACACTCATCCTAGGACCGGTTTCAGGCTTTCAGCCCTCATCAGCCAGGATTGCTTGAACCCAGTAGCATGGAGAGCATGGGAACCATGTCTGGGCATACCCGTCCCACACGGGGTGAAAAATGCAAAAAGAAAAATTGATGGACAGAATGCAGAACAATGTCATACATTCACCCAGTACAGAGATCTGGGCCTAGCTGCATCGTTTTTTGGATCACCATGCCATTCCAGTTTGGAACCAGCCAAATGCAAAACAGTCTTGACCCTGCGTCCAATGGGAACAGTCCAGCCCATACTGCCAGTCCAGGTCCTCCCTGGACTGGAAACAAGCATCCTAGGACCGTTTTCGGGCTTTCAGCCCTCATCAGCCAGGATAGGTTGACTACAGTGGCATGGAGAGCACTGGACCCACGTCTGGGCATATCCGTCCCTTTCGGGGTGACAAATGCAAAAAGAACAATTGATGGACAGAATGCAGAACAATGTCATACATTCACCCGAGTACAGAGATCTGGGCCTTGATGCATCGTTTTTAGCTCACCATGCCATTCCAGTTTGGACCCAACCATAAGCAAATCAGTCTTGACTCTGCGCCCAATTGGAGCAGTCCAGCCCGAACTGCCAGGCCAGGTCCTCCCTGGAATGGAAACACTCATCCTTGGACCGGTTTCAGGCTTTCAGCCCTCATCAGCCAGGATAGCTTGACTCCAGCGGCATGGAGAGCACGGGACCCACGTCTGGGCATACCCATCCCATGAGGGGTGGCAAATGCTAAAAGAACAATTGATGGAGAGAATGCAGAACAATGTCATCCATTCACCCCAGTACAGAGATCTGGGCCTAGATCTATTGTTTTTTTGCTCACCATGCCATTCCTGTTTGGACCCAGCCATATACAAACCATTCTTTACCCTGTTCCCAATAGAAACAGTCCAGCCAAACTGCCATGCCAGGTCCTCCCTAGACTGTAAACAAGCATCCTAGCACCGGTTCTGGTCTTTGAGCCCTCATCAGCCAGAATAGCTTAACTCCAGTGGCATAGAGAGCACGGGTCCCACGTTTGGACATATGCGTCCCACTCGGGGTGACAAATGCAAAAAGAACATTTGATGGACAGAATGCAGAACAATGTCATACATTCACCCCAGTACAGAGATCTGGGCCTTGATGCATCATTTTTTTGCTCACCATGCTATTCCAGTTTGGACCCAACCATTTACAAATCAGTCTTGACTCTACGCCCAATTGGAGCAGCCCAGCCCAAACTGCCAAGCCAGGTCCTCCCTGGAATGGAAACAAGCATCCTAGGACAGGTTTCGGGCTTTCAGCCCTCATCAGCCAGGATAGCTTGACTCCAGTGGCATGGAGATCACAGGACCCACGTCTGGGCGTACCCGTCCCACTCGGGGTGACAAATGCAAAAAGAAAAATTGATGGACAGAATGCAGAACAATGTCACACATTCTCTCCAGTACGGAGTTCTGGGCCTAGCTCCACCATTTTTTGCTCACCATACCGTTGCAGTTTGGACCCGGCCAAATGCAAATCAGTCTTTTCCGTGCGTCCAATGGAAACAGTCCAGCCCGAACTGCCAGGCCAGGTTCTCCCTGGATTGGAAACAAGCATCCTAGGACCGGTTTCGGGCTTTCAGCCCTTATCAGCCAGGATAGCTTGACTCCAGTGGCATGGAGGGCACGTGACCCACGTCTGGGCATACCTGACCCACACGGGTGACAAATGCAAAAAGAACAATTGATGGACAGAATGCAGAACAATGTCATACATTCACCCCAGTGCAGAGATCCGGGCCTTGATGCATCGTTTTTTTGCTCACCATGCCATTCCAGTTTGGACCTAGCCATAAGCAAATCAGTCTTGAATCTGCTCCCAATAGGAGCAGTCCAGCCAAACTGCCATGCCAGGTCCTCCCTAGACTGTAAACAAGCATCCTAGCACCGGTTCTGGTCTTTGAGCCCTCATCAGCCAGAATAGCTTAACTCCAGTGGCATGGAGAGCACGGGTCCCACGTTTGGACATATGCGTCCCACTCGGGGTGACAAATGCAAAAAGAACATTTGATGGACAGAATGCAGAACAATGTCATACATTCACCCCAGTACAGAGATCTGGGCCTTGATGCATCATTTTTTTGCTCACCATGCTATTCCAGTTTGGACCCAACCATTTACAAATCAGTCTTGACTCTACGCCCAATTGGAGCAGCCCAGCCCAAACTGCCAAGCCAGGTCCTCCTTGGAATGGAAACAAGCATCCTAGGACAGGTTTCGGGCTTTCAGCCCTCATCAGCCAGGATAGCTTGACTCCAGTGGCATGGAGATCACAGGACCCACGTCTGGGCGTACCCGTCCCACTCGGGGTGACAAATGCAAAAAGAAAAATTGATGGACAGAATGCAGAACAATGTCACACATTCTCTCCAGTACGGAGTTCTGGGCCTAGCTCCACCATTTTTTGCTCACCATACCGTTGCAGTTTGGACCCGGCCAAATGCAAATCAGTCTTTTCCGTGCGTCCAATGGAAACAGTCCAGCCCGAACTGCCAGGCCAGGTTCTCCCTGGATTGGAAACAAGCATCCTAGGACCGGTTTCGGGCTTTCAGCCCTTATCAGCCAGGATAGCTTGACTCCAGTGGCATGGAGGGCACGTGACCCACGTCTGGGCATACCTGACCCACACGGGTGACAAATGCAAAAAGAACAATTGATGGACAGAATGCAGAACAATGTCATACATTCACCCTAGTGCAGAGATCTGGGCCTAGATCTATAGTTTTTTTTCTCACCATGCCATTTCAGTTTGGACCCAGCCATATGCTAATCAGTTTTGACCCTGCGCCCAATGAGAACAGTCCAGCCCGAACTGCCAGGCTAGGTCCTCCTTGGACTGGAAACAAGCATGCTAGGACAGGTTTCGGGATTTTAGCCCTCATCAGCCAGGATAGCTTGCTCCAGTTGCATTGAGAACACGGGACCCACGTCTGGGCATATCCGTACACTTCAGGGTGAGAAATTCAAAAAGAATAATTGATTGACAGAATGCAGAACAATGTCATACATTCACCCCAGTGCAGAGATCCGGGCCTTGATGCATCGTTTTTTTGCTCACCATGCCATTCCAGTTTGGACCTAGCCATAAGCAAATCAGTCTTGAATCTGCTCCCAATAGGAGCAGTCCAGCACGAACTGCCAGGCCAGGTCCTCCCTAGACTGGAAACAATCATCATAGGACCGTTTTCAGGCTTTCAGCCCTCATCAGCCAGGATAGCTTGAACCCAGTAGCATGGAGAGCATGGGACCCATGTCTGGGCATACCCGTCCCACTCGGGGTGAAAAATGCAAAAAGAACAATTGATGGACAGAATGCAGAACAATGTCATACATTCACCCCTGTGCAGAGACCTGGGCCTAGATCTATCGGTTTTTTTCTCACCATGCCATTTCAGTTTGGACCCAGCCATATCCAAAGCAGTCTTGACCCTGCGCCCAATGGGAACAGTCAAGCCCGAACTGACAGGCCAGGTGCTCCCTGGACTGGAAACAAGCATCCTAGGACTGGTTTTAGGCTTTCAGCCCTCATCAGACATGAAAACTTGACTCCACTGGTATGGAGAGCACGGGACCCACATCTGGGCATACCTGTCCCATTAGGGATGACAAATGCAAAAAGAACAATTGATGGACAGAATGCAGAACAATGTCAATCATTCACCTCAGTACAGATATCTGGGCCTATTTCCATCGTTTTTTTGCTCACCATGCCAATCCAGTTTGGACCCAGCCATATGCAAATCAGTCTTGACCCTCGCCCAGTGGGAACAGTCGAGCCCGAACTACCAGTCCAGGTCCTCCTTGGACTGGAAAGAAGCATCCTAAGACTTGTTTCGAGCTTTCATTCCTCATCAGCCAGGATAGCTTGATCCAGTGGCATGGAGAGCACGGGACCCACGGCTGGGCATACCTCCCACTCGGGATGACAAATGCAAAAAGAACAATTGATGGACAGAATGCAGAACAATGTCATACATTCACCCCAGTACAGCGATCTGGGCCTGGATCTATCGTTTTTTTGCTCACCATTCCATTCCAGTTTGGATCCAGCCATATCCAAATCAGTGTTGAACTGCATCCATTGGGAACAGTCCAGCCCAAACTGCCAGGCCAGGTCCTCCCTGGACTGGAAACAAGCATCCTAGGACCGGTTTCCGGCTTTCAGCCCTCATCAGCCAGGATAGCGTGACTCCAGTGTCATGGAGAGAACGGGACCCACGTCTGGGCATATCCGTCCACCTCGGGGTGACAAATGAAAAAGAATATTTGATGGAAAGAATGCAGAACAATGTCATACTTTCACCCTTGTACAGAGATCTGGGCCTTTATGCATCGTTTTTTGCTCACCATGCCATTCCAGTTTGGACCCAGCCATAAGCAAATCAGTCTTGACTCTGAGCCCAATTGGAGCAGTCCAGCCCGAACTGCCATGCCAGGTCCTCCCTGCACTGGAAACACTCATTCTAGGACCGGTTTCAGGCTTTCAGCCCTCATCAGCCAGGATAGCTTGAACCCAGTAGCATGGAGAGCATGGGAACCATGTCTGGGCATACCCGTCCCACACGGGGTGCAAAATGCAAAAAGAAAAATTGATGGACAGAATGCAGAACAATGTCATACATTCACCCAGTACAGAGATCTGGGCCTAGCTGCATCGTTTTTTGGATCACCATGCCATTCCAGTTTGGAACCAGCCAAATGCAAATCAGCCTTGACCCTGCGTCCAATGGGAACAGTCCAGCCCGTACTGCCAGTCCAGCTCCACCCTGGACTGGAAACAAGCATCCTAGGTCCGTTTTCGGGCTTTCAGCCCTCATCAGCCAGGATAGGTTGACTACAGTGGCATGGAGAGCACTGGACCCACGTATGGGCATATCCGTCCCTATCGGGGTGACAAATGCAAAAAGAACAATTGATGGACAGAATGCAGAACAATGTCATACATTCACGCCAGTACAGAGATCTGGGCCTTGATGCATCGTTTTTTACTCACCATGCCATTCCAGTTTGGACCCAACCATAAGCAAATCAGTCTTGACTCTGCGCCCAATTGGAGCAGTCCAGCCCGAACTGCCAGGCCAGGTCCTCTCTGGACTGGAAACACTCATCCTTGGACCGGTTTCAGGCTTTCAGCCCTCAACAGCCAGGATAGCTTGACTCCAGCGGCATGGAGAGCACGGGACCCACGTCTGGGCATACCCATCCCATTAGGGGAGGCAAATGCTAAAAGAACAATTGATGGACACAATGCAGAACAATGTCATACATTCACCCCAGTACAGAGATCTGGGCCTTGATGCATCATTTTTTTGCTCACCATGCTATTCCAGTTTGGACCCAACCATTTGCAAATCAGTCTTGACTCTACGCCCAATTGGAGCAGCCCAGCCCAAACTGCCAAGCCAGGTCCTCCCTGGAATGGAAACAAGCATCCTAGGACAGGTTTTGGGCTTTCAGCCCTCATCAGCCAGGATAGCTTGACTCCAGTGGCATGGAGATCACAGGACCCACGTCTGGGCGTACCTGTCCCACTCGGGGTGACAAATGCAAAAAGAAAAATTGATGGACAGAATGCAGAACAATGTCACACATTCACTCCTGTACGGAGTTCTGGGCCTAGCTCCACCATTTTTTGCTCACCATACCGTTGCAGTTTGGACCCGGCCAAATGCAAATCAGTCTTTTCCGTGCGTCCAATGGAAACAGTCCAGCCCGAACTGCCAGGCCAGGTCCTCCCTGGATTGGAAACAAGCATCCTAGGACCGGTTTCGGGCTTTCAGCCCTTATCAGCCAGGATAGCTTGACTCCAGTGGCATGGAGGGCACGTGACCCACGTCTGGGCATACCTGACCCACACGGGTGACAAATGCAAAAAGAACAATTGATGGACAGAATGCAGAACAATGTCATACATTCACCCTAGTGCAGAGATCTGGGCCTAGATCTATAGTTTTTTTTCTCACCATGCCATTTCAGTTTGGACCCAGCCATATGCTAATCAGTTTTGACCCTGCGCCCAATGAGAACAGTCCAGCCCGAACTGCCAGGCTAGGTCCTCCTTGGACTGGAAACAAGCATGCTAGGACAGGTTTCGGGCTTTTAGCCCTCATCAGCCAGGATAGCTTGCTCCAGTTGCATTGAGAACACGGGACCCACGTCTGGGCATATCCGTACACTTCAGGGTGAGAAATTCAAAAAGAATAATTGATTGACAGAATGCAGAACAATGTCATACATTCACCCCAGTGCAGAGATCCGGGCCTTGATGCATCGTTTTTTTGCTCACCATGCCATTCCAGTTTGGACCTAGCCATAAGCAAATCAGTCTTGAATCTGCTCCCAATAGGAGCAGTCCAGCACGAACTGCCAGGCCAGGTCCTCCCTAGACTGGAAACAATCATCATAGGACTGTTTTCAGGCTTTCAGCCCTCATCAGCCAGGATAGCTTGAACCCAGTAGCATGGAGAGCATGGGACCCATGTCTGGGCATACCCGTCCCACTCGGGGTGAAAAATGCAAAAAGAACAATTGATGGACAGAATGCAGAACAATGTCATACATTCACCCCTGTGCAGAGACCTGGGCCTAGATCTATCGGTTTTTTTCTCACCATGCCATTTCAGTTTGGACCCAGCCATATCCAAAGCAGTCTTGACCCTGCGCCCAATGGGAACAGTCAAGCCCGAACTGACAGGCCAGGTGCTCCCTGGACTGGAAACAAGCATCCTAGGACTGGTTTTAGGCTTTCAGCCCTCATCAGACATGAAAACTTGACTCCACTGGTATGGAGAGCACGGGACCCACATCTGGGCATACCTGTCCCATTAGGGATGACAAATGCAAAAAGAACAATTGATGGACAGAATGCAGAACAATGTCAATCATTCACCTCAGTACAGATATCTGGGCCTATTTCCATCGTTTTTTTGCTCACCATGCCAATCCAGTTTGGACCCAGCCATATGCAAATCAGTCTTGACCCTCGCCCAGTGGGAACAGTCGAGCCCGAACTACCAGTCCAGGTCCTCCTTGGACTGGAAAGAAGCATCCTAAGACTTGTTTCGAGCTTTCATTCCTCATCAGCCAGGATAGCTTGATCCAGTGGCATGGAGAGCACGGGTCCCACGGCTGGGCATACCTCCCACTCGGGATGACAAATGCAAAAAGAACAATTGATGGACAGAATGCAGAACAATGTCATACATTCACCCCAGTACAGCGATCTGGGCCTGGATCTATCGTTTTTTTGCTCACCATTCCATTCCAGTTTGGATCCAGCCATATCCAAATCAGTGTTGAACTGCATCCATTGGGAACAGTCCAGCCCAAACTGCCAGGCCAGGTCCTCCCTGGACTGGAAACAAGCATCCTAGGACCGGTTTCCGGCTTTCTGCCCTCATCAGCCAGGATAGCGTGACTCCAGTGTCATGGAGAGAACGGGACCCACGTCTGGGCATTTCCGTCCACCTCGGGGTGACAAATGAAAAAGAATATTTGATGGAAAGAATGCAGAACAATGTCATACTTTCACCCTTGTACAGAGATCTGGGCCTTGATGCATCGTTTTTTGCTCACCATGCCATTCCAGTTTGGACCCAGCCATAAGCAAATCAGTCTTGACTCTGAGCCCAATTGGAGCAGTCCAGCCCGAACTGCCATGCCAGGTCCTCCCTGCACTGGAAACACTCATCCTAGGACCGGTTTCAGGCTTTCAGCCCTCATCAGCCAGGATAGCTTGAACCCAGTAGCATGGAGAGCATGGGAACCATGTCTGGGCATACCCGTCCCACACGGGGTGCAAAATGCAAAAAGAAAAATTGATGGACAGATTGCAGAACAATGTCATACATTCACCCAGTACAGAGATCTGGGCCTAGCTGCATCGTTTTTTGGATCACCATGCCATTCCAGTTTGGAACCAGCCAAATGCAAATCAGCCTTGACCCTGCGTCCAATGGGAACAGTCCAGCCCGTACTGCCAGTCCAGCTCCACCCTGGACTGGAAACAAGCATCCTAGGTCCGTTTTCGGGCTTTCAGCCCTCATCAGCCAGGATAGGTTGACTACAGTGGCATGGAGAGCACTGGACCCACGTATGGGCATATCCGTCCCTATCGGGGTGACAAATGCAAAAAGAACAATTGATGGACAGAATGCAGAACAATGTCATACATTCACGCCAGTACAGAGATCTGGGCCTTGATGCATCGTTTTTTACTCACCATGCCATTCCAGTTTGGACCCAACCATAAGCAAATCAGTCTTGACTCTGCGCCCAATTGGAGCAGTCCAGCCCGAACTGCCAGGCCAGGTCCTCTCTGGACTGGAAACACTGATCCTTGGACCGGTTTCAGGCTTTCAGCCCTCAACAGCCAGGATAGCTTGACTCCAGCGGCATGGAGAGCACGGGACCCACGTCTGGGCATACCCATCCCATTAGGGGAGGCAAATGCTAAAAGAACAATTGATGGACACAATGCAGAACAATGTCATACATTCACCCCAGTACAGAGATCTGGGCCTTGATGCATCATTTTTTTGCTCACCATGCTATTCCAGTTTGGACCCAACCATTTGCAAATCAGTCTTGACTCTACGCCCAATTGGAGCAGCCCAGCCCAAACTGCCAAGCCAGGTCCTCCCTGGAATGGAAACAAGCATCCTAGGACAGGTTTTGGGCTTTCACCCCTCATCAGCCAGGATAGCTTGACTCCAGTGGCATGGAGATCACAGGACCCACGTCTGGGCGTACCCGTCCCACTCGGGGTGACAAATGCAAAAAGAAAAATTGATGGACAGAATGCAGAACAATGTCACACATTCACTCCAGTACGGAGTTCTGGGCCTAGCTCCACCATTTTTTGCTCACCATACCGTTGCAGTTTGGACCCGGCCAAATGCAAATCAGTCTTTTCCGTGCGTCCAATGGAAACAGTCCAGCCCGAACTGCCAGGCCAGGTCCTCCCTGGATTGGAAACAAGCATCCTAGGACTGGTTTCGGGCTTTCAGGCCTTATCAGCCAGGATAGCTTGACTCCAGTGGCATGGAGGGCACGTGACCCACGTCTGGGCATACCTGACCCACACGGGTGACAAATGCAAAAAGAACAATTGATGGACAGAATGCAGAACAATGTCATACATTCACCCTAGTGCAGAGATCTGGGCCTAGATCTATAGTTTTTTTTCTCACCATGCCATTTCAGTTTGGACCCAGCCATATGCTAATCAGTTTTGACCCTGCGCCCAATGAGAACAGTCCAGCCCGAACTGCCAGGCTAGGTCCTCCTTGGACTGGAAACAAGCATGCTAGGACAGGTTTCGGGCTTTTAGCCCTCATCAGCCAGGATAGCTTGCTCCAGTTGCATTGAGAACACGGGACCCACGTCTGGGCATATCCGTACACTTCAGGGTGAGAAATTCAAAAAGAATAATTGATTGACAGAATGCAGAACAATGTCATACATTCACCCCAGTGCAGAGATCCGGGCCTTGATGCATCGTTTTTTTGCTCACCATGCCATTCCAGTTTGGACCTAGCCATAAGCAAATCAGTCTTGAATCTGCTCCCAATAGGAGCAGTCCAGCACGAACTGCCAGACCAGGTCCTCCCTAGACTGGAAACAATCATCATAGGACCGTTTTCAGGCTTTCAGCCCTCATCAGCCAGGATAGCTTGAACCCAGTAGCATGGAGAGCATGGGACCCATGTCTGGGCATACCCGTCCCACTCGGGGTGAAAAATGCAAAAAGAACAATTGATGGACAGAATGCAGAACAATGTCATACATTCACCCCTGTGCAGAGACCTGGGCCTAGATCTATCGGTTTTTTTCTCACCATGTCATTTCAGTTTGGACCCAGCCATATCCAAAGCAGTCTTGACCCTGCGCCCAATGGCAACAGTCAAGCCCGAACTGACAGGCCAGGTGCTCCCTGGACTGGAAACAAGCATCCTAGGACTGGTTTTAGGCTTTCAGCCCTCATCAGACATGAAAACTTGACTCCACTGGTATGGAGAGCACGGGACCCACATCTGGGCATACCTGTCCCATTAGGGATGACAAATGCAAAAAGTACAATTGATGGACAGAATGCAGAACAATGTCAATCATTCACCTCAGTACAGATATCTGGGCCTATTTCCATCGTTTTTTTGCTCACCATGCCAATCCAGTTTGGACCCAGCCATATGCAAATCAGTCTTGACCCTCGCCCAGTGGGAACAGTCGAGCCCGAACTACCAGTCCAGGTCCTCCTTGGACTGGAAAGAAGCATCCTAAGACTTGTTTCGAGCTTTCATTCCTCATCAGCCAGGATAGCTTGATCCAGTGGCATGGAGAGCACGGGACCCACGGCTGGGCATACCTCCCACTCGGGATGACAAATGCAAAAAGAACAATTGATGGACAGAATGCAGAACAATGTCAATCATTCACCTCAGTACAGATATCTGGGCCTATTTCCATCGTTTTTTTGCTCACCATGCCAATCCAGTTTGGACCCAGCCATATGCAAATCAGTCTTGACCCTCGCCCAGTGGGAACAGTCGAGCCCGAACTACCAGTCCAGGTCCTCCTTGGACTGGAAAGAAGCATCCTAAGACTTGTTTCGAGCTTTCATTCCTCATCAGCCAGGATAGCTTGATCCAGTGGCATGGAGAGCATGGGACCCACGGCTGGGCATACCTCCCACTCGGGATGACAAATGCAAAAAGAACAATTGATGGACAGAATGCAGAACAATGTCATACATTCACCCCAGTACAGCGATCTGGGCCTGGATCTATCGTTTTTTTGCTCACCATTCCATAGCAGTTTGGATCCAGCCATATCCAAATCAGTGTTGAACTGCATCCATTGGGAACAGTCCAGCCCAAACTGCCAGGCCAGGTCCTCCCTGGACTGGAAACAAGCATCCTAGGACCGGTTTCCGGCTTTCAGCCCTCATCAGCCAGGATAGCGTGACTCCAGTGTCATGGAGAGAACGGGACCCACGTCTGGGCATTTCCGTCCACCTCGGGGTGACAAATGAAAAAGAATATTTGATGGAAAGAATGCAGAACAATGTCATACTTTCACCCTTGTACAGAGATCTGGCCCTTGATGCATCGTTTTTTGCTCACCATGCCATTCCAGTTTGGACCCAGCCATAAGCAAATCAGTCTTGACTCTGAGCCCAATTGGAGCAGTCCAGCCCGAACTGCCATGCCAGGTCCTCCCTGCACTGGAAACACTCATCCTAGGACCGGTTTCAGGCTTTCAGCCCTCATCAGCCAGGATAGCTTGAACCCAGTAGCATGGAGAGCATGGGAACCATGTCTGGGCATACCCGTCCCACACGGGGTGCAAAATGCAAAAAGAAAAATTGATGGACAGAATGCAGAACAATGTCATACATTCACCCAGTACAGAGATCTGGGCCTAGCTGCATCGTTTTTTGGATCACCATGCCATTCCAGTTTGGAACCAGCCAAATGCAAATCAGCCTTGACCCTGCGTCCAATGGGAACAGTCCAGCCCGTACTGCCAGTCCAGCTCCACCCTGGACTGGAAACAAGCATCCTAGGTCCGTTTTCGGGCTTTCAGCCCTCATCAGCCAGGATAGGTTGACTACAGTGGCATGGAGAGCACTGGACCCACGTATGGGCATATCCGTCCCTATCGGGGTGACAAATGCAAAAAGAACAATTGATGGACAGAATGCAGAACAATGTCATACATTCACGCCAGTACAGAGATCTGGGCCTTGATGCATCGTTTTTTACTCACCATGCCATTCCAGTTTGGACCCAACCATAAGCAAATCAGTCTTGACTCTGCGCCCAATTGGAGCAGTCCAGCCCGAACTGCCAGGCCAGGTCCTCTCTGGACTGGAAACACTCATCCTAGGACCGGTTTCAGGCTTTCAGCCCTCAACAGCCAGGATAGCTTGACTCCAGCGGCATGGAGAGCACGGGACCCACGTCTGGGCATACCCATCCCATTAGGGTAGGCAAATGCTAAAAGAACAATTGATGGACACAATGCAGAACAATGTCATACATTCACCCCAGTACAGAGATCTGGGCCTTGATGCATCATTTTTTTGCTCACCATGCTATTCCAGTTTGGACCCAACCATTTGCAAATCAGTCTTGACTCTACGCCCAATTGGAGCAGCCCAGCCCAAACTGCCAAGCCAGGTCCTCCCTGGAATGGAAACAAGCATCCTAGGACAGGTTTTGGGCTTTCAGCCCTCATCAGCCAGGATAGCTTGACTCCAGTGGCATGGAGATCACAGGATCCACGTCTGGGGGTACCCGTCCCACTCGGGGTGACAAATGCAAAAAGAAAAATTGATGGACAGAATGCAGAACAATGTCACACATTCACTCCAGTACGGAGTTCTGGGCCTAGCTCCACCATTTTTTGCTCACCATACCGTTGCAGTTTGGACCCGGCCAAATGCAAATCAGTCTTTTCCGTGCGTCCAATGGAAACAGTCCAGCCCGAACTGCCAGGCCAGGTCCTCCCTGGATTGGAAACAAGCATCCTAGGACCGGTTTCGGGCTTTCAGCCCTTATCAGCCAGGATAGCTTGACTCCAGTGGCATGGAGGGCACGTGACCCACGTCTGGGCATACCTGACCCACACGGGTGACAAATGCAAAAAGAACAATTGATGGACAGAATGCAGAACAATGTCATACATTCACCCTAGTGCAGAGATCTGGGCCTAGATGTATAGTTTTTTTTCTCACCATGCCATTTCAGTTTGGACCCAGCCATATGCTAATCAGTTTTGACCCTGCGCCCAATGAGAACAGTCCAGCCCGAACTGCCAGGCTAGGTCCTCCTTGGACTGGAAACAAGCATGCTAGGACAGGTTTCGGGCTTTTAGCCCTCATCAGCCAGGATAGCTTGCTCCAGTTGCATTGAGAACACGGGACCCACGTCTGGGCATATCCGTACACTTCAGGGTGAGAAATTCAAAAAGAATAATTGATTGACAGAATGCAGAACAATGTCATACATTCACCCCAGTGCAGAGATCCGGGCCTTGATGCATCATTTTTTTGCTCACCATGCTATTCCAGTTTGGACCCAACCATTTGCAAATCAGTCTTGACTCTACGCCCAATTGGAGCAGCCCAGCCCAAACTGCCAAGCCAGGTCCTCCCTGGAATGGAAACAAGCATCCTAGGACAGGTTTCGGGCTTTCAGCCCTCATCAGCCAGGATAGCTTGACTCCAGTGGCATGGAGATCACAGGACCCACGTCTGGGCGTACCCGTCCCACTCGGGGTGACAAATGCAAAAAGAAAAATTGATGGACAGAATGCAGAACAATGTCACACATTCACTCCAGTACGGAGTTCTGGGCCTAGCTCCACCATTTTTTGCTCACCATACCGTTGCAGTTTGGACCCGGCCAAATGCAAATCAGTCTTTTCCGTGCGTCCAATGGAAACAGTCCAGCCCGAACTGCCAGGCCAGGTCCTCCCTGGATTGGAAACAAGCATCCTAGGACCGGTTTCGGGCTTTCAGCCCTTATCGGCCAGGATAGCTTGACTCCAGTGGCATGGAGGGCACGTGACCCACGTCTGGGCATACCTGACCCACACGGGTGACAAATGCAAAAAGAACAATTGATGGACAGAATGCAGAACAATGTCATACATTCACCCTAGTGCAGAGATCTGGGCCTAGATCTATAGTTTTTTTTCTCACCATGCCATTTCAGTTTGGACCCAGCCATATGCTAATCAGTTTTGACCCTGCGCCCAATGAGAACAGTCCAGCCCGAACTGCCAGGCTAGGTCCTCCTTGGACTGGAAACAAGCATGCTAGGACAGGTTTCGGGGTTTTAGCCCTCATCAGCCAGGATAGCTTGCTCCAGTTGCATTGAGAACACGGGACCCAGGTCTGGGCATATCCGTACACTTCAGGGTGAGAAATTCAAAAAGAATAATTGATTGACAGAATGCAAAACAATGTCATACATTCACCCCAGTGCAGAGATCCGGGCCTTGATGCATCGTTTTTTTGCTCACCATGCAATTCCAGTTTGGACCTAGCCATAAGCAAATCAGTCTTGAATCTGCTCCCAATAGGAGCAGTCCAGCACGAACTGCCAGGCCAGGTCCTCCCTAGACTGGAAACAATCATCATAGGACCGTTTTCAGGCTTTCAGCCCTCATCAGCCAGGATAGCTTGAACCCAGTAGCATGGAGAGCATGGGACCCATGTCTGGGCATACCCGTCCCACTCGGGGTGAAAAATGCAAAAAGAACAATTGATGGACAGAATGCAGAACAATGTCATACATTCACCCCTGTGCAGAGACCTGGGCCTAGATCTATCGGTTGTTTTCTCACCATGCCATTTCAGTTTGGACCCAGCCATATCCAAAGCAGTCTTGACCCTGCGCCCAATGGGAACAGTCAAGCCCGAACTGACAGGCCAGGTGCTCCCTGGACTGGAAACAAGCATCCTAGGACCGGTTTTAGGCTTTCAGCCCTCATCAGACATGAAAACTTGACTCCACTGGTATGGAGAGCACGGGACCCACATCTGGGCATACCTGTCCCATTAGGGATGACAAATGCAAAAAGAACAATTGATGGACAGAATGCAGAACAATGTCAATCATTCACCTCAGTACAGATATCTGGGCCTATTTCCATCGTTTTTTTGCTCACCATGCCAATCCAGTTTGGACCCAGCCATATGCAAATCAGTCTTGACCCTCGCCCAGTGGGAACAGTCGAGCCCGAACTACCAGTCCAGGTCCTCCTTGGACTGGAAAGAAGCATCCTAAGACTTGTTTCGAGCTTTCATTCCTCATCAGCCAGGATAGCTTGATCCAGTGGCATGGAGAGCACGGGACCCACGGCTGGGCATACCTGTCCCACTCGGGATGACAAATGCAAAAAGAACAATTGATGGACAGAATGCAGAACAATGTCATACATTCACCCCAGTACAGCGATCTGGGCCTGGATCTATCGTTTTTTTGCTCACCATTCCATTCCAGTTTGGATCCAGCCATATCCAAATCAGTGTTGAACTGCATCCATTGGGAACAGTCCAGCCCAAACTGCCAGGCCAGGTCCTCCCTGGACTGGAAACAAGCATCCTAGGACCGGTTTCCGGCTTTCAGCCCTCATCAGCCAGGATAGCGTGACTCCAGTGTCATGGAGAGAACGGGACCCACGTCTGGGCATATCCGTCCACCTCGGGGTGACAAATGAAAAAGAATATTTGATGGAAAGAATGCAGAACAATGTCATACTTTCACCCCTGTACAGAGATCTGGGCCTTGATGCATCGTTTTTTGCTCACCATGCCATTCCAGTTTGGACCCAGCCATAAGCAAATCAGTCTTGACTCTGAGCCCAATTGGAGCAGTCCAGCCCGAACTGCCATGCCAGGTCCTCCCTGCACTGGAAACACTCATCCTAGGACCGGTTTCAGGCTTTCAGCCCTCATCAGCCAGGATAGCTTGAACCCAGTAGCATGGAGAGCATGGGAACCATGTCTGGGCATACCCGTCCCACACGGGGTGCAAAATGCAAAAAGAAAAATTGAGGGACAGAATGCAGAACAATGTCATACATTCACCCAGTACAGAGATCTGGGCCTAGCTGCATCGTTTTTTGGATCACCATGCCATTCCAGTTTGGAACCAGCCAAATGCAAATCAGCCTTGACCCTGCGTCCTATGGGAACAGTCCAGCCCGTACTGCCAGTCCAGGTCCACCCTGGACTGGAAACAAGCATCCTAGGTCCGTTTTCGGGCTTTCAGCCCTCATCAGCCAGGATAGGTTGACTACAGTGGCATGGAGAGCACTGGACCCACGTCTGGGCATATCCGTCCCTATCGGGGTGACAAATGCAAAAAGAACAATTGATGGACAGAATGCAGAACAATGTCATACATTCACGCCAGTACAGAGATCTGGGCCTTGATGCATCGTTTTTTACTCACCATGCCATTCCAGTTTGGACCCAACCATAAGCAAATCAGTCTTGACTCTGCGCCCAATTGGAGCAGTCCAGCCCGAACTGCCAGGCCAGGTCCTCTCTGGACTGGAAACACTCATCCTTGGACCGGTTTCAGGCTTTCAGCCCTCATCAGCCAGGATAGCTTGACTCCAGCGGCATGGAGAGCACGGGACCCACGTCTGGGCATACCCATCCCATTAGGGGAGGCAAATGCTAAAAGAACAATTGATGGACAGAATGCAGAACGATGTCATCCATTCACCCCAGTACAGAGATCTGGGCCTAGATATATTGTTTTTTTGCTCACCATGCCATTCCTGTTTGGACCCAGCCATATACAAACCATTCTTTACCCTGTTCCCAATAGAAACAGTCCAGCCAAACTGCCAAGCCAGGTCCTCCCTGGACTGTAAACACGCATCCTAGGACCGGTTCTGGTCTTTGAGCCCTCATCAGCCAGAATAGCTTAACTCCATTGGCATGGAGAGCACGGGTGCAACGTTTGGACATATGCGTCCCACTCGGGGTGACAAATGCAAAAAGAACAATTGATGGACAGAATGCAGAACAATGTCACACATTCACCCCAATACAGAGATCTGGGCTAACCCCGGGCGTAGCACTACGCTTCGCCCACGTAGTGTACGTAGCGCTGCCTGCTTCGCACTTTCCGAAGTAGGCGAAGCAGGGCAGCGCTACGCACACGCCGAGGGCGAAGCGTAGCTGCTTGCCACCCGCCACCCACCTCCCGCCTGCCCTCCTTTTAATAATATAAGCAATGAAAAACAAATTAAAGTAAGTCGACTTACCGTAAGCGCGGCGTCTCCGGGGCTCCCTCTTTCTGTTTCTAATTTCTTCTGGCAAATGCGCATGCGCGGACACCCGCGCATGCGCATTTCTCGCGAGAAATGCGCATGCGCGGGCGTCCGCGCATGCGCATTTGCCAGAAGAAATTAGAAACGAAAAAGAGGGAGCCCCGGAGACGCCGCGCTTACGGTAAGTCGCTTTACTTTAATTTATTTTATATTGCTGATATTATTTAAAAGAAGGGCGGGCGGGAGGTGGGTGGCACGTAGTGGGGCTACGCGAAGCGCGTAGTGTGCGTAGATTTGGGCACACTACGTGCTGCTTCACGTAGCCCCACTACGCCCACTACGCCCACCCTTAATCTGGGCCTTGATGCATCATTTTTTTGCTCACCATGCTATTCCAGTTTGGACCCAACCATTTGCAAATCAGTCTTGACTCTACGCCCAATTGGAGCAGCCCAGCCCAAACTTCCAAGCCAGGTCCTCCCTGGAATGGAAACAAGCATCCTAGGACAGGTTTCGGGCTTTCAGCCCTCATCAGCCAGGATAGCTTGACTCCAGTGGCATGGAGATCACAGGACCCACGTCTGGGCGTACCCGTCCCACTCGGGGTGACAAATGCAAAAAGAAAAATTGATGGACAGAATGCAGAACAATGTCATACATTCACCCCAGTACGGAGTTCTGGGCCTAGCTCCATCATTTTTTTGCTCACCATACCGTAGCAGTTTGGACCCGGCCAAATCCAAATCAGTCTTTTCCGTGCATCCAATGGAAACAGTCCAGCCCGAACTGCCAGGCCAGGTCCTCCCTGGAATGGAAACAAGCATCCTAGGACCGGTTTCGGGCTTTCAGCCCTTATCAGCCAGGATAGCTTGACTCCAGTGGCATGGAGGGCACGTGACCCACGTCTGGGCATACCTGACCCACACGGGTGACAAATGCAAAAAGAACAATTGATGGACAGAATGCAGAACAATGTCATACATTCACCCCAGTGCAGAGATCTGGGCCTAGATCTATCGGTTTTTTTCTCACCATGCCATTTCAGTTTGGACCCAGCCATATGCAAAGCAGTCTTGACCCTGCGCCCAATGGGAACAGTCAAGCCCGAACTGACAGGCCAGGTGCTCCCTGGACTGGAAACAAGCATCCTAGGACCGGTTTTAGGCTTTCAGCCCTCATCAGACATGATAGCTTGACTCCACTGGTATGGAGAGCACGGGACCCACATCTGGGCATACCTGTCCCATTAGGGATGACAAATGCAAAAAGAATAATTGATGGACAGAATGCAGAACAATGTCAATCATTCACCTCAGTACAGATATCTGGGCCTATTTCCATCGTTTTTTTGCTCACCATGCCAATCCAGTTTGGACCCAGCCATATGCAAATCAGTCTTGACCCTCGCCCAGTGGGAACAGTCGAGCCCGAACTACCAGTCCAGGTCCTCCTTGGACTGGAAAGAAGCATCCTAAGACTTGTTTCGAGATTTCATTCCTCATCAGCCAGGATAGCTTGATCCAGTGGCATTGAGAGCACGGGACCCACGGCTGGGAATACCCGTCCCACTCGGGATGACAAATGCAAAAAGAACAATTGATGGACAGAATGCAGAACAATGTCATACATTCACCCCAGTACAGCGATCTGGGCCTGGATCTATCGTTTTTTTGCTCACCATTCCATTCTAGTTTGGATCCAGCCATATCCAAATCAGTGTTGAACTGCATCCATTGGGAACAGTCCAGCCCAAACTGCCAGGCCAGGTCCTCTCTGGACTGGAAACAAGCATCCTAGGACCGGTTTCCGGCTTTCAGCCCTCATCAGCCAGGATAGCGTGACTCCAGTGTCATGGAGAGAACGGGACCCACGTCTGGGCATATCCGTCCACCTCGGGGTGACAAATGAAAAAGAATATTTGATGGAAAGAATGCAGAACAATGTCATACTTTCACCCCTGTACAGAGATCTGGGCCTTGATGCATCGTTTTTTGCTCACCATGCCATTCCAGTTTGGACCCAGCCATAAGCAAATCAGTCTTGACTCTGCACCCACTTGGAGCAGTCCAGCCCGAACTGCCAGGCCAGGTACTCCCTGGACTGGAAACACTCATCCTAGGACCGGTTTCCGGCTTTCAGCCCTCATCAGCCAGGATAGCTTGAACCCAGTAGCATGGAGAGCAAGGGAACCATGTCTGGGCATACTCGTCCCACACGGGGTGAAAAATGCAAAAAGAAAAATTGATGGACAGAATGCAGAACAATGTCATACATTCACCCAGTACAGAGATCTGGGCCTAGCTGCATCGTTTTTTGGATCACCATGCCATTCCAGTTTGGAACCAGCCAAATGCAAATCAATCTTGACCCTGCGTCCAATGGGAACCGTCCAGCCCGTACTGCCTGTCCAGGTCCTCCATGGACTGGAAACAAGCATCCTAGGACCGTTTTCGGGCTTTCAGCCCTCATCAGCCAGGATAGGTTGACTACAGTGGCATGGAGAGCACTGGACCCACGTCTGGGCATATCCGTCCCATTAGGGGTGGCAAATGCTAAAAGAACAATTGATGGACAGAATGCAGAACAATGTCATACATTCACCCCAGTACAGAGATCTGGGCTTTGATGCATCGTTTTTTGCTCACCATGCCATTCCAGTTTGTACCCAACCATAAGCAAATCAGTCTTGACTCTGCGCCCAATTGAAGCAGTCCAGCCCGAACTGCCAGACCAGGTCCTCCCTGGACTGGAAACACTCATCCTAGGACCGGTTTCAGGCTTTCAGCCCTCATCAGCCAGGATAGCTTGACTCCAGCGGCATGGAGAGCACGGGACCCACGTCTGGGCATACCCATGTTGTAAATTAAAGCAGAATGTGATTAAGCATTTACTGAAAACATTAATGCTTCCCCTTTAGATCGTGTTTTCTTCGTTATGTTGACAGAAGTCCGGACTCCATTTTGTATTGACATGCTGCCACGTGTTCGTCACGAGGAGAGTCCGACCTCTGTGTTAGTTGCTCCTGTAATCTGCCTAGTAACAGTTTATAAATAGCTCTCTTGTCCATCTGGCGCATGCCCAGACTTGACCACATCTGTTATAATTAGCTTTGCTTGACCATGTGTTTTCGCGGGCTCAAAGAGTATGTTAGCTCCGCCCATGTATTGATTCAGTATCGAGAATGACCATAAACGGTAATGTTCTTCGACCTCATGTTGTATCCACCCACTATGAGCCCCTCTGTTGTGTATAAAAGGGGACTGTGTACGCAAGTTCTGTGTGCTACTCCTTACAATACTGAAGAGTGTTGTGTGGATTGTAGGACCACCCTTAAGGGTTAATAAACGTTGTTTTTGTACTTTGCAGTTTCCGTGCCAACTTCCTTATAGATTCCGTTACAGGAGAGCGAACCCTTGTGCTTTGCGGGCCTAGCTGGGGCCTGTATTCATCAATTGGCGCCCAACGTGGGGCTCATCGGTGACTCGGATGCTCGAAGGACTGGTCGCGACGAAGGTGAGGAGTTTGGCCGGGGACGTGATCACTGCCAGTGGCGTCTTAGCCCTGGCATCCCGAGGTTTTTCTTCCTTCCCTTCCGAGCTGACCGTCTGGGTGGCGCCGGTCATCGACTGAGACCTCTTCTGTCGGTCCTGCCGTGAGAGCCGTTTGGGCGATTGTGGAGCTTGGCAGTTGGAACCTGGACTCTTGATTGGTAAGAACCGTTGTACGGTACTTGCTCCGAGTTTTGAAGCCTGGTCTGGCTATTTGAGTTTGATTGATGGTGACTAGTCATATTTTGAATTTGTCTTTGTGAAAATATATGCGTTGCAACACATATAGGCAGGTAATGTGGAGAAATTTCTCCGGAGCTGTGTAAACTTTGAACGGCGCAACGATTAAGTGCCATTTTCTTTATAATATTGCATATTTTGCATTATTCCTAGCATGCCTGCTTTTAGCGCACTCCGTAAGTGGTGCTGCTGTTTTGGAAACCGGTTGAACCTCGAGGAATCTGCTCCAGCTCCCCCAGAGGGGACTCCTAATAGGGATATGTACGTGAAGCATGGTCTTTCTTCCATAATGTACAGCACGTTATGGAGGAAATACACGAAGAAGGATCCTGAGTTGCGATGGCCTTTGTATGGATCGTTTGATATACGTAAGATTGAGTATGTGGAACAGTGTATGTGTAAACGACGTGCTCGTCAGGATATGTTTGAGTGTGTGCGATTATGGGTGAAGGAAGTGCGTGAGCGAGAGAAGCGTGAGAAAGCGCTGTTTGATAAGGAGCAACGAAAGAATGATCATGTGCGAGCGCAGGAAGCGAAGCGTCGGGAGGACAAAGAGCAAACGGACAGACAAGAGAAAGAGCGTAGGCTACAAGTTTCGGGTCAATATGTTGTTCGTCAGCCGCTTTATCCTGTCCTTAATAATTCTGATGATGATTTTTATTTGCTAGATCGCTCTCCGCCCCCTTATGTTGGCGCATCTGCTCCACGGCCGCAAGATTCTGACCCGGTTTCGGGTAAGGTAGACACACGGTCCATGCTGTCGGCCGAGCAAATGGCTGAGCTTCGGACACTTTCCTTCCGTGCGCTTAAAGGCAAGGTATCCATGGAGGACTTATTTCAAACTTGGGGGCCGTGGCAGGAGAGAGATAAAGTGTATTTTCTGGGTCATTTCGCGGAAGAAGTGATTACTGCTTTCCGAAAATATTCTCATGTCCTTGAGCCTGACGAAGTGTCTTCGGACGCTAGAGCAATACGTAACGGTGCTTTTTCTCCCTCTAAGGCTCCTGAGGCGGCTCGGCGGCTGTTCGCCTTGCGGGATGAGGTGCTGGCCCTTCGAGAGAAAGCACGCCAACAGACGGAGGCGGAGAAGCAGTTGGATTCGGTTGCGGCAGGGGGCTACCCATCTACCTCCCAGTCAGATAAGGATGATGTAGTGCATGCTAAACCAATGCGAGAGGCGGCGCCTTTGTATGTTCCTCCTAAAGGAGCGGGGACTAGCCCGGACATTAATTCTGTCGATGCTAGGGGATATTTTGTGTATAATTGGGTTTATACTCCATGGCATAGAGCCGATGTTATGGCATTGAAGAATGCATTGCCTGACCCCCGTAAGAATCCAGCGGCCTTCTATGAAGAAGTCGAGGGGGCCTTGAATTCTTGCGTTATGACTTTAGCAGATATAGACCTGTTCTTTGGCCTTATTCTACCACCGGATATGTGGCGATCTGTGCGAAAGGTAGATGATATAGTTGCCTTTAAGGCCCGGTGGTCTGAGCTTGAGGATGAAGACAGGGAGAGGAAGCCCGCGCAGAAACCGCCGCAGAGTATTTTAGATCTCCCCGCTGCTATTGTGACTAAGTTAAAGACGATTATCCCCCCTAAAAAGATTGACTGGAATATGTTAGCTGCATGTAAACAGAAAGTTGACGAGTCAGTTGCAGATTTCTTTACGCGCTTTGAGGAGACGTTTCATGACTTTAGTGGCCAGTCGCTTACTGACGACACAGGCCGCCACCTTTTCGCGGACAAATATGTGGCTAATCTGCTACCGGCAGTTGCGGCCCGGTTAAAAGCGAGTGAGAGTTCTTGGTCCCCCGCGACACCGACGGCCCTTCTGACCATCGCTCAGTATTATGAGCGTCAGGAGCACGAGGCGAAGGGCCAGGAGGAGAAGAAATCGAAAGATCTCAAAACCAAGGTGATGTTAGCACAAGTATATGGCCCGCCCCGACGGGGTAATAATAATAGAGGAAGGGGCGGATCTTATGGTCCCCCTTCGGGCCGATCTGATTTGAATAGGAACCAGTGTGCGTACTGCAAGCAGTTGGGCCATTGGGCCAGGGATTGCCCAGCGTTGCGTGCTTCGCGTCAGGGGCACACTCCGGGTGGCCCGAGAGGTAGAGGGGGCTTCTCGAACTTTAGAGGGAATTCTAACGATAATGTCCGTTTCGATACTGCCGGGCAGCACCGAGATAGCTCAAATGTTTTTGATCGCCAGCATCAGTATCATGTATCGGACATCGATCAATCGGGATATCATGATTCTCAGCATGCATAGGAATGCGTTGGATGGGGGTCCGAATCAGTTGAGGTGCCGGTCGATCAGACGGGTCCTTATGTATCGGCTGAGGTTTTAGGTTCTACTGATCAGTTCCTAGTGGATACAGGAGCGACACGTAGTGCATTGTCTAGGTACTTGGTTCCGGGGGCTCCCCCATCCGGCTCAATAGTTACATCGGTAGGGTTTGACGGTACACTCTCCCGAAGCCCTCTTTCACAGCCCCTTGCATTTAAAGTTGATTGTTTTTCTGCGCCCTGTCCGTTTCTGCTTGCTCCGTATACACCGGATAACATTATGGGCCTTGACATGTTAAAACACTTTAGGGCTACAATCCGCTGTTCCCCTGAGGGTGTGAGGGTGATCTTAAATGACAACTATCCCAGGTCTGGGCGGATGTGTACGATATCAGAGGATGCATTGTTGGCTACCCTCCCCCGAGCTTTATGGGCGACTTCGGACACAGATGTGGGACAAATGGTGATTCCTCCGGTCCACATTAGTGTCCAGGAGGGGGCGGTGCTACCACGCCTCCCGCAGTATCGTATTTCCCAGGAGGGCGAGGAAGCTCTCATACAGATTGTGCAAGATTTGATCGCAGTAGGAGTAGTGGAAGAAGTTCCCTATAATATCTGTAACAGTCCGATTCTCCCTATTCTGAAAAAGGATACAGATGCAAGGGTCTATCGGTTCATAATTGATTTGAGGGAAGTAAATAAGATCGTGATACCTCAGTACCCGGTGGTCTCCGATATCACGACGTTGCTTACCTTGGTCCCGCCTACGGCGACCATGTTCTCAGTGATTGATTTGAAAAATGCCTTCTTTTCTATTCCCATTCACCCTGATAGCCGATTTCTTTTTGGGTTCACATTAAACAATAGATATTATCGTTTTTGTAGAATTCCCCAGGGCTACACAGAAAGCCCTAGTATTTATAGTCAGGCTTTGAAACGACAGTTGGACTCTTTTGCCTTACTCGAGGGGGTCGCCCTCATTCAATATGTCGATGACATCTTGTTGGCGGCTGATACCCTGGAGTTGTGCGAGAAAAGCACGCTATCCTTACTTTCCTTTTTAGCATCCCACAATCACAAGGTCTCTAGGAAGAAATTGCAATTCTGTAGACCAAAGGTGACTTATTTAGGTCACCTTTTGTCTAAGGAGGGGCGTGCACTCACACCAGATCGTATCCAAGTAATTTTGGATACACCGAGACCATCCACGCAGAAGGATGTGCGTGCATTTTTGGGTCTTGTTTCTTTTTGTAGACAGTGGATATTGGGGTTTTCACACATAGCTAAGCCATTACTAGCTCTCTTGACAAAAGACACGCCCATCCCGATCCCCTGGTCAGATGAGTGTGACGCTGCTTTTCAGCAATTGAGACAGGCCCTTTGTTCAGCACCAGTGTTAGGGACCCCTGATTATACAAAACCCTTTTCGTTGTATGTGCATGAGAAAGATGGATGTGCATTATCAGTCTTAGTGCAGATGCACGGCGATAAGCAGCGCCCTTGTGCATACTTTTCGGCTGTACTTGATCCTGTCGCCCGAGCATTGCCAGGGTGTTTTCGCTCGGTTGCGGCGACAGCTGTGTCAATACGGCAGAGTGAAGGAATTGTGTTGTCCCATAAGCTGTTGGTGTTAGTCCCCCACGCTGTTGATGCCCTGCTTAATCAAACAAAGACGCAGCATTTGACCAGTGCCCGTTTAACGGGATATGAGTTGACGCTTTTGGCTCCTCATATTACGTTAAAAAGGTGCGTGACATTAAACCCGGCCACATTGTTGCCATACCCCGAGACCCAGCCTGAGGCGCAGAAAGCGCATGATTGTATTCTTGTGACTGAGGAACAAACAAAGGGTCGTATTGATCTCCAGGATACGCCCTTTTCAGAGGTAGATGGAGAGTTGTGGGTAGACGGATCATGCCTGAAGCTACCAGATGGTACGACTTCAGCAGCGTATGCAATTACCACGTTACAGACGATAGTGGAGACAGCACGCATACCGCAGAAATCAGCTCAAGCAGCGGAACTGATAGCCTTAACACGAGCATGTGAGCTCAGTACAGGATTGTGTGTGAATGTTTACACAGATAGCCGCTATGCCTTCGGAGTAGCGCACGATTTCGGCCTACTCTGGAAGGAGAGAGGGTTCTTAACGTCACATGGGGTACAGATAATGCATGGGGAGTTAGTCCACAATCTCTTAACCGCATTGACATACCCGAAGAAAATTGCCATTGTTAAGTGTAGTGCCCATAGGAAAGTAGTTGATAAAGTTGGAGAAGGGAATGCGTTAGCAGACCGGGTAGCACGGGAGACTGCGATGCAGCCCGGCGCTACTGCCATGTATGTAGTAAAGTCACAGGTGGAAAGATGGCGTGATGCGAAGGAAGAAGTGCGAGAAATACAAAGGACCGCTTCTGACAAAGAGCGGGAACGATGGGCTAGCGAAGGAGAACTGGATGATGAGGGCTGTTGGAGAAATAAGCAGATGGATAGATGGAAGTTACCCACGGCTTTCGTACAACCTATGGTTCACATGGCACATGGGCTAGCACATGTTGGAGCTTCCGCAATTGTGAAATTGCTTACCCAAGTCTGGGAGCATCCAGAGATTGCTAGCACAGCAAAGAGGGTGGTGCAGACCTGTATGATCTGTCTGAAGTATAACCCAGGGAAAGGCACTCGAACTCCAGCAGGAGGATTTGCGACACCCACTGCACCCTTTGAGGTTCTGCAGATGGACTATATCCAGCTTGAGCGCTGTAACAATTTGAAGTATGTTCTAGTAGTGGTCTGCGCCTTCAGTAAATGGATTGAGGCGTACCCTACGAAAGACAATACTGCAATGACTACAGCGAAGCTATTGCTGAAAGAGTTTTTCCCTCGATACGGCGTCTGTAGACTTCTGTGGAGTGATAATGGCCCTCACTTTGTAGCGGATGTTATAAAATATGTCTTGAAGGGCCTAGG
Source organism: Triturus cristatus (assembly GCF_964204655.1). Taxonomy (NCBI): domain Eukaryota; kingdom Metazoa; phylum Chordata; class Amphibia; order Caudata; family Salamandridae; genus Triturus; species Triturus cristatus. The sequence continues at coordinate 1,117,617,737 of NC_140590.1, forward strand.
CATCACCCAGAAGTTCCACGCCGTATTCCACCCCCAGTCTGCAGGACTAGTCGAGAAGTATAATGGTACACTGAAGCTTAAGATCGCCAAAATCCAAGCTTCAACATCTTTGACTTGGCCAGACGCCCTGCCACTGGCGTTATTGTCAATTAGGTCGGTGCCACACTCTCGAACTGGCCTTACGCCATATGAAATCGTATTTGGACGCCCAATGAATATTTGGGGTCCACCAAGGCCTAAGGCTGTGTATGATGTACCTTGTGTAATGATGAGCGATTATCTGGCACAGTTAACGGATAATTTGGTTTCTATTCATCAACAGGTCCGAGAGGCGCTCCCTGATCGGTCTACCGGCGAAGGACATGGTCTCCGGCCTGGGGATCATGTCATGGTGAAGGTTTTCGACAGAACGAACAGTTTGGAGCCGAGATAGGTCGGACCTGAGCAAGTCCTCCTTGCAACAAGGACGGCAGTGCGAGTCTCGAACAGGAAGAATTGGATCCATTCCTTACACTGTCGAAAGGTACCGCCCGGATTGGTGGAGTCTGCCGTGCTGACCGATCAACGAGAAATCCTAGCAGCAGAGACAGGCCGTGCTGCGGAGCCAAATGACACTGAGGAGCTCTTTCCGGACCACGCGACTTCTGGAGGAAGGCGATATCATCTGCGACCAAGGAAGTGAGGTTTCCAGTACCGGGACATACTGTCAGAACGGCCCTTGGGTTAGTGAAACGGAGAGCCGATGAGGCAAGGGGGGGGGATCAGCCCTGCATTAGTGTAGTGACACCCGTCTTGGCCCGCTGGTGAAGAAATCAACCGCTGCCCAAGGGGAAGAGTTCTGACAGACCTTTTTAGTTTCAGGAAGATATCAGGGTATTGTTTCCTTTGACATGGAGAAGAAGAAAATCCTTTGTGCGTTGGGGTTCATGCTAACAGTAGCTATCGTTGGTATAACCACATGGTTTGTGGAGGAGGCAACTCCTGCTCGAAAGACGCTTGTGTTGACGACTCCAGTGCCTGCGGAGCACTACTTTTATACATTGCCATATCAAGAGTTGAAGCATCGACAATCCTATTTGAATAACACTTTCATTCAGATGCTGCATCACACCCACGTTGCTACGAACGCTACGAACTGTTGGATATGTGGGATGATGCCAGCCCATCAGAAGAAAGGAGGTACGCCATTTATACCACTTCCTTTCTCTCATAATGGCTCTTGTAGAGCATGGTACACTTTGCTGTTTGCCACTCGGAAACCGACAGTGGGACGATTGCTTTTCAGACTCAATAAAGAATGTCATCAGGACAAAAATGGATATCCACAAGCAAATGGGACAATTTGGGAATGGGAAGAGTACCGACCAGACAATGAATCCATTCCCTATATCTTCACGAACACCAGAGACACTGGGGGGAAGGACAAATTTGTGATCCAAGTGGCCCAAGCCCAAGCGGACCTGTGTGTCCAGAGTGTGGGTTTTATCCCTGTTGGTGTCAGTGATTGCATAACCGTATTGAACATTGACGGGTTGAACAACAGTACCTTCCTAGCGTCCCGTAATACCTACTTTGTATGTGGAAATAAAGGTTATTACCGTTTGCCGGCTGGGTGGTCTGGGGTATGTTATGTATCATTCCTATTACCTCCTGTATTCTTAGCACCCGCGTCATATCATAAGGATTTGAAACTGTTGAATAATGTGACTGTAAATAGATATAAACGTACTCTATCAATTGATGATGTGGATCAAACCGATACCAGCTTGCAACAGTATATTGATTTTAACCTAGGACTGTTTTTCTTTGTTGGAGCTGCTTTGAATAGTAGGAAGATCCGAAGATTGACAAGAGTGGTAGAAGCTGTGACAAATCAGACTGCTGCCGCTCTTGGGAATCTTACGGAAGAATTACAAATAACTAGGATTGTTGCATTACAGAATCGTATGGTATTGGATGTAATGCTAGCTGATCGAGGTGGAGCCTATAAAATTATTGGAAGTAGCTGCTGTGTGTTCATCCCTGATCATACGCCATCCGTTTATAACGCCATTAACAAGCTGCATAAAATAGCAGCTGAAATCCACACAGAAAACGGCACTTGGTCCTTTTCTGGATGGTTTTGGGCGTTGGTTACTGCCTGGGGATGGAAGGTCTTAACTGGTCTCTGCATTATTATAGCAGTTCTGTTCCTTTTCTGTATGTGTATTCAATGTGGACCATTGTGCTGTTCCGTATGCATTTCATTCTGCATTCCAGATAAGAAAGCTATTGCCGATGTTGCTCGCCAGAAGGGTCTAGCTAAGGAGGTTAAGGGAATGATGATAATTGATATATATGATGATTATTCTTGGAAGCCGGATGTCTTCAGTAAATGCTGAAAGGGTCGTCTGTTGTAAATTAAAGCAGAATGTGATTAAGCATTTACTGAAAACATTAATGCTTCCCCTTTAGATCGTGTTTTCTTCGTTATGTTGACAGAAGTCCGGACTCCATTTTGTATTGACATGCTGCCACGTGTTCGTCACGAGGAGAGTCCGACCTCTGTGTTAGTTGCTCCTGTAATCTGCCTAGTAACAGTTTATAAATAGCTCTCTTGTCCATCTGGCGCATGCCCAGACTTGACCACATCTGTTATAATTAGCTTTGCTTGACCATGTGTTTTCGCGGGCTCAAAGAGTATGTTAGCTCCGCCCATGTATTGATTCAGTATCGAGAATGACCATAAACGGTAATGTTCTTCGACCTCATGTTGTATCCACCCACTATGAGCCCCTCTGTTGTGTATAAAAGGGGACTGTGTACGCAAGTTCTGTGTGCTACTCCTTACAATACTGAAGAGTGTTGTGTGGATTGTAGGACCACCCTTAAGGGTTAATAAACGTTGTTTTTGTACTTTGCAGTTTCCGTGCCAACTTCCTTATAGATTCCGTTACAGGAGAGCGAACCCTTGTGCTTTGCGGGCCTAGCTGGGGCCTGTATTCATCACCCATCCCATTAGGGGTGGCAAATGCTAAAAGAACAATTGATGGACAGAATGCAGAACGATGTCATCCATTCACCCCAGTACAGAGATCTGGGCCTAGATCTATTGTTTTTTTGCTCACCATGCCATTCCTGTTTGGACCCAGCCATATACAAACCATTCTTTACCCTGTTCCCAATAGAAACAGTCCAGCCAAACTGCCACGCCAGGTCCTCCCTGGACTGTAAACAAGCATCCTAGGACCGGTTCTGGTCTTTGAGCCCTCATCAGCCAGAATAGCTTAACTCCAGTGGCATGGAGAGCACGGGTCCCACGTCTGGACATATGCGTCCCACTCGGGGTGACACATGCAAAAAGAACAATTGATGGACAGAATGCAGAACAATGTCATACATTCACCCCAGTACAGAGATCTGGGCCTTGATGCATCATTTTTTTGCTCACCACGCTATTCCAGTTTGGACCCAACCATTTGCAAATCAGTCTTGACTCTACGCCCAATTGGAGCAGCCCAGCACAAACTGCCAAGCCAAGTCCTCCCTGGAATGGAAACAAGCATCCTAGGACAGGTTTCGTGCTTTCAGCCCTCATCAGCCAGGATAGCTTGACTCCAGTGGCATGGAGATCACAGGACCCACGTCTGGGCGTACCCGTCCCACTCGGGGTGACAAATGCAAAAAGAAAAATTGATGGACAGAATGCAGAACAATGTCATACATTCACCCCAGTACGGAGTTCTGGGCCTAGCTCCATCACTTTTTTGCTCACCATACCGTTGCAGTTTTGACCCGGCCAAATGCAAATCAGTCTTTTCCGTGCGTCCAATGGAAACAGTCCAGCCCGAACTGCCAGGCCAGGTCCACCCTGGATTGGAAACAAGCATCCTAGGACCGGTTTCGGGCTTTCAGCCCTTATCAGCCAGGATAGTTTGACTCCAGTGGCATGGAGGGCACGTGACACATGTCTGGGCATACCTGACCCACACGGGTGACAAATGCAAAAAGACCAATTGATGGACAGAATGTAGAACAATGTCATACATTCACCCCAGAGCAGAGATCTGGGCCTAGATCTATCGTTTTTTTTCTCACCATGCCATTTCAGTTTGGACCCAGCCATATGCTAATCAGTTTTGACCCTGCGCCCAATGGGAACAGTCCAGCCCAAACTGCCAGGCCAGGTCCTTTCTTGATCTGGAAACAAGCATCCTAGGACCGGTTTTCGGCTTTCAGCCCTCATCAGCCAGGATAGCGGGACTCCAGTGTCATGGAGAGAATGGGACCCACATCTGGGCATATCCGTCCACCTCGGGGTGACAAATGAAAAAGAATATTTGATGGAAAGAATGCAGAACAATATCATACTTTCACTCCTGTACAGAGATCTGGGCCTTGATGCATCGTTTTTTGCTCACCATGCCATTCCAGTTTGGACCCAGCCATAAGCAAATCAGTCTTGACTCTGCACCCAATTGGAGCAGTCCAGCCCGAACTGCCAGGACAGGTCCTCCCTGAACTGTAAATAATCATCCTAGGACCGGTTTCAGGCTTTCAGCCCTCATTAGCCAGGATAGCTTGAACCCAGTAGCATGGAGAGCATGGGAACCATGTCTGGGCATACCCGTCCCACACGGGGTGAAAAATGCAAAAAGAAAAATTGATGGACAGAATGCAGAACAATGTCATACATTCACGCAGTACAGAGATCTGGGCCTAGCTGCATCGTTTTTTGGATCACCATGCCATTCCAGTTTGGAACCAGCCAAATGCAAATCAGTCTTGACCCTGCGTCCAATGGGAACAGTCCAGCCCGTACTGCCAGTCCAGGTCCTCCCTGGACTGGAAACAAGCATCCTAGGACCGTTTTCGGGCTTTCAGCCCTCATCAGCCAGGATAGGTTGACTACAGTGGCATGGAGAGCACTGGACCCACGTCTGGGCATATCCGTCCCTTTCGGGGTGACAAATGCAAAAAGAACAATTGATGGACAGAATGCAGAACAATGTCATCCATTCACCCCAGTACAGAGATCTGGGCCTAGATATATTGTTTTTTTGCTCACCATGCCATTCCAGTTTGGACCCAACCATAAGCAAATCAGTCTTGACTCTGCGCCCAATTGGAGCAGTCCAGCCCGAACTGCCAGGCCAGGTCCTCTCTGGACTGGAAACACTCATCCTTGGACCGGTTTCAGGCTTTCAGCCCTCATCAGCCAGGATAGCTTGACTCCAGCGGCATGGAGAGCACGGGACCCACGTCTGGGCATACCCATCCCATTAGGGGAGGCAAATGCTAAAAGAACAATTGATGGACAGAATGCAGAACGATGTCATCCATTCACCCCAGTACAGAGATCTGGGCCTAGATATATTGTTTTTTTGCTCACCATGCCATTCCTGTTTGGACCCAGCCATATACAAACCATTCTTTACCCTGTTCCCAATAGAAATAGTCCAGCCAAACTGCCAAGCCAGGTCCTCCCTGGACTGTAAACACGCATCCTAGGACCGGTTCTGGTCTTTGAGCCCTCATCAGCCAGAATAGCTTAACTCCATTGGCATGGAGAGCACGGGTCCCACGTTTGGACATATGCGTCCCACTCGGGGTGACAAATGCAAAAAGAACAATTGATGGACAGAATGCAGAACAATGTCACACATTCACCCCAATACAGAGATCTGGGCTAACCCCGGGCGTAGCACTACGCTTCGCCCACGTAGTGTACGTAGCGCTGCCTGCTTCACACTTTCCGAAGTAGGCGAAGCAGGGCAGTGCTACGCACACGCCGAGGGCGAAGCGTAGCTGCTTGCCACCCGCCACCCACCTCCCGCCTGCCCTCCTTTTAATAATATAAGCAATGAAAAACAAATTAAAGTAAGTCGACTTACCGTAAGCGCGGCGTCTCCGGGGCTCCCTCTTTCTGTTTCTAATTTCTTCTGGCAAATGCGCATGCGCGGACACCCGCGCATGCGCATTTCTCGCGAGAAATGCGCATGCGCGGGCGTCCGCGCATGCGCATTTGCCAGAAGAAATTAGAAACGAAAAAGAGGGAGCCCCGGAGACGCCGCGCTTACGGTAAGTCGCTTTACTTTAATTTATTTTATATTGCTGATATTATTTAAAAGAAGGGCGGGCGGGAGGTGGGTGGCACGTAGTGGGGCTACGCGAAGCGCGTAGTGTGCGTAGATTTGGGCACACTACGTGCTGCTTCACGTAGCCCCACTACGCCCACTACGCCCACCCTTAATCTGGGCCTTGATGCATCATTTTTTTGCTCACCATGCTATTCCAGTTTGGACCCAACCATTTGCAAATCAGTCTTGACTCTACGCCCAATTGGAGCAGCCCAGCCCAAACTTCCAAGCCAGGTCCTCCCTGGAATGGAAACAAGCATCCTAGGACAGGTTTCGGGCTTTCAGCCCTCATCAGCCAGGATAGCTTGACTCCAGTGGCATGGAGATCACAGGACCCACGTCTGGGCGTACCCGTCCCACTCGGGGTGACAAATGCAAAAAGAAAAATTGATGGACAGAATGCAGAACAATGTCATACATTCACCCCAGTACGGAGTTCTGGGCCTAGCTCCATCATTTTTTTGCTCACCATACCGTAGCAGTTTGGACCCGGCCAAATCCAAATCAGTCTTTTCCGTGCGTCCAATGGAAACAGTCCAGCCCGAACTGCCAGGCCAGGTCCTCCCTGGATTGGAAACAAGCATCCTAGGACCGGTTTCGGGCTTTCAGCCCTTATCAGCCAGGATAGCTTGACTCCAGTGGCATGGAGGGCACGTGACCCACGTCTGGGCATACCTGACCCACACGGGTGACAAATGCAAAAAGAACAATTGATGGACAGAATGCAGAACAATGTCATACATTCACCCCAGTGCAGAGATCTGGGCCTAGATCTATCGGTTTTTTTCTCACCATGCCATTTCAGTTTGGACCCAGCCATATGCAAAGCAGTCTTGACCCTGCGCCCAATGGGAACAGTCAAGCCCGAACTGACAGGCCAGGTGCTCCCTGGACTGGAAACAAGCATCCTAGGACCGGTTTTAGGCTTTCAGCCCTCATCAGACATGATAGCTTGACTCCACTGGTATGGAGAGCACGGGACCCACATCTGGGCATACCTGTCCCATTAGGGATGACAAATGCAAAAAGAATAATTGATGGACAGAATGCAGAACAATGTCAATCATTCACCTCAGTACAGATATCTGGGCCTATTTCCATCGTTTTTTTGCTCACCATGCCAATCCAGTTTGGACCCAGCCATATGCAAATCAGTCTTGACCCTCGCCCAGTGGGAACAGTCGAGCCCGAACTACCAGTCCAGGTCCTCCTTGGACTGGAAAGAAGCATCCTAAGACTTGTTTCGAGATTTCATTCCTCATCAGCCAGGATAGCTTGATCCAGTGGCATTGAGAGCACGGGACCCACGGCTGGGAATACCCGTCCCACTCGGGATGACAAATGCAAAAAGAACAATTGATGGACAGAATGCAGAACAATGTCATACATTCACCCCAGTACAGCGATCTGGGCCTGGATCTATCGTTTTTTTGCTCACCATTCCATTCTAGTTTGGATCCAGCCATATCCAAATCAGTGTTGAACTGCATCCATTGGGAACAGTCCAGCCCAAACTGCCAGGCCAGGTCCTCCCTGGACTGGAAACAAGCATCCTAGGACCGGTTTCCGGCTTTCAGCCCTCATCAGCCAGGATAGCGTGACTCCAGTGTCATGGAAAGAACGGGACCCACGTCTGGGCATATCCGTCCACCTCGGGGTGACAAATGAAAAAGAATATTTGATGGAAAGAATGCAGAACAATGTCATACTTTCACCCCTGTACAGAGATCTGGGCCTTGATGCATCGTTTTTTGCTCACCATGCCATTCCAGTTTGGACCCAGCCATAAGCATATCAGTCTTGACTCTGCACCCACTTGGAGCAGTCCAGCCCGAACTGCCAGGCCAGGTACTCCCTGGACTGGAAACACTCATCCTAGGACCGGTTTCCGGCTTTCAGCCCTCATCAGCCAGGATAGCTTGAACCCAGTAGCATGGAGAGCAAGGGAACCATGTCTGGGCATACTCGTCCCACACGGGGTGAAAAATGCAAAAAGAAAAATTGATGGACAGAATGCAGAACAATGTCATACATTCACCCAGTACAGAGATCTGGGCCTAGCTGCATCGTTTTTTGGATCACCATGCCATTCCAGTTTGGAACCAGCCAAATGCAAATCAATCTTGACCCTGCGTCAGATGGGAACTGTCCAGCCCGTACTGCCTGTCCAGGTCCTCCATGGACTGGAAACAAGCATCCTAGGACCGTTTTCGGGCTTTCAGCCCTCATCAGCCAGGATAGGTTGACTACAGTGGCATGGAGAGCACTGGACCCACGTCTGGGCATATCCGTCCCATTAGGGGTGGCAAATGCTAAAAGAACAATTGATGGACAGAATGCAGAACAATGTCATACATTCACCCCAGTACAGAGATCTGGGCCTTGATGCATCGTTTTTTGCTCACCATGCCATTCCAGTTTGTACCCAACCATAAGCAAATCAGTCTTGACTCTGCGCCCAATTGAAGCAGTCCAGCCCGAACTGCCAGACCAGGTCCTCCCTGGACTGGAAACACTCATCCTAGGACCGGTTTCAGGCTTTCAGCCCTCATCAGCCAGGATAGCTTGACTCCAGCGGCATGGAGAGCACGGGACCCACGTCTGGGCATACCCATCCCATTAGGGGTGGCAAATGCTAAAAGAACAATTGATGGACAGAATGCAGAACGATGTCATCCATTCACCCCAGTACAGAGATCTGGGCCTAGATCTATTGTTTTTTTGCTCACCATGCCATTCCTGTTTGGACCCAGCCATATACAAACCATTCTTTACCCTGTTCCCAATAGAAACAGTCCAGCCAAACTGCCACGCCAGGTCCTCCCTGGACTGTAAACAAGCATCCTAGGACCGGTTCTGGTCTTTGAGCCCTCATCAGCCAGAATAGCTTAACTCCAGTGGCATGGAGAGCACGGGTCCCACGTCTGGACATATGCGTCCCACTCGGGGTGACACATGCAAAAAGAACAATTGATGGACAGAATGCAGAACAATGTGATACATTCACCCCAGTACAGAGATCTGGGCCTTGATGCATCATTTTTTTGCTCACCACGCTATTCCAGTTTGGACCCAACCATTTGCAAATCAGTCTTGACTCTACGCCCAATTGGAGCAGCCCAGCCCAAACTGCCAAGCCAAGTCCTCCCTGGAATGGAAACAAGCATCCTAGGACAGGTTTCGTGCTTTCAGCCCTCATCAGCCAGGATAGCTTGACTCCAGTGGCATGGAGATCACAGGACCCACGTCTGGGCGTACCCGTCCCACTCGGGGTGACAAATGCAAAAAGAAAAATTGATGGACAGAATGCAGAACAATGTCATACATTCACCCCAGTACGGAGTTCTGGGCCTAGCTCCATCACTTTTTTGCTCACCATACCGTTGCAGTTTGGACCCGGCCAAATGCAAATCAGTCTTTTCCGTGCGTCCAATGGAAACAGTCCAGCCCGAACTGCCAGGCCAGTTCCACCCTGGATTGGGAACAAGCATCCTAGGACCGGTTTCGGGCTTTCAGCCCTTATCAGCCAGGATAGTTTGACTCCAGTTGCATGGAGGGCACGTGACACATGTCTGGGCATACCTGACCCACACGGGTGACAAATGCAAAAAGACCAATTGATGGACAGAATGTAGAACAATGTCATACATTCACCCCAGAGCAGAGATCTGGGCCTAGATCTATCGTTTTTTTTCTCACCATGCCATTTCAGTTTGGACCCAGCCATATGCTAATCAGTTTTGACCCTGCACCCAATGGGAACAGTCCAGCCCAAACTGCCAGGCCAGGTCCTTTCTTGATCTGGAAACAAGCATCCTAGGACCGGTTTTCGGCTTTCAGCCCTCATCAGCCAGGATAGCGGGACTCCAGTGTCATGGAGAGAATGGGACCCACATCTGGGCATATCCGTCCACCTCGGGGTGACAAATGAAAAAGAATATTTGATGGAAAGAATGCAGAACAATATCATACTTTCACTCCTGTACAGAGATCTGGGCCTTGATGCATCGTTTTTTGCTCACCATGCCATTCCAGTTTGGACCCAGCCATAAGCAAATCAGTCTTGACTCTGCACCCAATTGGAGCAGTCCAGCCCGAACTGCCAGGACAGGTCCTCCCTGAACTGTAAATAATCATCCTAGGACCGGTTTCAGGCTTTCAGCCCTCATTAGCCAGGATAGCTTGAACCCAGTAGCATGGAGAGCATGGGAACCATGTCTGGGCATACCCGTCCCACACGGGGTGAAAAATGCAAAAAGAAAAATTGATGGACAGAATGCAGAACAATGTCATACATTCACGCAGTACAGAGATCTGGGCCTAGCTGCATCGTTTTTTGGATCACCATGCCATTCCAGTTTGGAACCAGCCAAATGCAAATCAGTCTTGACCCTGCGTCCAATGGGAACAGTCCAGCCCGTACTGCCAGTCCAGGTCCTCCCTGGACTGGAAACAAGCATCCTAGGACCGTTTTCGGGCTTTCAGCCCTCATCAGCCAGGATAGGTTGACTACAGTGGCATGGAGAGCACTGGACCCACGTCTGGGCATATCCGTCCCTTTCGGGGTGACAAATGCAAAAAGAACAATTGATGGACAGAATGCAGAACAATGTCATACATTCACCCCAGTACAGAGATCTGGGCCTTGATGCATCGTTTTTTGCTCACCATGCCATTCCAGTTTGGACCCAACCATAAGCAAATCAGTCTTGACTCTGCGCCCAATTGGAGCAGTCCAGCCCGAACTGCCAGGCCAGGTCCTCCTTGGACTGGAAACACTCATTCTAGGACCGTTTTCAGGCTTTCAGCCCTCATCAGCCAGGATAGCTTGACTCCGGCGGCATGGAGAGCACGGGACCCACGTCTGGGCATACCCATCCCATTAGGGGTGGCAAATGCTAAAAGAACAATTGATGGACAGAATGCAGAACGATGTCATCCATTCACCCCAGTACAGAGATCTGGGCCTAGATCTATTATTTTTTTGCCCACCATGCCATTCCTGTTTGGACCCAGCCATATACAAACCATTCTTTACCCTGTTCCCAATAGAAACAGTCCAGCGAAACTGCCACGCCAGGTCCTCCCTGGACTGTAAACAAGTATCCTAGGACCGGTTCTGGTCTTTGAGCCCTCATCAGCAGGAATAGCTTAACTCCAGTGGCATGGAGAGCACGGGTCCCACGTCTGGACATATGCGTCCCACTCAGGTTGTCACAAATCCAAAAATAACAATTGATGGACAGAATGCAGAACAATGTCATACATTCACCCCAGTACAGAGATCTGGGCCTTGATGCATCATTTTTTTGCTCACCATGCTATTCCAGTTTGGACCCAACCATTTGCAAATCAGTCTTGACTCTACGCCCAATTGGAGCAGCCCAGCCCAAACTGCCAAGCCAGGTCCTCCCTGGAATGGAAACAAGCATCCTAGGACAGGTTTCGTGCTTTCAGCCCTCATCAGCCAGGATAGCTTGACTCCAGTGGCATGGAGATCACAGGACCCACGTCTGGGCGTACCTGTCCCACTCGGGGTGACAAATGCAAAAAGAAAAATTGATGGACAGAATGCAGACCAATGTCATACATTCACCCCAGTACGGAGTTCTGGCCCTAGCTCCATCACTTTTTTGCTCACCATACCGTTTTAGTTTGGACCCGGCCAAATGCAAATCAGTCTTTTCCGTGCGTCCAATGGAAACAGTCCAGCCCGAACTGCCAGGCCAGGTCCTCCCTGGATTGGAAACAAGCATCCTAGGACCGGTTTAGGGCTTTCAGCCCTTATCAGCCAGGATAGCTTGACTCCAGTGGCAGGGAGGGCACGTGACCCACGTCTGGGCATACCTGACCCACACGGGTGACAAATGCAAAAAGAACAATTGATGGACAGAATGTAGAACAATGTCATACATTCACCCCAGTGCAGAGATCTGGGCCTAGATCTATCGTTTTTTTTCTCACCATGCCATTTCAGTTTGGACCCAGCCATATGCTAATCAGTTTTGACCCTGCGCCCAATGGGAACAGTCCAGCCCAAACTGCCAGGCTAGGTTTTCCTTGGACTGGAAACAAGCATCCTTGGACAGGTTTCGGGCTTTTAGCCCTCATCAGCCAGGACAGCTTGCTCCAGTTGCATTGAGAACACGGGACCCACGTCTGGGCATATCCGTACACTTCAGGGTGAGAAATTCAAAAAGAATAATTGATTGACAGAATGCAGAACAATGTCATACATTCACCCCAGTGCAGAGATCTGGGCCTTGATGCATCGTTTTTTTGCTCACCATGCCATTCCAGTTTGGACCTAGCCATAAGCAAATCAGTCTTGACTCTGCTCCCAATAGGAGCAGTCCAGCACGAACTGCCAGGCCAGGTCCTCCCTAGACTGGAAACAATCATCCTTGGACTGTTTTCAGGCTTTCAGCCCTCATCAGCCAGGATAGCTTGAACCCAGTAGCATGGAGCGCATGGGACCCATGTCTGGGCATACCCGTCCCACTCGGGGTGAAAAATGCAAAAAGAACAATTGATGGACAGAATGCAGAACAATGTCATACATTCACCCCTGTGCAGAGACCTGGGCCTAGATCCATCGTTTTTTTGATCACCATGCCATTCCAGTTTGGAATTAGCCAAATGAAAATCAGTCTTGACCCTGCGTCCAATGGGAACAGTCCAGCCCGAACTGCCAGGCCAGGTCCTCCCTAGACTGGAAACAATCATCCTTGGACTGTTTTCAGGCTTTCAGCCCTCATCAGCCAGGATAGCTTGAACCCAGTAGCATGGAGCGCATGGGACCCATGTCTGGGCATACCCGTCCCACTCGGGGTGACAAATGCAGAAAGAAAAATTGATGGACAGAATGCAGAACAATGTCATACATTCACCCCAGTACAGAGATCTGGGCCTAGATCCATTGTTTTTTTGCTCACCATGCCATTCTAGTTTGGACACAGCCATATGCAAATCAGTCTTGACCCTGCACCTAATGTGAACAGTCCAGCCCCAACTTCCAGGCCAGGTCCTCCCTGGACTGTAAACAAGCATCCTAGGACCGGTTTCATACTTTCAGCCCTCATCAGCAAGGATAGCTTCACTCTAGTGGCATGGTGAGCTTGGGGCCCACTTCTTGGCATACCCGTTCCACTCAGAGTGACAAATGCAAAAAGAACTATTGATGGATAAAATGCAGAACAATGTCATACATTCACCCCAGTACAGAGATCTGGGCCTAGATCCACAATTTTTTGCTCACCATGCCATTCCAGTTTGGACCCAGCCTTATGCAAAGCAGTCTTGACCCTGCGCCCAATGGGAACAGTCAAGCCCGAACTGACAGGTCAGGTGCTCCCTGGACTGGAAACAAGCATCCTAGGACCGGTTTTAGGCTTTCAGCCCTCATCAGACATGATAGCTTGACTCCACTGGTATGGAGAGCACGGGACCCACATCTGGGCATACCTGTCCCATTAGGGATGACAAATGCAAAAAGAACAATTGATGGACAGAATGCAGAACAATGTCAATCATTCACCTCAGTACAGATATCTGGGCCTATTTCCATCGTTTTTTTGCTCACCATGCCAATCCAGTTTGGACCCAGCCATATGCAAATCAGTCTTGACCCTCGCCCAGTGGGAACAGTCGAGCCCGAACTACCAGTCCAGGTCCTCCTTGGACTGGAAAGAATCATCCTAAGACTTGTTTCGAGCTTTCATTCCTCATCAGCCAGGATAGCTTGATCCAGTGGCATGGAGAGCACGGGACCCACGGCTGGGCATACCCGTCCCACTCGGGATGACAAATGCAAAAAGAACAATTGATGGACAGAATGCAGAACAATGTCATACATTCACCCCAGTACAGCGATCTGGGCCTGGATCTCTCGTTTTTTTGCTCACCATTCCATTCCAGTTTGGATCCAGCCATATCCAAATCAGTGTTGAACTGCATCCATTGGGAACAGTCCAGCCCAAACTGCCAGGCCAGGCCAGGTCCTCCCTGGACTGGAAACAAGCATCCTAGGACCGGTTTCCGGCTTTCAGCCCTCATCAGCCAGGATAGCGTGACTCCAGTGTCATGGAGAGCACAGGACCCATGCCTGGGCATACCGGTCCCACACGGGACGACAAATGCAAAAAGAACAATTGATGGACAGAATGCAGAACAATGTCATATATTCACCCCAGTACAGAGATCTGGGCCTAGATCCATCATTTTTTTGCTCACCATGCCATTCCAGTTTGGACCCAGCCATATGCAAATCAGTCTTGACCCTGCGCCCAATGTGAACAGTCGAGCCCGAACTGCCATGCCAGGTCCTCCTTGGACAGTAGGACCGTAGGACCTACTACATAGTAGGACATAATCTGTACTAAGTATAGCTAGAAAAGTTATCGTAGACAGTTAAGAGCTGTTACCACATTAATATGATTAGGGTCAAAAATATTATTTTAGAAATTTATTAGAATAAGATCTTTCCCTCCCTTCTTGCTAACCCATAAGATCTGGGTATGAGGTTCCACTGATACTACTTTTTTTTTAAGCCTTATAGGAGTTTTAATAGAGATGAGATTTAGTTTTTTGTTTTTAAGGAATCTCAAATCTGGGTCCAAGTACCTGACTCCCAGATCAAACCCATGCTAACCAGATGTGCAAGCCCTCTGGACTCAGTATCTGGCCTACAGCCAGAATTTGGACCAAGGCTTTCCCCACAAATAATAGCAGTGCATACTTGTGGCCAATTACAATGGTCTCTAGGCATGGTAGCTGGCTTTTTTCTGCTTTGCCTGGCCCTCTGCCCAACAAAAAAGTCATTCACGTAGGCTGTATGAAACTTTTGGCCATTTACAATATGTTCTGGATGTAGGGTCTGATGTTTGGCAAAGACATGCCCCCAGCACAGCTGTTGACACAGCTCCGTGTGCAACATTATTATGATTTTTTGTGTCATTTTCTCAGGCTCCTTAACCCCTCCCCTGCTTATGACGGAACCAATCCGTCATGAGCCACGGTCGCCGTGTGCTCATGACGGAGTGGTTCCGTCATGCCGTTGGCGGCCGGTCCGCCCACGTGGCGCTTATTCCCCGCCTGTGCGGGCGATTAGCGCAGTGGGCGGAGTCATGATGGAACCACTCCGTCATGAGCACAGCTCAACCGTGGCTCATGACGGAGTGGCTCCGTCATGAGCACAGCGCCACCATGCTGCCCCCAAACCCCCCCCAGCGCTGCGGCGGAATTCCCACCGCAGCGAAGGGGTTAAATCAAGAAGAAACAGCTCCGCACACTAGCCAGTACCATGCTACTTTACAAAGCTTGTTATTTCTTTAAATCAGGAAAAGAGGCTTCTATGTACAATACCTTGCTAACATTAGCCCCCTTCGCATTCAAGAAAGCTGCACATGTCGTTCCAATGACCAGCATGCTTTGGGACAAAGTCTGACATATGGCCTGGCACTAAGCTGAGGACACTTCTCGACAGAGATTGTTGTAGACATCTGTTTTAAGATCATTCATTCTAGAGACTTACGTACTATGAAAGCATCCTTTACCCTATCCCATTCCACACAAACATGCAGAATACTCCTTTACCAGGGTATGCAGCCTCATGGCAAGGAACATGGCCTATGGCCAGGTCCTTTGTCCATCCTTAGTGCCACTCAAACCAGAAACATATGATATTTGCCCTGCACAATGCACTGTAGGTTCAGAGTTCTTCACTCAAGTCTGCACCAACCACAAAACTAGTGAATGATGTAGTTCATAGTCTTCAGCTGTGTTTAGCCAGCCTTTGTCTTCAGCCATGTGAATTGTGCCCAAAGTATGGTTAACACTGCATCCAATTCAAGTGCTCACAAAGCCTTTGAGTCACAGTGTTTTGGTGGATGCACAGTAGTGCGTTGGGTTTTAAAAATCTTTTTCGGGATTCTCAAACTTTATGTATACAGATTTGGCTATTTAATCTCAGATTCATAGATCAAGCGTCATGAGCAATCATGTAGATAACCACATCTATGCAATATCAGTGCTTTTTAGATTGTGTATCAAAATATATACTTTCACAGCGTTTTTTAAAGTCAGGTTTTAGAAATTTTTAAACATGTTCAAATTTTAATAGAAAAAGATGCTTACCCTTAAAGAGTTTCAGGGAATTGTTTTTTTTTTACAATAAACTATTCTCTACTCCCTTGTTTTTCAGTTGAGAGCTGTCAGGCATTGTCACAGGGCATACACATGGCCCTTTATACCTATCTTGCTCTATATTACATCTGGCCCTGGACAGGTGGGACATTGCCTCTATCTTGGCATTCCATTCAATTTCCTGAGTAGTTAACTTGATAAATTGACCAAACTATGATTGAAACCTGCAGATATTTGCAGAACTACCTGCTGACCATAGGAACATCTATGTACATCAGTAAAAACAACTCAAGGGAGAACCCTACGAATGCTAATGGATTGCATCTTAACCATGGCTCACCAAGCGAATAGACTCTGAGGAATTACCTTTTTCATAGCAAACACAACAAGATAATGGACGGAGTGCTAAAACATTTAAACCACGCAGCCCCAGTCAAGATATCTGGGTTTAAGCCATCATTCTTTTGCTCACTATGCCACCCCTGTGTGTACCAAGCCATATGCAAATTAGTCTTGACCCTGATCCTCATGGGATCAGTCTAGCCCAAATTGCCAGGTCAGGTCCTCCCTGGACCGGAAATAAGCATTCTGGGACTGAATTCAGGGTCAAGACTGATTTGCATATGGCTGGGTTTAAACTGGAAAAGCATGGGTTGCAAAACAAATTATGGATTAAAACACTGATCTCTATACTGAGTGAATGGTTGGCATTGATCAGCATTCTGTCCAACAATTGTTCTTTTGGAATTGCCTTCTTACCAACACACATTCTAAGATACGTTTTCAATCATTTAGGCTTCTGGCTGGCGGAACAAGCTACAATATCCCTCATCCTATCTCATCTTGACTATGCAAGTCGACTATGCTTGTGGCCCGTCAGTTTCTCCTCCAGAAAAATAAAGTAATCAAAAACACAACTAGAAGTCAATCAATAACCACATCTCCTCTGCTCTCTAAGTAATTTTCACATGGGTGTCTGTCTGAAACATGCAATATCTGTCCAAAATATTGTCCACCCATTTACTAGGCCCTTTACTTGTCCTTGCCTCATGCAAGGTAACACAAGGCAACGCAAAGGCTTTAGTAAGATTCACAAAGCCATGCAAGTGGCTATTTTTGCCTCCTTGCATGACTGTATAAAGAAATGTAATGCAAAGCAGCAGCTTGTTCTACGTTGTGTTACATTTTGTTGTGGTAGGTGTTCAATGGGTGGAGCATGGGTGTTCCCGTGCATCCACCCATGATTTTGATACAATACAAGATTTCCTAAAAGGTAGTAAGCCTGGGATTGCTCCAAAATCCTGCACCTGGAAAACTACTGTTATTTATGAGCCTTATTTCTTCTCTCCATGTGTGCTGCAGTGCACATAGAAAGAGGAAAAAACCTCTAAGGATTTTTTTTGTGCAGGAAGGCATTCCTACCCTAACAAAATCAGTTTTGCTTCTGAAAGCGTAAGGGTGCCTGTGTTGGAACTAAATAGACTCAAGTTTGCCAGGGCAGGTAGAGAGCTGAAGTGTGTCATGTCTTAATAGATATGTCCCTGTTCATCTCTCTTCTGTTCGTGCAAGTCAGGACAGCAAATTTGCTTTTTGCCTTGCACTTCTTGACCTTTTAGGAAATATGCCCTACTGCTTCTATAAGCAACAAGAGCAAATTATAGACTGAATGCAGAACAATGCAGACATTCACCCCCAGTCACACAGATCTGGGATTAATCCATTGTTTGTTACGAGCACTACAGTCACTTCACCTTGAAACCACGGCACAGGTGAGATTCACAGATGATGGTGATCTGACAGAGGAGTTCCAATGCCGGGGAGGGGTGTGGCAAGGCTGCATCCTGGCACCTTTTTTATTTACGCTCTACGTAAATGGGCTAGATAAAGCACTGGGAGGGCTGGAGGCAGACTGCCCTTGTATAGGGAAGAGAAGCATACCAGTCCTCCTATATGCAGATGATGCAGTCCTTTTGGCCCGCACAGGAAGGAGCCTGCAGTTGCTCATCAATGGGTTTGTCAGGTTCATGGCCGACTTAGACTTAGTGCCCAATTTATCCAAATCTTATGTCATGGAAGTAGGTAAAAAACCGGCCAAGAACTATAGCTTCTCAATAGGTACCCATACACTGGAAAAAGTAAAAACTTTTAATTACCTGGGGATTGTTTTTGATCAAGATCTCAGTTTTAAACCCCTAGTAAGCCTTAAATGCAGTCAACTTCCGAGTGCTGTGGGATCTATTATGAATTACGCAACAAGATTGGGTCTCTGGTCCCCGCACGAAATTACCCATTTATATAGCTCAGTATGCTGCTCAAAGACCCTTTATGGAAGCGAGGTTTGGGGCTTTCGTGACATGGGAAACATTCAAAAAGAAGAAGATAAATTTCTAAAAAGGCTCCTGCAGGTGCCCACAAGCGTCTCTTCGTATGTTGCCCACGAGGAACTTGGCATAGACTATCTTACTGATCAGGCTGCCTCTAATCCAATCTCCTGTTGGGTAAAAATATGGACTAACCCTGAGGCAACCCTGAGTAGATTAATCATACAGGATTGCATGAAAGGGGATAAGTGGTTTAGAATAGCATGGTTAAGATATGTAAGGGATGCTCTTACCACGCTGGGTCACGAAAAATGCTTTAATGACCCAAGCACGCTGGCCAATAGAGACAAGGGTAGCATAAAGAAAGCATGTAGGCAGTACCTGGCTAGGACCAGAGAGGCAACAGAAGGGTCAAAAAGTACAGTGAGATCACACCAGCTCATTAAAATTAAGCCGGGCATGGAATTCTATTTGGCCAACATGTACAATAGACATGATAGATTTCTAATGTCTAGATTTAGATTAGACTTGCTGCACCACATTCTGGCCGTCCCAGCAGGTTTTGTACATGATGTAAGCTCAAAAGGGTGCTGCGGCTGCGATCTTAGATCTCCGCAAGACACCCTGCATTTTGTCTTACTGTGTCCCTATTTTGCTTACCCACGCTCACTGTTTTTAAAAACAATACTGAAAAGAGCCAATATTGGACAGGCCAAAGTGGCCCTTTTATTTCTCAAGCTTGCCGCTGATCCTTTTACATTGTTCAGCATGGTACACTTCTTGCGCCTGGCAGTCAAGCTGAGAAAAACCAGGGGAGAGTAGTAATTGGGTTGACCGCATCAAAAAGGAGCAGTAATAAAAGAATTAAAAACCCTGAAATGAATCGAGCACAAGTGTACAGCTTTTCCGTTTAAGGATGACATCGATTGTTAGCTTTTAAGATGCTTGTTTTAAAATGAATTATTTATTAATGTATGGAATACTGTGTTTTTGAAGGCCCGATTGTAAATTATGTATCTTTTATGGCTATTTTTTAATATCCAAATAAAGATTATTTGAAATTGAAATCCATTGTTCTTTTGCTTGCCACGCCATGGTGATTAAGCATATAAAAGAAAATTAATACAAAGAGGAAACCTATAAATCGTGGATTAAGTGACATTACACTCACATATTGCACACATTACACTGGCTTAATAAAAGAAATTCCACAGGCTTATAGACAAACCTTTTCCTCTAGATTGAGATCCAAGCTGACTATTCCACATACAGGAAGGAAATCCTTCTCTTTTCAAGAAGCAGCATTTTGTAAATGTCTGCATACAATAGCATGACACATCCAAAACCAAGTGGAATTCAGAAAGTCATTGAAAATGTGTCTCTTCTCAAGAAGATCCATGAGTACACAGAACCAATTGTTATTTGAAGGGATGTGGACTACACAGAATTCAGGAACAAAGCAATCTGGAACTGGATCAAATAACCCAAATATTAATAGGCAGAAGCACATATGTAATTACTGTTGACTCTCCGTAGCTCTACTCCACATTTAAGTCAAGCTATACCTTCAAAATAACAACATAAGAGCAGTATAAACCATAACAGTGCAACACAAACATACTTCTCAGATAGCCACACTGCATTAATGTTCTTTGTCCCTATCCATACACTAGGCTTTAATTACCTGAGGATATTAGCGTTTTCTCCTTCACAACACAGCAAGGTGCATTGAGAAAAACAGGAGGAAATTACAAATGTTGTCTACACACATGATATCAAACATTTCTAAAGTAACATACATGAAAGAAAAAAGATTTAATTAATCAGCAAGTGCACTGTAGTGCTTTGACCTGGTTGTGAAGTGCTTTATTATTTTGGCTCTAATACAGTACAGTACAATACTAGTATGACCAAAATTTACAGGATCATATTTATTTGAATTCAGGTAGTCTGACCATCTTTGTGTACCAATGCCTTATAGCATAGCTTGTGATTGGTGTTAGAGTCTGACTGACTGATTAGAAAAATCATTGCACAAAGCACTTGCTCTCTGAAAACTCTGTTCACTGCTAGATCAGCATTCAAAGTCCTCTCAAATGAGCTGAGCAGTTACGAGATAAACCATACACCCTCCACACACACATACACACACACGCATACACACTCACACACACACACATACACACTCAGAACGAAGATTCTTTGTTGAAAAAGCAAAGCAACATCTTTTTATATTATAATCTGATTACAAGTAATGCAGAATTTCATGTGGAGATTCCAGGCAACTAAATGTACTGTTACTAGAAAGGAACAACTCAGCAACCTGGTGATCGATGCCAGATCGCTATGCAAACACACCACTGAAGTCTGGGCCTCCATTTCCTCCCTAACTGAAACTAGCTCAACCTTGCATCGGCCCCTGAGATCACGACTGCTATCCCCATTAGCTACAAGATGAAACACTGCAAATGTACCAACAGACACGGAGGTGACATCACCATCATACACAAGGAATTGATCACCTGCAACACTACCAATGACATAAGCACCATCAAAGGCACCCTCACTTAATGACTGCAAGGACCACACACTGACCTCAGTAATGCCATTGATGAATTCATCACCCCACTTGCCACTGAATCTGAACACATCTTCCTGGGAGACCTCAACGTCCATCTGGACAACCCCACTGATGCCAACTTCACTGACCTACTGAAAAGACTGGTCGTGGCTCGCCAACTTACCCATGCGGTTGCTCGTGGGCGCGGCCATCTTGTTTTCACTCTTCTCACGGTGCATGATCGCGAGAAGAAAGACGTAATCGCGCGACCAGTGACATTACTGCGGACGCGAACTATCATGAGACAGCGCAAATGGCTACCAAAAATCCAACATCTCGTGGAGAACGCAACCGGATCGGGAAAACTTGTCGGCGAACGCGGGGATTCAGGTACGGCGATCGTGCGCGCGAGAGAATGTATTATTTTACAGCGCGAGCAAGAAACAAATTATCGCTAAGCTGCAGAATGCGGAAATTTTGACATTTTCGCGCTCTCCGCGGAACGCGAAAATGTCAAATTATCGCAATTTCCGCGAGCGGAACGGAAATTTAGCCCATGCCTACTAACCTGGTCAGATCACTCCATCGTACACTTCCCCCCTCACTGGACCTCCCCACACCACCCCCAACCACCACAGTGCCCCTCCACAGCTGGACCAAGTTCACTCGGCACCAATTGACTGATGGCCTCAGTATCGCACAGCTCAATGTCACCACAGACTTAAACCAAGCAGTAGAGAATTTCAGTGCCTGGATCATCAGCACTACCGACCTAGTCGATCACACCAGAAGAACCAAAATACAAAGATCCACTAAATGAGCCAGCTGGTGCACTCCAGAACTCAACACATTGAAGGGCATATGCAAATAACATGAAAGAAGATGGCACACCAGCAGGGACCACAGTGACCGAGCACCTTTGAAGTCCACCCCACAACAACTACCACTGCCTGCTCAAAACTATAAAAAAAGGAGGCCCTGGCACACCAAATCAGGACCAGCAATCACCAAACCAAGGATCTCTTCACCATCGATAGAGAGTTCACCTGCATTTCAGCCACCAAAACTCAATCCCCATCTTGCAGTAACTCTGCAAAGCTCTTTCCAACCACTTCCACAACAAAATAGATACTGTCTATGCAAACGTCAATTCCCAACCCACCGACCTCTTCAACATCCTATTTACCAACAGCGCTGACCACCCGCTCTCTGCATGGGAATAACCCAGTACACCAACCACTATTACTCATCAACTCTGGAACATCCACTGACCCATGCCCCCACTGTCATTTCAAACTTAGAACAGATGAGATCAGACTCCAGCTCACCACCATCCTCAACACCTCATCATGACCGCCACCTTACCCAATGCCTTGAAACACGGAGAAGGGAGGCCACCTGACTTCTGCATTCTATTCTACAGAGGATAATCTGTTGCTCTGATCCTGCTTGACCTCTCCGCAGCCTTCGACATCGTCAACTGCACCAGATCAGAATCACAGATGACCCACTCAGAGGTATGGTATCCTTTTTCACGGGGCACACCCAGAGAATCCGTCTCCCTCCCTTCACCTAACAGCCCCCTCATACCATCTGCGGCATCCCTCAAGGCTCATCCCTCAGTCCAACCCTTTTCAACATCTACATAACACTCACATACATCGCAAGCACCCACATTATCAACATCATCTCCTACACCTAGACCAACTTCCACAACTGTATGAAGAACATCTCAGCCTGGATGAAGAACAACAAGTTCAGATTTTTGACAGACCCACTGCTCTCTGGAAAATCTCCTGATGGCCATCAGAACTCGGACCCACCCCCACTCTGAAAGACCATTCCAACGAACTCATCATCATCCTGGACAGCGAACTTTCCATGAAACGTCAGGTCAACGCTGTCTCCCTATTCTGCTTCCACACTCTTCACATGTCCCACAAAGTTTTCAATTTGCTCCCCATCAGCACCAGGAAAACAAAGATGCAGGCCCTTATCACCAGTAGGCTGGAGTATGGCAATGCACTTTATGAAGGCACCACCATCAAGTTCATGAAAAGACTCCAGATGATCCAGAACACAGCAGCTAGACTGATCCTCAATCTGCTCAAGAGGAGTCACATCACCCAGCACCTGAAGGACCTCCACTGGGTCCCCATACAGAAGAGATGCTGATTCAAACTCTTGTCCCACACCAACAAAGTTCTCTATGACAAAGGACCTGCAAACAAGAAACACCGCCTGAATGTCCACTGACCCTGTGGGAATCTCTGCTCACCTAACCCTTGCACAGATACCTAGAATCCACAATTGCCACTCCAGAGGATGCTCCTTTTCTCACCTCAACGTCAAGTCCTGGAATGCCCTACTCCTACCCCTCCTCTTCAGCACTTCACCCTCAATGACCCATTTTAGGAAGGGACTCAAGACCTAGCTCTTTGATTCAAAATGATACCCCCAGTACAGCACCTAGATACCCTCTCAGGTGACAAGCCACACTAAATACATACAACTTGATTGATTGAGTAATAATATTTGTGAGGCATTCCTCCAACTATGAGACAAACGTCTCAGAGTGGCGAATACCTCTGCAGATCTGGTATTACTGGTTGTAATTCCATATGGTATGCCCTTTTCCAAGGGGATTAACATGCACATTTGCCAAATGATATAAAGAGTTGATAAATGGCTTGGGTTGTGCTTGTGTGAGGATGTGGAATGGAGAGTGTTAGGAGTGTAGGAGAGGAAAGAAAAAGAAGAATCATGGCAGGTAGAAAAACTGTATCCTTCACCCTTTCATGAAAATGTTGTAAGGCATGACCTTGGGATGGTTCTGTTGCATTAACACCCCTCAAATTGATTTACTGGCTCAACACCGAGTCAGTGATTCAACACCCAGTAAAAAATGGGTGTGGAAACACCGGGGTATGAGTGATTGGACATATCCGTATTACACCAGCACTACCACTGTGTACAAATCCTAATTGGGGTTTTTGTGTCAAAGTGAAAACCTGCCTCTCCATACTGACTCTAAAAAGAGTAAAGGGCTTTGAAGTAGTCCAAACTTATATTATAACTCTTCTCCTCACACATATTTTTTTCTAGATATTTCACACTTCTTTCATAGTGTTTTTTTCAAGTCAGGTTTTAGATTTTTTTTTAACATGTTCAAATTTTAATAGAAAAAGATGCTTACACTTAAAGAGTTTCAGTGAATTGTGTTTTTTTCACAATAAACTACACTCTACTCCCTTGTTTTTCAGTTGCAACCTGTCAGGCATTGTCACAGGGCATAAACATTGGCATAGCCCGTCACACATTTCTTGCTCTACATGGCATCTGGCCATGGACAGGTGGAACATTGCCTCTATCTTTGCATTGCATACAATTTCCTGAGTAGTTAACTTGACAAATTGGCATGTCCAAACTATGATTGAAACCTGAAGATATTTGCAGAACTACCTGCTGACCATAGGAACATCTATGTACATTAGTAAGAGCCACTCAAGGGAAAACCCTACGAATGCTAACAGATAGCAGCCCAACCATGGCGCACCAAGTGAATAGACTCTGAGGAATTACCTTTTTCATAGCAAACACAACAAGATAATGGACAAAGTGCCCAAACTGTTCAACCACTCTGCCCCAGTCAAGAGATATGAGTTTAATACATCATTCTTTTGCTCACTATGCCACCAAAGTTTGGACCCAGCCATATGCAAATCAGTCTTGCTCCTGTTCATCATGGGAACAGTCCTGGCGGAACTGCCAGGCCAGGTCCGACTTAGACTGGAAACAAGCATCCTGGGACTGGTTTCTGGGTCTCACCCCTTATCAGCTAGGCTATCTTGAATCTAGTGGCACAGCGAGCAAGGGACCCATGTCTGGTCATATTCTTGACCTCTTTACCTCACAGCCCCTCACACCATCTGTGGCATCCCTGAAGGCTCATCCCTCAGTCCAACCATTTTCAACATCTACATGACCCTCACATACATTACCAGCACACACAACATCAACATCATCTCCTATGCCAACGATACCCAGCTCGTTGTCAGGCTCTCAATGGACCACAGCTCGACAAAGACTAACTTCCACAACTGTATGAAGAACATCTCAGAATAGATTAAGAACAACAAGTTCAGATCTTTGACAGATCCACTGCCCTTTGGAATGTCTCCTGATGGCCATTGTGACTCTGACCCACCCCCACTCCGAAAGACTATGCCCACAAACTTATCATCATCCTGGACAGCAAACTCTCCATGAAACGTCAGGTCAACGGTCAACACTATCTCCCTACTCTGCTTCCTCACTCTTCGCATGTCCCTCAAAGTTTTCAATTTGCTCCCTATCAGCACCAGGAAAACAGAGATGCAGGCCTTCATCACCAGCAAGCTGGAGTGTGGCACTGCACTTTATGAAGTCTCCACCATCAAGTTCATGAAAAGATTCCAAATGATCCAGAACACAGCAGCTAGACTCATCCTCAATCTGCCCAAGAGGACTCACATCACCCAGCACCTGAAGGACCTCCACTAGCTCCCCATACAGAAGAGATGATAATTCAAACTCCTGTCCCACACCAACAAAGCCCTCCATGACAAAGGACCTACTCACATGAAACACAGCTGAATTTCGACTGACCCTGTGGGAATCTCTGCTCAACTAACACTTGCACGGAATGCCTGGAATCCACAATTGCCACTCCAGAGGATGCTCCTTTTCTCACCTCACCGTCAAGTCCTGGCCCTACTCCTACCCCTCCTCTTCAGCACTTCACCCTCGATGACACATTTCAGGACAGGACCTAGATCTTTGACTCAAACTGAAACCCCCAGTGCAGCACCTAGATACCCTCCCAGGTGACAAGCCGCACTAAATAAATACAACTTGAAAGATTGAGAAAGAATGTTTGTGGGGAATTCCTGCAACTATGAGACAAACTTCTCAGAGTGCGGAATACATCTGCAGATCTGGTATTACTGGTTGTAATTCCATATTATATGCCCTATTCTGAGGGGTTTAACATGAACATTTACCAAATGATATAAAGCGGTGATAAATGGCTTGGGGTTGTGCTAATGTGAGTATATGGAAAAGAGGAGTGTTAGGAGTGTACAAGAGGAAAGAGAAAAATAATCATGGCAGTTGGAAACACTGTATCCTGCTCCCTTCCCGAGAATGTTGTAAGGCGTGACCTTGGGATGGTTCTGTTGCATTAACACGCCTCAAATTGATTTACTGGCTCAACACCCAGCAAAATATGGCTGTTGAAACACTGGGGTATGAGTGATCGGACATATCAGTTATACACGCAGCAATATCACTGTATACAAATCGTAATCGAGGTTTTTGTGTCAAAGAGAAAACCTGCCTCTCCATACCGACTCTAAGAGAGTAAAGGGCTGTGAAGTAGTTCAAACTTATAGTATAACTCTTCTCCGCACACACATATTTTTCTAGATAGTTCACACTTCTTTTATCATAATAACCATGTGGAACTGTGATATACATGTATTATTCAGCTTGTGAGCTTGTGTGTCAAACAAAGGTAGAGGAATTTGGAATATTAAAATTTGCATGCAATTGTACAATTATTAGGGATTTATTCTAAAGCCATATGCTGCACATTTAATTAAAGATGGATTGAAACAAATACTATTAATACAAATAAACTATAATGTGGTATGGAGTATTTTATGAGTTGGTAGAACATATCAGTAATTTGATCTGGTACAGATGAGTTGCCTATGGAAGTAAAAGATGGTGAGAGTTGGCGTTGAAAAATCCATTGATGCTGTCTTAGTGAATGTTGGGTTGAGATATTTGGGCTCAATGGCAGTGATGTGTATAATATAGCTGTCAGCAATCTTTGATGGAAGATGAGGGAGTCATTGCAGTTTTACCTCGAGGTAAAGTGTATCTCTCTATCTGTGCAATGTTGACAGATTTTGAATGTTAAGGAACATTACATGAAGGGGCTGCCAGATGTATTTAGTTTGTGTTTGAAGAAACAGACTGTGATAAGTTGGTCTGGTATATGCTGTCCACTATTTAAAATGGGCACCAGTCCAAACAACCCTTATGGTGATTTAAGAGGTCAAAGATAACCTTAGGAAGCTTTCCAAATGGTACCTGTGAAGAGCAGCATTCAGGCTTAGTCTTGAAGGAATGTTAAGCAGCTTCTTTTACCAGAATCCAAACTTATAGTCTTGGTTAAATGAAAAGAGAAACACACAGTAGTTATAAAAATATGTATCTATTAATATAACACTATCTAGCACAACACAGTATCTCCTAGAAGGAGATAATCACAAAGAACACAATACTTAAGCACATAAATTACAGTAAATAGCACTAATACCCAGTGGACCCCAAAGAAGGACCAAACCATTTACTGAGAAAGTGGTATAAGAACCACGACTCGAGTCAAGACAATGTTGAGAGGACGTTGAATTACTGGGACCCCAAGGAACCACCCAAGGTCAGTGAGAAGGGACCCCATGGAGGACGTGTGCAGTGTGGGAACACGACTGTGTGCTCTGTACAATTCAATTGGAAAGTTGGGTTGAAGTTTTAGAGTTTAAGGACCCTTCCCAGTGGACTTCGAGGAAATCCTGTAGAAGACAGAAGGTTAGAGAGCCACCCCACCCGTGGATACAGAGGTACCCAAGTTACTTATCCCAGGGAGGCTTGATGCATAGGTCTGAAGTGGCGTCAGAAACCGCCATCAAACCCAATGGAGGAATTTGAAGAAGAATTGCTGCTGGAAAAAAGAAAAATGTCAGTTGGATTCCAAAGGTGGATTCTTGTCAAAGAGTAATTGAAAGCAGAGGGGACAGAGTCTGGGTCACTCAGGAGGGACCTGGTGCTCGGTAGATGAATGCCCATCAATTTATGGTGCTTCAGGTTTGTTGATAGAATCCTTGACTCTGCAGCTACAGGGACCAGGAGATGTTGAGGATGACTAGGAGCCAGAAACAAGCTGTCCCACAAAGGATACTAAAGGGGATGATGGATGGAGCGTTTGAGCAAATCAAACACTCACCCCCAGTCAACTGATCTGGGTTTAATCCATCATCATTCTTTAGCTCACTCCACCACCCCAGTTCAGACATGGTCATATGCAAATCAGTCTGACCCTGTGCCTCATGGGAACAGTCCACTCTGAACTGCCAAGCCATGTCTTCCCTGGACCGGAAACAAGCATCCTGGGAACTGTTTCTGGTTCATAACCCTCATCAGCCAGGCTATCTTGAATCCAGTGGCAAAGTGAGCAAGGGACCCACATCTGGACATACCCTGCCAACTTAGGGCAAACAAAGCGATACTGAAGGGGATGATGGACGGAGCATTTGAGCAAATCAAACACTCACCCCCAGTCAACTGATCTGGGTTTAATCCATCATCATTCTTTAGCTCACTCCACCACCCCAGTTCAGAAATGGCCATAGGCAAATTAGTCTGACCCTGTGCCTCATGGGAACAGTCCAGCCCGAACTGCTAAGCCATGTCTTCCCTGGACCAGAAACAAGCATCCTGGGACCGGTTTCGTGTTCATAACCCTCATCAGCCAGGCTATCTTGAATCCAGTGGCAAAGTGAGCAAGGGACCCACGTCTGGGCATACCATGCCAACTTAGGGCGAACAAAGCGATACTAAAGGGGATGAAGGACGGAGCGTTTGAGCAAATCAAACACTCACCCCCAGTCAACTGATCTGGGTTTAATCCATCATCGTTCTTTAGCTCACTCCACCACCCCAGTTCAGACATGGTCATATGCAAATCAGTCTGACCCTGTGCCTCATGGGAACAGTCCAGCCCGAACTGCCAAGCCATGTCTTCCCTGAACTGTAAACAAGCATCCTGGGACCGGTTTCGGGTTCATAACCCTCATCGGCCAGGCTATCTTGAATCCAGTAGCAAAGTAAGCAAGGGACCCACGTCTGGGCATACCCTGCTAACTTAGGGCGAACAAAGCGAGACTAAAGGGGATGATGGACCGAGCGTTTGAGCAAATCAAACACTCACCCCAGTCAACTGATCTGGGTTTAATCCATCATCATTCTTTAGCTCACTCCACCACCCCAGTTCAGACATGGCCATATGCAAATCAGTCTGAACCTGTGCCTCATGGGAACAGTCCAGCCCGAACTGCCAAGCCATGTCTTCCCTCGATCGGAAACAAGCATCCTGGGACCGGTTTCGGGTTCATAACCCTCATCAGCCAGGCTATCTTGAATCCAGTGGCAAAGTGGGCAAGGGACCCACATCTGGGCATACCCTGCCAAGTTAGGGCGAACAAAGCGATACTAAAGAGGATGATGGACAGAGCGTTTGAGCAAATCAAACACTCACCCCCAGTCAACTGATCTGGGTTTAATCCATCATCATTCTTTAGCTTACTCCAACACCCCAGTTATGACATGGCCATATGCAAATCAGTCTGACCCTGTGCCTCATGGGAACAGTCCAGCCCGAACTGCCAAGCCATGTCTTCCCTGGACCGGAAACAAGCATCCTGGGACTGGTTTCGGGTTCATAAGCCTCATCAGCCAGGCTATCTTGAATCCAGTGGCAAAGTGAGCAAGGGACCACGTCTGGGCATACCCTGCCAACTTAGGGCCAACAAAGCGATACTAAAGGATGTCAAGTGCTGAGGGGGATCGAAGTCCGGAGGGAGCACCAAAAAGCCTTGGCACTGGCAACCCATGCAGAAGGTCAATGATGTGTACGGTTTGGACCAGCAAGGTCCAGGAGACTCACCAAATCCAGGGTAGTCAGGGCAGGCATGGAGCAACCAGCGGAGCCCAAGAAAAGCAAATTTGACCCTTAAGTGGACCCACAAGCTGGAGGCACAGGAGTTGCAAGAGGACCTCAAGTGATTTCACCAAACAACAGCCCACGGAGCTCTCGATGCGAGGAGGCCAAAGTTCTTGGTTGAAAATACTGCCAGAGTTTGGGGCTACTTGGAGCCCAATGCACATATTTGGGAAATGACAACAACATGTACACTTGCAAATGTAAATGGTGCACAGGGGTTTAGGTTTTGTAGCCCCCCAAGAGATTCTGACCTCAAACTTGTTGAGAGGGCAGCATGTACATACAAGAGATGTAGAAACCCACCTCCTGTGCTGCTGAACCCTTCAGAGTCCAAAGGAGCTCAGGGTCAGCAGACTGGACAGCAGTGTTGCGGTGCCTGCTAATGCAGAGGAGTGAGTCCTTGAATGAATGAATTAAAGTTTTTTCTAGAGCGCATGGCTACCCAGGGTCATCCCAGCGCTAATAGCGGTGCAACTTTGACTTCGAATGGAGTTAAGGAAACAGGAAGGTCTTTATGTGCTTATGAAAGGTCAGGTAGTTCGGTTCAAGGCGGATACAAAGGGACAAGCGATTTCATAATCTAGCAGCATTATACACAGCGCGACGCCCTCCAATTCGTGTTTTCCTTATTTTCGGGACTTCCGCCAGCTGCTTGTTATCTGACCTTAAAGACCTAGGGCCCGATTCACAGAACTAACTTAAGACCAAATCCTAAACATACTACTTTTGGTATTCACAGAAGTTAGGATTTTGTCTTAAGTTTGTCTTAAGACAAACTTAAGAGAAACTTAAGAGAAACTTAAGACAGACTTAAGACAGACTTAAGACAGACTTAAGACAAACTTAAGACAGACTTAAGACAGACTTAAGACAGACTTAAGACAGACTTAAGTTAGGATTTTGTCTTAAGTCTGTCTTAAGTTTGTCTTAAGTCTGTCTTAAGTTTGTCTTAAGTCTGTCTTAAGTTTGTCTTAAGTTTGTCTTAAGTTTGTCTTAAGTCTGTCTTAAGTCTGTCTTAAGTTTGTCTTAAGTCAAACTTAAGACAAAATCCTAACTTCTGTGAATACCAAAAGTAGTAAGTTTAGGATTTTGTCTTAAGTTAGTTCTGTGAATCGGCCCCCTAGTGGAGTGATAGGGATGAATAATAGACCTAATGATCGGCGGGTCTTTGCCTGAGAATGCTTTGTGTGTAATACAGAAAGCCTTGTATTGATTTCTCTCCTGAATTGGGAGTCAATGGAGCAATGCGAGTGCCGGTTTAGCTGAAAAGCGTTTAGAAGTATTTGTAAGCAGACGTGCTGCGCAATGTTGCACAATCTGCAGTTTTTTTTATGGTGGTAAGCGGGGTTCCCAGATATTGAGCATTAGCGTAGTCTAGGCGTAACAAAATCAATGCCTGGACCAGCACTCTTCTTGCAGAGAAAGGTAGCAAGGGGAGGATCTTTCATAGCATTCTTAAAATAACATAACAAGAAGCTGCCACTTTGCATGCTTGCTGCTTAAAATCATGATTGCGGTCCAGCCAAATACCGAGACTCTAGGCCAAAGTGAGTCTATGGTCAATAAGGTGGAATTACCCAAGAGCATTAGCTCTATCTTGGCTCCATTACATTTTAAACATGAGCTATCCATCCAACTAGACACATTTCCAAGACATGAGGCCAACCCTGAGCCTGAGTATCATCAGCATAGGTAATGATCTGGATAACGAAAGGTGTTACTATTTCTGCCAAGGGGCTCATGTAGACATTGAATTGGGTGGGGCTCAGGGAAGATCCCTGAGGAACCCCACATCCAAGAGGCATTCGCTGAGAGGTGGATTTCTTTTCAAAGACTACAAAGGATCTGTCCTCTAAAAAGGACTGTAGCTACTTTCACACTTATCCGGCAACTCCTACATTCCTATGTCTTTGAATTAACAGATGGTGGTTCACCGTATCGAAGACTGTGCTGATACCTAGTAAGATAAGAGCAGCACAGCCCCCTCAATCCAGAATTTTTCTAAGCTTCCACCAATGCCACAAGTGCCATTTCTGTGGCTTGCTGTGGTCTGAACCCAGTCTGTGAGTGATGAAGACACTTATTATTTTCCAGAAAGGTTGAGAGTGTGTGATTTACGTGTCAGGATCTAGGTTAGGTTTTTTAAAAGGGCTCTAACTGTTAGATTTGGGGGTCTCTAGTTGGCACAGGTAGGCACTTGTGACAAATAGGGACCCTTGCCTCTAGTCAGGGTAAGGGGGCACACTCCTAAAATAACCCCTGCTCACCCCCTTGGTAGCTTGGCACGAGCAGACAGGCTTATCTCTGAGGCAGTGTATAAAGCATTTGTGAACACATACAGTAATCAAGTGACAACACTACAGATGGACACCACACAAGTTTTATATAAAAAATAAGTATTCTTTATACAGATTTAACAAAAGACCATAAACGACAAAAATCCACAATACAGTTACTTAAAAATGGTAGAATTGGCTTAGTTCTCTTTAGATCTTAAATGCGACACTTTGAGTCAATGTACCTTAAGATGCGACACGCAGGGCAATGAAAGTGTCGCAGGGAAGGTGATGCAGTAGGTCCTTACCCGCAAAGGCGATGATGCGTTGAAGATCTGGTGCAAAGAAACAAAGATGGTGTCTTCTTGTTGATGTGACACGCTTCTCTGATGTTGCGAGATATCTCAGCTCGATGCATCAGCTGCAGCGGCGACACCCTTGTCCAGTGATGTGACGACAGCGGCTTTGGCGGCGACACTCTTCTCCAATGATGCAAGACGCTTCCGCTTGATGCGACAGTTGCAGCGGCGACACCTTTGTTCAGTGATGTGACAACAGTGGCTGCGACGGTGGCACGCTTCTCCGTGGATGCGAGGTGCTTCTTGTGATGCGGTGCAATGCGACAGCTCCAGCGGTAACACCCTTGTTCAGTGATGCGATGACAGCGGCTGCGACGGCGACACACTTCTTCGGTGGTGCGAGACGCTTCTCGTGATGCGGTGCAGTGCGACAGCTAGAGCGGCGATACCCTTGCTCAGTGATGCAACGGCACTGACTGTGACGGCAACACGCTTTTAGGTGTTGCGGGACACTTCTTGTGATGCGGTGCAATGCGACAGCTACAGCGGTGACACCCTTGTTCAGTGATGCGATGGCAGCAGCTGCGATGGCGACATGCTTCTTCTTCTTGAGTCGCGCTTCCAGCTCCTTGCAACACGCAGTCCCTCAGAAGGCCCAAATACAGCTACAGGCACTTCCAAAGAACTCTTGGGGAGCTGGTGGTTGAAGTCTGTTGTCCCTGAGTCTTTAGCAGGAGGCAAGCTCTTTTCCAAGCCCTTGGAGATCCTTCATAAGTTGAATGAAAATGCACACAAAGTCCTTTCTCCTTTCTTTGGCAGTCAGGCAACCACTGCAGGCCAATCCCCCAAGCAGCACTTCAGCTTAGGGATAGTCTCTCCTCAGTTTCTTCTGGTTCCACTCCTCAGCAAAGGTTTCATCTTGTTCCCAAAGTGATCTAAAGTTCTTGGATTTGGGTCCCAATATTTATACCCAGTTTTTCTTTGTTCCCTGAAGGCAGAGAGGCCTTTGCCGAGTCCAAACCAGTTCTGGAGCACTTTGTTTACATGACTCCTTCTTTCCTTTCAGAGTGCAGGGCAGAGACATCAGATGCACAACAGGAGGTGGAGAAAGTATTGTGGAGGGAAGGCACAGCCCTATTCAGGTCCCAGGTGCAACTCCTCCCTCCCGTCTAGATGCAGATCTCTCTATTCACCACTGGGCTGACTCACTCTGTCTCCTGGAATTCTCCAGCCCTGTCACTCAAACTCCAGACAAGGAATTCACAGCCTAGCAGAGGCAGGTTTGATTGGTTAGACAAGAAAATACCTACTTTCTAAAAGTGGAATTTTCAAACACAGAATGTTAAAACCAACTTCACTGTATTTTATCATTCTGAGTTCAGGCATACTAAATTCGAATTTCTACCATGTTCCCTGAGTCAGTTAGGATTAAACGATGTAATAATCAAACGGCCCATTCTGGCCTATGGAGAACAGGTAGCCTTGCATTAGTGAAAAATGAAAATGGCTGTAATTCACTATTAGAACATGCCATACACACCAGGGTATGTCTTACCTTATACTTACAATGCACCCTGCCCTTGGGCCTACCATAGGGGTGTCTGATATGAAGAAAAGGGAAGGTTTAGGGACTGGCAAGTGGGCACACTTGCTCAGGCAGCGTGACAGTACCAGACTGCACGCAGGCTCTGCAATGGCAGACCTTAGATACACTTTTACAGGCTGCTTCTGTGGGTGGCACAGCCAGTGCTGCCACCCCACCAGCAGTGCTTGGATTACCAGCCCTGGGCACTCCTGGTGCACTGTACTAGGGTTTGACAGGTAAACCAAACCAACCAATTATGGAATCACAAATTCATACATCAATTTACAATAGGGAGCACTTGCACTGTGGCACTGGACAGCAGACGCACAGTGCCCAAAGCATCTAACACCAGCAAAAACACATGAGGCAACAACGAAAAATGGAAGGGAGACCCACGCTAAGGTGCCAGTTCTAACACTAACCATAGCCTATTTCCAGAGGTGGAGGGCAATAATCCCTGTTCCAGCGTTGTGTTAATCACCTCTAAAATCACAGGAGATATTGTCTCAGAGACTATTTTTAAAATACTAGGTTGGGCAACATATGTAGGTGCTCCTGATTCAAGTTGACTCAGAATCCCTTGAAGTGAGATCAAATTCAAAGGGGGGATTACCTCCAGCAAAAAAAAACCACAGTGGGCTGTCAAGTCAGGTGAAAATTAGGTTTTTGGGGCCAGTGCCAGTGCCAGAGGAAAGGACTTATAGATTGTTTGTATCTTATCAAAGAAAAATTCTGCAATTTGGTTGCAGCATAGAGGAATGTCGGCAGGAACAATAGGGGGCACGGGAGGAGTTAAAAGTGATTTTGCAATCCTAAAGATTTCACGTGGGAAATTTGCTGCTGAAGTGATTCTCTCGTCATAATATAGGGCTTTGGCAGTTTTTGTTTCACATTTATAGATCCTTATCGCTTCTCTATATTTAGTTTTGTTAGATACTGAGGGGTCCTTTCTACAGATTCTTTCCACACTCTTTCTGGACCGTCTATGCTCCCGAAGTTTGGGCGTATACCAGGCATTGTGATTGGCTCCTACTTTATTATGAGTGCATTTTCAAGTGACAACTCTAGCCATCTATTAAGTTTGTGATTAGGAGTGACTGGGTTAGTGTCAAGAGTGGGAATGGTGTCTTCCAAAATAGTCACCCACGATTTGGTTAACAATTTTGACCAAGCACGTACTTGTCTAATGCTTCTCGCAGCCAGAATAGAGGCATCCTGCGCTGTCCATACAAATGGAATTAGAGAATGGTCTGACCAAGGCATCGGGATAGGGTCCTTTGTTGCAGGAATTTTGCACATAAATGATAGGAGTATTTGGAAGGGCAACCGTGCAGGTAATTATCACACTTCTCAGTACCAACTATGGCTGCCAAAACGTCATTATCAATCTTATTCATGGATCTTGTAACTGCTGCTGCTGAACAAGTGGCTACTGCTGATTTGGCAGCCTCATCTGCCAAACTGTTGCCAACTGCGTGCACTCCTACATGCTGATGACCAAGAGTATGAATTTCCTGTGTGAGCGGCAGACGGTCTTTAAGATCTGCGACTCGAACCCAAAGCATTTTGGGCCTCATGTAGGTAAATAAATGTTACCGTTTCTTAAATACCGAGCCGTACCGAATCGGTATTTAAGAATCGGTAAGTTATATGTAGGTAAAAATTCGGTAACAGTTACCGAATCGGTAACATTCGGTAATCAAGAATCGGAAATCACCAAATCGGTAAATACCGAGGTGGTATTTACCGAATCGGTAAATACCGAGGTGGTAGTTACCGAATCGGTAAATACCACCTCGGTATTTACCGATTCGGTATATTCCGATTCGGTTTTTACGGAATCGGTAAATAAAATCACATGACTTGATGAAATAGCTAATCCTGTGCAACCACACCCCACCCAACCAGGAAGTGGCCACACCCAGGCAGGTGTACATAATTAGCAGACCCTGGAGAGGCTTGGAGTGCAGAGGAGAGGCAGGGAGCCGGTGCCTGTGCGAGCGGGAAAAGAACATCATGTCCAGCCAGAGAACACAGAGAGATGGAGGGGAAAGGAGGAGGAAGCTGAAATTCAGCCCCAAGGAACTCCAGGTGCTGGTGGAGGAGGTGGTGAAGCAGCACCAGAAGCTGTTTGGGAGGCAGTCCCTGCAAGTGCCTGAGGCTGAGAAGCGCAACATTTGGCTGGCCATCCAGGCGCAGGTCAATGCTGTGGGAGTGACCCACAGGGACATAGAGGTCCTCAAAAAGCGCTGGTATGACCTGAGGATTGTAACCAAGAGGAAGATGGGCGACATCCAGAAGGAGGCCAGCCAGACCGGAGGTGGAACCAACAGGGCACCTGCCCTCACCGAACTTGAGGAGCTGGTGGGGGCCACAATCGAGCATGAGAGCGTCGTGGGTCTTGGGGACGCCGACAGCTCTGCCAGAGCCGCCACACAACAAGGTAAGACGAAAGCACAGCAATGTAGCCCCCCTACCCCTATCCCACATCCCCCATTGTGAAACGAGAATCCCACTCCAGTCCACATGTGTCAGTGCAGACAGGCAATGCATTCTGGGAGATGTAGTCAGGGAAACACCAACCATGAAGTAAATGGCACAGGGCAACAAGGCATGTCACGCACATGAGGCACAAGGAGGCAGAGGACATTTTGGAATGTGAAATGATTTATTGTGACGCTTGCAATGCAGCCCTTCGGGGACACTGAGCCAATGTTGTATTTCTGTCCACAGATGTGACATCATGCAGGACAGGGCATGCTGCAGGAGAGAGGGCACACCGGCCACACAGATCACCTCTGGCCAGCACAAGTTCAGACCAGGGAGCAGGCCCACTGGCAGCCGCACCACCAACACAGGCAGCCTCGCCGCACCCAGAGCCAGCATCACCTCACCCAGAGCCAGCATCACCTCACCCAGAGCCAGCATCGCCACTCATGTTTGAGTCACCGGCCACATCTCCGCTTGCAGGTGTGAGAATGAGGAGGCGTCCAGCAGCCAGGCTACGAGCCTTAGACACCTCGTCTGACGACAGCATGGGCCCTGAAGAACTCACCAGGCCCCAGGAAGGGAGCCATGCCACTGTGCCCCACACCTCACAGGCAGCACAGACGGGAGCAAGAGGGCGCCGCAGGTCGCGTGTCCAGAGTCCACCAGCACCCAATGACAGCCATGGTGTCTTCTCGGGGCTCGAGGGCCAAATGTTGAAACAACAGCGCCTGCAAACAAAGGCAGTCATGTCAGTCCAGAGGCACATGCGGGTAATGAAAACTACATTAGTCAACATGGACAATAACATCAGCGCTATGGCAGCGGGCATTCGGGACATGTCCCAGTCAATCCAGCAGTTGTGCAGCAAATTAGATGCTGACATCGAAGCACGGCGCCGGGAACGGCAGAGGAGGGACACTACCAACAGGGCACTCAACCGTCTGGCAACTGCCACTTCTCTACTCTGCCGGCGCTCTGTGTCGATGCAGGAGGGCCTGACACACTGCTGCAGCGTCCTGTCTCGGGGGATGGTGCAGGTGACAAGTGCACTAGGGGTGCTATTAACTAGTCAGCCGTCGACAACTGCTGCAGGGGATGCTGCGGAGAGCATCGACACCAGCAGCAGGAGCAGCATCACACCCCCCGTCCCAGAAGGACGCAGGAGCAGCAGGCGGCTTGGGGTTGGCTCTAGTGAGGATGCACAGGCCGTGCCATCCACCACTGCAGCGCGTATGCGCAAACATTGATGTAGCCCTGCTTAGCCACTTCCCAATGGGTGACGTAACCCTGGACTTACTCCTTGTATAGATGGTATATTGCCAGATTGGCTTGTTCATGTGTTCATGGCGTGGTGCCACATTAAAACTACGTCATGACTTATCACAACTGGCTGTATCCCCTTACTTACTCAGAAATAGTTGCATGTGATCTCTGCCCGTCTCTCTCTCCCATCGATTGCAGTTGGCACTCTAGCTGCGTTGCCCTCTGGCTGGCCTGACTCATCCTCGTTGTCCTCAAAATATGTTAGTTCCACATCTGTACCTTTTTTCGTGGCAAGGTTGTGCAGCATTGCACAAGTGGCAATGATCTTGCAGCAGTTGATGGGTGTGTACTGGCGTGCGCCTCCGCTCTTGTGGAGGCAGCGGAACCTGCTCTTCAGTAGTCCAAACGTGCGCTCCACCACATTGCGTGTTGTTTTGTGTGCCACGTTGTATCGTCTCTCACTCTGGGTTGATGGGTGTAGGTAGGGAGTGAGGATGAATGACCGGCATGCATATGCACTGTCGCCTAGATGAGTAAAAGGGAAACATCAGTCACATGCCTCTATACACTATGATTTGCAGGTTGCAAGGGGCGTCACTGTTACTTACCTAGCAGGTATCCCTCTCCAAATTCTCCGGCACTCAGTCGTGTGTAGATCCCACTATTCTGGAAGATGTAAGAGTCGTGGGTGCTCCCAGGAAACTTTGCAACAATATCAGTGATGATGTTCCCTGCATCACAGATCACCTGCACATTGATGGAGTGGGTGGACTTTCTGTTCCTGTAGATGTGCTCTGTGTCAGCTGGTGGGCAGATTGGGATGTGTGTGCCATCAATGCAGCCAATGACATGGGGGAACTGTGCCATGTGATAAAAGTCTGTTTTGGTTTTCTGCAGTGCAGCCTGTGTGTTTGGGAAGCTGATGTAGTGGTGCATTCTCTGCATCATGGCATCCAGGAACTTCCTGAAGAAACGGGACAGGCAACTCTGGGATACACCACCCACCGCAGCTATCACCACCTGATAACTGCCGGATGCCAGTAGATGTAGGCTGCAGAGCACCTGCACATGTGGGGGTATGGCGTGCGCCCTTCTTATTGGCTGGTCCAGGAGTGGGTGCAGGTCCCTGATTAAGTCCATGATGGTTTCGGGGTGTAGCCTGTACCTCTCATGTATCTCTGCATCAGTCAGCTGGAAGAGTGTGATGCGCTGTCTGTAGATGCGTTCCTCCCGTCGCCAAATCCTCAGACCTGCTGCCTGTAGACGTAGGCGCCTTGCAATGACATACAGAGCGGCCATGTTGTCCACGCTGTTGCATTTTGGGATTGCTTATATGCATTGTTGATGGTTACCACCTGCTTTCAATCCATGTTAATTACCGACTCTTATTTACCGATTTTCATGGATTTCTTAATTACCGAGTGTTCCTACATGTCATTTTAATTTTTACCACTTCATATTTACCACTTCATATTTACCGATTCGTTAAGTATGTATTCGGTAAATATGAATCGGTATTTTAGGATTCGGTAAATATGATTCGGTATTTACCGCCTCATATTTACCGAAAAGTGGTTTTTGCACTCCTACATCTCACTTGTCTAAATACCGGTCGGTAACGGCATATTTACCGAAAATCGTCCGTTACCGACCGGTATTTGGCTACCTACATGAGGCCCTTTATGTTTAATTGCACTGCCCTTAGAATCACAATAGTCATTTTGAGACCAAAAGAATAAGTTGTCATTAAAAGACTGAACACAGTAGAATGAATCGCTTACAATTAAAGTAGTCACCTTTGGATCCGCAAACTCCAGAGCTAGTACCAAAGCGCGCAGCTTGGCTAATTGGACGGTACAGTCACCTAGTGCCTGAGTATGCACAGCATTTGACTTGAACTCTCCGTTCACTACAGTTCCCGTCACTATAACACAAGACGCCGAGTAAGAATGCTAAGACCCAGTTGCCGGTTGCGCTGAACCATCGGTATAGATGATACATTGGTACTGCTCAAGGGAGTGCATTGACAGAGGAGGAGGATGAACAAATTCATACTGCAAAAACTCGTGTGTACGCAATGATGAATCAAAAATAAACGCGACATCAGGAGAGGTCAATGATGTGGCCCATTGTATCCAACGAGAATGTAAAGCCTTAGAGTTTGGTACACTCGCCTTTGTCACCGCTTCTAGAGCAGGACATGGTGTTACAACCAAAATCCGTTACCCTTGTGCCAGAGCCCATTCCTTTAGGATGGCCATTTGGATTGCTATCAAAACTTCTTCAGTAGAGGAAAACTGCAATTCTGCTGAAGTTTACAAATGTGACTTGTAAGCAATAGGTACTGTGTCTCCTTGTCAGGACTCACAGGAGGTTTCCTCCTTTTTACACAAAACTGGCTACCATCTCCCCCCTACTAAATTATCAAAGGTCAGTTCATCCCTCAAGTTGGCACCGATGGAACTCCAAGATGGCTGCCAACATGCACATACAGCAACAGCACACCGATGTTAGCAGTCTAGTCTTTTAGGCTTCAGAACACCTGGTGAAGTGTGCTTCAACATTCCACTGTGCACTTCAATGAAGAAATAATTGGAAGAGCACCAGTTTTCCCCTGTGTCGTGGAAGTCAGTTAGGGTAGTTGAGATAAAATCGGGGTTAGCTTCATCAGAACTAGATTTCCTCACTAATCAGGTTAGTGTTACACTATGTAGCTAAAATAAAACATTCTGTGAGAAAAGGTTATCGTGTCAGAGGTAAATTTCTATTTAAAAAGGAAACAAAATATATTTTCCTTCGTTGGAAAAACTGGAACTACCTTTCAGCAATTGCTTTCCTTAGCCTAGAAGATTAAATAAAAAGCTTTTGGAACCAGCTGTCTTATTCAGCTGTTCCAGAATCTGTCAGACCCAGAGGTGACTTTTCAACACACATGTCTTCTTTGACTGAAACTTGTTTACTCTTCAGAGAATTAATTAAAATGTGAAAGTCAGGGTCAAAAGCCCGGCTGTTTACTCTTCAGAGAATTAATTAAAAGGTGAAAGTCAGGGTCAAAAGCCCACCATATTTCTTTCTCAAGCTAGTGTTAGTTTTGAAGATATATAAGTGAAGGCCCAGTTAAAGAACTCCAGTAATGTTCTATGGCCAGAATAAATTAACTCTTCAGCAAACATTAAAACCCGGGGCAGAATAAATTGTGCTTCCAGCAAACATTAAATCTGAAGGCCTGAATAAAAATAACTCTTCCTTTTAACATTTAACCTAAATTCTGAAGCATTGTTTAAAAACTAATTAAAGACAGAAAACCAGTCATCCTACTTCAGAAACCCCAGTTCAAGGCCCACTCCAGTCTCCTAACAGTGAGTTAATAGAAAGAAAGAGAAACCCAAATAATACGTAAATTAGGAATACAGGAATAAATACTTACCTTATCTTTCTTACATTAAGGAATAGCAGGATCAAGTGCAGATTGTACCTGAGAACGAAAAGAAAAGAGATTTGAGTGAAGACTTCTCATACAACCAAGCAAACAATACATGAGAAGTAGAAGAGAAGTAAGCTTCAGTAAACATTCTGGTAAGATAAGTTGGAGAGGTGTGGCTCACTGGTTAGAGGTGGCAGACCCGTAAGCAGAGAATCGGCCAGGGACCAGGGTTCAATTCCCGAAGCGGCAGGGTCGTGGACCAGGGTCAAAACTGACTCGATAATTCTCGCCTCGGTACCTACTCTAAACAGGAACACACTCGGCAACTCTGGGCATTAAGCTTGCCTCATCTCTACAACGGCCCCCCACAGACGCCGGGGATGCCTGGTTTCACCTTGGAGATACCCAGAAAGGGACCATCTCACAGGGATAGCCAGGACGGGTTCCCCAGCGGTCTACAGCGCCGGGACGCCCCGTTGCTGGGGCAGCTGTGCGCTTTACAAGTCTACAACATTTACATTTACAACATATATACACCATAGAAAAATCAGTAAGTTAAAAGGCACAGTAAATAAAGGTTTTTATATGTTAATGTTGCAGTCCTGTAAGAAGAAGAAGAAGACGTAGCTGAACAGGCAGAATATTGGAGCAGTCTCTTCTCTGTCCCAACAGCTTTTCCCCTCTTAGAACTTACCTGCAATGGAATACTAAAATACCTAGCAGGGTTGGATCTGAGAAGGGTATTGGGATCTAGCATCAATCTGCTCCTGTGTGGTTCAGACAGCAATAAGTATTAAGACCCTGACACTCCTTCATTAAACGTCAAGTAAATGAAACCCACTGCGCCTGGCACGATACGCATCACCAGGTTTCTATGGTTATCATGAGTCAACAAGAATTTTGATTACACAAGATCAGACTGCAGAGACTGCAGTATAGTAAAATGTTGCGGAAGCCAGCAGGCTTTTGAAAAGGTAGGTTGTATCAAAGCAGATAAAGGCTTGATACGCTGGGCATAATCGGAAATGTAAGTTTGACCGAAATTTAAAAATCTTTTCCAAAAAGTGAGGTGCTAAGCCTCTTCCTTCATTGTTGAGCTCATAGCCCAAAAATAACACTGTATACTCCGCAATGTGTGATTTTGCAAAGTTACATTTGTATCCGTGGTCCGCAAACAAAACCATGATGCAATCCACGCGACAAAGATGCGGCCATAACTCGTCATCCATTAAATTGATGTCATCAACGTACGAGTATGCATCTTCGTCTATGCTGTTGCAGGGATTCTGCTCATGCACAGAACTATGCACAGGAAACCTGGACCTCAGTGAATTGTGGTGTACCAAAAACTCACCTCCGTACCCAGAACCCCAATCCGACTAGCATCAGTGTCCCATTCGTTATCCGTATCTTCTCGGAGATCCCAATGTATAGACAACCCAGAACAAGCGACTTAGAGTACTCCTAGGAATGGTGGGAATCAGAAATACCTGTTCGTTATTATTCTCATATCAGTCCACAACAAGAGTAATCAGAGACACGGTAAAGTTTAAAATGTTTATTTTATAAACTACGTGTCCTAAGATGCAGTACTTTGGCTCACATAAGCAGACAAATGATTAAGATTAAAACCATCAGCATTGTTACAATACCATAGAAAATGAAGGGAGAAATCATATTACAAATGACAGTGGAATACAACCACCTTCCCTTCACTAGTAAGCTAGTATTATTAGACTAATAGAAGGTCTCTAGGTTTGAATGGGGAACCCCATACCGTAAAGATCAGCTTAGGTGAATCACATCACAGGATCAGCTTTGCTCTGCGCCTGGAAAAGTTATTCTCCAGAATGTGTGTTTAATGCATGCAAACTGCAATATTAAAGGTTCTCGACATTCAGGT
The DNA here is from genome assembly GCF_964204655.1 of Triturus cristatus. Classification (NCBI taxonomy): domain Eukaryota; kingdom Metazoa; phylum Chordata; class Amphibia; order Caudata; family Salamandridae; genus Triturus; species Triturus cristatus. The sequence goes on from NC_140590.1 coordinate 1,117,660,947, forward strand.
ATTTGCAGCTGTGTGCGTGTTATGGCTAGAGCGTGGGTCGATCAACCTGAACTCAAAAACATGCATTGTCTGGCGGCTCAGACTGTTTCTGCACACAATGTTCAGACCAAGGTCGCAGTGTACGTCTAGAGATGTTACAACCAAAATCCGTTACCCTTGTGCCAGAGCCCATTCCTTTAGGATGGCCATTTGGATTGCTATCAAAACTTCTTCAGTAGAGGAAAACTGCAATTCTGCTGAAGTTTACAAATGTGACTTGTAAGCAATAGGTACTGTGTCTCCTTGTCAGGACTCACAGGAGGTTTCCTCCTTTTTACACAAAACTGGCTACCATCTCCCCCCTACTAAATTATCAAAGGTCAGTTCATCCCTCAAGTTGGCACCGATGGAACTCCAAGATGGCTGCCAACATGCACATACAGCAACAGCACACCGATGTTAGCAGTCTAGTCTTTTAGGCTTCAGAACACCTGGTGAAGTGTGCTTTAACATTCCACTGTGCACTTCAATGAAGAAATAATTGGAAGAGCACCAGTTTTCCCCTGTGTCGTGGAAGTCAGTTAGGGTAGTTGAGATAAAATCGGGGTTAGCTTCATCAGAACTAGATTTCCTCACTAATCAGGTTAGTGTTACACTATGTAGCTAAAATAAAACATTCTGTGAGAAAAGGTTATCGTGTCAGAGGTAAATTTCTATTTAAAAAGGAAACAAAATATATTTTCCTTCGTTGGAAAAACTGGAACTACCTTTCAGCAATTGCTTTCCTTAGCCTAGAAGATTAAATAAAAAGCTTTTGGAACCAGCTGTCTTATTCAGCTGTTCCAGAATCTGTCAGACCCAGAGGTGACTTTTCAACACACATGTCTTCTTTGACTGAAACTTGTTTACTCTTCAGAGATTTAATTAAAATGTGAAAGTCAGGGTCAAAAGCCCGGCTGTTTACTCTTCAGAGAATTAATTAAAAGGTGAAAGTCAGGGTCAAAAGCCCACCATATTTCTTTCTCAAGCTAGTGTTAGTTTTGAAGATATATAAGTGAAGGCCCAGTTAAAGAACTCCAGTAATGTTCTATGGCCAGAATAAATTAACTCTTCAGCAAACATTAAAACCCGGGGCAGAATAAATTGTGCTTCCAGCAAACATTAAATCTGAAGGCCTGAATAAAAATAACTCTTCCTTTTAACATTTAACCTAAATTCTGAAGCATTGTTTAAAAACTAATTAAAGACAGAAAACCAGTCATCCTACTTCAGAAACCCCAGTTCAAGGCCCACTCCAGTCTCCTAACAGTGAGTTAATAGAAAGAAAGAGAAACCCAAATAATACGTAAATTAGGAATACAGAAATAAATACTTACCTTATCTTTCTTACATTAAGGAATAGCAGGATCAAGTGCAGATTGTACCTGAGAACGAAAAGAAAAGAGATTTGAGTGAAGACTTCTCATACAACCAAGCAAACAATACATGAGAAGTAGAAGAGAAGTAAGCTTCAGTAAACATTCTGGTAAGATAAGTTGGAGAGGTGTGGCTCACTGGTTAGAGGTGGCAGACCCGTAAGCAGAGAATCGGCCAGGGACCAGGGTTCAATTCCCGAAGCGGCAGGGTCGTGGACCAGGGTCAAAACTGACTTGATAATTCTCGCCTCGGTACCTACTCTAAACAGGAAGACACTCGGCAACTCTGGGCATTAAGCTTGCCTCATCTCTACAACGGCCCCCCACAGACGCCGGGGATGCCTGGTTTCACCTTGGAGATACCCAGAAAGGGACCATCTCACAGGGATAGCCAGGACGGGTTCCCCAGCGGTCTACAGCGCCGGGACGCCCCGTTGCTGGGGCAGCTGTGCGCTTTACAAGTCTACAACATATATACACCATAGAAAAATCAGTAAGTTAAAAGGCACAGTAAATAAAGGTTTTTATATGTTAATGTTGCAGTCCTGTAAGAAGAAGAAGAAGACGTAGCTGAACAGGCAGAATATTGGAGCAGTCTCTTCTCTGTCCCAACAGCTTTTCCCCTCTTAGAACTTACCTGCAATGGAATACTAAAATACCTAGCAGGGTTGGATCTGAGAAGGGTATTGGGATCTAGCATCAATCTGCTCCTGTGTGGTTCAGACAGCAATAAGTATTAAGACCCTGACACTCCTTCATTAAACGTCAAGTAAATGAAACCCACTGCGCCTGGCACGATACGCATCACCAGGTTTCTATGGTTATCATGAGTCAACAAGAATTTTGATTACACAAGATCAGACTGCAGAGACTGCAGTATAGTAAAATGTTGCGGAAGCCAGCAGGCTTTTGAAAAGGTAGGTTGTATCAAAGCAGATAAAGGCTTGATACGCTGGGCATAATCGGAAATGTAAGTTTGACCGAAATTTAAAAATCTTTTCCAAAAAGTGAGGTGCTAAGCCTCTTCCTTCATTGTTGAGCTCATAGCCCAAAAATAACACTGTATACTCCGCAATGTGTGATTTTGCAAAGTTACATTTGTATCCGTGGTCCGCAAACAAAACCATGATGCAATCCACGCGACAAAGATGCGGCCATAACTCGTCATCCATTAAATTGATGTAATCAACGTACGAGTATGCATCTTCGTCTATGCTGTTGCAGGGATTCTGCTCATGCACAGAACTATGCACAGGAAACCTGGACCTCAGTGAATTGTGGTGTACCAAAAACTCACCTCCGTACCCAGAACCCCAATCCGACTAGCATCAGTGTCCCATTCGTTATCCGTATCTTCTCGGAGATCCCAATGTATAGACAACCCAGAACAAGCGACTTAGAGTACTCCTAGGAATGGTGGGAATCAGAAATACCTGTTTGTTATTATTCTCATATCAGTCCACAACAAGAGTAATCAGAGACACGGTAAAGTTTAAAATGTTTATTTTATAAACTACGTGTCCTAAGATGCAGTACTTTGGCTCACATAAGCAGACAAATGATTAAGATTAAAACCATCAGCATTGTTACAATACCATAGAAAATGAAGGGAGAAATCATATTACAAATGACAGTGGAATACAACCACCTTCCCTTCACTAGTAAGCTAGTATTATTAGACTAATAGAAGGTCTCTAGGTTTGAATGGGGAACCCCATACCGTAAAGATCAGCTTAGGTGAATCACATCACAGGATCAGCTTTGCTCTGCGCCTGGAAAAGTTATTCTCCAGAATGTGTGTTTAATGCATGCAAACTGAAATATTAAAGGTTCTCGACATTCAGGTATTTGCAGCTGTGTGCGTGTTATGGCTAGAGCGTGGGTCGATCAACCTGAACTCAAAAACATGCATTGTCTGGCGGCTCAGACTGTTTCTGCACACAATGTTCAGACCAAGGTCGCAGTGTACGTCTAGAGATGTGAACAAGCGACAGTTCTCATGTGAAGAAAAGGCAAGCTAGCAGTTTTCAAATAATAACATGTATCTGCAGTGTTGTGTGCAAAAGCACCAAAAGTGGCAAGATGGCGTTTCTAACATCTAACGCGCTTATGCTAACATAGCAATATATGTATCTAAATCTCTGCCTTCACTACACCCCCCCTTGATCGGACCACGAACAAATAGGGATACAATTAAGGAATGCAGAGTTCAAGTTCGATAGAACGGAACTAGGTGCACAAATTGGAAATCCATATAAAGTGCAGTGAAAGTTCGAAGAGAAAAAACCAAGAAAAGGCAAAAAAAAAAATTAAGGGGAATAATAATTGGAAATTGTAACATCCTGCAAAGGCTCAGCGAGCCCAAATGTACAATAAAAAATAAATAAAAAAATGTGTGTGTGATGGACAAGGAAAGTTGGACGACATCCAAGTCAATCCATCAACGTATAAGCACAGTAAGTAGCGACAGCTTCCAAGAGGAAGTCATTGGAATGTTCTGTAAAAGTGTCCGCCATCCAGTCTAGCAAGGTAAATGAACATACATGTTCTTCGACAACTGGGGCCTCTAGCACAATTGGAGGACAACTAGCGTGTTCTTCAAGATAACTTCCCGCCAGGAAGTCATATGCAGCCGTACCAATGTCCCAATTTCCTAGGACTCCATGTGCCGCTCCACAGACCATGATCCTGACACCAGAACAGTCCAACTCATGAGCCAATAAGGGACTCATTAGTCGATCTTAATCCAGGGCAGGAGACACCGAGTTAGATAAGCACCAATCCAGAGCCCTTTCGAATGGACAATCTAGGCAATGAAAAACAGGTTGCACACAAGTAAAGTAGGAAAACCGGAAGGACAATTCATAGGCTATGCTCAGGGTTGCCAGTGGTAATGTTCCATAGTATTCAAGCATCCGGTTACGAAGATGGAGCAGCCGGGACAGGCTGTCGTGTGACACAAATTGTGCAGCCGTTGCGCAGTAAGCAGACCAACAACAGCACCCCAGCCACGAGGGCGAGAATCAACGGGAGGCCGCCAAAGACGCTGGAAAAAATAGAATGAAAAAATGCCGGTATCACACCAAAATTAGTTTGGAAGGAGGTCACGAGGCCGGAGCCCACAATTTTGAAAAAATGCACCAAGCCAGTTGTTGACGAGGCATTAAATATAGTCTGAATCAGGGCACCAAAATGAAGTGGGAGATCAGTATTCAAAAGCGCATGCACCTCGGTGCGCGTATTTGCTACGTGAAGGACAAATGTTTCACGGGATAAAGTCAGAGCGACCTCTTTTTGAGACAATAGAGCCCTTATTCTGTTCATCTTGTTGAACTCTGCTTTCAAGTTTGGAATGGAAGGCCAGATGGATACATCCAGCCACCCATGCGGGGGTGGGAAAAGGACATTCTTACATCAGACCACTCTCTGTGATACAGTCACAATGTAGGGAATTCCCACTAGCATCCCACAGCAAGCCTCGTTATTTAGAAGCAAATAACTACCGTTAGCTAGCAACGTGAAAGAGGGTGTAATAGCTGGCACTGGAATCCCTTTCAGGACGCATGCTAAATTAGGAGCGAGCACATTGCACGCGCCATGCAATTGAATGTGCCTACAGACTACAGAGTGATCAGGTGTGGAAGTGCATTCCTCACCTTTCAAATAGACTTCTTTACAGTCTCTCATGCACCTGTATGTAAATGGGAGTGACCAAACTTCATGCAGGAAGGCAGTACCTAATGGTTCATATCTGCCTAGGGCATAATGTTGCATGCAAGAACTGAACTTAAACAAAGGAATTGGTAATGTGATTAACCCGTGGATAAGCCACAGAGAAAGGCAAAGGTTCTAACTTTTCAATATGCAGTAACGAGTATGTTGCATCCTTCATGGACATGAATTGTTGCTTTGCAGTTAGATTAAAGGGAAGGAACAAAGACGAAGTATTCATGTAGTCCCTTGGGACTTTCCCAGCCTTTAACATTTGCAAAGTCCATGCAAACTGCATTATAGAGCGCAATTGATTTTGACCATGATACAAAACAGACATATCATTGTGCACAATAGCAACAACGGATGAAACAATATTATCTAAAGTGTAAATTCTGGAGGGAAGGGTGTAAATGTTATTATCTATAACAGCTAGTACTTTTCCCAGATTGGTTTGATCAATAGCTCTCAATCTGGAAGCAGCTTCAATTTGCGATAGCTTCCAAACTTCGTTATAAACAGCATACACCCATCTTTTGGACCTGCCACCTACAGGACCCTTAACAAAATTATTAAAATCTATTGTGTCATGTAATTTAGATAAATGAAGTTTAACAGATGCCAAGGTGGAATGTTGTAGCCAAGATTGGCAGAACTTCCCCACCGAGTAGGTAGTAGCAGAATGAGAAGATTCAAAGCGGGGGTCTACACGAACCTGCATATACCCAGGTTTCAGACCCAGAAAATGATGTTGACAGGAATCTGAGCTTGTCTGCCATGTTAACCATCCTTCCAGATTCATTTTGGAAATATTGAAGGATGTATTAGTAATATATAACTGTAACGCATCAAGGGACGGATCTGTATGATTATCCCAATTTGGATAAGCACCCAGATCCGGAGTAGAGGGAGAATTCCGTTTTTTAGAAGTAGCCAATCCAAAGCAGGTGGTCTGAAAAATAGTAGAATTAAAATACAACATGTGGTTTGGGATAAGGCAGGCATGATGCAAAGCTTCTGTTCCTTGGACCTGCCATGGTTTAGAACCCCAAACCGATTTGAGATCAAAAGTAGCTTTCCACAGATCATAACCCCTGATTGACAAATCATCCATAAAGGATTTGGAATACAACAATTTAGTGTGTGTCAGCCGAACCTTCGAGGCAGACTCTGCTGCCACTTTAAAATAAAAGGCAGCAGGTTTTGAAACACTGAAATCAGTAAAATATGTGAATTTGTTCACCAATGTGTTGGAGCTGCCTAGCATTGGCGCTGGACAATGTTCCCATTGCGTATAATTTACAAAATGTTGATATGTATTGGCTTTATGTAGGAAATGATTGCCATAATGTTGATTGCAAAACAGCTCCCCGTAATTAGCAGTATCTAAATACAAATCTTCAGCATCAAATGCAGAATAATATTTCAAATCAGAAAACAGTGCTTCTATGGCTTGAACGTCCCAATCATCAGAGCTGATGTTTTGCTTAACCACATCACCCATAGAAACACAAAATACTTTCGGAACATTGATAACCTCAGTGGGTCCATGAATTTGAAATTTAACAGCATCCCACGCAATTCCATCTAACACAGGCCAGGCAGTAATATTCACAAAAGTCAGGTCCCTCTTCATGATGTGTGATGAGGAGTGGGGGGCCAAAGTTCCATCAATTAGTCTAATTGTAGATCTTTCTTTAAGGTAGTGTCCATTCACAAGACGAATAAAAAACACCACAAATCCAATGGACATAAACAAAAAAATGAATATGAGCATCAGCCAAACGTAAGTCGAAGGTGGAAGTAAAAAATGTTTTTTAAACCAAACAGCAAAAAATGGAAACTTTTGATGGAGCACTGGAAGTCATAGAATTAGTGTCAAAGGAGAAAAGTGACTAATTAACTGCAGTTGATTGTAAAACAGGCAATGATATATCTGCAGGATAAGCATACTCAGTATCTTCGGGTGACTGTATGCATCTCAATGGCAATATCAGACATGGTGGTAGAAGCCGGAGCCAAACCAGAATTTCTCAGCATCGCAGGCCAAGAAACCGCTGGAGTCATACTAAGAAGAATCGACCACTGTAGTTTGACATTGTCAATGGAGATGTACCTGTTATCCTTTCGACCAGGAAGTGGAGGTAAAATGACTGTTCTTGTACCCTGCACGCCAAGCACTGGAACCGGGGCATGATAAGAGGGGCCGAACTCCTTCTTGTTCTCCACCTTCTCACGGACCAGGTCACCAACTCGAGGTAGCCAGCCGACTACCGGAATCTGAAGTGCAGCATCAGATGTGGAGGGGAAGTGTTCCTTCGCGAGACTGTCTCTGGCTTCTTGTAGATTCTGTAATACAACACAGTGATCATCTACATCAAAGGGTGTGGCGGCCGCCGCCATGTCTAGAACATCAAGGTCCGGGACAAACATTTTTATGCCAAAGAGCATCATGTATGGGGTCCGCCCACCCAGAGACCTTCTAGGGAGATTATTAAGTGCACATTGAACGTTATACAGATGGGCTAACCAGTTCCGGCCAGTGTCTAAAACCCTAGCTGTCAAGGATTGCTTTAAGTCACGCTCCACTACACTATTACCCTCAGGTCGGTATGGAGACGTAAATTTAACTTGGTGCCCCAAAGATTTCATGGCTTCTTTGTATGCCTTAGAGGCGAACGCAGGGCCCTGATCAGAATGAAAGGTACCACACGCAAAACTTCCCACAAAGACACGCAAATCCCTGATGACAGTACGGGCATCAGCACTCCTTTGTGGCCATACCCACAGAAAACGTGTGCACGAATACACTGCAACTAAGATATACTTGTACGCAGTATCATAGGAGAAAAGACCGCAGTGATCTAGATAAACACACCCAAGTGGTTTATTAGATATGTACAACTGAGTTTGTGGGGGGCGCGCAGCAGTTGAAGGTTTAATCTGCTGGCAAATGTCACAATCAAGAACATAAGTGCGAGCTTGTTTATATAACCCGCGCCGCCAGTAACGCTGTTGTAACAGAGTAACAGTTGCTGCAACGCCGGCATGGACAGAGGCCATACCCTCGTGAGCCGCTGTTATCAAGGACGGTCTGCAGTCCGCGTTGGGAATCAATCTGTCACCAACATTGTTAATTTTCACAAATGGGACGTTATCAGAACTTAAGTGAGAATGGTACCGAGAAGGGAAACCTCTCGGGTAATTACTTCCCTTCTTGGTAGCAGCAATAGCTGCCAAGATGTCATCATCGATCTTACTTTTGGATCTTGTAACTGCTGCTACTAAATATGTTGCCACTGCTGTTTTCGCTGCCTCGTCAGCCAAGCTGTTGCCAACAGCGTGGACACCAACTCACTGGTGACCGAGAGTGTGAATTACATTCACGAGAGGCAGATGTTCTTTAAGTTCTGCCACTCGAACCCAAAGCATTTTATGCTTAATTGTGCTACCTTTGGAATCACGACATTCATTTTGAGACCAAAAGAATAGACTGTCGTTAAAGGACTGAACACAGTAAAACGAGTCACTTACTATAAGAGTAGTAACCCGAGGATCAGCAAACTCAAGTGCAAGCACCAGAGCACGGAGCTCTGCCAACTGTGCGGTGCAATCACCCAATGACTGCGTATGCATGACATCAGAGTGGAATTCACCATTCACGAAAGTACCCGCCACAATTGCGCAGGCAGCTGAATAGGCATGCTTCGATGCCGTCGCGGGTTGTGACGAACTGTCAGTGTAAATGACAAAATGATAATCTTCGAGCGGGCGCAAAGACAGAGGAGGCGGATGAACGAATTCATACTGCAAAAACTCCTGAGTCTGCAACGAGGCATCAAAGATATAGGTGACATCAGGCGATGTCAAAGAAGTGGCCCATTGCATCCAATGCGGATGCAAAGCTTTAGAATTAGGTACACTGGCTTTAGTCACCGCCTCTAGAGCAGGATATGGTGTAACCACCAACATGCGTTTTCCTTGCGACAGCGCTCGTTCTTTAAGAATCACCATCTGCACCGCAGTCAAAACTAACGCCGAACTATGGGTATTCTGCACAGCACAAGTCCGACAATGTGGGTTCAAATGTCAGTAATCCAACACTAAGCGATACGACCCATCGGGTTTTGCTACTGTAAACAGAGGGTTATTCATCGGTGACACACAGGTTTCAATCACTCCTTGATACTCTAGCTGATCAAGAATATTAGCAACGGGAGATTTTGCTTCCCGCCAGAGAGGATATTGGGGTTGTGGCTTTGGCATAGACCGTAATGGTATCTCATGCGGGGGAGATTCTTTATCGCAGCCCACCTGAGTTTGGTACAGAGCCGGTACAAGCACCAAAGCTCACTCTTCTGCAATAGCCTTAGCTTGCTCCTTGGAGACCGTATGCGAAAAGCTGGGGAGTATAACCTCCTCTCCCCTGGGAGCAGCTAGAACAAAAGGCGGCGGCCAATCTTTTTCTGCCAAAAGTATGTCATACGAAGAAGTCAGATTCTCCCCAAAAATTCCTTTTATTATGCGTTGAATGTCACCCTAAATTTGAAAAACCATATCATATAGTCTGTCAGGGGGAGCCACTCTGGTGTCAGCCATTTCAACTGTGATGTAGGTTTCAGTTGCTTTTGCCTCCACAAGTGGACACAGTGCTTGCTGCACCATTGCAACCTCTGCTGCACTGTCTAGCAGCGTTACTGCCCATGTTAGGATCCGGAGCCGGGTTCTCACTGTCTGTGGCATATCTCGCTGTTAAAGCTGCAACTTTCTTTTTCTGAAAAGGTGGTTGCTGTCAAAGAAACTCATCTTGTCTCCTCTTGCTTTCAGCCTGACAAGGCTGCTCACGGCCTTGTGGGACACCTCGACCTCTGCCGCGATCCTGACGTTCCCCTCCACCGGCTTGTGAGCCTGATGTTGCCTGTGAAGAAGGAGGAGAATGCTGATCAGGAACCTGACACCTGCCAGGAGACCTAATTCTCTCGCGGTCGCGCAAATCATGAGCACGCACAGAAGGTTCGGGAACTGGTGACACTGCACATGACCCTTGTGTTTTTTGTTGTTTCCCCTATTTCTTATTTTTCCAATTCTTTTTTGGAAAGTTAGGACGGTCGTCTTTAGCTGACTGAGCCACCTGTGTCTGTTGTTGTGCTGGTATCCTAGTGAAAGGCTTAACACCCAAACTATTGCGCCCAATCCTCCTATGAGCTTCTGCAATATTTTTTGGCGCAAAGCATTAGACACTTGAAAGTTAACCAAACCTCCCTTGAAATTAGCAAGGATCAGATCAGCAACTGCATCAAACACTCCTACCAACCTAATACTCAACTCCACCGCCGCCTCCGGTCCGTGTTCATCCTGAACACGCTTAATCACGGAGGGGAGCACAGTCATAGATGGTGTGCCAAAACATTTTACATACACCACAACAAACACTTTACTCCAATTTTCACAATCAGTTACTTCGGGTATTAAGTCTTTCTGCAAACGAATAGTAAGAATCCTGTGTTTCTCCACAGGAGTAGTATTCAGAAATACTGCTTCTAGCTGTTCAAATTTTTCTGCAAGTCAGTAAGGTAAATCTTCCTTATTCTGGGGGCACTTGCACATAACCGAATTAACCATAACCGGACTAATAGTTAGTCCCACAGGTCCAGCGGGTTGTTCAACCCCAGGTGCTCCCACCTGTAGATTGCGTAAGACGTATTGTACTAGAGCCCCATGCACCTCGATCAAGGAGGTGTGTAAAACGCGTAACTCATCTACAGGGACTACTAGATAACATGGATGTGGTGAGTACCCAGCCAAAACTGGCCAAGTGGCCCCTGGAATCGACAAAGGGCCTAACCGGACCGGGGTCACCGTTTGGGGTAGGGCGCTATTAAACCAAATACATTGTTGCCATGCTGAAATCTGAACTTCAAGAGTTGTATACGGCCGCTAAGCTACAGGTATTGCAGTGGGAGTGTATGTATGAAACAAATTATCATCTCCTTTCACTGCCAAAAAAGTTACCCAAGAATAAAACACCTCAAAGTGGTGAGCTGCATTAGGCCGCCCCACAAAAATGAGTGAGATACCCACGTTAGGCACTCCATAAGCATTCAAATGACCATGGAGCACCCCGCGACTATGTGCCGCAATATCTACCTCAGCCATATTGAGAAGAAAAGAAGAACAACTTATTGCGTGGCAGTGCAATAGGGTAGTAATTCAAAAGAACAAAAAACCATTTAATGTATCAAGCTTGAATAAAAACCTATAAAAACACCAATATAGGTAAGTTATGCCGTTACAGCGGTTTACCGGAAAACAGAAGTGAGGATATCATGGACAAGCACAAGTACTACTAAAGTGCCTCGTAAATAAGAACCAGACCAAATGTTAGGTGCACCATGTTGCAGTGATTCTGCACATACACAGAACTATGTGCAGGAAACCAGGACCTCAGTGTGTAGTGGTGCACCAAAATACCCACCTTGGTACCCAGAACCCCAATACGACTAGCTATAATGTGTCATTCGTTCTCCGTGCTTCAGCAAAGCTACCAATGATTAGACATCCTAGAACACGTTACTTCATCCCTCTCAGGATACGTGGGAACAAGAACACTCTTTCGTTCAAACTCTCGTACTTGTCCACAACATGAGTAAATAGAGCCAAGCAATAGTTTGAAATGTTTATTTTAACTAACGTGCTCTATAATGCAGTACACGCGCCAATACTAGCAACAATATTCATAAGATCAAACAAATCAGCATTGCAACAATTCCATATAAAACAAAAGGGGAAATCATAAGATAATGAAGGTGGAAAAAAGGACTATAGGGCCTTGCCACCCTCCCCGTACTAGAAGCTAGTTTATTATAATTATACAAGACCTCCAGGCTTTGTCAGGGGATCCCATACCTCCGAGTTCAGATACTTGAATTTACATCACCGGACAGGCACAGCTCTTATTTCCTGGAAAGAGTTTCTCCAAGTATCTTAACATGCATGTAATGCAATATTAAAAGCACCAGCTTTCCAGGTTTGCAGCTGTGTTCTATGTTATGGCTAGGGGCGCGAGACTGATCAAAGCAAATCAACAGAGCTCATTGTTTTTCGACCTTGAACAGGCTGTACAGATGAGGAGCAGAGTGTTTAACTAAATATGTGAAATGCAGACAGTTCTCATGTGAAAGTGATTAAACAGGGTGCTACAAGAAATGTGGCATATAGTAACATGAGCAAAAGTGGCAACATGGCGGTCAAGCATATACTAACATATGCTAACTTAGCAATGTCCGCAGGTGTGTCCATATCCTCACTGCCCCTTGACCAAAAGGCTTGGAATATTTGAGAAAATGGGGTCAAGTAGATGGCCTTTGTATTGGGTGGGATAGCCAACTAATTGGAGTGTCTCCAACCCCTCCTATAATTCCAATATAGGTGAGAGTGAGGTATTATTAAAATGGAGATTGAAGTTCCCTAGTAGGGTAATATATGAGAGAGAACTATCCAAGCTGGCTATCATATCGGGGAGGTGCTTACAAAAGTTGCCCAAAGGGCCTGGAGGGCGATATACCAAAAGCCCCGAGAAAGTTCTAACATGGGCTATGACGATGGTAAAGCAGATGCTTTCACAGTCAGGTAGAGGGTTTATGGTGGAGCGGCAAATACATTTCTTCTTATAAATAACGGCTATTCCACTAGCTCTACCTGTGTCCCCGTCAAGCCTCCGTATTGCATATCCCAAAGGGAGGGCTTGTACGATGGCAAGGTTAGCATATTTATTCAACCATGCCTCTGTTAAGAATAGTACGTCAGGACTTTCTTCTTCTAATAACAAATTAATTTCCACTGCATGTTTAAACATAGAGCGGCATTTTAGTAAAAACTATTTAAAAGCCTCCAAAGTAGATGTTTTTGGTTATCCTTGAAGCTCCACAGGTCCTGCATGGATCTTGTATCGTGCACCAAACAGACAATGCTGCAGACTGAGAGGGAGATGGAATCGGGCCCAAACATAGTCCAGTGAAATCCAGAGTGCCCAGACTGTCAACGTTCATTGGTTTCTGGTTCAGAATCTTGTCCATGTTAAATCGAACATCCTACAGCTGGGTAAGCCCTTGTGTACCAATGGAAGAGGGTTGGCAAGATTCAGAGAACCCTCCCAAGGGAGGGTCTGGACAGTGGGGAGATTACTCCCATGTCCTCTGTCAAGTTTCACGCCTCAGTGGGAGCCAACGGCTCCCAGGACTGATTTGAACTGGACTATGCACAGGGACACCAAATGTGCCCCTCTTGCAGACTTTCAGTTGATGGCAAGCTTACTCACTTATCCCTAATACACAACATCCTAGCTGGGAGGTGGTCACTCCTCCCTGTGACAGGATGCCTATTGTTCTGCCTTCCCCTGCTTAAGTTTGCTCAAGAGCAGGAGGGCAGAAATGTGTCTCTGTTAGACAGCAACCATTTTGTGCTGTCAAGGACTAGAAGGCTGGTACCGAGAAAAAAACAGGGACCCCACAAAGCCCACTTCTGAGGGGTGGAATCATACCTCCCTCCCACACTGGTTACTGGTGTGGGATATGACTCCAAAATGTTTGACACCAAACACAATAGGGTTAGTTTCAGACATTTTAGGGCTGGTCATCAAGGGGTCGCATAATGCAACTCTATGTCGTAAATGGCTTCCTCACTGACAACCCGTGAGAATGGACTCCGTAGGCTGCAGGGATGTTCTGCTCATGCAGTGGCACCCTATCACTTAGAACCAAACACCCTGCTCTCAGGATTGTAAAGGCCCGCTAGAGGGGTGACTTATAGGTTTTAAGTGCAGTGACCCTTAGATATAGTAAACATGTATTTTAAGTGAGTGGTGCATGCACCAACTTACACAGGCTCCAATGACAGGCCTGCACTTCCATTTTGCATGGCCTCTCCTAGGTGGCATAATACATGCTTCAGCCCATGGGAGGCCTCTGGGGTACCTATGCCCTGGGTACATGGGTACCAAATACTAGGGACTGACAAGGGTACCTCAGTATCCAATCTGGAGGGTAACAGTTTAAGGAGAAAGCAGATAGACTGGGGTCCTGATTAGCAGGATCCCAGTCAGACGAGTCGAAAACAGTATCACATTTAGCAAAACGTGGGGGTAACCATAAGAAGCAGATACTACTTTCCTACACAACCCCCCAAATTGTAAGGAGATGAGACTAACCTTGCCCAGTTGAGTATTCATTTTCTAAGTTGAAATATCTGGAGAGTCCATCTGCATTGGCATGGTTACTCCCAGGTCTATGTTCCACTGTATAGTCTATCCCCTGTAGGGAAATGGATCAACTCAAGAGTTTGGGGGTTTCACCCTTCATCTGTTTTAGTCATAGGATGGGCTTATTGTCTGCCAGAACAATGAAGTGAGTGCCAAACAGGTATGGCCTCAGCTTATTCAGGGCCCAGGCCACAGCTAAGGCTTCCCTCTCTATAGCTGGCAAACGTGTCTCTCTAGGGGTCAACCTTCTGCTGATAAAAGCTACTGGTTTATCCTGACACTCTGCATTAAGTTGTGACAACAAAGCCCCTACTTCAACTCAGATGCATCTGTTTAGACAATAAATTGCTTGGAGCAGGACTCTGCAGAATGAGAGCAGTGCACATGCCTTCTGACAGCTAACTGTCCACTGAACCTTCTTGGATACTCTTTTTGATGTGGCCCAGGAAAGCTCTGACCTGAGTTTGGGTAGTTGGAGCAACCCAGTCCATTATGATCTGGATTTTGCTCTGTAATGGTTGAACCTGGCAACCACCAACAAGGTGGCCCAGGTACACAACCTTGCTCTGCCCTACCTGGTGCTTAGTAGTCTTGGTAAAGAGGCCTACTTTCTGCAGAACCTCCAAAACATTTATCCTCAGCTAGTCTGATTTGCCAATAGCCAGCAGTGAGGTCAAATGTTTTCAAAAACGTGGCTGAGGCCAAAGTATCAATAAGCTCATCTGCCCTAGAAATTGGATGAGCATCAGTTCTAGTGACTGCATTGAGCCCCCTGTAGTCCACACACAACCTCATCTCTCTTTTACCATCCTGGGTGTGAGGTTTGGGCACCAGGACCACTGGTCTAGCCCAAGGGCTATCTGTGGGTTCAATTACTCCCAACTCCAGAATCTTCTGGACCTTTGTCCTGATGCAATCTCTGACATGGTCAGGCTGCCTGTAAATCTTATTTTTAACAGGTAGAATCTCACCTGTGTCCACTTCATGGGAACACCAGGTGGTCTGACTGTGAGTCAGAGAGAACATGTGCCTATATTGATTAAGGACCTTCCTGCAATCAATCTGCTGTTGGGCAGTGAGGCTGACTGCCAAGGCTACACCACCCACTGACCGATCCTCAGGGTTCTGAGAGAGGAGACCAGGGAGAGGGTCACTCTCTTCTTCCTCACCTTCACCAGTTGCATGAGCAAGCCCATGTCAGCCCTGTCTACAAAAGCTTTGAGCCTGGTCACATGGAGCACCCTGTGGAGGTTCCTAGGCGTGCCAAGGTCCACCAAGTAGGTGACCTCACCTTTCTGCTCAATTATCGCATGGGGTCCACTCCATTTGTCTTGGAGAGCTGCTGGGGTCACAATCTCCAGCACCCACACCTTCTGTCCTGGCTGATAAACAGTCAGAACAGCCTTTCTGCCATGCTAACCTTTCTGTAAATCTTACCTTGCCTCAAGGTTTTTGCTGGCCTTCTTCATTTACTCAGCCATCCTGGAGCAGAGGCCAAGTACATACATCACAATGTCTTGGAGGTGTGAGAGGTAACTCCCATCCCTCCTTCACCAAACACAGGGTACCCCTAACTGGATGCCCAAACAGAAGTTTAAAAGGGCTGTAGCCAATCCCCTTCTGTGGAACCTCAAGGCAAAGAGAAGGCAGGGCAAAAAAACATCAAATTTTCACCTAAGCTTTTCTGGTAGGCCCATGATCATGCCCTTGAGAGATTTTTGGAAAATTTCAAATAACCCATTGAATTGTCAGTGATAGGGTGTAGTGAACTTATAGTTCACCCCAGACTCCTTCCACATTGCATTGATGTAAATAGACATGAAGTGTGCACCTCTGTCAGTTAAGACCTCCTTAGGGAAATCTACTCTGGAACATTACCAGAAAGGCCCTGGCCACCACAGGGGCTCTGTTGGTTCTAAGGGGTTTTGCTTCTGGATACCTAGTGGCATAGTCCATCACCACTAGTATGTAACTGTGTCCAGATGCTGTAGGAGGGTTCATGGGACCATTGATATCAATCACAACCCTCTCAAAGGGAACCCCCACCACTGGTAGTGGTATGAGGGGGCCTTTGTGGTACCACCTGACTTACCACTGGCTTGGCAGGTGGTACAGGAGCGACAGCACGCGTTGGTGTACTCAGACATGTGAGGCCATTGAAAGTGATGGACAAGTCTGTCCCAAGTCTTGCTTTGGCCTAGGTGTCCTGCTAAGAAAATATCATGTACCAATTTGAGTAGGAAGCCCCTAACCCTCAGCGGTATAAACAACCTCCTGGTGGTACCAGGCTTGAGGTCTTTACCCTCTGAGTACAGGAGTCCCTCACCCTAATAGATCCTTTGGGATCCACTGACACGCTCAGCAGCCTCAGCAGCAGCTTGCAGTCTGAGGGGTTCAAGAGAGGGGCAGGTTTGCTTTTCCAAACTCAAGCCTGCCTTGGAAGGGCCCCCTGTCCCCAAGAACTCAACCTCGTCAGATTCCAATTCATCTGAGACTGTTCCTTCACAGGGACTAAGATCATCTCCCTCAGGAGACTGATCCTCAATCTGAGTCTGGGGAAAAACACAGTCTTACTCCTCCTGCTCTTTCTAATGGAATGCACTTGGTCCATTTTTCCAGGATCCAGGGCCTGGTCAGTGTTTGTCAGTTTGGCCTGTGACCTGGTCACAGCAAACACATCTGCAGAGATGCCCAGCATTGCTGCATGAGTCCTAAGTTCCAGTTCAGCCCAGGCTGAAGTCTCCAAATAATTGTCCAACATACATTTTACTGAAAGGTCTGAGCTAACCACAACTTTCTTGGGGCAAGTTACCCTTCCCCAGCTGAAATTAACAACTGCCAAGGAATGGTCAGTCCTGACATCGTTTGCATTGGTCACTTGGTACATTTCTCCAAGTATGATTTGGTCAGGAGCCACAAGATTTTTTGTCACCATAGTGATACTTGCCCATGTGTCCTCTATGCCATGGCCTCCTTACCATTGATTACAGGCTGCTGTCTGTATTTGCCCAGATTACTGGGACTGACATATAGGGTGGAAATATACATGCCACTATCAAAGACAAACACAGCCTGAGATGGAGTTCTGACTAGGCCGGAACCCACTACAGAGCCTGAGGTTAACCCTACTAATCCCTCGTTCCCTGTACCACCACTTGTACTTGTGCTAGGGGGCACAGTTGTCTTAGGGGCAGTGGTGATAGGAGGATTTTCCTTGGCTATTGACCAATCAGCATCTTTTGTCCAATGGGTCTTCACCTTACAAAAGTAACACCAAGGTTTATTTTTGCCTTTACCTTAGTTGGATTGTGACTCCACCCCAGATGCAGGTTTTTGGGGCTGTGATGAAGACTGTTTTTGATCTTTCCCTTGACTGACCCTTATCCCGGGTGTTTTAGAATCTTGTTTCATTTGGTCACCACCATTGTTCTGGATTTTCTGCTTCACCGTGGGTCTGACCCACTTACCTGCCCTCTTTGCCAATTCTTGGGTAGAAGTCAGATAAGAGTCAACCAGGAATTGATGCAATAACTGATTTTGGCAGTTATTAAAGATCTGCTCCCTCATAATCAAATTGTATAATCCATTTAAATCATTCACTTTGCTGCCAAGCAACTAGCTTTGCAGAGCCTTAATGGCACTATCCACAATGTCGACCTAATCCTGATTCTGCACCTAATGGGTGTCTCTGAACTAAATCCTATAATGTTCAGTGGTTAAGCCAAACCCATCAATGAGAGCACTCTTTAAAACTAAGTAATTGTCAGCCTCCTCTTCTTTAACAGCGAGGAGCTAATCTCTACCATTGTCAGAAAAGGAAAGCCATAAGCTAGCTTCCCACTGCTTCTTAGGGACCCTCTGAACTTTACAGGCACACTCCAAAGCAGTTATCCATTTGTTGATGTCCTCCCCAACTTGGTAGGGAGGGACAATCTTGCTCAGGTTCCTATTTTCAAAGGTATGTTTCTAACCTCTAGCGACACTGTTGCTGCCACCATGGGACTCTAGTCCCAACTTTTTTCTAGCTTTCTGGACTTTTAGGGACTCTTTATCAAGGACCAACTGCTCTTGCCTGAGCCTAAGCCTAGGTTTCCCAAGTTCAAGAAATTGGTACTTCCTATCATAGGAGTGGTCCCTCTTGCTAGATACAGAGGTCCCTAGACTGTCCTGAGTGATTAGACTCTGCAGAGGGAGATCTAAATCTCCTGGGTAAACTCTGCACTCTTTCAGCAGGAGTACAGAGGGGAGCATCATGGCAACCTCCACTTTCCTTTTGAAGATCTGAGTTATCCGGGTGGGAACCATCAGGTTACCCCTAGTCAGGGTTAGAGTTTATGTCATGAAAAGTGTCACCTCCTGACCTGTCTTCATTCCCTGTCCTACCCACTATGACATGTTCATCTGACCCAGGGATTTTCCTTAAGTCATCTAGAAGTAACACCTTTACCAGGCATTGAGTGTTGGCACTTCTCCCCGTCTTCAACTTTCTAGAGGCACACAGGGCTTTCAGTTCTTGAAATCAATGAAAGCTCACTGTATCTAGATGGCAGAGAGCCACTGGCATCGCCTTTTGCAGACATGCTAAGTGTGATGAGGTGTTGCACCTACATCACCTAGTGGGAACTAAACTCTCTGAGGTTGGAGAAAGGGTTTGCTAGACCCTTGACTTACCCAACCCTAAGCTCAGTGGAACTTACTTATTCTAGGCTAGTATTGAATGTAGCTAGTACTAGTGGTGTTTCAGTTAATCAATACAAAGATTTATCTGTTAAAACAATGCGGGCTTGAATCCTAACCACTGCACACCAATGTGACATGTTGGCCTGGTATATGCTGTCCACTAGTTAAAATAGGCACCTTGCACCTGTCCAAAAAACCCTTCTGGTAATTTAAGAGGTCAAAGATCACATTAGAAAGCTATCCAAGGGGTAGCTGTGGAGAGCACCCTTCAGGCTTAGTCTTGAAGGAATATTAAGCAGCTTATTTTACCAGAATGCAACCTTATAGTTTTGGTAAAATGAAAGGAAAACCACACAGTAGATATAAAAATATGTATTTATTAACATAACACTATCTAGTGTGACACAGTATCTCCTACACAAAGATAATCACAAAGCACACAATTCTTAAGCACAGAAATGACAGCAAACAGCACTAATACACAGTGGGCCCCAGGAGGGACCAAACCATTTACTAAGAACGTCGTATAAGAACCACAACTCAAGTCAAGACAGTGTTGAGAGGATGTAGAATCACTGGGACCCCAAGAGACCAACGAAGGTGAGTAAGTAGGGATACCACGGAGGAAGGGTGCAGTGTTTTACCACAACTGCGTGCTTCTTAAAATTCTATGGGAAAGCAGTGGTTGAAGTTTTAACGTTTAAGGACCCTTCCCTGTGGACTTTGAGGAAAACCCATAGATACCGAGGTACCAAAGTTACCTATCCCAGGGAAGCCAGGAGCATAGGCCTGAAGAGGTGTCGGAAACCGGCATCAAACCCAATGGAGGACTGTAAAGAAGAGTCGCTGCTGGAAGTAAGAAAAGTGTCCATTGGAATACATCGGTGGATTGTTGTTGAAGAGTAACTGAAAGCAGAGGGGAAGGAGTCTAGGTCACTCAGGAGTGACCAGAGGTTCGGTAGACGAATGCCCATCAATCTCGGGTGCTTCAAGTTGTTTGATGGAGTCCTTGACTCTGCAGCTTCGGGGACCAGGAGATACCGAGGATGACTAGGAGCTGGATATGAGCTGTCCCACAAAGGATGTCGAATGCTGAGGGGTTGGTGCACAGCAAGACCACGAACAAGCCTTAGCAACGGCAACCCATGAAGAAGGTCAAGGAGGTGTACGGTTTCGGACCAGCAAGTTCCAGGAGACTCACCAAATGCATGAGACTAAGGGCAGGCCTGGAGAAACCATGAGAGCCCTAGAAATGCAAGGTTGATCCTCAAGTGGATCCACAGGCCAGAGGAACAGGAGTTGCAAGAGGCCCTCAAGCGATTTCACCAAACAACAGCACACAAAGCACTCGATGTGAGGAGGCCAAAGTTCTTGGTAGGAAATGGTGCCAGAGGTTGGAGCTATTTGGAGCCTAATGCACTTGCTCAGGAAATGCAAACAAGCATATACACTTGCAAATGTATGCAGTTCTCAGGTGTACAAGTATTGCAGCCCCATGAATAATTATGGCCTCAAACTTGGTGAGAAGGCAGATCAGGCCTCATATAAAGTAGAACTCATCTCCTGTGTTGCTTTAGACTTTGGAGTCCCTAGGAGCTCAGGGTTAGCAGACCAGACAGCAGTGTTGCGCTTCCTGCGAATACAGGGGAGTGACTCCTGCAATCTAAGGGAGATCTCTTTGGTTGTCCTTGATTCTCCGCTGGCCCTGCATGGATTCTTTATGGTGTATGGGCACAGATGATACTTCAGACTGAGAGGGAGACGAAGTCGGGCACAAACAAAGTCCAGCGAAGTCCAGAGTGTCCAGACAGTCGAAGTTCAGTGATTTCTGGTTCAGAATCTTGTCCACAGTAAATCTAAGGTCCTACGGCCAGTTAAGCCCTTATGTACCCACGGAAGAGGGTTGGCAAGATTCAGGGGACCCTCCCAGGGGAGGGTCTGGACAGGGGGGAGGTTACTCCCATGTCCTTTGTCAAGTTTCATGCCAGAGCGGGAGCCAGCGGCTCCAAGGACTGATTTGAACTGGACTATGCACAGGGAAACCAAATGTGCCCCTCATGCAGACTTTCAGTTGCTTGGAAGCACACCCACCCAGACCTAATACACTAAATCCTGTTTGGGAGATGGTCACACCTAACTGTGACAGGATGCCTATTGTTCTGCCTTCCCCTGCTCGAGCTTGGCTCAGAAGCAGGATAGCAGGAGGGCATTAATGTGTCTCCGATCGGCATCAACAATTTTGTGCTGTCAAGAACTAAAAGGCTGGTACCGGGAACACAAGGGACCCCACAAAGCTCGCGTCTGAGGGGTGGAATCGTACCTCCCACACCAATTACCGGTGTGGAGGTATGATTCCAACATGTTTGACACCAAACACGATAGGTTTAGTTTCAGCCATTTTAGAGCTGGTCATCACGCGGTCGCATAATGCCACTCTATATGTTGTAAATGGCTGCCTCACTGAAAACCCGGGAGAATGGTCTCAGTAGGCTGCAGGGTTGTTCTGCTCATGCATTGGCCCCCTCTCACCTATAACCAAGCACCCTGCTCTCAGGATTGTAAAGGTATGCTTGAGGGGTGACTTACAGGTTTTAAGTGCAGTGACACTTCGATATAGTAAACCTATATCTTAAGTAAGAAGTGCATGCACCAACTTACACAGGCTGCAATTGCAGGCCTGTAGTTCAATTTTGCATGGCCTCTCATGGCTGGCATATTACATGCTTTAGCCCATGGGGGGCCTCTGGTGTACCTATGCCCTGGGTACATGGGCACCATACACTAGGGATTGAAAAGGGTACCCCAGTATCCAATCTGGAGGGCACCTAGATAAACAACATAACAGTTTGAGGAGAAAGCAGATAGACCCCTGATTAGGAGGATCCCAGTCAGATTAGTCAAAAACAGTATCACATTTAGCAAAAAGTGGGGATTACCATAAGAAGCAGATCCTACTTTCCAACATAGACTTTAGCCCTGCTTCCATTTAGTTGTATGTATCCCTCTAGCTAATGATCTGACAAGCTGTGGTTGATGTACCTGTGCTCAGTGAGTAGTACAGAGACCTGAGAAGACTGTGAACAGCATATCCAGCACCTGTAAAACAACGTGTTACTCTCTGTTCAAGAAGGTCTACAATCCTTAAACACATCTATAGAGATACACGTCACTGGCTGCAACAACAATGGTGAAAATTAAAGACTTTTTCTGAAGTGACTAATACTATCAATCAATCAATCAATCAATCAGGATTTTCAAAGCATGGCTTATCAACCAATATTTTATCCAGGCAAAATGTACTGCATTTACCATAACACATCTTAGCGAACTGAGTAATGTGATGTAAGGCAGTGTGCTCCCTCCCTCCTTCTGTTTGAAAAGGCTCCCTAGAAGCCGATCATCTCTGATTGATGCACCTGCTTTCAGTGAGAAATAAAGAGACCTGAAAAGTCTGTAGCAGTATTTCCAGCATCTCTAAAGCACTTGTTACTCTCTATTGAACAAGGACAACAATCCCAAAATGAACAAAGAACTGGCAGAACCAACAATGTTGAAAATACTTTTACTGAGTGCTGGAATGTGAGCCACTGTGTTCCCTTCCTCTTAGGTTCTCTGGAATTACAATGGCATTGCTTCTGTGGCCCAGCATAGTCTGTCCCTCCTTGTTTAACTTTTGCTGCATGTAAGTTAGTACATTTTCACTGAAACTATTGCTAACTATAAAGCAGGAACAGATTCATAAGTAACTATTGTGTGCTGCCTCACCATGTTGATAATAAGCATGTGTTCTAGTTTTCAAAGCGGGGCAGTTGTTTTAAAAAATGTAAAATATGTTTTGTGAATGTAATGGGAGTTTAATCCGACTATGTCGTGGACACTGAACACATTTTCCGATATGCAGCCTCCATTCTCTGCATGGTAGTGCCAAAAGGAAAAAAACTATTGAAAGACATCAGGAAGCCCATTGTATATAACATGGGCTTTCTGCTGACAGTGCTGGCTGAGGCCTCCATGATAAGGGTTCTCTTGATGGAGAAGCCTATTTGTGGCCGCACTGCCTTTTGGAGATTTGATATCTCACACTCTAAATGCAGCAAGAGATAGAGTGCGTTGTGTGATGGCTTCTTACCACTGCAATCAATAATAAATTGCAGTAGTTTATATCAAAGAGAATATCAATGTCAATTGTTAGTGATATTAGTAATTCAGCTGCTAAGGGATTAATATACTATCTCTATTATAATATTTAAGGCAGTGTGACAGAGAAATGGCACGTGGCTGCCATCCTGCTACCTATTTGCTGTTGACAGTAGATCCAGGCTTTGTGATAAACATTTGTAAGATGTTGTAATCTGTAAGCTCACTGTTAGAGCTGCAAATAGGGAGTGGTGAGATATACAGAAGTTGGCAGTAAAGAGTCAAGTTTTCAGCATAGAATCAAACTGGGGCAAAGTCACTGAGACACTTTCATAACGTCTAGTAACACCAGACTTAAACCTCAGAATCACTTTAGCACCCCTTGTAAATATCAGGATCACTTCATCGCCCCCTGTAAATCATAGAATCAATTGACTGGGACAGGGAAGGGACTGGAAACTCTGCATGATGGGTCAATGGTATCAGGGATCCATTAGACTCCTTGTCTGTTCATGATTCATAGTGGAACTGCTTTCTCACTTAGTCCAGCTGCCTGACCTTGCATCCCAAAACCTTTCTTGTCCTCTTTCTTCCTGGGTCTCCTTCTCAGGATAGACTCTGCATATGTGCTTCCCAGCTTTGACCTTGCTTTTTGATACACTGTTTCTCTATAAGGTGGCTGCTTCTGCTCATAGAGTTGCCTGCTCTTAGGCAGCATCTTGTGGATCAGAATGCTATTATGGTTGATGTCTGGTTGCATCATTGTTGCATCCTCCCTGGATCAGGGTAAGATAATCATGCTGAGGGTAAATTACTATACAAGTTTATATTTCATTTGCATTGACACTCTGGTACATCTCAGCTGTATTCAGAACCCACTTAGCATCCTAAATCAATCAGCACACCAGTCCAATAACCAATGTTAAGGCCAACTTCCTCTTCCCAGTGCACCATATGTGTTCCCCTTTTCTCTCTAGTGAGTTATTCTAATGCTTGAAACATCTAGAAAGATTTGTAGATGGTAGAATTGCTTAGCAAATTCAGGTATTTGAAAAAAGCATGGCACTTCTTTAAATGTGTTAGTTGGGATTGTTTAGTGTTTGTTCACAACCTGCTGTAGGATTATGTCTTCTGGTCTGTGTACCAGTAGTTATTTTGTTTTCAATAGCAGGTGCAACAGAAAACTTCACACAAAACCAGAAAATTAAATCCAACATTCTCAGTGAAAATCACAATAAGTAGGGTATGGTATGAGACTGAATCTTGGGTTGTGAATGATGTTGACTATGAGGTGAAAGTGATGAAGTGGTTGTGGTCGTACGTTTTCATTAATTGAAGATCAGACAGGGAAGAATGAGAATGTAGAAAATAAATGAACCCTTAGATATCATTTTTGACAGACAGTTGGATGGGTGGTTGCTGACTGGTTAGAGCGTTGGCATTATTTTTAGTATTTGTTCCATTTTTATTGACTGTTATTTTGAGTAGAAGGTAAAAGGCTGATGTCTGGAATTTGTCCATTTTGATTATGGAAAGATTATTTAGTATGTGGTTAGACCTTTACACAGTTCAACTTTTTGTGTGTTGCTTTGTTATTCCTCAATCTAGTCTTTGCAGCATTTGGAAAGAGCCCCGCGACAGGCGGCCATTTGTGAAGAGCACAGAGTGGTCTAATCTTTTCACAAACTTGTCACATTTGTGGAAGGAACCACTATGCGTCAGTTTGAAAAGGAAACCGAAGATACACATCGTCAAGATGCGGTCTCCAGGGAATCGATTAATGCAAGAATGCCAAGGACGGCCTTGATGAAGTAAGTAAAGATGGTGGTCTCACGTGGCATATCTCCTGATAGCCACGAGTGGAGGGACTCAATTGACAACTTTCAAGTTTTTCTTCAGTCCCACAGCTCAACGCTGGTTACTATCACCTGATTATCCATTGTTCCATTTTCTCCTTTACTTAGTGTTTGACCAAAGGCCCCTCCTCACCTCCAAGACCATGACACAGTCGTACGGCATCAAAAATGTATATAATATGGTATTTGTGTGTCTGTTTTGTTTTGTCTTGTGATGCCTCACCATATTGGTGGACACATTTTTCACAGCCACAGAGTGAAAGCTACGATGGTGGGCATTTATCATTTTTTCACGTATGGAGTGATCAGATTTTTACAGGTTTACTAAGCACCTCCACAGCAGGGTGTTTCAATTGTTGTTTATTTGTATAATATAGGTTAGTCAGAAAAGGCTGATAAGTCTTTTTGTTTCTTACAGTTTTTACCTTCTTTTCATTTCAAATATGGAATGACAAAAAAGTTTCTATATGTATAATAGGGGTATGCGTTTGGCAGGCTGTCCGCTGTCTCCTTATTAGAAGATTCTGAGGAGTGGTACCAACGGGATCAGTTTTCCTATAGGTCCTGAAGAAGAGCCATTAGGGGAACGGCTAAACATGTTGACTGATCATTTCTGAAGAAAACTGACTCATTACAGTTCACTTCTTCAGTCACAACCCCTGATTTTAACCTTACCGGTTAGAGGCGGGATTAAAACAATATTCCTACTTGGGCAGGTATTTTTAACCTACCAGCACGTAATTGCCACTTCTTTTCACCTAGACTGTCTTTATCATAGTTTCCATCTATAAGTGCTCCAACATAACCATTTGGTCGTAGCACGCCTCAATCCAATGATGAAGCATGCCATCAAGGGGCAACCCTGGTGGGTAAGGGGTCTCTACAATTTTTTTTTTATCCTACTAAACGATCTCAGTGGAGATTTGTTGTATCTAATACACTGTTCCCTAGGCTTTTTTTTCATTCCTCTCCGACCGCCAACTCAGAGTTCGGAGGAAGGCTGTTGGTGTCTGTTGTCTGTCAGCGGTCAGTCGGAGTACAGGCTAGGTACATTGTAATCTGTCGGTCCGACATTCCGCTTCTAAAGAGACCTTCGGCTGTCCAACCTCATCTGACAGGGCCATGGAATGATGTTCGACAGGCATTGTAATCAGGCCCTATGTTGGGAGGTGGTCACTTTGTCATCATAGCAAGGTGATCTTAGGGCACCTTATAGGAAACTATATTACCTATGCACACAGGCACAATTCACGCACTATAGGCAGCACCCTGCTTCTTGTTTGGCCCATATGACAGTGGAAAGAGATAGGATGTCACTGGTGCCACTTTTAGCCTTGTTATATCAACAAGTTCAATGAAAAGAGTTGGAAATTGCCATGGTCAGATGGCATACAATTAAGAAAATGGTCCACTTGAAGGTCATTTAGTCACCAAAACTGCCACTAATATACCAGCTCAAAGTAACTGCTGTGGGAGTAGACATATTATTGCAGGTTTTGAAGAATTTAGGGTTGAACACAGCGGGGTCACTGTTCCCTGAGAGATCTTTCATTACTATGGAGAGTCCAGAAAACTCACTTTATTAAAGCCCTTTGACGGTGCTTGTATACTATAGGTTTAGGAAAGCTTGTTAAATATGTTTTGACAAATACCCTTATGAGCCTAAATCCTTCTCCTGGAAAAATCATCACTGGATTGTACAACAGCACACAGTCAGAGCCCAATTAATAGTACAAAAATCTAGGGCAAGATGGGACTTATAACTCCTAAACTGGAAATATTGTTACACTCAGACAGCTGAGCTGCCCTCTGCAATCACTTATGTATTTCATTTAATTTATTCTAAAAGCTTATAAAGTGCATGAATCACCCCCAAAGGGGTATCTTTGTGCTGAGGCGGTACGATAACAGGACAGCAGACAGCTAAACTGAAAAAAGTTCTGTTTTCAGGAGTTTCCTCATCATCACATCGTCAAAGTGTATGAGGTAATCGATTCCATAGCCTTGGGGCCATATAAAAAAAGGCTTTGCCTCCTGTATGAGATTTCTTAACATGAATAATAGTAAGGAGGCCTTTCATACCAGAGTGTAAGAGTCTGCACGGCTGGTAAGGAATATGTTTCTCACTTAAGTAACTGGGCCCTTTGCCATTTAAGGCTTTATAAACAATGCAGCAGCAAAGTTTGAAAATAATTATCTGGTGGGTGGGCAGCCAATGAAGTCGTTGCAGGAGGGGAAGGGAGTCCGTTCTAGGAGGCATAATAGTAACAAGACACGCCGTCGAAATATGTACTACCTGTAATCTGTTCAACAATGATTCATTAGTCGCGACCAGAAGAGTGTTGCAACAGCCCAGGCGACTGATAACTTGTGCCTCAACCAAGGTTTGACGAACAGCTAGAGGAAGTAGGGAGAAAACTCTGTGCAACAGACACAACATGTAAAAACAGGTCCCAGAGGTAGTCCCCACTTGAACCTGCAGAGACAGGGTCTGATCTAATTACACACCTACGTTTTTACCCACAATCTTAGAGATGGGGCAGTGCCCAAGTCCACCAGCCACCAATCCGCGGCCCAAAGTGCATTGGCATTACCGAATAACATAATCTCAGTCTTTCCACCATTTAGCTGGAGGTAGTTGTCAATCATCCATGGCTTTCATGACCGCTGAGAAACGAGATTTTGTGGCTGAGGGCCATTTATTGGAAGATAAAAGCAGTTGTGTATCAGCCACATAGGAAATGGGGATGAAACCAAATTCCCTCACAATCTTTGCAAAAGGGCCACATATATATTGAACAGCATGAGGCTTAAACAGGAACCTTGGGTTCTCTCTTAGTAAGGTCCATAACATGGGACCAAAAGGACCCTAAATGACCTGCGTGCGGTGAGTCAGGAAACTCGGAAACCATTGAAGAGTACTTCCACTAATTCCAATCTCCTCTAATCTTTGCAATAAAATTCGATGAGACACTGTGTCAAAGCAGCGGACAAA
Source organism: Triturus cristatus (assembly GCF_964204655.1). Taxonomy (NCBI): domain Eukaryota; kingdom Metazoa; phylum Chordata; class Amphibia; order Caudata; family Salamandridae; genus Triturus; species Triturus cristatus. The sequence goes on from NC_140590.1 coordinate 1,117,688,976, forward strand.
TCCAGCAGCGCTAGTAGCACAGCTTGATTATTGTCTAGAGAGCATCTGATGTGATCAGATACCTCAATCAGTGCTGTGCATGGGTCTAAAACCCAACTGAGAAGGGTAAAGCAGACTCTGTGTGTTCAGTAAGTTTTTTATTGATATATCCTTCCAAAAGTTTGCTCATCAAAGGAAGAAGGAAGATAGGGGAATAGTTAGACAGAACCTATGCAGGTTCATAGCTGAAATGCTAAGAGACGTGACTGGCTATAGTGTTATGCAGAATCCTTTTGTATGTCTATTTTAATTTTTCAAAATGATACCCATATCAAAGTCAAAACATCGCCCAAAATATGGAAGGTACTTTTAGTATAGGGGACACAATATCTTCCATATTTGTGTTAGAGCAGTCTGTCTGACAAATTCTAAATTAGTCCTGAAATAAATATATATTTATATATTTTCATTTTTTTTAAATAACTCACTAGAGTTGGTTGTAGTTGGGGGCAGGACCCTCTCTGCGATGATCTCTACATCCTCTAATATGAAGATGGGGGGCAAAATCACCTGGGCCTTCCCCCATGATGGTTCTCAGCAGATACTTGGGAACAGTAAATGATGTGGAGGTCTTCTGCAGATGGTAGTTGGGAGGCAAGTGGCCAAATGGAGTTAAAAATGTGTACCTTCGATTTTGCATCAATAGAGCCACACAGCAGATTCCATCAATCAGGTACAAGTTTAACCAATAGGGAACTGTGCATGCACAATAAGGTAGGTTCATTATTGGCTTACTAATCTGTCATCAATGATGGATAAGTTAAACATGCACCATGTCAGTTCTGCCTAAAAAAAAAAAGAAAGATTTATCATAGGGAATGTCTGACAATAATGTGGACAGGAATTACGTAATTGAAGGAAGTATCCATCATCTAGTTTGTGTCATGAAGGAACTTTATCTTTTAAATGGTTGAAAATCATTAATACAATTATTTAGCTTTTTATACGTGTTTCATTTAAAAATATATTTCAAAATAAAAATACACACTACAGTAGATTACATTTTGTGTGTGTGTGCTGTGAGGCCCATTATAAATAGTATTCTGATTATACTAATATCTCTGGTTTATTAATTAGGCATATTTTAAAAGTTACAAAAAGATGATGTTTTATTGTGAGTACTAATATAAAAAAAGGACTTTTATTTTGAAAAAAATATTTCATCTAGAAGGATAAAGAAATACCAATTTATGGGTATAAATAGAGACCACAATCAGTACTTGCTTGAATGTAGCACCCTTGAGGCTTTGAAGAAGCGCTTACACTCTGAGCTCTTGCCGAATGCAAGGATCCGGACTGCCATTCCAACTCGTTTGAATATCATGGCAGTAGCAGTGTTACACTTATAAATAGCAGGATTTGTTCAACATACTAGGGGAGAATGAAATGGGAAATCTCAGCCAAATATTTTGCTGGCCTCATACAGTACTTGGATGTTATGCTTAGATTCATGCATGAGTAAATTCACTTTCATTCGGATAAGGGAATGTTGAACAATGTCAAGGATACGTTTATGTTTTGAGATGCATAGCACATGTGCTAGGTGGTACTGATGATACCCATATTGCCTTGAGGCCACCTCATGATAGGAGTAAGTCTGCCAGAATCAGAAACACAATCAGTCCATCAACGGGTAGTTGGACAAATTATCGAATTTTAATAACAGGACAGGGAAAAATAAGAAAAACAATATTGTGATTCAAAACTATTGTGATACAGAAATATAATTGTCACAAATATTGTTTTTTTAGGTAATATCGTTGGTTAGAATATTGTTGTTTTTAGTCGTATTTTCAATAAAATAGTCATTAAAAATATATTTTGTTGCTTATTTGAATATGTTTTAGTGCCTATATTTATTTTGTGTTATTATTGTTTTTGTAATTGTTATTCTATTTTTAAAATGTATTGTGTAATTTTAAGTGATTTAGATTTAATTGCTAATGCAATTTATAGTATGGTAGCAGGTTGTTGAGTTTGTAGGAGGATAGGATGGTAAGATTAATCAAATAATAATTAATTAATTAACTTTAAGTATGTGACTGATACATTTTGTACATTATGCCATATTGATTTTACATGCAGGATGCTATGTTTGTAGGAGTATTGGTGGGAAGTTAAAAAAGTAATAATTATAGGTGCAATAAATATATATACACTAAGCCTGGGGGGTGAACTACGCTCCGCTCACAGAGTTTGCGAAGTTTCGGTAACTTTGCGGTTCGCGTAGAGCGCGAAGTTGCTGAATACTACGCAATCTACAGCGTAGCGTAGTTGTTTTTCTTCCTCGCATGCTCAATATGCGTTCTCGCGTGCGTGGTAACGACTTACCTTGATATTACATTCGCCGACTCGATTTTCTATCCGTTCGCATTCGCAGCGAGGTTTGGAATTCGGCCGCATAATCACTCGAGACTGTGCGAACGCGAACACGTCATTTGTTCGCGCTATCTTCCTTCCGGCGGCAGTGGAGGTAAGATCACGTTCCAGAACACTCAGAAACTACAATCTGGCAAAGAATATCTCTCGAGCATGATAAAACCTTCTCGAAAATGATCATTTTGCTCAGAAAAACTCCGATTGTGATTTGGCTGTAGTCTTTTGTGCAAGGAGACCTTTTTTACTCTTTTTTTCAAGAGGAAGGAAGTGCACCTGAGTCTCCAACTTCCTGTTCCTGTCCAGCAGGCTCCTCCCAGTGCTTTGTCCATGTGCTGTTCACATTCATTTGGATTTGGAGCTGGAATGATCACTTTTTGTGTCTGTCTGCTGCATCATATCTTCGGATTGGATTTATTTGGGGACTTTTGGATTTGAGATTTAATTTTAAAAGTAAGTTGGAGAATTGGTGAACATGTTTGTTTGATTGGGGCTTGTTTGTATCTACAGTTTTCTGGGATTTTCATTATTTTTAAAAATTATTGTTGTGGGTGGCCTGTAGTTTCAGTAGGGGCCTAGTTGTTTTTCTTTGATATTTCAGCCAGTAGGCCAAGAGGTACCCATGGGTCTATGTTTCTGTGGTGTCTGTTGAATTTAAACATCATGTAGGGCATGGATGGCATAGGATTGAATTGCTAAATGTGGTTGTGGTATTTCACTGTTTGGGTGTGTGTGTTAAATACCTTTGTTGGATGTGTGTGTGCCTGATGAGTAACTTTCCAATCCTTTCGTAGCCCTGTTGATTTTCGTTTTTGCATTTTTGTATTAAAGCTGTGTTGTTTAGCAGGCCTCCTTTGTCTGGTCATATATAGGCCTGCTTCAGTTCATTGTTTTCCATGGCCTGTTGTGACTGTGAGTAACCATGTGGCTTGGGGCCATTTTGTGGTGGTAGTTTAGTAGTGTGCTTCTTTTTCCATATAGGCCTGCATGTCTTTTCTTTGTTCCCCTTGGCTTATGCTTGTTGTTGTTGTGGCCTGGCCATGTGGATGGTGGCCATTTTGTGACGACAGGCAGTGTGCTTTTGGCATAGGCTTGCATTGTCTGTCTTCAATTTCATTTTGTTGTGGGTGGCTAGCGGCCAATTTTGTGGACCCATCCAGGCAGTGTGCTTGCTTTTGCCATTCAGTTCCAAGCTTGTGGCCTAGTCTGCCAGTAGGCCCAGAGGTAGTCATCATCAAATCATGGGTGCATAAAAACTGTTTCTGTGTTTTCTGTTGAATTTTAACTTCATGGATGGCATTGGATTGAGTTGCAAAATGTGGTTTTTTAGTGGAATTGCAGTTTTTGGGTGTGTGTTCATTAAATAGGGCTTTTCAGCCAATAGGTAACCCTTGATGTTCAGCTCTCGTAGTTTTGGCAACTCTGCACAGCGCAACAACGCAGACTTACAGTTTTTGTCTTCTTCGCGTGCCTAATATACGTGTTCGCGCTTGCGATAATGACTTTTTGTACAGTTCGCGATGCCGAACACACAGAATTTGCCATCTAGCAAACAATATCTCGCGAGCAACATAAAACCCTCTCGAAAATGATGATTTTGTTCATTTTGCTAAAAAAACTCCTCAGGTTGTCATTTGGCTGTAGTTTTTGGAGCATGGAGTCATTTTTATTTTTTTTACAATTTTTTAACCCCTTGTGTGCCCCGCCCTTTCCCCGCCCTGTGCCGGGCGTTGAATTAGCGGGCGGGGTTCATGACGAGATAGTCTCGTCATGGGCACAGCGCAACCGCGGCCCATGACGAGACCATCTCGTCATGGGCACTCAAGGGGTTAAAAGAGGAAGGAAGTTTCCCAGAGACTCCAACTTCCTGTTCCTGTCCTTTGTATTCACTTTCTTGTTATTGTGGTGGGTGGCCTGACCATGTGGGTGGCGGCCATTTTGTGAAGCCAGGCATTGTGCTTTTGCCATAGGCCTGCATTGTCTGTCTTGTTTTCCTTTTCTTGTTTTTGTGAGTGGTTTGGCTATGCGGTGGCGGCCATTTTGTGGGACCAGCCACTGTGCTTTTGCCATAGGCCTCCAAGCTTGTGGCCTAGTCTGCAAGTAGGCACAGGGGTCCTACTCATCAATTACCATGGGTACCTGAAAGTTAAACAACTGTTTTTGTGTTGTCTGTTGAATTTTAACATCATGGATGGCTTTGAATTGAATTGCAAAATGTGGGTTTTTTCCTGGGGTCTATTTCACTTTTTTGGTGTGTTAAATAAATGCCTTTTTTTGTGTATGTATTCGTTGTTGTTGCTCCCTGATGCTGCATCCATCCCATGTGATGCACACATTTAGGGAAAACAGGCTCCACTACATTTATGTTTTTGATCTTTGCTATTCTTATTCTTCCTGAGTGTACACAGTACTGTACACCAGGAAAGCCCTGGCCTTGTTGTTGTCAATGTCTCATAAATGGCTACACTGTTGTTGTTCACTGACTTACTAAAATGTAATAATTGTGACCACCCACCACACACTAAGAAGTTATATATTATATTAGTTTGATTGTACTATCTTTTGACTGATGTTGTTTGCTTTTAGGTGCACAAAAGACTGAGGAGGAGGTATGTCATCATCGCCCATTGTGGTGACAGACAGATGTCCTGCTGCTGTACACAACGTGACGTGTGAGTGACCTGACCAGCCATCTCTGCAACTTGTGCTGCTGTTGACATCTGAAGAAGATGCCCCCAAAGAAAGCAGGTAGCAGGTCCTCCAGTACCAAGAAAGTTGCTATTGAGAAGAAGGAACAGAAGAAGAAGGAAGTGTCACTTAAGACTGGTGTGCCGCCCAAAACCCAAAACCAGCAGCGGTCTCCGGGGGCCAAGCTGGGGGCAGCACCTCCGCATCAGTGGGCCCAACCCACTAACCCAGGCCCAAGCAGATGAGTGTGGAAGAGGTAGCCAGCCTAATGGTGGAAGTAGTGATGCTGATCCTGACCTAAACTTATCGCTATCTCAAAGTAGTACACAATCAACGCAGGAGGGAACCCACAGCAGATAAGTGGTCAACAACAACAGCTGCAACCACCGCCCGCAATAGTAGTTGTTGTTCCTCCCGAAGTGGGGTCAGTTCAGGAAATTGAGCCTCATGCAGAGGAAGAAGAGGAAGCCACTCATTCAGAAGTTCCATTGTCTTCCAAATCCCCAGCAAGGAGAAGGAGGGTTAATCCATCAAGTTCTTTGCCAAGCCCCCCTTCTGATGATCTAGATGCCACTTGGAAGCCACAAACTGAGTCTGAGAGGGAGACACGTCCCAAGACCAGGCTAGGGAAAAGGAAGGTTCCAGAAAGCCTTAAACTTATGGAGATTGATGTAGAACAGCAGGATGATGATGATGATGATGATGAGCCAGTCATCATGAACATCACTCCCGGCCCCGAGGAGATGGAGATCAATATTATTACCCTATGCAAAATGGCTGCGAGGGATGTGGCACAGGTAACACCAACACAACCTCCAGCTTCCATATTTACATTAGCAAAGGGCCGGCAGCGTCCTACATCCAGCACAAGCATCACCTCAGCAGAAGTAGGTAGTGGTACTGCACAGAGTCAAATTCAATGCACACCCTCCAGTTCATCCGGCATTGAGTGGCACCTTCAGCAGGAGACAAAAGTTAATCTCCCCAGTGTGGGACTTCTTTACGGTTGGCGAAAAGGAGGAGAACATTGCTATATGCTCCATTTGTCATACCCTGTTAGTCGGGGTAAGCTTGGTACAAACTATGGTATCGGAGGCCAAATGACCCATCTGAAAAAACACCACTCAATCAACTGGGAGGACCACCTTCGTCAAATAAAAAATGGAACCATTGCTGTTGGTGGGGATAAACGAGTAGAAGGTCCGCTCATGGTGGAACAGGAAGAAGAAGAAGAGGGAGACATTCTCTGTGGTAGTGGTACACAAAGTAGCCCTGTCCCCAGCACTGCAGTGGCACCGCCCACATCCTCTGCAACATCTCAGTGGCACTAGAGTAAGAGTCAGCCTGAGACACCAAGCAGTACTGCATTGAAAAAAAGTGTGACGTTGAGCCTAACAGAAAGGAATACCATGCAGCCTACCATTCTTAGCATGTTTACGTTTATACAATGCAAAGCTGGCAAACATTTTAGCACTGGACCTTCTCCCTTTTTCTTTTGTTGAAGGGGTGGGTTTTCTGGAATTTGTGACAACCATCTGCCCAAAATGGAAGGTTCCCAGCCGCTACTATTTCGCCAGAGTTGCTGTTCCAGCACTACATCACGACGTGCTGAAATTGCTTGGAGAAGCCTTAAAACAGAGTGCTGTTCAGAGTATCCACCTGACAACAAACATGTGGACCAGTTGCCAAGCCACCGATTACATGTGCATCACTGCACACTGGATCTCTTTTTTGGGTGTTAGAGATAAGATATCTGCAGGTGTTGACACTGCTGAGATTTTTAATGACACTCTCAAACATGCAACTGTAGCCATGTTTGCTATGGAGAAATCTCATACTGCTGGAAACATTTTGGATGAGTTTAACAGCAAGGTCTTTGAGTGGCTGCGACCAAGAGGCTTTAACATTGGTTTTGTTGCCACGGACAATGGCAGTAATGTAGTTAGGGCCATGAAAGATGGTGGCTATTTCAGGGTCCCGTGTTTGGCACACTGCATCAACATTATTGTTCAAGACTTTCTGAAAAACGAAAGCAAAGTCAGCAACTTACTGACCACCTACAGAAGAACAATGCCACATTTCAACCATTCTTTTAAAGCCCGGAAGCAGCTAAGGGTCATTCAACGTGAGCATAAAATGACAGTCAAAGCACTCATCCAGGAGGTGCCAACACATTGGAACACAACTTATTACATGCTTGATCGTCTGTTTGAGCAGTACATACCACTCAATGCTTATGTCATGAAAAGATCAGGGGATCCTACTTTGAAAGGCATGACCATTGAGATGGCCCAATGGGACCTCGTTAAATGCCTGACAGAGATGCTACTTCCTTTTAAGGTCTTCCCACGTGATGTCAGCAGGGAGGACTGTACTAGGGGCCAAGCTATCCCATTGTTGTACATGCTAGAGCAAGAGCTGAAGGAGGAATCTGAAAAGTACGCAGGTGTGGATGACAAAGTAGACGCATATTATTTGGCGGACACCTTAGCCCTTCCCTTATCTGAAAATACAAGGATTCAAAATAACATTGAGTCACATCAACATTACATTACTGCCTCAATTTTGGATCCACTGTACAAATTATTTCTGAACAGTAATGCAGTAATTCCCTTTTCAGAAGTGGATGTTGCAAAACTTTGATAGCTGAGGAAGCCACTGACTTCGAAAATGAACGGCTCTTAATTAGAGGCCCGCCCCCCCAGGCCAGAACAAGTACTACAGGGCATCCAGAGTCAAGTTCTACTTCAGAGCCCGAGAGTAGTGCGTTTGCCTCTCAGCAGTCACCAACACTACCAGCAATAATATCAACAACAGCACCAACAGGATCATCAGCCACATCAAAAAAAACGGCAGCTGATTGGTTTCTACGGAAAGGGTTTTGTAAGTCCATCGCTGATGCAAAGGCAAAAGAGGCCAAGCAAATCAGAGCACCCCTGAACATTGAGCTGATGGTCCAGGTCTATCTGGATGACACAACAGAGGTATTCATGGAGCAAAGCCCATTGGTGCATTGGTATGGGAAAAGAAGCCAATGGCCAGTGCTCAGCAGGCTGGCGATAAAGTATCTGGCTTGCCCTGTCGCAAGTGTCTCTTCTGAGAGTGTTTTCAGTGCTGCTGGTGCCATTGTAACTGTGAAAAGGACCAGTCTCTCGCCCAAAAGCGTGGAGAAGTTAACCATGATCAAAATGAATCAGCACTTTATACCACATGAGTACAAAATACGTGAATCACAGCAGGAAGAGGAGAGCGACTTCGATGACATAAGTAGTGAGTTACATGACCTACTTTTGTCCGAACCACCAGAGTTTGAGGACGAGCTCCTCTTCCCTGACAAATAGGCTTTCAAATTGTTACTTTCTTCCTTCCTTTATTTGTGTGTGTATCTGTTTTTCTGGTTCAAATCTAATCACAACAAATCCATCACCACCGTCTCCTCTTTTTATTTCCCTATTGGAGTTGCACGTCAGTGCATTTAACTGTCCACTCCACTCCTCAGAGTCCTGCTCCATCTTCCTGATTCGCCCTAAATTCATTTCCAGCAAGCCAGACATTGGATGGAGATGGAGAATAGTACAATAAATGTTGCCTCTAACAGTCCCTCCATAAGAAGTGAAAAGTGACTATAGCTATCTTCCGTTTTGTTTCCGAGCCGAAACTCATCACTGTCAGAAGGCTAGGCATCTGATCTGACAGCCAAAGAGAAGAGCAAGACAGGTAATGATTAATGAATGATAGCATGCATTGCATTGGATGCTTGCTGACTCAGAGTGAATGTGCATGAAGTCGAACTATACTAGTTAACCCCTTCGGTGCTCATGACGGAATGGTTCCGTCATGACCCACGGTTGAGCTGTGCTCATGACGGAACCATTCCGTCATGAGCACACCCGCGCAAGATTCCGTCAGCACAGCGGCGGAATCTGCGCAGCATCGAAGGGGTTAATCTACAAATTACAAGTGACTTAAGTGACGGTCAATGTTTCCTTGTTGTTTAATAGCCACATTGTAGTCCTACTACTGCAGGTGCAGGCCAATATCCGTTGGAATTTTTTAATATTGAATATAAACTTAATAGGAGTCACTACAGACTGAGTTGGTGTTGGACAACACATACCACACGATCATGATGATGACCATACTATCTGTGCATGCAATCAGTCAGTTGGATCGGAGATGATTGATGGAATAACTGCATTTCATCAACTGGCATAAAAGGTAAACACAACAATTCAACAAGAACCACAGCAGACCTAGGCTACATGTCCGTGTAGTGGTGGAGTAGAGTGTACTGGTATGGCTGACAGTGGCGCATTGATTTAGTCACTTGATTTGGAAAATGATAGGTTGCTGTATATGCCTTTTGTCTGGCTCTGTCAAAATTTAAGTTAAATGGAGGTTGGGTCACGGGCCGGTGCCGTGGGCCTGTTCTGTGCTGGCTCCTGTCCTGTTGTTGTTGTAGCTTAATGCTGTAAATAGAGTAGATGCAATGTTTCCAAGCAGCATCAGTCTGAAAGTGTTCTCTCAAGAGTTTTGTCTTCTCTTCTTGCACTCCACCGTAATTGATGCTTTTTTTTATTCAGTTATTTTTCAATACCCCTTTTGTTTTTCCATCTACACTTACAGGCCGGCCTTTGCCCTGTGCTATACTGGGAGAAACACCTCACACTTACCTTATCAATCCGCATCAGGCAGGCAGTGGCACCCAAGATTGATGTGTGGAGTGTCCATGGAAGGGAGGACCAAGATGAATGACGAGATGCAACTCCACAAATGGACCAGGATAATACAGTAACTTTAGTATCATTCATCATTCATCTTTTAATTTATTTGATTCCTTTTTTCTCTTCAATCATTACGACTGTGTGTTGTGGTTTGTTTGGTAATTGATCCATACAACTATTTTTTAATTTTCTTTGCTAGCTATAAAAGTATGTAAAAAAAGCATGTAATTTGGGTTTCTCGGAGGGCATACAGGCAAGGCAAGTTTCATATTAATAATTATACTGCTGCCCTGTACTGTCTAATTGTGTAGTGGTAGTTAGTAAGTACTGCTCATTAACCATCAAGTTATCTTCATCATCATGCATGCATTTCCTTTTTCTCCCTTTATATATTTATTTGAGAATGGATCATGGTCGTCTTCCAAGATTGTGTTTTACTTTTGTTGAGTCCATGCATACTGTTTTTCTTTGTCAAACCTTTACCCTAACCCCCCTTCCCATCCATTCATCAATCCCTAACCCTCTTCCCCCAGACTGTGTGATTAATAATGAGGTGTGATGTGACTACATTAAATGTACACTAACAATTGATCACACGCTTGCTGGGGTAGATGTGGTGAAAGCAACACTAATTCAATTTCTAAACAGGGCAAGGATCTTCTTCTGCTTGCCCACCCATGCTGTACTTTACTTTGATCTACTACTACTCCCACAGTCTCTCTCAGGCAAGTGACTGTCTCTTTTTTTAAAAAATGCTAGTGCCATTGTCTACTACTACCGCCACAACCATGGCATCTTCTCCATTCTCTTGGGAAACCATGCAGCCATCGCGGTGCCGAACTTAATCATCATCAATCACAGGTAAGATAAGTTTGGTGGGAGGTATAATGGACTAGGAGGAGAGACTGACAGTACTAGTAGGACAAATAAAATAACTGAGTGAGGAGTACCGCATCTATCTGTTTGTGTGTTACAAAATCAGCAGATATTTTAAATCAAACACTGGCTGCGGGCCTATAGCAGCAAGGAAACCATGTGACGTAAATTCGTAAAACAGAAACCCACCCACAAAATTTTAACATTGTATGTTTAAGAATAAATATAATTTATTACCCTACAAAAATAAACTATCCCACTGTGACCTGACCCACCCCTCTCCCTAACCCCAACCAATGTCCAAAACCCAAAAGTCCAAAATGTCAATAAACCCCAACGCCCAACACCCACCCACCAACAAAAGGAATTAAAAAGGGGCAATCCAACGTGGTCCTAAATTCGGTGGGCTTTGAGGTGTTTATCCACCCGCTCCTCAAGGTGCTCCTCCAAGCGTGCCATCCGGAGGAGCATCTGGCAGCGAAATGCCCTGCAGTTGCATCCAGGGTGGGGGGCAGCAGTGCTAGATGTTATCGAAGCATGGCAGAGGGTGGCTGCCTGACCGTGGCGCCAAAACACTGGAGGCGGGGCCTGGCTGGAGCCCGGGGCATTGCAGGAGGCTGCAGCTGCAGCCGCCTCCTCCTCCTGAGCCACCAGCCGCCGGTACTCTTCGTAGATGGCCTCCAGTTTCCGGCGCCGGGCACTGGCTGCCGACTCCTTCCATGTGGGTTTTTCTTGGGAAGGAGGATCTATATCAAGAAAGAAAAAGAATATTGTACCCAATACTCTTAGCAAAACAGTAACACAAAATGTATTCAACACATAGTGGCACAGTAGCACTAGCAAACACAGTACATAACATTTGTGGTAATGTACTACCTTCCCACTTCCTTGAACTCTAACATTTGTGGGAGTTTCAGGCACTATACTAGCACTATGGACTCCAGTACACACCAGTCATCTTCTTCTTATCTCTAGTTTCGCAAAATTACATAACCTTGTTGTAGCCGGCATGCCAGCTCAGTCAGCTAAGCTTGCACCCAAGAGAAACATACGAGTCATGATGCAGACTCACGTTAGTTTTATTTACTACTACTGTCTGCAGGTGTGGAGGTTCATATTTTTCTATTACGGGTGGCACTGGCCATACTCTCTCTGTTACATGAGGGCAATTGCTCATTTTCACTTTCATCCTGCCCTGGGTACTACAAAAAGGCAGATTATTTATCTGATCCAATGATCATTGCTTATATATGGGAACACGACATAAGGTCAGTAGCGGTCGGTGGTAGGAGTGCTGACGGACGGTGACGTGGGGTGGGGGAGGGGCAGGGTGGGGGATAGTGAACTATGGATTGCCGACAATTACAGGTAAGTAAACAATACATATAAATAAATAAAAAACAATTTGTTGCGCGCACTGCATTGCATTTAGCGGTGCAGAGTGCACAATGAAATTCATTTTATTTATTTTTATGTTTACTTACCTGTATTTGGCCGTAATCCATAGTTTACTACCCCCCACCCTGCCCCCCCTCCCTACGTCACCGCCCGCCAGTACTCCCACCATCGACCGCTACTGCATAAGGTACTTTGTTTTCATTGATTGTGTAACCAACAAATAGGCCACCCTTTGCAGGCTGGCCGACACAATCAAAAATACCTTAACATAGGCAGGGAGTGGTCAACGGAGTCGGAGGAATGTGCTGGGTAATATATATATATATATATATATATATATATATATATATATATATATATATATATATATATATATATATTATCTACTGGCGGTCGCCAGTAGATAGTTATAGTTAGGACCGTGTTTCCATAGGAAATCCGCAACATTCTATTTGTAATAACTTTAGCGCCGATTGACGAATCCTCGCGAAATTTTCAAAATAGGTGGGGCGCTCCGCTCCGCTCCTACCCTGAAAGTCTCGGAGTGATACGTCAAGCAGGGGCTGAGAAAAAGGGGTGGTCCCAAAACGCGTTTTCCCCATGCATTTTTCCATAGGACCTTTAGTCCGAGCTACAGCCCGAACGGCTGAACAGAATTACTTGTAATTTGGCCGAGAGGTAGTCCGTAGGTCAAGGATGTGCCTTTTGTATGTCTGGTGTAAATCTGTTCAGTAGTTCCTGAGAAAATAGCATTTAAAGCAATATATATATCTGTAAGCGCGCTCCGTGCGCTTACGGTAAGCTTACCGTACGCGTACGGTGCCGTGCGCGAGCTCAAATCTGATTGGTTGTCACATGACTGTAAACATTTGAATCGGACGAAATCAGGAAGTGTCGGCCACCATTTCGTGTGTTTCACACAGAAAAAAAAAGGTGGATAACATGAAAAGGGGGCAAGGAAGAGAGTTACAGACCCCCTAACATTTGAAAGGGGGTCAAAGAAGGACACAAAAGTACGAAAAATACATTTATGAATTTTAAAAAAAAATCGCGGAGTGCGCGTACGGTAAGCTTACCGTACGCGTACGGCAGAAAAAATAAAAAATAAAAAAAGAAATAAAATTCAGATTTAAGTGTTTAGATATTAGGGGGCTCTAAAAAGAGCCATTGTGTTTATGAAGTGATTTAGTGGTACCTGCTAGAGCTGTACATAATAATTTAGAACTGGTTGATATTCCAGTTGAACTTTCTGATTTAAATACGTATGAGTCTATACTCATTCAATGTGTTCATCCGTTCCAGACCATAGTACGTATGGAGCCAAAAACTGGTAAATTACCTCCTTCTGATTTATTGAGAGGTTTAAAAGGAAGAGTGGTGTATTTGCCCTTGGATTTGAAAAAAAATATGGAAACTATTGATGCAGATACTTTGGAAAGTGAACCATTAGTAATTCTGGTTAATGGTGTACCTACAAAGAATAAGAAGATTTGGCAGGAGCTGGTGGATGTACGAAAAGTACAAAGAGCAAATTTGTATTTGAAAAAAAATAATAAATGGTATGAATCAATTTATATAGATGAAGAAGAAGAAGATTTACAAGAAGACACAGAAACACCAACTGGTCAAATTGAAAAAGTGGACAAGTTAAAGGAAGAAGAAATTTATGAACATTTTAGCATACATCCCCTTCATTCAAAAGAAGTTATGGGAAACACTATTGATCTGTTTCAGATGAAAAAAGCACAAGGAACTCCCGTGAGTGTATGGGAGAAGAGCTTGGAAGCTGGATGTTTTCCCCAGCTGTTTCCTACAGGAGAAGGTGGACGATATGATGAAGGTCCAGTACAGATTCCTGCTTCGGAGTATTGGACTACAAGATTATATGCAGAAGATCACAGATTTCATCAAAGTATTCCTTATTTGTTCCATCTTTTATTTGAAAGCGACTTGTCTGCATTATCTTATGCAGTAAATCACATTTTAAAAAGTGGAGTACATTTACAAAATGTGTCTGCTAAGGATTTTATGGAGAAAGTGCAGCACCGAGATGATCATTTGGAATCACAATTGATCAATCTGATGGCTTGTCAGCGTGGGACAAATGAATATTGGTACCGACGCCATGGTGAATTAAAATGCATGTTACGGAATTTAGGAACTCCAACATGGTTCCTTACCCTAAGCTGTGCTGAGTACGCTTGGGATGATTTACTGGATTTTCTACGAGAGGCAAATTCAAACATTAAAAACATCCAATACAAGACAGCAGGAGAACTGTGCTCATTGGATCCGGTTAATGTTTGCAGATATTTCAATCATAGATTTGAGGCTATGATGTGCTTCATCTGCAATAAAAAAAATCCACCTCTTGGAGAAGTTGTGGATTTCTTTTGGAGAAAAGAGTACCAAGCAAGAGGTGCTCCTCATATGCATATGCTGTTGTGGATCAAGGATGCCCCAAAATTGGGAACAGATGCTGATGAAGCAGTTTTATCTTTCATTGAAGAATATGCAACATGTGCTATACCAAAAAGCACAGAAGAGAAAAAGTTAAAGGAGCAAGTTTTACGTTTCCAAAGTCATCGGTGTGGAAAATACTGTCGACGGAAATACAAGAGCAAAGATAAATTCTACACTAAATGTCGATTTGGATTTCCTAGACCTGTTCTTTCAAAAGGAAGAGTAAACAGTTTTATGTCAGCTGTGAGACATACTATTACAAGAAAATCACCTAAGAATACCTACAACCTAAAAAGAAAAGAAGAATCAAAATATATAAATGACTACAACCCAGTCATTTTATCCATGTGGAATGCTAACATGGATATACAGTATGTAGCTGACAATTCCATTGCTGTTGCTCGATATGTAACGTCTTACATTACTAAATCAGAAAAGACCGAATTGAAAGAAATGTGGGAAGAGATTTCTCACGAGAAGACTGTCAGTAAGAAGCTATACAGTTTCAGTTTAAAGATGTTATCGCATCGAGAAATTGGATCCTACGAATGTTCAGATAGGTTATCTTCTGCAAGTCTCTACTCGAAATCAAGAAGAATAATTTGGGCAAGTTTAGACCTTGCAGCAATGAGAAATCGGGTACTGAAATCTGTTGGAGAAATTGAATATTTAGCACAGTTTGAACCTGAAAGTACAGACATTTTAAAAACAAACATGTTGGACACATATTACCCAAAAAGAAGTCATCACCTTGAAAACATGCGTCTATATGAAGTGCTGCAGAACTACATTTTTAAACGGAATGCCACAGAAGACATCAACAATGGAAAATATAAAGTCAGTGGTGAGGAAGGATGTTTGGTGAAGCAAACAAAAGGAAGTTTGATAAATCACCGGAAGCTGAGTTGCGACACTACTGACAAAAAGGAATTTTACTACTTGGCACTTTTACAGCTGTTCAAACCATGGCGTTCAGAGGATGAACTACTTGAAGAATTCCAGAGCTATGAGGACTCATTTAATGCATGTAAAGATACGATTGAATGCAGTACTTTCACAAATTATGTCCAAATGTTAAATGAAGAAATTGAACAGGAAGCTACAATTGCAGCTGAAGTAGCTTGAGACAGTTCTCAAGACAGCCAAAGGTCAGGAACGCTCAGTCAAGATCCCCTTGGACAACCAATCGTAGAAAATGAAGCTGCAATAGCCATGACTGAAGTGGAAACGGCTATGAATCAAGCTCAAGAAGAATTATTAGACTTACCAAATTTGGAAGAACAACTGAATGAAGAACAGCAACAAATTTATGAAGAGATCAGAAACAAAATTGATCACGGATTACTACATGAAAAAAAAGAGTGCTCATGCACATCATTTGAACCAATCAGGATGTATGTGAGCGGACAAGCTGAAACTGGAAAAAGTTTCTTAATAAAAGTCATCAGAAGCTACCTACAGCAAAAAACGGATTCAACTTTGTCTTGTGTTGTTACTGCTCCAACTGGGTTAGCAGCATATAACATAAAAGGAATTACCTTACATCGTTTGCTAATGTTACCAGTGGAGCATGAGAACAAAATAGAATACAACAAGCTAACAGGAGAAGCATGCTTTGAAGTGTCAAGAGTGTTGAAGAAGATGCAAGTTCTCATTATTGATGAGGTGAGCATGGCATCAAACTTAATGCTTGCCTTTGTGCATTTAAGAATGCAGCAAATTCTAAGGAGAGACTATGACGTGTTATTTGGTAGAAAACATGTCATAGTTTTTGGGGATCTTCTACAGCTTACTCCAGTTAAAGGACAACCAGTGTTTAATACTGTGACACATGAAGACACAAAGAAGTCATTGGGAAGCATTGGTAATACAAATATTTGGTGCTTCTTTGAGTACAAGGAACTTACTACTAATATGAGGGAAGCAAACGATGAAGATTATGCAAGTATTCTGAAAGATATCAGAATTGGACTACTCACTGAAGTTGGCAGGAAAGCAATTCAGAGTCGGTTGCTACATAATTTATTCCCAAGTGAAGAAATAGTTGCAGAGAAAATATACCAGAACATTGCAGAAAAAAATACTGTAATCTGCTTAATGCCAACAATACGTGAGTGCTCAATATTCAATGAGGAACTTTTGAAATTGGAAAAGGAAGAGATTAAGAAATTGGAAGCAGTGGACAAAATTCAGCATGAAAGAATTACAATTACATTAACAGGCGAACTGAGAAACAAATTGGATTCTCTAGAGAAGAAAATTTCGAAAACAGCTGGATTAGAAAAAAATCTATATGTTTGCATGAACTGTAGAGTATTTTTAAGGAGAAATTTGGATGTTGAAAAAGGCTTAGTGAATGGAGCTATGGGTAAAGTTGTGGGTTTTGTGAACTACCAGAAAAAAGATGGGATTGAATTTTTAAAAATAAAGTTTGATCAGATTGAAGAAGTTAAAGACATTTGTCGTTGTTCAGTCCGTTTTTTGCTTGTGAAAGACTTATATGTACGTAGGAAGCAGTTTCCGTTTTCTCTAGCATATGCTGTAACTATTCACAAGTCTCAAGGATTAACTGTAGATTGTGCTTTTGTGAACATTGGTTCAACTGTGTTCAAAGAAGGTATGGCTTATGTTGCTTTGTCACGAGTGAAAACATTATCTGGTTTATTCATGATAGACTTTGATGACTCAAAAGTTAGTGCTGATGCAAATTGTGTAAAGGAGTATAATAGATTAAGAAGAACCTATGCTCCTCATTTAGGTCAGTATCCTGTGTTGGAAAAACGTGTTGTTTCTCGGAAAAGGAGAATTGAGAATATCTGTAATGAGGATGTAGAGAAGAGAAAACAAAAGAAGAGTGATGTAATTGCAAGCAAAAAGAAAAAGGACAATGTTGAAGAGGTTGTTGGTTGTCATTTTGAAAATAGCTCTGGTGTCAACTGCTATGCTAATGTAGTGCTGAATGTTGTATTTTATCTTGAAAGTTTGCAAGAGCAGAGAGCAGATAATAGTAAATCAGGGAAAAAGATTCTGTTCTGTGCTGAGCCTCCTTTTTGAAAAGCTGAGTATTGATAAAACTAAAATAGAAAGTGCTACTGAAATTAGAAAACTTTTAGATGTATGTTCAGGATGTACACAGTTTTCTCAAAATGTACAGCAAGATGCACAGGAATTCTTGATGTATTTTCTTCAGGTACTGGAAGAAGAAGGGGTACAAATAGAAAATATGTTTGGTCTCTCTTATAAATGGGAACATAGTTGTGAAAACTTTTTCAATACATGTGGCTCTAATGTTGATTCTGAAAGGTTTATTTATTTAACATTGCCAGAGAGTAAATCAGTCACTTTTGCTAAATTAGTTAAAGATGCTAATCATAGCATGGTGAGTGTAAATCTGACATGTTTTCAACGTTAATTTTAAAGGAATACGGACAGTATGTAATTTTAATGATGCAACGATGTAGAGCTGATGGTTCAAAATTGGATACTTTAATAAAGAAGTTTACAGGACAGCAATTATCAATTTCAGGAAAAACTTTTGTAACAGTTGCAATCATTTTCCATGATGGACCTACTGTAACTTCTGGTCATTACACAGTTTATCTAAAATGTAAAAAAGGCTGGACAATGTGTAATGATTGTCAATTGGGTTTTAAGCAACGTTTGCCTTTTGATTTAGCAAATTCCTATCTAATCTTCCTGAAACCAAAATTTTAGAGAGAATTGGCAACATCTGTACAAATCAATTTTACCATTTTATTGGATTACCATTGGAATTTTCGAATAAAAAGATTTTTAAAATTACCATTTGGCCTAAAGGAAAGGTAACCAATTGTATTGTGGACTTATTTAATTCCTAATTAATCTTTCGGAAACCAAAATTTTAGAGAGAATTGGTAACATCTGTACAAATCAAATTTTGGAATTTTATTGGATTACCATTGGAAATTTAATCAAAAAAGAATGTAAAAATTACCATTTGGCCTAAAGGAAAGGTAACCAGATGTTTTGTGGAGTTATTTGAGATATATTATTTTTGTGATTATGCCAAAACTAGCACCACTGAATAGCAGGCGTTAGATTAGCACAACGAGGAGAAATACTCCTTGTTTTTGCTTATTTTATGTATGTTGCATTCTGCAGCACACATAAAAAGAGCAAATCACCTTTATAAAAGGCTAAAAATCGGCTAAAAAAAGCTACCTTTCTGCACTTAAACAATCATCTCTGCAATGCAGACACCCTTGCACTATAGTGCTAGGGTGTCTGTGTTGGCGCTAGGCAGCATTTTCTAGCGCCAGCGCAAGGGAAGACACAGGGGTGCACTATATTCTTTTAAATATGGCGCATCCCTGCATTTTTTAAATGATGTAGAGCGGCGCTGCTACATTGGGTGCAGTGCCACGCTGCACCATTTCCATTTAAATATCCCCCATAGAACTATGTATCCTCTCCTTGCTGGTTTGATTCTCCTAGAATACAACCATTCTCCACATCCTCTCCTCAAATATGGGTTTCAATGTCATTATACTTCATTGGTTCACATTATACCTGAACAGCAGATCCCATCTCCTCCAGGTGAGCAACTCCAGTACTGACCCAATGTTTGTGACATGCAGAGTGCAAGATGATCCATCTCCAGAAATCGTTGGCCTCTACATGGGGCCTCTTGGAGTTCTCCTGACTGACAAGGGTATCAAGATCCACCCAGGTCTTCGCAGAATATGATATACGGATATGCCATAATTCAGCTCAAAGATTGCTGAGTAACCATTTTGCCATACATGAATCTAAATCCCCTGAAAATAGAGTTTGTGCTCACTGCCAGTGAAATCCAGCAAGTATGTATGCAGGAAACACTTTTAGCAATCTTGAAGTTTTCACCCCACAACCTTTCAAATTGTCAGACGGTATTTTTTAGAAATAGTTATTGTTATTAGATGAAATTTTTTTTGAATATTTTGCATTTCTATAATGTTATGTTTAAGTGAGAAGAGATTCTGGGCTTTTTTAAAACAATCTTTGAGATTGTTATTTTTTTTTTGCCCGCTGTTAAGTAATGAATGCAATTGCTTTCACGATTAATAGTGAAATGCAATATATTCTGAAAACAGCAAAAAAATGGCAAAAAATTGTTTTTGGAAAATATGTAAATACGTGTACTGTATTATAAAATGTTTTATTAAATATTAATACTTTTTTCTTTTTTTTCAGATTGAGAAAGAAAATTTTCGAAAAATAAAACCATTTTTCTAGCAATTTAAATAAAATTTAAATTGATATTTAATTTTTTGGGTGGGTCAGGTAAGTCAGAAATTTCATGGTCCTTTTTTTCCACTTCTCCTCAATCAGATTTTCACTTTTTCGTTATTAATCCCTCAAGGACTTTGTAATGTGGTAATTGTTTTTTTTTTTTTTAAAAAAATACGCTTACCGTACGCGTACGGTAAAAAAAAAGAAAAAAAGTTTTTGAAAAAAATTGAAAAAAGTTGAAAGGTAAGGTTGGCTCTTAAAAGAGCCGTTGTGTTCATACAGGGACAGAGGAAAGAAAGAATGGGAGTATTAGCTGGTAGGACAAATGTGCTGGTCTAGTCTGTTGTTAATTAGGGGAACACTGGTCTCCCCACGAACAATTAGACCATGACAATTTGAGCACCGCATTGTAACCCTCGCAAATCGATGGTTAGTTTCCAGAGGACCAGAAAAAGGTGATTCTCCCCCCACAGATGAAGGGCTCAGCTGAGCTGCCGAAGATGGACTCGGCTGAGCTGCTGTGGATGTGCTCGGTCGACTTACTGAAGGGTTTGCTCCAGTATGTCGAGCATTTGTCCTAGGGTGTACATCCTCAAGGTGTCTTAACATAGTGTGATTCCCGAAGGAATACTTCTTGTTAGGATTATCTCTAGAAAGTACACGCTGGCAAAGCTTGCATGTCACTAAAGGAGCATTTACCTTTTTCTGGCCATCAGGAAACGTAAAATACTCCCATATAAAAGAGCTCTTTTGTTTCCTCCTTCTCTGCCTGATGGTGGTGCTGCTAGCCTCACTCTCAGAAGAGGAGTGCTGGTCTGCCATTGTATCCCAAAGACAACTCAGCTCCATCTCCTAAGGGATCACAAGCAGAAATGAGGGGAATGGGTGTGGTGTAGGAGATGTTCTAGAACTGAAAGTAGTTTAAACCAATCAAATGTGTTGTTTCTTGATCACATGACCCACCGTGCGCGTACGTTACGCTTACGGAGCGCTTACGGAGCGCTTACGGTAAAAGTACGCATGCGCATATAAAAGACATGCGCACGCGCGCATGCGCATAACAGGCACGCCCCAACACTTCCGCGTAACGTGCGCGTGTAACGTATGCGCTTACGCGCCGCGTACGCAGTACTCACGTCTACGTAAATTGCGTAACCATACGCAAAAAGCGTAGAAATATTACGTACATAAAGCAAAACGTGCGCTTACGGGAAGCTTACCGTACGCGCACGGAAAAAAAAAAATTGGAAAAAAAGAATCACTATGTTATACTAATATATCTTACTTGTTTGGTTAAACAAAAAAAGGTGAAAAAAATATATATTGCAGAATTTTTAAAATGTTACCATAGTGTTTAAAGAGAATATAAAGTAAAAATAAAAAGATGTAAAAAATCTTGCAAAAAAAAAAAAAAAAAAAAAACACGGTAAATATAAGAATTAGCATTTAAAAAACCATACAAATTCACTGAAAAAACCATGGGTTTCACACACGTTATAGTTAGGAATTAGCATTTAAAAAACCATACAAATTCACTGAAAAAAACATGGGTTTCACACACGTTATAGTTAGGAATTAGCATTTAAAAAACCTTGCAAATTCAGTGAAAAAACCATAGGTTTCACAGACGTTATAGTTAGGTGGACATTTCACTCGTAAAAAACCATTGAAATTCCCTCGTTATAGTTAGTTAAGCTAACTATAACTCGCGCACCCGCAATCCACTGCTGATGACGTCACATATAACATCACTCATGACATGGTCACTGACATCACTCATGACATCACTGATGACATCTCAAATGACATCACTGATGACATCACTGATGACATCATCCTTGTGAAAAAGTGGCAGAACTCCTCTTACCCTAATATAACCTTTGATACACATATTCAAAAATAGAGACTAAAAAATAAAAAAATAATGGAAATTCCAATACTAGTTTCAACAAACTCTTCTGTAATTCTAAGAACCACATACACATCTACTCATTTACCAACAGTCCTATACAGTCACTCATACATGTACTCACTCATATGTACTCATACACCTGTACATTCTATTACACAATGCCACTCATCCATAGAGTTACTCACACACATAGTCACTCATGCTAATAAAGAATCAAACATCCATATACCTTCATATACAGTTATACACACACCACCACACTTACTTCTACGGAAACTTACACATACTTGGTCTTTTAAACAATCACTTATAGAAACACATACTTATTGATACAGGAACTCTTCCAATTTCTCACTATCACATATACTCACTTATATACACCAATAGTCACATATATTAGTTTTAAACATATGTAGTTACTCATAAAGACACTATTGAGACAGTCATTCACTCACTAACACACTCATACACACACTCATCCACTCATACAGTCCTGCACAGTCTTCAACACATACAGTGAGTCACTCATTCATGCACCTATGCACTACGTAATTTCTTCCTCCAAACCATGCAGACACTCAGACTGATACTCAAAAAACCAACTAATAACCTATATAGACACCCATGTAGCTACTCACCAACCCATGCAGCCACTTATACACAAAGTGAGAGACTGATACAGATATTTACATATTAAAACATTACTCGCTAAGCCATGTATTCACTTTGATACACTTTATCAGTCAGTTACAAAATATATTTTTCAAAAAAAATCATCCATTTAGACACTTATATACCCATTTATTCTTCCATCGACCTTGAGATATATATATATATAAAACATATTTAATTTTCAAAAAAACACACATTCACTGGATGATGTCATCAGTGATGTCATCAGTGATGTCATTTGAGATGTCATCAGTGATGTCATGAGTGATGTCAGTGACCATGTCATGAGTGATGTTATATGTGACGTCATCAGCAGTGGATTGCGGGTGGGCGAGTTATAGTTAGCTTAACTAACTATAACGGGGGAATTTCAATGGTTTTTTACGAGTGAAATGTCCACCTAACTATAACGTCTGTGAAACCTATGGTTTTTTTCACTAAATTATATATATATATATATATATATATATATATATATATATATAATATGCTTGCAAACTAGCAAACTACTGTGAGTCAACTGTATTCTGAAAATGCTACTTATATTCCCCTCCGCTTTGCTACTCTGGCACAGTTTCTTTTACATTCTCTTCAAAGTAAGACTCTGCATCCAGTGACAGTCTCCACCTTTGCTATCTATGATGAATACATCCAGGCATCCATCCATTAAAAGTAAATGTCTATCATTCTTTTTTATATATCTCTTAACAAACCTTAGTTGGTTTCACCAACAACCACCCATGCGTCCGCTCCTTTCTTGCTTGTCTTGGCTTTGAGTTTGACCCAAACACCACTGATGATTCTTGCTATTTAGTATCCACCCATACTGTGTCGCCCACCCAGGCAAGCATCTTCTTTCACCTTCCACCTATCCTTTAACAACCCATACATCTGATCTGATTCCTATCAGCCACCTATGCATGCTTCCAACATAGCCTGCTCTGCCAGTCCTATTACATCTCGCCCATCCTTCCACCTTCAACCCTTCATTCCCTCTTTGTTCAACACATCCATCAAGGTCATGTGATCTGACTTTTAGTCTTCTCCATAAAACTTCACAGCTGAGTAAGAGTCAGATAGAAGAGGCCATTGGTTACTCAACTCACGCTGCTAATGCTATTACTAATGCATTGCTAATGCTATGTAAAGAGGTCAAAGAAGCTTTTGTAAAAAATAGAATTAGGAAGTGGAATAATTAATAGTTTGGGAAAAAAAAGGTGCAGTAAAAGTTAGGGAAATATAATTGTTAATATTAACCACTGGAGGACTTACTGGGGCCAGCAGCAGGGCCCTCGGTAGAGAAGCAGTCCTCTGGTTGACCCGCCGACTCGGACCCCGTCTTCTTGCCCTTGGGTGATGCTGATCATGTAAGATATAATAAAGAAAGAGACAGACATTAAGGAGTGCTGTGAAACAAATCATTTAAAAAGACGCTCAAAAAACATTTTAGGAAACAACAATTGCAATAAAATGTACCTATCTAATCAGATAGACTACTGGACTGCTTGCAGGATTCACGGACCGTCTAGTTATTTATTAACACTAATCCAGTGTTCCATAATCATTCTGATTCCAGAATACTAACGAAGCCTAAGTGCCACCTGACCTAGACCACCTAATCCAGATGGGCCAATTGTTCACTAAGTCTGCATTTCCATTTTTTTTAGCCTTCAAAAATGCATAGATGCGATGGAGGACACATGCTTAAATTTGTGCATACACCAAATTGTTGGTTGGTTGCGTCTGATGTTGTTCTGCTACTGACTGACACTACTAAGCCTACCACTCACTCAACAAACTACTAAAGGTTCTACGGAGGACTGGGGTAAGCAGCACTCAGTGACAGAGGAGGCGTCACGCAGACCGTAAAAAAATTATGAACTAATACTAACTAAACCTAGTATCCATCCACCACTATTTCACAGGAGGACAATGGAAGGACTAGAATCTCTCTAGCAATAGCATTACCTAACTTCAGTTCTCTAAAGTCAACTCTTACATTAATCATCCCAATCTAGCGCAAAGTTGTAAACAAGTAAGAGTAGTGCTGAGCACCTGTGTCCTACAATCACAGAAGATTTAGAAACGTAATTTACCTGCAATGTAAGCAGCCGTAATCTTGTTATTCGTCAAAAAATTAAACACGATACTTATACTACTATATATTAGCTACTCACCAAGCCCCACGACCTCGACACCTAGCAGGTCCAACCGGTCCTGCTCCCGGTCCAGGATGTCTGACCACCGGTGGGCCAGCTGGTTATGGGTGCGCTGGACCCCTGAGCAGCGAAACACTGCCCGGCGCACCTTCGCCCACCGACGGTGACGCTCCTGGGTAGGGTACCCGGAGCCTGGCCGGCCGCCTGCTGCCAAGGTCAAGGGGAGGTGGCGCTGGATAAAAAAACAAGGGCGGCCACCTCCGCCTCGCCAAAAAGCTGCCAGGCCTGCACCCCTGCAGGGCGCATTCTGCTGCAAGGCAGGCGGCTCTTGGGCGCAGGCGCATTGCCCTTAGAGCCGGTAGTGCTGATACCCTTGGCCATGGTTCTGGGATGTGTGGGAGGCTGAAAAGAAAAGTTAGAAGGAAAAAATAAAGTTAGGGGGAAGAAGTAGGAGCTTAAAGAAAGAAGTAATATAAAACAGTAGAAAAGTAAAAAGAGAACCATAGCATAGAGTGAAAAACAGGATGGCCGCGCCCATCGCGACCGCATGGGTAAGTTTTGGGTGATATTTCCCCTCGAACACGCAATAATCATCGCAAACAAGTAAAACGCACTCCCGAACATGACATGCGCATCGGGAACATGCCATACGCGACCCGGAACAGGAAATAAGGCATCGCGAGTGGGTGGGACAATTGAAAAGCAAGATGGCCGCACCCATAGGCAACCGCATGGGTAAGTTCGCGAGATACTATCCCCCGAGCACGCAAACAGCACCCCGAACATGCACAATGCGCTCCCGAACAAGAAAAACGCGTTGCGAACAGGTGCCCCAAGCAACTGCGCAAGCTTGCGTAGCTAGCGTAGTGCAATTACATCTTCACGTAGCTTCGCGTAGTGCGACTACGTTTGATGAAAATTTCCAAACACATTTATTGTTTATATCAGCTCCTATGTGGGAAGTTTGGGGGTGATTCATCAAGGGGAGGCGAGCAAAAAGGGGGTCCCAAAACGTGTTTTCTCCATATTAATTTCCATAGGTCGTGGTGTGAAGCTGGGCTTCTATGGGAATTCACAAGGGCATATTATCAAACTCATTATTGCCGCTTTAGAGGCAATTTCCTGCCGCTAAAGCGGCGATAATTGTAACGCTGTTCTTGATAATATGCCCCTAAGTGAGCCAGGAAAAGTGTGTGTTTTCGTAGCACTACAACAACACCCTGTGAAAGGTGAGAGCAGAGTTGTGATGGAGTTGGCTGCGTGTGGTCGTCTCCAAAGGCCCAACCAGAGCGAAATTTCGGGGCAGGCTAGTTCTTTGAGCAATAGGCAGAGTGGGGATGTAGGGGCTCTAAAAAGGGGTGGAAAAAAACAGAGCATCATTTACAAGAAAATGGTCTTTTGAAGACCTGTGAAGTACACGGGTGCGGCTCTGAGTGTGCTAAAAGAGAAGGAAAATTGTGAGAGAAAATGGCTCTCTTTAAAGGATTTCTTTTCTCCTACAACATGATTCACCTGGCATGATGGCTCCACTTTTTAGTAGTGAGCAATGTGCATTGTCTAACTGTCTCACTACAGTTCAATAAAAAAAAAACTACGGACTTCCTTTGCGACGCCTGAAAATAGAGCCCCATAGAGATCCGTTTTGAGGCCCCCAAAAATAAACTGCCAGTGCTCAAACTCACTCCTCTCCAATTAAATCTTTGGGTGCAGTGTTATGTTTGCGAAGTTGTAGATAAAATTGTTAGGCTAATAATGGTAATTTTTCTGGGTGCCGTTTGGTTGATAATATCATCCTAAGAATATAGATTACAATTTTTAAAAATATTATGTATAAAGTTGTCTGCGGTGGGTTGCAGAGGGAGTGTGTGGGGTGGTGGGGTATGGTGGAGAGGTGAACAGTATGAGGTAGTGCAGTTACATGTAAATTGTAAAGGTGTATGTAAATAATTAAATAAATACTTGCTGTATGTTCTATGGCAATACCTGTCATCCTACTGCTCCCCGCCATGCTCCATCACGTTGCAGCACTGCCTCTGGAAGCCGTCAGTAGAATTTATTTAATTGCATGTTATTATTGTAAAATATTGAACTGATGTAAAAAAAATATATATTTTATTTTTCAGAAAATTATTTCGTTTGGATAAAAATTTGAAAATGCCTAGAAGAACTGAGAACAAAAGACAAGAAAAGAAGCATTTATATTTGCAGAAAGGAAAAGATTTTCAATTACAAAAAAATGAGAGCACTACACAAACAGTTTCTTCTGGTAAAAACACTAGACAATTTCGGAAAAAAATATTACGGACATTCAATGAAAATAACATCACACAAAGGAAAAAGAAGAATTTTTCAAGTAAGGAGAAGGAGACTTCAATTTCAAATACAAGGAAAAGAAAACATGATAAAGAAACAGTATCTGTTACCCGGAGACAAAAACAATTTCAAGAAATTCGTCAGAGACTTTTTTGAACTAGAGTGATTCAGAACTTAATGAGAACATGCTGCAAATATAAAAAGAAAGAGCTGCAATTCAAACAGAAGCAGCGTATCGAAAGTACTTTAAAACAGAAGTTATTTATTGTGATTTTGAAGAGGATCAAAGTATTAGATAAAGTAATCAAAGTGTTGAAAGAGAAAAGTAGAAGAAAAAGACTTGTGAACAGAACAAACTTTTGCAAAATATTTAGTGGACATTGGAAACATACTTCTAGTAGTGAGCCTTTTTTTAATGAGGAAAGTTACTTCCAGGAACATTGTTTACCATTTGCAGTTGATACTGGAGGTCATTGCTACGAAGTTTAGGATGGTTGTACCCTTCCAAAAGAGGAATTGGTTGGTAAAAGTGCAGAAGAGTTAATAGTTGAAGAAGTGCAAGGGAAACATACACAAGCTCCTGTGTATTAGTCGGATTGTAGCAGTATTTGTAGTATTCGACAGGAATCTATTGATATAATGTGAAATTTGCTACGAGAATATGCACAGAAAAGTATTAAATAGAAGATTAAGTTGTTGCAAGGACTAGATCCATGTAATGTAAGAAAATATGCTGAGAAACATGGGCATTCTCTGGCTTGTCTTTCAAGAAAGTGTGTAAAAGTGTTTTTCATAACTTGAGGATGTTAGCAGTACACCATTCAGAAATGCGGAAGTTTGTAAGGAAACTGTACTATGTAAAAAGTCCTGCATTATGTTTAAGTGAACTGAATACAGCTCTTATGGTTCTTTATTAGATGTTCAAAAAAAGTGTGATGATATTGAAATGCGATATTTTGGTTCAGAAGAGTAGTCAATAGAAAATGATAGTTTGACGATTACAGATGTTGAAGGAGATGGGAACGTGATTAGCACTGAGAAGTTTGAAGAAGAAATTGGAAGGTTTAATGTAGTGTGCTCTGAAATACCAAACTATCTTTGTGTTTGTTGTCGACGTACTCATTATAAAAGTCAAACTAGGAATGTTGATTTGTATTTGAAAAGTGAAAAGGAGAACAATAGTAAGTGGGAAGAATTTGCAACTTACTTGTTGGTGGAAGGTTGATTTGAGTTAGGTAGTGATCAACGTATATGTAAATATTGTTACAACAAATTAGAAGAGAACAAAATGCCTGCTAGATCAGTACATAATAACTTAGAATTAGTAGCTATTCCGGAGGAACTGGCAGAATTGAATACATATGAGTCGGTTCTAATTCAATCTGTTCATCCTATTCAAACTATAATTCAGATGGAGCCTAAAGCAGGTAAACTGCTCCAACAGACTTGCAAAGAGGGCTGAAAGGAAGAGTGGTGTACTTACCTTTGTATTTTAAGAAATATATTGAAACTATTGCTGGAGAGAAAGAGGAAAATGAGGCAGTAGTCATTTTAGTAAATGGTGTACCAACAAAGAGTCGGAAAATATGGCAAGAATTTGTGGATGTTAATAAAGTTGAAAAGGCTACCTTATATCTTATAGAGAACAATATGTATTATAAAACTGTAAGTGTGGATAAACAGGTAATAAGTTAAGAAGATGAATGTGAAATTTCAAGTGGTCAAATAGAGAAAGTGGACAAGTCAAGGACTGAAGAGATTTATGAACATTACACAATACGTACTTTGCATTCAAAAGAAGTAATAGAAAGCAGCATTGAGTTATTTCAAATGAAAAAAGCACAGGGAACTCCAATGAGTGTATGGGAGAAGAGCTTGGAAGCTCGTTGTTTTCCACAGCTGTTTCCTACTGGAGAAGGTGGATGATATGATGACCGACCTGTACGTATTCCAGTTTCAGAATATCGGTCAACAAGATTACATTCTGAAGATCCTAGATTTCGACAGTGCATTCCATACATATTTCACCTTTTGTTTGAAAGTGATATATCTTCTCTGTCGTATGCAGTGAAATTCATACTTAAAACCGGAGTTCATCAATCACTTCTTTCTGCGAAAGGATTTGTGGAGAAAGTTGAAAAAACAGATGAAAATTTAGAAGCACAGTTAATCAATTTGATGGCATGTCAACGTGGAGCAAATGAGTATTGGTATCGTCATCATGGTGGAACTCAAGCGTATGTTACGGAACTTAGGTACACCAACATGGTTTGTCACACTTAGCTGTGCAGAGTATGCATTTGAAGATTTGCTTGAGTTTCTAAGAGAAGTGAATTCCAATATTAAAAATGTTGAAATAAAGACTCCTGATTAACTGTGTTCATTTGATCCTGTAAATGTGTGCAGATATTTTAATCATAGGTTTCAAGCTATGATATCTTTTATCTACAATAAAAAGAATCCACCTCTTGGAGAAGTTACCGATTTATTTTGGAGAAAGGAGTACCAAGCAAGAGGTGTACCTCATATACATATGCTACTATGGGTCAAGGATGCACCTAAATTTGGAACTGATTCTGATGAAACAGTATTGTCTTTGATTGAACAGTATGTGACATGTGAGATTCTGAGAGAAGAAGGAGATAGAAGCTTGAGACAGCGAGCTTTACGTTTCCAAAGTCACCATTGTGAAAAGTACTGCAGAAGAAAATACAAGTCTAAAGCAAAGCAGGCAAGCATCTTCTTTCACCTTCCACCTATCCTTTAACAACCCATACATCTGATCTGATTCCTATCAGCCACCTATGCATGCTTCCAACATAGCCTGCTCTGCCAGTCCTATTACATCTCGCCCATCCTTCCACCTTCAACCCTTCATTCCCTCTTTGTTCAACACATCCATCAAGGTCATGTGATCTGACTTTTAGTCTTCTCCATAAAACTTCACAGCTGAGTAAGAGTCAGATAGAAGAGGCCATTGGTTACTCAACTCACGCTGCTAATGCTATTACTAATGCATTGCTAATGCTATGTAAAGAGGTCAAAGAAGCTTTTGTAAAAAATAGAATTAGGAAGTGGAATAATTAATAGTTCGGGAAAAAAAAGGTGCAGTAAAAGTTAGGGAAATATAATTGTTAATATTAACCACTGGAGGACTTACTGGGGCCAGCAGCAGGGCCCTCGGTAGAGAAGCAGTCCTCTGGTTGACCCGCCGACTCGGACCCCGTCTTCTTGCCCTTGGGTGATGCTGATCATGTAAGATATAATAAAGAAAGAGACAGACATTAAGGAGTGCTGTGAAACAAATCATTTAAAAAGACGCTCAAAAAACATTTTAGGAAACAACAATTGCAATAAAATGTACCTATCTAATCAGATAGACTACTGGACTGCTTGCAGGATTCACGGACCGTCTAGTTATTTATTAACACTAATCCAGTGTTCCATAATCATTCTGATTCCAGAATACTAACGAAGCCTAAGTGCCACCTGACCTAGACCACCTAATCCAGATGGGCCAATTGTTCACTAAGTCTGCATTTCCATTTTTTTTAGCCTTCAAAAATGCATAGATGCGATGGAGGACACATGCTTAAATTTGTGCATACACCAAATTGTTGGTTGGTTGCGTCTGATGTTGTTCTGCTACTGACTGACACTACTAAGCCTACCACTCACTCAACAAACTACTAAAGGTTCTACGGAGGACTGGGGTAAGCAGCACTCAGTGACAGAGGAGGCGTCACGCAGACCGTAAAAAAATTATGAACTAATACTAACTAAACCTAGTATCCATCCACCACTATTTCACAGGAGGACAATGGAAGGACTAGAATCTCTCTAGCAATAGCATTACCTAACTTCAGTTCTCTAAAGTCAACTCTTACATTAATCATCCCAATCTAGCGCAAAGTTGTAAACAAGTAAGAGTAGTGCTGAGCACCTGTGTCCTACAATCACAGAAGATTTAGAAACGTAATTTACCTGCAATGTAAGCAGCCGTAATCTTGTTATTCGTCAAAAAATTAAACACGATACTTATACTACTATATATTAGCTACTCACCAAGCCCCACGACCTCGACACCTAGCAGGTCCAACCGGTCCTGCTCCCGGTCCAGGATGTCTGACCACCGGTGGGCCAGCTGGTTATGGGTGCGCTGGACCCCTGAGCAGCGAAACACTGCCCGGCGCACCTTCGCCCACCGACGGTGACGCTCCTGGGTAGGGTACCCGGAGCCTGGCCGGCCGCCTGCTGCCAAGGTCAAGGGGAGGTGGCGCTGGATAAAAAAACAAGGGCGGCCACCTCCGCCTCGCCAAAAAGCTGCCAGGCCTGCACCCCTGCAGGGCACATTCTGCTGCAAGGCAGGCGGCTCTTGGGCGCAGGCGCATTGCCCTTAGAGCCGGTAGTGCTGATACCCTTGGCCATGGTTCTGGGATGTGTGGGAGGCTGAAAAGAAAAGTTAGAAGGAAAAAATAAAGTTAGGGGGAAGAAGTAGGAGCTTAAAGAAAGAAGTAATATAAAACAGTAGAAAAGTAAAAAGAGAACCATAGCATAGAGTGAAAAACAGGATGGCCGCGCCCATCGCGACCGCATGGGTAAGTTTTGGGTGATATTTCCCCTCGAACACGCAATAATCATCGCAAACAAGTAAAACGCACTCCCGAACATGACATGCGCATCGGGAACATGCCATACGCGACCCGGAACAGGAAATAAGGCATCGCGAGTGGGTGGGACAATTGAAAAGCAAGATGGCCGCACCCATAGGCAACCGCATGGGTAAGTTCGCGAGATACTATCCCCCGAGCACGCAAACAGCACCCCGAACATGCACAATGCGCTCCCGAACAAGAAAAACGCGTTGCGAACAGGTGCCCCAAGCAACTGCGCAAGCTTGCGTAGCTAGCGTAGTGCAATTACATCTTCACGTAGCTTCGCGTAGTGCGACTACGTTTGATGAAAATTTCCAAACACATTTATTGTTTATATCAGCTCCTATGTGGGAAGTTTGGGGGTGATTCATCAAGGGGAGGCGAGCAAAAAGGGGGTCCCAAAACGTGTTTTCTCCATATTAATTTCCATAGGTCGTGGTGTGAAGCTGGGCTTCTATGGGAATTCACAAGGGCATATTATCAAACTCATTATTGCCGCTTTAGAGGCAATTTCCTGCCGCTAAAGCGGCGATAATTGTAACGCTGTTCTTGATAATATGCCCCTAAGTGAGCCAGGAAAAGTGTGTGTTTTCGTAGCACTACAACAACACCCTGTGAAAGGTGAGAGCAGAGTTGTGATGGAGTTGGCTGCGTGTGGTCGTCTCCAAAGGCCCAACCAGAGCGAAATTTCGGGGCAGGCTAGTTCTTTGAGCAATAGGCAGAGTGGGGATGTAGGGGCTCTAAAAAGGGGTGGAAAAAAACAGAGCATCATTTACAAGAAAATGGTCTTTTGAAGACCTGTGAAGTACACGGGTGCGGCTCTGAGTGTGCTAAAAGAGAAGGAAAATTGTGAGAGAAAATGGCTCTCTTTAAAGGATTTCTTTTCTCCTACAACATGATTCACCTGGCATGATGGCTCCACTTTTTAGTAGTGAGCAATGTGCATTGTCTAACTGTCTCACTACAGTTCAATAAAAAAAAAACTACGGACTTCCTTTGCGACGCCTGAAAATAGAGCCCCATAGAGATCCGTTTTGAGGCCCCCAAAAATAAACTGCCAGTGCTCAAACTCACTCCTCTCCAATTAAATCTTTGGGTGCAGTGTTATGTTTGCGAAGTTGTAGATAAAATTGTTAGGCTAATAATGGTAATTTTTCTGGGTGCCGTTTGGTTGATAATATCATCCTAAGAATATAGATTACAATTTTTAAAAATATTATGTATAAAGTTGTCTGCGGTGGGTTGCAGAGGGAGTGTGTGGGGTGGTGGGGTATGGTGGAGAGGTGAACAGTATGAGGTAGTGCAGTTACATGTAAATTGTAAAGGTGTATGTAAATAATTAAATAAATACTTGCTGTATGTTCTATGGCAATACCTGTCATCCTACTGCTCCCCGCCATGCTCCATCACGTTGCAGCACTGCCTCTGGAAGCCGTCAGTAGAATTTATGTAATTGCATGTTATTATTGTAAAATATTGAACTGATGTAAAAAAAATATATATTTTATTTTTCAGAAAATTATTTCGTTTGGATAAAAATTTGAAAATGCCTAGAAGAACTGAGAACAAAAGACAAGAAAAGAAGCATTTATATTTGCAGAAAGGAAAAGATTTTCAATTACAAAAAAATGAGAGCACTACACAAACAGTTTCTTCTGGTAAAAACACTAGACAATTTCGGAAAAAAATATTACGGACATTCAATGAAAATAACATCACACAAAGGAAAAAGAAGAATTTTTCAAGTAAGGAGAAGGAGACTTCAATTTCAAATACAAGGAAAAGAAAACATGATAAAGAAACAGTATCTGTTACCCGGAGACAAAAACAATTTCAAGAAATTCGTCAGAGACTTTTTTGAACTAGAGTGATTCAGAACTTAATGAGAACATGCTGCAAATATAAAAAGAAAGAGCTGCAATTCAAACAGAAGCAGCGTATCGAAAGTACTTTAAAACAGAAGTTATTTATTGTGATTTTGAAGAGGATCAAAGTATTAGATAAAGTAATCAAAGTGTTGAAAGAGAAAAGTAGAAGAAAAAGACTTGTGAACAGAACAAACTTTTGCAAAATATTTAGTGGACATTGGAAACATACTTCTAGTAGTGAGCCTTTTTTTAATGAGGAAAGTTACTTCCAGGAACATTGTTTACCATTTGCAGTTGATACTGGAGGTCATTGCTACGAAGTTTAGGATGGTTGTACCCTTCCAAAAGAGGAATTGGTTGGTAAAAGTGCAGAAGAGTTAATAGTTGAAGAAGTGCAAGGGAAACATACACAAGCTCCTGTGTATTAGTCGGATTGTAGCAGTATTTGTAGTATTCGACAGGAATCTATTGATATAATGTGAAATTTGCTACGAGAATATGCACAGAAAAGTATTAAATAGAAGATTAAGTTGTTGCAAGGACTAGATCCATGTAATGTAAGAAAATATGCTGAGAAACATGGGCATTCTCTGGCTTGTCTTTCAAGAAAGTGTGTAAAAGTGTTTTTCATAACTTGAGGATGTTAGCAGTACACCATTCAGAAATGCGGAAGTTTGTAAGGAAACTGTACTATGTAAAAAGTCCTGCATTATGTTTAAGTGAACTGAATACAGCTCTTATGGTTCTTTATTAGATGTTCAAAAAAAGTGTGATGATATTGAAATGCGATATTTTGGTTCAGAAGAGTAGTCAATAGAAAATGATAGTTTGACGATTACAGATGTTGAAGGAGATGGGAACGTGATTAGCACTGAGAAGTTTGAAGAAGAAATTGGAAGGTTTAATGTAGTGTGCTCTGAAATACCAAACTATCTTTGTGTTTGTTGTCGACGTACTCATTATAAAAGTCAAACTAGGAATGTTGATTTGTATTTGAAAAGTGAAAAGGAGAACAATAGTAAGTGGGAAGAATTTGCAACTTACTTGTTGGTGGAAGGTTGATTTGAGTTAGGTAGTGATCAACGTATATGTAAATATTGTTACAACAAATTAGAAGAGAACAAAATGCCTGCTAGATCAGTACATAATAACTTAGAATTAGTAGCTATTCCGGAGGAACTGGCAGAATTGAATACATATGAGTCGGTTCTAATTCAATCTGTTCATCCTATTCAAACTATAATTCAGATGGAGCCTAAAGCAGGTAAACTGCTCCAACAGACTTGCAAAGAGGGCTGAAAGGAAGAGTGGTGTACTTACCTTTGTATTTTAAGAAATATATTGAAACTATTGCTGGAGAGAAAGAGGAAAATGAGGCAGTAGTCATTTTAGTAAATGGTGTACCAACAAAGAGTCGGAAAATATGGCAAGAATTTGTGGATGTTAATAAAGTTGAAAAGGCTACCTTATATCTTATAGAGAACAATATGTATTATAAAACTGTAAGTGTGGATAAACAGGTAATAAGTTAAGAAGATGAATGTGAAATTTCAAGTGGTCAAATAGAGAAAGTGGACAAGTCAAGGACTGAAGAGATTTATGAACATTACACAATACGTACTTTGCATTCAAAAGAAGTAATAGAAAGCAGCATTGAGTTATTTCAAATGAAAAAAGCACAGGGAACTCCAATGAGTGTATGGGAGAAGAGCTTGGAAGCTCGTTGTTTTCCACAGCTGTTTCCTACTGGAGAAGGTGGATGATATGATGACCGACCTGTACGTATTCCAGTTTCAGAATATCGGTCAACAAGATTACATTCTGAAGATCCTAGATTTCGACAGTGCATTCCATACATATTTCACCTTTTGTTTGAAAGTGATATATCTTCTCTGTCGTATGCAGTGAAATTCATACTTAAAACCGGAGTTCATCAATCACTTCTTTCTGCGAAAGGATTTGTGGAGAAAGTTGAAAAAACAGATGAAAATTTAGAAGCACAGTTAATCAATTTGATGGCATGTCAACGTGGAGCAAATGAGTATTGGTATCGTCATCATGGTGGAACTCAAGCGTATGTTACGGAACTTAGGTACACCAACATGGTTTGTCACACTTAGCTGTGCAGAGTATGCATTTGAAGATTTGCTTGAGTTTCTAAGAGAAGTGAATTCCAATATTAAAAATGTTGAAATAAAGACTCCTGATTAACTGTGTTCATTTGATCCTGTAAATGTGTGCAGATATTTTAATCATAGGTTTCAAGCTATGATATCTTTTATCTACAATAAAAAGAATCCACCTCTTGGAGAAGTTACCGATTTATTTTGGAGAAAGGAGTACCAAGCAAGAGGTGTACCTCATATACATATGCTACTATGGGTCAAGGATGCACCTAAATTTGGAACTGATTCTGATGAAACAGTATTGTCTTTGATTGAACAGTATGTGACATGTGAGATTCTGAGAGAAGAAGGAGATAGAAGCTTGAGACAGCGAGCTTTACGTTTCCAAAGTCACCATTGTGAAAAGTACTGCAGAAGAAAATACAAGTCTAAAGCAAAATTTTACAGCAAATGTCGGTTTGGTTTTCCACTTCCAGTCATTTGTAAAGGAAGATTAAATTATTTTTTTTCTTCTGTAAGGCACACAATAACTCGGAAATCTCCCAAGAATACCTACAACTTAAAAAGAACAGAAGTGTCAAAGTATATTAATGACTACAATCCAGTCATTTAAAAAATGTGGAATACGAACATGGACATCCAGTATGTTGCAGATTACTCAATTACTGTTGCCAGTTATGTTTCATCGTACATAACAAATTCAGATGAAGCAAATGTGGGAAGAAATTGCCCAAGAGAAAAACGTTAGCAAAATATTGTACAGCTTTACTTTGAAAATGCTTTCCCACCGAGAAATTGGATCCTATGAATGCTCAGACCGCTTGTGCTCTTCAAGTTTATATTCAAATTCTCGAGGAATCATTTGGGTAAGTTTAGGTCTTGCCTGCTCACAGAATAGAGTGTTGAAATCATTAAAATAAATTGAATACTTAGCAGCAAATGAACCAGACAGTACAGACATTCTTAAAACTAATATGTTGGACACATACTATCCGAAAAGGAGTCGACATCTGGAACAACTATGTCTGTATCAAGTACTTCAACATTACAGATTCAAAAGAAATGTTAAACAGAATTTAAAAGAAGGAACATATGCAGTAGTTGGATGTCATGGTTGTTTAGTAAAACTTGCAAAGGGTATTCTTATAAACCACAAGAAACTCAGTTTTGAAACTCCAGATAAGAGAGAATTGTACTATTTAGCACTTCTCCAACTCTTTAAACCATGGCGTAGCGAAAGTGAATTACTTGGAAACTTTGACTGCTATGAAGATTCTTTTAATGCATTTAAAGTTTTAAAGATAGCATTGCATGTACATTTTTCCCTACATATTTAAAAATGTTGAATGATGAAGTTGAACAGGAAAAGACTATTACAGCTGAAATAGCTAATGAGAGTTCTCAAAATAGTCAAAGTAGTGGTCAATGTAGTCAAGATCCTCTTGGACAACCAATACTGGAAAATGAAGCAGCGCTTGCTATGCATGAAGTCGAAATTGCAATGCAACACGCACACAAGGAGAATATTGCATTGGAAACGTTAAAAAAACAAATAAATGTTAAACAGAAAGAAATATATGTGCAAGTGAGAGAACAGATAGAACATGGTTTGTTGCATGAAAAAAAGAATGTGTGTGTTCATCTTTTAAACCTCTTCTGATGTACAGCAGTGGTTTATGTGGGACAGGTAAAGGTTTTTTATTAAAGTTTTGACCACTTATCTTAAAAAAACTACTGGTTCACATTTATGTTCTGTGATAACATCTCCCACTGGATTAGCTGCACACAATGTTAAAGGAGTTACTTTGCATAGATTACTGATGTTACCAGTTGAGCTTGATAGTAAATTACAATATCAGAAGTAGTCTGGAGAAGCTTCTCATGAAGTGTCAAGAGTGCTGAAGAAAATGAAACTATTATTGATGAGGTGAGCATGGTCTCAAACTTAATGCTTGCTTTTGTACACTTAAGATTGCAACAGGTATTAAAAACAGATTAGGACTTTCTCTTTGGAGGAAAACATTTAATTGTATTTGGAGATCTGCTACAACTAACACCTGTAAAAGGAGAACCAGTGTTTAAAACTCTTCTACATGAAGACACAAAGAAATCTCTGGGAAGTATTGGAAATGTGAATCTGTGGTTACATTTTGAATATAAATAACTCACAAAGAATATGCGACAAGCAAGAGATGAAGATTATGGAAATATTCTAAAAGATGTAAGAATTGGTGTTCTAAGCAAACATGGTAAAGAAGCTTTTCAAAGTTGTCTACTGAAGAACTTGTTTACAAATGAAAACACACCAGCAGAAGTAATGTACAAGAAAATGAAAGAAAACAAGTCTATAGTTTGCGTAATGCCTACAGTGGAAGAGTGTTATACATTTAATAGAGAGCTTATGAAATTGGAAAATGAAGAAATAGTTCACATTGAAGCTATTGATAAAATCGAGCATCAAGGAATAACTATTTTTCTTTCAGAAAAGCTACAGACTAAATTGGATTCTTTGGAAAAGTCTGTATCAAAAACTGCTGGCTAAGATAAAAAATTAGATATATGTTTAAACTGTCGGGTAATTTTGAGGCGTAATCTGAATGTAGAAGAAGGTTTAGTGAATGGAGCAATGGGGAAAGTTGTTGATTTTGTGAAATATCAAAATAGAAATAGAATTGATTTCTTGAAAGTTAAGTTTGATCAGATTACAGAGGTAAGACAGATTGCTCATTGTGCTGTACTTTTTTTTGCTTGTAAAAGACTTGTATGTTCGTAGAAAACAGTTTCCCTTCTGTTTAGCATCTGCAATAACTATTCATAAATCACAAGGTTTAAGTGTAGATAATGCTTTGGTAAATGTTGGAAAAACTGTGTTTAAAGAGGGAATGGTATATGTTGCATTATCTTGAGTTAAAAATGTTGTCTGGTTTGTATTTAATTGATTTTGATGAGAACAAGGTTAGTGCTGATGTTAATTGTGTAAGAGAATATAATCGTTTGAGAAGGCTTTATGCTCCAAGTTTAGCTGAATATCCTATTTATGAGAAACATGTTGTGTGTTCAAAACGCAAACATGAAGCAGAAAATACAAACAAGTGATGCTGTTGTCGGATTCCAATTAGAAAATGCTTCTAGTGTCAACTGCTGTAGTAATGTTATTATACATGTTATATTTTATCTTGAAGATGTTTATGGTGAAATTATGGAAAGTCAGGAAAAAAGATTATGTTCGGCTCTTTATACTTTATTTCAAGAATTGAGAACTGATAGAAGTAAGATCCATTCTCCTTCTGGTATTCGCCAACTGTTGGATACATGTACTGGATCTTTAACGTTCAGTGCTAATATACAACAAGATGCACAAGAATTTTTGGTAGTTATGTTTGAAGTACTAGAAGATGAAGGAATTCAGATTGAGAGTTTATTTGGACTCAGTTACAAATGGGAACATAAATGTGAACAGTGTTTGTTAACTTCAAGCACTATAGTTGACAGAGAACGATTTCTATATTTGACAATACCTGTCTGCAAATCTGTACCATTTTCCAAATTGCTAAAAGAAGCAGATCACGAGAGGATCTGTTCTCATTGTAAATCGACAATGCTATCTACATTATGCCTACAAAGATATGGAAAATATTTGATTATAATACTACAACACTGTAGACCAAATGGAAGAAAAGTGGAATCCAAAACTAAACTTTTTGTTGCTAGTCAAGTTTCAATTTCTGGAAGAACTTTTGCAACAGTTGATATTGTTTTCCATGCTGCAAGTACTAACACAAGTGGACATTATACGATTTGTAGGAGAGTGGCATCGACTGCATAGTTGCCTCCAACTTTTTGCTGATGTTTTATGACTCTAGCCAGGCTGTAGCCCTGCTATCCAGGACCCCAGCATATCTGCTTCCTCTCTAAACCAATGTGAGTACCCTAGGTACAGACCAATTAGATACTGAGGTTACCCTATCAGGCCCTTGTAGATGGTACCCTAGGTACCCAGGGCATGGGTCCCTCAGAGGCCTACCAGGGCTGCAGCACTTATTGTGCCACCCTGGGACAGCCATACAAACGGACACCACCAGACCACTACTGTAGTCTGGGTAAGGTGGTGCTTGCACCCCTTACAGGGATACAGGTACCCTTCTTCCCACTTAATTACAACACATATATTCTCATAGGTCACCCCTAAAGCAGGCCTTGTGAATCCTACAAGGCAGGGTGCTGAGATATGTGTGAGGGGGAACCCCTACCTGAGTAGGGCCCCTCTGCAACCTTCGTTAAAACTAGTGTGAGGTTGTTTGTAGTGCAGCCATACCATATACTCTTAACCGCATTATAAGTAATCGCGATAGCGTGATAACTTGAGAGTGGCTGCACAGAACCATGTTGGGTTTGGTGTCAAACATGAAGGAATCATACCTCCAGTCCAGCCATGGGCATGAGGGCATGATTCCCCCCTGCTAGAGGGGCTATATGGGAAAAGCAGCAGAATTTAGACACCAATTTAAAAGTGCACACGTAATACAAAATGGATGCTACCCGCCACCCACACAACTCTGGCTGCCTGTTGCTGGGCAGAGCTCCAGCCACGGCAGCTGGACAATAGGGATCTTGTTGCAGGGAGGTGTTCCCACCACCCCAGACAGACTATGTGGATTGGAACTGGGTGGGTGCACCATGGGATGCCTTTCAAAGTTGCACGTAGGCTGCTACAGCGCCAACCTTCTGCATACACCGCCTGGAACCGGTTCAGGGGCATCTTGTCCCCTGCCCAGGTAGGAAACACACAAAGGGGAGAGGGTGTAGCCACACTTTCCCACCTGAACTCTCATTGGTGGGCTCTGATTTAGTCACCCCCTATACCTCTGGATAAAGGTGGGTGCAGGGTCCCCAGAGCCTCAGATTAATCTTAGACTTCACAGACTTGACCTTTGACAAGCTGCTGCCCAGCTGACTGAAGAAATCTCCTTTGGGGTAAAGGAGTTACCCCCCTGCTTGGCAGACACCTGAAACACTGCAAGTGACCCAGTTGGAACTTCGCTGCTCCTATGGACTTTGATGACTCCTATCTAACTTGAGGTGGGTTTCCAAAGCATCCCAGAGGCCAGTGAATGTGCACAGCAAGGCTGAGCACCGTGGACCCCGTGGGTGCCGAGATCCCCAATACCCCAGGACACCAGCCACCTCTTGCACAGCACATGACCCCGACAAGTGGGGAAGTTGTGCTTTGGCTCATTATTGAGCCAACCTCTCAGCAACATCTGTGCCAAAGATCGATGCCCTAGCCTGCCCCGGCGACCAGTGGGCGCATCTTTACGTATGCCAATTTGCTGCCTACCGCGGTCCCTTGTCTCTCAACTGGTGGGCCCTAGCGGAGGTCAATCTTCACTTCAAAGAGTTCCCCTGATTGCTCCAGGCCTGCTCTTCAGTCTCCTTGCTGGAGACCTTGCTCAGACCTCGTGGGTCTGCACCAGTAGCTGTTTTGTAAATCGTGTGTGGGCTGCGGTTACCAAGGCTTAGTGGATCCAATCCAGACACTAACAACGCAGCGACCCTCATCTTGCATGGGACAGTCGCCCTCCAGAAGATGGCCCTCCTTGAAGCCTCCTGGAGCCCGTGGCTGCTGATCCAAGCTATTCAACTTCCACCTGAAGCACCCGACATTGAAGGGCTCTTTCTCCTGAGCTCCCTGGTCCCTGTGCCGTGCCCCAGACTCTGTCCCCTCTGCTTTCAGGTTCTTCTCTTCAAGATCTACATCTTCAATCTTCACGACATCAACAACGCTTTTGGCTAGCAGCAGTTCTACACGTTTTCCCATTGAAAACCAGCCCGCGACCCGACATCGAAAATGACCTATGCAACCGGCTTCCCTGGGGCAGGTAACAAGGGTACCTCGGTACTCTCGGGGGTGTGGGCCCTTCAAGAGCTTAACTCTAAACTCCTAAACTTGACCTCCTGCTATAAGTGTTTTTATTCTTGTAAATTTCAACTGCGACATTCTCCATAGGGTTTAATAGAGATCCCGACAGTATCTCATACCACTGCACGCGTCTCCCGTGGGTCCCCTTCCTCACTACCTTGCGTGGTTTCACAAGGGGCCAACGACCCTAAATGCCCTAGGCATTGTCTGTAGAATTGTCGTGGTTCTTATACCACTTTTTAGGTCTCGCCTGACCCAGCGCATGCGCTGGTCTGGCGAGACTTATTGAGAGGGCTCCAAAAAGTGCTACCAGGCCAGCCTGGAGCTACAGTGCATATGCGCGGGCACGCGCGCCGCGCTTTACCGCGATTACTTTCACTTTCGCCGCTTTGATGTTTGATCGTGATCGCAATCGCGATCTCTTTCACTTTCACCGCACGGCCGCTTTGCATAGCCAATAGGTCTCGCTTTTGGGACCTTATAAGTATTTAGTTATGCAACTGTTGCATAGCTAAACAGTTATAAGGTCCCAAAGGCGAGACCTATTGGCTATGCTAATGTTTGTTTTGTACTGACAGGAGATTAAAATGCGGTCATGCTGGTATACATTCGGCCTGGTGGCAACCCTACTGTAAGATTGGTGTGAGAGAGCGAAAAAGACAGATGTGAAAATGATGCCAGTACCAAGTCCAAGAACATTTGCTGCCCTCGGAT
Organism: Triturus cristatus; assembly: GCF_964204655.1. Classification (NCBI taxonomy): domain Eukaryota; kingdom Metazoa; phylum Chordata; class Amphibia; order Caudata; family Salamandridae; genus Triturus; species Triturus cristatus. The sequence continues at coordinate 1,117,731,129 of NC_140590.1, forward strand.
GAATTCCCAAGTACTTCTCTTAGCTCCCCCCACCTCTTGCCAGAATGTACACACATGACACCGTCACAACTTTGTTCTTTGGCAAGCAAGCACAAACAATACAGCAATATACCTGTTTAGCATGGGCAGCATTTCCTTAAGTAGGATCCTCAGCACAGGGTTACCAGGTGACCCGAAGTTGTCGGGGCAGTCCCGGGTTTTCGCCATCATTCGGGCAAATGGCAGTACATGTAGCAAGTATTTTAGAGACGATCGAGTGAACATAGGACATTTGTCACGAGCTCCAGAATAAGTTAGAAGCCCTCTACAGAAAACAATTAACAGAGAAAATCTTGTGTGTAAAAGTTGCATTTATTTACCCTTAGTGGGTCATGTTTAATTTCTACATTGGTGTTCTGTGCCCCTCGATTGATGCAAACTTGTAGTCTTGCTTCTGTGTTTCAGCAATGTCTTGTTTTTTTATTTTTTTTATTCTGATCGCACTACATTAGAAATAATGCATTTTGCAAGCAACATGTGGACTTACAGCTTCTTACAGTAAACACATCTCTGTTGACACCACTCATCCCATTGGGAGTACCTGTTAGGCAATTGTTGGGAAGAATGACTAGTGTAATTTTAGTGTTATGAGGGCCCAGAATGTTTCAGAAAGCATTGTGAATATGAAGTTGTTTTAAACTCACAATATACTCAGAATTCAGTAGGCAGTCACAAATGTGTAAAAAAATCAAGGTTAATAAAAAAACAATAGATTTTAGTAATACACCTTCAGACTGTACCTCGTGCAAACATTTGTATGTGTCCATTAAAATCAGGCATTCCACAGCTCAGCTGCTGACACCCATACAGCACCACTCAAGGCTAGAAGTGGCTCCATCCATTAAAGCCAATGCCAGCTTCCAAGCATCCTTTACATTTGCTGATTAATCAATTGCACACATTTACATTTCTTTCTCTCTCAGGCTCCACTCTTCTACCGTCTCTCTTTTTTTAATCTTACATTTACTCACACACTCATCCTCTATTTCAATTAATATCTCCTACATTCACGCTCAATATAACACACACTATCTAATTCTCACTCTTGCTTACATTATCTCACGATCAACAACACACACATTATTTCTTTCTTTGTCTCAAAAGGCTAAACACTTATGAAGTCCCAAAGGCGAGACCTATTGGCTATGCCAATCCTTGTTTAATATATGGTTTGGTCCCCCCCTGGGGCCCTATGATTCCAGTGCTATTTATTGTAACTATCAATGCTTGTTTGAATTGTATCTTTACCTCTAGCCTCATAAAGAGACTAGGGGGATTATTCTTAGAATAAATACATATATTTTATATATATACCTGTGTGGACTACGCTTTCTTTTGGTCATACAAGAGGTTATCTATGGTAAAACAATAAGCTTAACACTCCTTCAAGACTTAGCCTGAAGGCTGCTCTCTACAGCTACCACTAGGATAGCTTTCTTTAAAGGTTTTCTTTTAACCTATCACCTTAAGAGTCGAATTGGACTGGTGCAAGGTGTCCCCTATAACTAGAGGACAGCATATGCCAGGCCAACTTCTCACACCGTTTATTTAAAGTGTAATAATGGTTGGAGTCACTGCAACGATACACACTTGGAAATGAAATCGAGATTGCTTATGAATTATCCAACTCATACTTGATATTTCTGAAACAAAGATTTTAGATACACCATTCGGCTTTGTGGGAAGGTGTAAAGATACTTTAAGGAATTCATACTGGATGCTTTCAAAGTGCAATTTTTGATACATTATTTGGTGTATTGGGAAAATGTTCACAGAAACTACAAAGTAAAGGTAAGATTTAAATATTGGAAATAGTATTGGATGTGTTATTTGTGTTGATTTTGTATTATATTTGTGAGAATTAGGGATTTTTTTTTAACAATCTAGTTGATTGTTTTTTTTCCCTGCTGTTTATGATGAAACTACTCTGACATCACTGTGAATAGTGAAGTTAAGTAGTAGCTGATGACAGCAAAAAAAGGGAGAACAATTGTTTTCTGAATGTTAAATTATTTTATATTATTTAAAAACTCACTGTAATTTGTGAAATATATTACATTACATAGTAGTTTTGCAGTTTATTTTATGTAGTTGAAAAGTTAGAAAAACCAGTAGTAATGACAAATAGCACAATAGTAGTTCACTATTTAAAAAACCTTTGAAATTCAGTGAAAAAACCATAGGTTTTACAGACCTTGTAGTTAGAAATATGCATTTAAAAAACCTTAGAAATTCACTGAAAAAAACGTAGGTTTCAGAGACATTATAGTTAGTTGGACATTTAACTCATATAAAACCAGAGAAATTTGCCTGTTATAGTTAGTTGAGCTAACTATAACTTGCGCGCTCGCAATGCACTGCTGATGATGTCACATATTACATCACTCATGACATGGTCAGTGAAATCACTCATGACATCACTGATGACATCTCAAATGACATCACTGATGATATCGCAGATGACATCATCCACGTGATAGTCTGACACACCTCTTCACACTCTAATATAACCTTCAATACACCCACTCTAAAAATATAGACTACCATTTTCAAAACCATAGACACACCAATACCAGATACTAGATACCCATCCACTGATTCCTATCTATATATTGGGAGCCTTACATACACTGATACATTCACTCATACATGCTGTCACTCATCATTACATTAGTATAATATCCACTCATACACCTATACATACATTCACACAGTGCTACTGATCCATAGAGTTACTCACACATCTACTCAGTCATGTCAAAAATCACTCACACACACATGTACTCACCTATGCAGATATATACACACACCACCTGACTTATTTCTACACACACCACTTCCCTTATTTATATAGATACTATCACATTCTTACTCTCTTATACAATCACTAATACAGGTACACATACGTGTATGTAGACACTCTTGCAATCACTCTCTCTCATGTATAGTCAATTATACACCTCAACACTCACATATACTGTCTAAAAACATATATAGTTACTCACATATATACAACTGAGACATCAATTCACAAATCAACACACCTGTACACACAGTTAGCTACCCATACAGCCCTTCCGAGATGCAGTTTTGAATGTATAAAACTAGTGAAACAGCTATTCAGACATGTATGCATAGGATCAGACACAACCACCCACCCAGATAGACACTCAGACACCCATACAGATACTCATACAAACAATCAATAACCAATATAGACACTGATGTAGCTACTCACCAACCCATGCACCTGCTTATACACCAACTGAGAGACTAATAGAGACATTCACACAATTTAGTCACTAATCCATGAATTCAGTAACATACGTTCAATCAGTGACTTATAGAGTCAGTCATGCATCTACTAAATAATCCATTCAGGCACTTATACATCGACTCATTCTTCAATAGACCTTGGCATAGATATATAAGAAAAATATTTACAGTTTACAGAAAAACACATTCACTGGATGATGTCATCTGTGATGTCATTTGAGATGGCATCAATGATGTCATGAGTGATGTCACTGACCATGCCATGAGTGATGTAATATGTGACGTCATCAGCAGTGCATTGCGAGCGCGCAGGTTATAGTTAGCTCAACTAACTATAACAGGCGAATTTCTCTGGTTTTATATGAGTCAAATGTCCAACTAACTATAACGTCTCTGAAACCTATGGTTTATTCAGTGAATTTCTAAGGTTTTTAAAATGCTAATCTCTAACTATAACGTCCCTGAAACCTATGGTTTTTTTCAGGGAATATATATATGTATATTTGCATAAAGTTCCAACGTAACGTGCGGTCTCAGCATATCAAAGATTTGGAAACGAATTGAGCAAAGCACAAAGCTTTTATTTACAGAACGCGTTTCGACTACAGCCGTAGTCTTGGTCACATGTAAATAACACAACAGTTGATAGGCTTAAATAGCATTGCGTGAAATTCGCACATCCGGATCGGAAGTAAAGTAACTCTGTGAGGGTTGGCGGCCATGATGGAATGGGAAAATAACGTCACAGAAATGATTATGATCAATGCAAACCATTCATGACACCGCAAGCCACCCAAATTAGCTAGATGCATGACTGTACCTATTGAACAGTAAAATAAAGTAACAGCCTTGCAACAAAATGCTGGCGAGTGCAGTTGTAATAACCAACATATATAATATAATGATAGAGTCAAAGCACAGCCACTTGTGTGTCAGGAGCTTACAATCATAAATGTCAACCATGCTGTATATAAATTGAATAAAATAAAATTAGCCAATATCACATGGAGCACAAGTGTGCATGCAGTAATTGCCCGCATGGGCTCGTGCCCCTGTTGAGACGTGATAGAAACCGCATGGGAAGAAGTAACCATCATTACCGCCCTTTGAAACGCACAGCACCTCTCATGGGTACTAAATACATACATGCGCCATCTATAAATCATTATACATATGAGGAATGGATAAATCAAGGGTGAAAATTGATATTCATGCTAGAATATCTTACGCTGCACAATAAGGTAAATACCTATAACTGAAAGCATATAGTCGTGCATGCACATTACGTCACCCTATCCGTAATAAATGATACAAAACTGCGCTGTTACCTACGACCCATGTGTTGCACAAATGTGCTGGTCCTACTGACAGAACACTGTCTTTTCAAAATTACACAAAGATGAATAGCCAGGGAGAGTGTACGTTAAACTCTGGTTAAGTAGAATACCCTGAGCACTGATGGATACATTGGCATGTAGATTGAGCTCAAGTGAGCAAAACATACAAAAATGGTCTCCATTGTCCATGTTCTATTAAATAGACTCTAGAACAAAGATGTGCATACAATACCAAGTGCAGAAACAGCCCATAATGGTGAGGCATCGAAGAAAAGGTTAGGTGGCCCATGCTCGTGCTGTCAAGTGAAATATCATATGAAGTGATGGGCCCCTTCCTTATCTCCTGAAACAAAATAAAAAATAAAAAACAAGTTAAACTTCTGTTAAAAATCTCTCTATATATGTCTCTCGCCCTAAACCAATGCTGAGGGTGAAAATATATAGAAAGGAAATATAATACACTAAAATAGAAGAGAGTAACAGTAGACAGAAAGAAGAAACGAGACTCACACGGTGCTGTCAAAATGTCACAATGAGGGGAGAAGAGAAGAAGAAGTAAATCCCCCTATTTTTGGAAAAGGAAAATCATGTGTGAACCCTATGAAGGGAAACAGTGTAAAGAAAAACTAGCAATAAATTAGTGATCTTTCAGATGTACTGCTAATTCTTCGTCCACATTGAGACCTTTTGACCCAATGGTCTGGAGATCTACTATCAATTTCGACTCCTTCTGTCTGAGGGTCAGTGTCCTATTGCCCCCTCTAGGGTTCTTGCTAATCTGTTCCAAAATGCAGTATCTTAATACCGAACAGTCGGAGAAATGGTTCGCTTGAAAATGTCTGGCCACTGGATATTTGGGATCGTTGTTAGTGACAGCGCGCATGTGCTCAAGTATTCTCTTTTTGGCCATCAGTGTCGTACTCCCAATGTACCATAAGTTACAAGGGCAACTGATGGCATATATCACAAATGTGGTGCTGCATGTCAGAAATTGTACAATACTTTTGCTACGGTTGTTAATAACCACATCTTTACAAAACCTGCTATTTTTGCATGCTTTGCAGTGTCCGCATTGAAAAAAACCCTTAAGATTATGATCACTATTAGTGGTGTATTTGGTAATGTCGCTATGAACTCGCATATCTCTCAGGTTTCTACTGCATCTGAACGTGATGCTGGGTCTCTCTTGAATCATACCCCCTATAATGTTATCATTTTTAAGTGTATTCCAGTTGTTAGCAAGAATACCTCTAACCGCTTTGGTGTTAGAGTGATAGCAGAGTATGATCCTGGTATCAGTGGTACCCGTCATGTCTTCCAAGGGAACAATGGTTTTGTTGGCTAGAGTGTCAGTTCTATTGACACCTTCCACTTTCTCTTTAGCTCTGTGGAGAACCCAATTGGGGTAGCCTCTTTCCCTGAATCTCTTTAAAATGGCCTTGCTTTCAATGCTGTAGAATTCTTCAGTGTTGCAGTTTCTTTTGGCCCTCCGCAGTTCCCCATACGGAATGCTCCATTTGAGGGTTTCTGGGTGACTGCTGAGGGCATGAAGAATACTGTTGCCTGCTGTCTCTTTGCGGAAAAGAGTGGTGTGTATGGTCTTATGTCTAATCATGAGTTTGACATCCAAGTACTCTGCCACAGTCTTCTCAATGTTGCCTGTCAGTACGATGTTATGATTATTTGAATTCAGTTTCTTGATGAAATCTTTGGCTTCTGGTTCCGAACCCCTCCAGATAATGAACAGGTCGTCAATGTAGCGGAGCCACATGACGACCTGCTCAAAGTCCGGAGATAGTAAGGGATCGAGACGGTTCTCTTCCTCCCAGAGCCCCATGAAGAGATTGGCAAAACTGGGAGCAAAGTACGAACCCATCGCAGTTCCTGTCGTCTGAATGAATAACTCACCATCACATAGAAAAATATTGTTTTTCAGACAAAATTCTATCATATCAAATACCATGTTACTATGCTCCCAGTACCTTGCCAACCTCCCCCTGAGGAAGTGTTTGCAGGCCTCCAAGCCCTGTTGATGGTGAATGATAGTGTATAGCGAATGAACGTCAAGGATAATAAACAAATATTCTTCACACCAAATGACGTCCTGTATCTTAGCAAGAAAATCCTTCGTATCCCTGATATAACTCGGAAGACTGATCATGTGTTCTCTAAGAAACTGATCAATATATTTGGACACGTGTTCAGTGACACTGCCTCTCGAAGAAACAATGGGTCTACCGGGAGGGTTGACCATGTCCTTATGCACCTTGTGTAAGAGGTATAGGACAGGAAGAATGGGATGGTCTTTTTTCAAATAACAATATTAGTCCCATGTTAAGATGCCTTTATCTTTCCATTCCATCAACTTATCCCAAATGTTGGTGATGCTATTTTGATAGATCTCATTGGTAATATGCAGATAGGAATTAAAATCACTGAGCTGCCGTTGGGCTTCTCGGATATATTGTTCTCTATCTAGTACCACAATATTGTCCCCCTTGTCTGCGGGGCGCATCACTATCTCATTATCTTTAGCTAAGTCATCTAGTGCCTTTGTCTGCTCAAGTGAAAGATTATAAGATAGTTCTTGTTTTCTGCTTTTTTTCTTTCTAAAAGCATTAAGTGCCTTGGTGACATTGTCATGAAAAGTATCAATACCATCATGTGGTAAACTAGGTAGAAAAGTAGAACATGGTCTGAAAGGTGTAACAGTAGCACTGTCAGAAACAAACTCTAGGTCAGCCAGGATTTGTGTCCCGCTGATCGTGGTAGTAACAATGTCTGTATCTTGTTGTAATTCTAACATAGTAGCTAGTGTTTCTATGTCCCCTATTTTGTGTTCATTGTCAGTGTGTAATTGACTGATAGGGTCATGTCTCTGAAAGTCTAACCTCTTTAGTTTGTGCCATTTCTTAAGTTTGCGGTACAAAAGGGGGTGGTGATGGATGGAGCATCAGAACCAATCAAACACTCACACCCAGTCAACAGATCCGGGTTTGATCCATCACCGTTCTTTAGCCCACTCTGCCACCCCAGTTCAGACATGGCCATATGCAAATCAGTCTGACCCTGTGTCTCATGGGAACAGTCCAGCCCGAACTGCCAAGCCATGCCTTCCCTGGACTGGAAACAAGCTTCCTAGGACCGGTTTCTGGCATTTCAGCCGTCTTCAGCCAGGGTTCGTGCTTTACTGCCAGTTTTTCAAGCAATGTCCGATTCGCTGCCACTGGTAACTGAGATGTCTGAGATGGAGCTGCTTACAGGTGTATCTTGTGCAATCTGTGGTGATGTTTTATTAGCATATAGATGATCATATTTCTTGCTAAAAGCAAGGATCCTGCCGCTTTCATAATCGGCATAATCTCTGTTCCACTTCCTTGTTTGCGCACTTTGATTTTCTTGCTAAGATACAGGACGTCATTTGGTGTGAGGAAAATGTGTTTATTATCCTTAACGTTCATTCGCTATACAAATTGAAACTTAAAAAGTGGCACATATTGAAGAGACAAAGCTTTAATAATATCAACAGAGACAATACAGTGTCCAACAATGAAAATCTGATTATTGGGGACATTGATACTCTGATTACCATGACTGAATTAGCCTGTAATGATATTGATGAACAAACAGAGATTAATGTGATACCGGCACTTGATGATATGGAAATTAATACAGGTGCCATAGCCAAAACCCTTTTTAAAACCAAGTCTACATTTGTACCCACTCTGCCACATGACAACATTGATACTTTTCAAGAATGTATCATCAAATCACTGACGGAACTCAGATTTAGTAAAAATAAAAAATACTCTATCAAGGCTAATAACTTATCTTGGGCGCAAAGACAGGCACTTAAATCCCTAGCTTCAGATACTGAAATAATTATACGCCCAGCAGACAAAGGTGGGAACGTAGTGATTATGGACAGAGAGGAATACATTCAGGAGGGGCTACGCCAACTTGAAGACACCAATTTCTATATACATGTAAACTGGAACATCTATCACCAAAGTATAACCACCATCTGGGATAAACTGGTCACATGGAAAGACAAGGGGCTCTTAGAGTGGGAAGAGTTTTGTTACCAGAAAAAAGATCATCCCAGGGTACCCATCTTATACCTCTTACCCAAACTACACAAAAATAGTACTAAACCTCCTGGGCGCCCCATTGTGTCTTCCATTGGGTGTATCACTGAAAACATCTCCAAATACGTTGACCATTTCCTGAGGGAATTTGTGGTATCACTGCCCAGTTACCTAAGAGATACCAAAGACTTCTTAGGCAAAATTGATGATTTGACATGGCAATCCAGCTATTTTTTATTGTTCTTGATGTACAATCACTCTACACCATAATTGACCATGGTCAAGGTCTCAATGCCTGTGAATTTTTTCTTAAACAGAGACCTTTAAAATATCGTGACCATAGTCTCATGATTTTGGAGATGATCAAATACTGTCTCCAAAATAATATTTTTTCATTCAACGGCGCCCTCTGCAGGCAAGTGAACGGTACTGCAATGGGTTCTTGCTTTGCTCCCAGTTTTGCTAATCTCTTTATGGGATACTGGGAGCGTGAGAACCTTAGCAAGAGCTCATTGCAGGAACATCTCCCCAAAGTCATCGTGTGGCTCCGCTACATAGATGACTTGTTCATTGTCTGGGATGGCAGCAAAGAAGAAGCTGCCATCTTTATTGACAAACTCAATGCCAATGATTACAACATCATCTTGTCTGGTAGTATTGATGCTAAGAAGGCAGAGTTTTTGGACGTTAGCCTCAAAATAGAACATGGAAGGGTGGACACTACCCTGTTTCGCAAAGCCACTGCTGGCAACAGTGTCTTACACGCCCTCAGTAGCCATCCAGAGGCACTCAAGTGGAGTATACCCTATGGTGAGCTACTGAGGGCCAAACGTAATTGTAATAGCCCTGAGTCTTACTTTGAGGAAAGAGATAACATCACTGCCAGGTTTCTTAATCGGGGTTACCCAAGTTGGGTCCTCAAGAAAGCAAGAGATCGGGCAGATAAAGTTGAACGCAATGATACTCTACGGGATACCACCGTGGAAGATGTGGAAAAAGGAGAGACGGGGACCTGTCTCATCCTTACTTACAACAATGATTCTCCAAAAATAAAATGCATAGTGTCCAGACACTGGAATATTCTTAAAGCGGACAACACATTGGGGGATCTTATCACTGATAGACCTACTATCACCTACAGAAGAGATAAGAACATACGAGACTGGGTTGTGAGAAATGACATCATGAACTACCCAACCACCACTGACCATGGCCTCGTGGGATTCTTCCCATGCGACCATTGTAAAGCTTGCAAGTACAGTAAATACAAACTATCATTGGATTACAGAGAGGTGACCAAAAAGATTTTTCAATTTCTGACATGCAGTACTAACTTTGTAATTTATGCTATTGTATGTACGTGTGATCTATGGTATATTGGCAGTACCACATGTGCAGCGAAGAAGAGAATATTAGAACATCAGAGAGCAATCACTAATAATGATCCCAAATATCCTGTTGCTCGTCACTTCTATGATCAACATTACTCCAATATAGCAGAAATGAGTTATTTGATTTTGGAACACATTCCAAAAAAAACACGTGGTGGGGATAGAGTACTGGCCCTAAGACAAAGAGAGTCTAGATACATCATAGAGTTCCAAACCAAGACCCCTGGAGGGCTCAACATGGATGAGGAAATGTCTATTCACCTCAAAACTGAATCTTAGTCTCCTACTCAGAATAAATGTATGTTATGTATCTGTATTTGGGATGATTTGAACCATGCTAACCTTCTCAACACCTCTAACTCTTAGCTGCAGATATATATGAGAATATGCTCAGCCTCCTATTCAGAATGTACAATTCAATTTTGTATTTCACGGTTTTAATTAAGTTTTTTATCTCTTTTTTGTATTTCTTACAGGAGAGAAGGAAGGGGCCCAACCACTTGACAGCACCTGCACGGGCATCCTACCCTTTTCCTCTGACTTTAGATGCACTCTCCATACGTGTCACGGTTTGCATTTTCACTCAGCAGTTTTCTCTATAGTTTTATGTGTGACACCCTATTAGTATCTTCTTGACAGTGATTTTGTTATTGAATTATCTTTTTACTCACGTCAATAGCATTACTCTGCTACAGTAGTGTTACTAAGCTGAGGATGCTTGTCAAAGCCCAATTGGGCACTGATCAGATTACCCCACGGTGCAATTGCCATTCACATGCCTATTAATGCTTTGTACTGACTTGCTGTATTTACACACGCACTATGCTTTTAGATAAATTGCACTGTAGACCTTGGTTATAACTACACTGACCCACTAGCTATACTATAAACATGATCACTGTCTGACACGCGCTCGTAACATCAGGAGCTTAAATACTTTGCAAGTGTTGCACATCCTTGACATTTTGTTGTTTTAGCGGTCTATTTATATTTATATGCAGTATGCTTTTGATTTGATGCAGAGACCCGTATATCCATTATGGATCTTACATGACTAAGTGCAACTTTATTTATCTTTTGCTTTGCGCATTTCTTGTATTGCCTTAACTTAGAGAATGTGTATCTCTTGTTAGGCACTGACTTTGCACAGTCTAAATTGGCCGCCGATTGCGGTTCGTTTTTGCTTGTCATGCTATATTAGTCCTATTCTGATTTCATCTGCATGACATGACTAAGTGCAACTCCATTCATTCTTGCTTCGCGCATGATTTATTTTAAGTATTGCCTTAACCTAGACAATGTTTATCTTTTGCACAGTCTAAGATGGCCGCCGATTGCGGTTCGTTTTTACTTGTCCTGCTGTATTAGTCCTATTTTGATTTCATCTGCATGACCGTAACAATATATGTATACTGCTGTCAGCATTCCCTTTCACACGTGAACAAGGCTGCGTGCCGAAACGCGTTGTGTGAAATAAATCACTAGACCTTCTATCAGGTTTGGGATTGGTGTCTCACTTTACTGAGAGCATACTAGACTTTTGCTGAACATCAGGTTAATAACTAACTATTGCAGACAAGAAAGACAGATTCGTAGAATCTTATATAAAAATTGGCCAATAGTTAAGACTAGGGGTGGGCGGAATTTGCGTAATCGCGTCACGCAAATCTCCGCGAAACGGTAGAAAATCTCCGCGAACATGCAGAAATTCCGCGAACGCGCGGAATTGCTTGTTCGCGATACTTTTTTCCTGTTCGCGATTGCTGTTTGCGTGCTCGGGGTGAAATATCTCGCGAACACGCATATTGAGAACGCGAACAAGCAAAAAATTTCGCGAAGTTGCGGAACGCAGATTTTTTTGCAATTTCGCGTTCTACGCGGAACGCGAAATTACCCAAATTTCGCAAATTCCGCGAACGGAACGGAATTTACCGCCCAGGCCTAGTTAAGACGGATATCACTATGTCTCAAATTTTGCCGGAACTTCCCCTATTGACATTTAGAAGGGCACCCTCAATGAGGGATGCTTTAGTCAAAAATAGTCCAGAGGTAGTAACTTCCAATACTTGGTTAATGGCCAGAAATGGGTGTTTCAAGTGTAATTCTTGTCGCGCTTGTAAGTTCGGAAAAAATGTCTCAGAATATGTCACAGCATTTAGTCCTGAGCCAGTTAAGATAAAAGGACATCTAACTTGCAGAACTGAGTATGCAATCTATGTTTTAGAATGCACTTGCCATCTATTATATGTGGGCAGTACGAAGTTGCAAGTCTTCAACAGAATCCTTCAACATCTTAGAGCTGTGGTGAATTCCGATCCCACATACCCTGTAGCGAGACACTTAAAATTGGTACACAAAAACAACCTCAATGACCTTAGATATTATGTCATTAGTGCAATATCGAAAAACATCAGAGGTGGAAATAGGGAGAAAAGATTGAGACAAGTAGAGTCTGAATTCATTATGTTATTAGATACTAAGATGCCAAATGGGCTTAACAATAATGAAGATCTGCATAACTTTTTATAATGAATTGTTGAATTCAAGGATGTTGAGGAGTTAATGAGTTCCTGGTTGCTTTTTAACTGACGTTTTATGTTTAATTTTACCAATTTTGTCTAGGTTCTAGACTTTGTTTGGTTTTATTGGATTTTAGTGTTGGTTTTAAGCTTCCAGATTTTATTAATTTTAGACATCTATTTAAAGCTGGGCAAACTAGGTGTGGTTTGTGTCTGTTAACCTCTGATCATTTAATGATGTTTACTAAACTATGCACTTTATTCAACTTTTCATGAGTCCAAATATCTCTAGATATGTGTCCAAATTCTAATTTGTAAATAATTTTTGACTTCCTCATTTTTATCAGATGCCATCGATAAGAATGTTTTGGAGGAACTGTTGTGTGCTACTGTATGAACATTCCACTTTTGAATATTGAAACATGAAAAAACTTGGAAACGTCAATTACAAGCTGCTATGTTTTATACATTGATCATATTTATATATTTATAAGTTTACTTTGTTATGCACTTTACCATTAATAATCACACTATTTTGCACTAGTTTTTACAAATCACCGCTACGTATGCCAAATATATTCTTTAAAGAAAGTGATGATTTAAAGATGCATTGTATATATAGAACTAAACATGGGCAAAGGAGTTAAATTATTAGATGCCAACTAAAAATGCTTTTTTTCTATTGCATTTGTGAATCGCAAAATAAATGAACACTATGTTCTCATTCAAAAATTATTTGATTGACAAAAGTTAGACAATACAATATTACATTTTGCGCATCGTGAGCACTATGCTCTGACTGGATGTTTTAAAAAATTACATGTCTGATGTATGTCTAGTTTAAAACATTTCTGCATTTAACAAAGTTTGGCAAACATATTGAGATATAGCTCAAAGTGAAGTCCCATGTTTATGTTTATTAGAAAACTGTGTTGGCAATTGTCTAAGTGGTGATGTAATTGGTCGGCTTATATAAGGATATACATTGGTCCTGCGCGTCATGTGATCAAGACTGCCGTGGGCAGTCGAAACGCGTCAGGCTGAGCTGAGCACTTGCTTGAGAATGCACTATGCACTTTAATTTGCACCATCAATAAAAAGAAAACTATCTCCACGAAGTGGTCCGTACCTGCTTTCTTTGGATCCTATCGGATTGTTCCAGGACTTGTGGCTGAAAATGGCACATTCTATTAAAAATAACTTTGGCGCCAATTGACGAATCTTTGCGAAATTTTCAAAACTAATTCTTTGTTGAGATCAGCTCCTATGGTAAAAGTTTGGGGGTGATTTGTCAAGGGGGGGCCGAGAAAAAAGAGGGGTCCCAAAACGTGTTTTCTCGATGTTAATTTCCATAGGAATCTTTAGACAAGGTTACAGGTCGAACGGGTGAACGGAATTACCCCACATTTGGCAGGAAGAAGGGTATTGGTCTAGAAAGCACTAGAAAGTAAAGTATTTACGCCTACCGGTGTGTAAGTGGTGGGCTACGGAAATTAAGTGAGGAATTGGGTAGAGTCTAATGCGGGTAAGTTGAGCTGGTGCGGGACTCAGGGATTAAAGCGTGAACCCAAATTGTGTGTCTTATGCTGTGAAGTCATGTGCCGTGGCCGTTGCACTACAGTTGTGGAAGTAGTGTTTGGATGTGTTTATAACTACTAGGACAAACTACTGACCCGTACTGGTTTGAAAGTCCTGGGGTACGGAATATATGTGAGGTATTGTCTAGAGTCTCATGTTGCTAAGCTGAGCTGCTGCCGGAGTCGGAGATTAAAGCTTGAGCCCAAACTGTGTGTCATATGCTGTGAAGTCATGTGCTCTGGCTGCTGTGCCACATCTGTGCAAGTAGTGTCAGCATGTAGTTATAGGTACTTGGATGAACTTTTTTTAGAACATTGTAGCTTGTGTATGGTGCTTAGGTGGTGTTGTATAGGGAGTGCAAATGTAAATCAACATGGTATTTGTAGAGCGCAAACTACTCACCCCTATGGGTGAGTAGAGCTGGGGATCAAAGCGAGAGGTCTGTGCTGCAAAGTGAGATGGTCTGGTCACTGTGCCACAACTGTGTGGAGAATAAATTTTGGCGAGGATCCGGGGGTTGGCGTTATCTGGCACTAAAATAGTGGGCCTAAGTTGTAAGTTATAGGGTGGTTCTAAAAAGAGCCCTTGTGTTTATTAGTTGGAGCTACTTCTAGGTGAGGATGCACAGCTTCAAGTTACTCAGGAAAACTCGGTTTCCCTGATCTGTGAAGTGTACTCTATCACTTCTGTATATATCCGCCATATCAAAACGTACGTTTTTGTTGTATATGGACCCCATTTTGTGGTCTCTGAGGTATGCAGAGAAAGCTGTGTTGATTTTTTTCTGAGATTTTTCAATCTGAGAACAAAATTGTTTGGACCATTTCCACTTCTGTCTTTGGCATATATTGGAATATACAAAGACAGTTTGAGGCAAAAGTAACATCAATTGTACAAAGGTGTCCTTCATAAGCATTTCCAAATCTACCCCAGTCAATGTCCCTAGGTCGTTTCCACCACAGTGCACAATCATGAGGTCAGGGTGTTGGAGATGCAAACAGGTTTTAACCAACAGCAACAAAAGGTGCCACTTCAATCCTCTCTGTCCAAACCATTTAATGTCCACATTTTGTAAACCTAGGTCTAAGTCAATACGTCTCTGTTCTGCATACCTTTTGCACCAGAAAACATAGCTATGTCCTACGATCCACACTAGCATTTTGAAGGTATGGCTGGAAGGTATGGAAAGATGTCAGTAGCTCATGCAGTTCCTTCGTAGACTAAGAGATATGTTTAAAGATGGGGAACTAGTTTCTTTTCGCATACAAAACGGTACCTGATTGGGAGATGAAAAGCATTGTTTTTTAAAAGTAGGGTGCACATTCGTTTTGTGGAAAAGTATTTTTGTGATTGGTTAAGAAAAAGCAGTTTGCACGTACATATTATAGTACATATTATAGGATAACATTTGCTCAACTCAACCACACCTGCTACTTGCATTTGGAAGGCACTGTTCGAACTTAAAACAATTATGAACTTTTAACCAGCATGTGCCGTTAAATGTTCGAGAAAATGTTGCAAAAAAATATCGTTACGTTTAAAAAAATTGATGAACTTTTAACCTCCACGTTTTGTAGAATATTCTAGAAAGTGTGTTGATAGAATACGTTGCATTTCTGACTTCGATGTGTACTTGAATATTAAAAAAACTATTTATATGGAAAAGTAGAAAGAAAGTAATAGAGAGAATTTTTGAAAGCTAAAAGAATCAAGGAACTATTGTAATTTGTTCTGAATTACCTACTGGCAGTCGACATTAGGGGGTCGATTCCGATCCTGTTTTTTTTTTTTCCGTACGACCTGTATCCGTAAATTTTTCTGTACGAATCGTACAAGTCCTGTCTGACCCATGAAGTACGATTCGTATGAGAAAAATACATATGGATCTGCCCTATCCGTACGAATCAGATCGGGAAAAGGTGTACGAGACAGACCCGGACACTTTTCCGTACGAAGCCTGAGAATACAGTCCAACCGTACAAGTACGATCCGGACCGGTTTTCTGATTTACGAGTTGTACGGAAAACATCCAGTACACGGGGAATGACTTTACCCGCTACGAAGCAAACTTTGTACGACTCTTATCCCAGGAAAAGTTGTTCCTAGTTACGAGTCGTACAGGCCACCCCATGCATATGTATGCACCTTACAACAAAATCGCATATGTACGCACCGTACATACGCAATGTTGGTGTACGCATCGTACAAAGGCGATGTCGGTGTACGCACTGTACATTCGCAATGTCGGTGTACGCACCGTACATACGCAATGTTGTTGTATGCACCAATGTTGTTGTACGCACCGTACATACGCAATGTCGGTGTACGCACCGTACATACGCAATGTTGTTGTATGCACCAATGTTGTTGTACGCACCGTACAAACGCAATGTCGGTGTACGCACTGTACATATGTACAGGCACACACCCCCATGCACGCATGGGGGTGTGTGCCTGTACGAGTCGTACCCCTGTACCATGCTGAACCACGGACACTGTAAAACAGCACAAGGAGGGTCTATTCAACTCGCACAACACCACAAAACACGTCTACAGTGCACAAAAAACAGAGGGGCAAACTCACAACCACCCCGTATAACACACCCACCAAAAATTCAAACTGAGGTCCACCCACAAATGGACCAATAAAAAGGGCCCACACACACAAACCATGAGCCTTTGCAACAGACTCACTGCAGCTAGAGAGCACACACCAACAGCTGCACCCATCCACCTTAACATATACACCTTCACACAACCTCCTTCACACATACCCCCTCTTCACATTCTGACCCACACCTTCACATTCAGACCCACACACCCACAAACATCCACACCCTCACCCCACACCATGCCCACAGACAAGAATCCAAAGTTCACAAAGGAGGAGCTGGAGATCCTTGTCAATGAAGTCATCAGAGTCGAGCCACAGCTGTTTGGAACATTGGTCAGACAGACCAGCATCGCCGAAAAATCACACCTGTGGCAGAGGATCGTCGATAGGGTGAATGCTGTTGCACCCATCAGAAGGACCAGGACTGAATGCCAAGCCAGGTGGTACGATCTACGGAGGGCGGTCAAGCGAAAAATGAATGATGACTACACCCAGAGCAACATCACTGGAGGTGGTGGGCCCTGCAGACCAGTACATTTCCATCCCTGAGAGGAGAAGGTGATGGCCTTGCTTCCGTTGGTGGGAGTACATGGACTTCAAGGAGTTCCAGAGCCTGGTGAGTACACAAACAACTTATGTAACATGGGAGTAATGGCATCCACACCCCAACTACACCAAATGCACGCAACTACCCCCAAGCCCTCACCAGCCAGAACCACAGTCAAAAACAATGCTAATGCCAATAACATGTGTATGCCCCATTGAGAAATCAAGGCCATGCTATGTCCCATGCTACACGAAGTACCAACCCAAGAATGTATGTCCGGTATGCTGGGAGGGTGGGTGTCACAAAACACATTTTTGAACTCCAAATCAGACACAATTGCCCTGATCCCATATGGTCCAGGTACATACCCATGCACCATGCACAATGCACAGGGATTGGGAAAGTACTGACAAGATAGCTGACACTTGGCCCGGGTGTAGGCAAAACAAGGCCCTCCTGTGACCAGTGCAAACACAAACACCAAGTAACAAAGTCAGATATCTAGGACAGGAACTCACACTCACTCTCATGGCAGCGTGCTCCATGGGGGGACAGCTACATCACCTGGGAGCCCCAGTGCCAAATCACACTACACCCACCAGCAGGCCCTGTCACACACACCCCTTACACAAGCAGACACCCCCAGAACAGGCAATGGATTTACCCACTGTCACAATGGACATGTAACACAACAAGACCAATACATAGCCGAAGAAGCATCCAAGACAAAAATCTACATGTCAAAGATTCAGGAGAACATATCAATCTGTCCCCCGCAACATACCCATCCACAAGTGAACATTGAGTAGAATGCTAGGCACATACAACTACCTGGAGGAACAGTGCCAACTTGAATGTGTATGAAACATGGATGTTGCATGAAACAGCATTAACATTGTCTGTCTCTCACACACATGGCAACGTGATGAATCTCCCCCCAACAATGGGGGTGAAGAATCACAGTCCCAGGCTCGGGAGGAACCTGATCCCACCGGCAGCGACACCTCTCAACACTCCGCTGATGACCCCGACCGACCTGGACCCTCTGCTGTCCAAGCCCCTGCAACACCTGGTTCAGGAACATCTGTGCCAAATACCACCCCCATTCCTGCCACATCCCAGGAGACACCGAGGAGCCCTGCCCGCAGTGAACAACTGAGCCAGTCTGACAAGGAGGGACAAGGTGTGCCGGGCACCCAGGAGGAGGCAGACAACACCGCCACTGCCATTCCTCACGGGTCCCGTAGACCCGATGTGCTCACAACGGCAGCCCAGGCTCGTGTGGGCAGGGGTGGTGGGAGTGTAGGCAGGCGGAGGCGAGGACCTGACCAGCCAGCTGAAGGGACCGGTATGTCACACATAGACAACATCATGGCTGCATACCGGCGTGACACCAGGGAGTTCAGCCAGGTAGTGGTGACCCTCACAGAGATGAAGAACCAGCAGGCCGAGCAACATGCCAGTCAACAAGAACACCAAGGACGGATGGAGGCAAGACTGGTTGAGCTCCTGACGGTGCAAAGGGACATAAGCCATTCACTCCGTCGGATCACCGACAACATGGGCAACCCTCCATGTGCCACCAGGCGAAGACCACCACCAGCCACAGGGAGGGAGGAGGAGGAGGATTCGTCCGACGGAGCGTCCCAAGCATCGTCAAGGCCTGCATCTGAGGGTCCCCCGAGGAAAGTGGGTCGTCCACGGAAAAGACCGTGAGAGGCAGCGGTCCATCCACATCTCCCAGGTCACCTGGCCTGGCACATGGCCTTCATGTGCGACAGCATCACCTCATTGACTGACATAATCTGCCGCATGGACTTGCTGGTCACAGTCTGACCAATGATGCCAAACACTGTGGCCTGGACTCTGATGACTTCAAATGCCAAGGATCCCATCTCCCCCTGTGAACTTTGGATTCTATGGTCCCTGTATTGCACCTTTTTCTGTGCACAAATCACGCCCCAGACCTACAATAAAAAAATTAATAATTGTAATTTTATGTTAGCATGTATCCTTAAGATACGTGTGGAGATATGTCAAAGTATGCCTGAGTATGGAACTAACTCCAGCCATCCATACACTTGGATCTGAGTCCGGTCGAGGACACACATGGGTCACAATGTATCACAAAATAAAGACATGGAGCCCAATACCGTGATGGCCTCAAGCTGCTGAGGGGGGGCTTGCAATACTGCTCAGACAGACCAATTTGGAAGAGTATCATGAAGGTGTAGAGGTCATGGGTCATGTTGAGGTGCCCGGGGAGGGAGTCCCAGGTCTGTTTGGTGAGGTGGGAGAACTATCTCCTGCATGCAGTTTTTACTGTGGATGTGATGAATGGTGGCCAGGGCAAGGTGGGCTGCACGGAGTTGGACCAATGGGGTGTTGGATGACAGACGTCCAAGGTCGGATTTTGTTGTGGGGTTGTGGACTGCCTCCTGAGTGTGGTTGAGGAGTCTGAAGGTGATTCTGCAGCAGACAGTGAGCCATTGTAGCTATCTCAGGTGGACGGTGATGTGGCGGGAAATGTTGAAGATGAGGTATGCAGATGCACCCTGGATGTGGACAAGTTCTCCTGCAGTTTTGCTGTTGTTCTTCTGTAGAGGGCGGTGCTGTAGTTGACTCGGCTGGTGTTGTGGACCTGGGGGACGGTCTGTGTTGCCTTTGAGTGGATCTATCTGTTGATCATTTGCAGCATGCGGAGGGTGTTGCAGCATGAGGTACAGATGGTGTTGAGTTGCATGGTAATTGTGAGCGATGAGTCCATGATGAATACCAGCTTGCGTGCGTGGCCACTGGGTGCTGGTGCGGTGCCCAGGCCGGTGGGACACAAGGAGTTGACCCAGCTGTAAGGGGACAATCCTCAGATGATGACCTCAGTCCTGTCCAAGTCCAGCCTCAGGTGGCTGATGTTCAGCCATTCGTCAACGGATCTCATGCCTTCTTGAAGGTTGGATCTGGCAATGGCTGGGCCTTTGGTGAGGTTGAGGAGCAGCTGGGTGTCAATGGCATACGAGATAATGATGAGGTCGTGTGCGCATGTGATGGTGGAGAGGGGGGTCATGGAGACATTGAAGATCGTCACGCTGAGCGATGAGCCCTGGGGCATGGGCCACAAGACCCCAGTGTACTACATGCTGCAGGGTGGAGGTCGACTCCCTGGGCCTTGCTGGTGAGCTACTTGTTGATTTAATCCTGGGCCCTCCTCTGGATACCAGGGTTGGAGATGTGTGAGCTGACAGTGTGGTAGCACATGGTGTAGAGTGCCGTTGAGAGGTCAAGGGGGGTGGTCTCACCATTGTTGAGCAGGGCAAAGTTGTCGTTGGTGGTGGCAATGATGACGGTTGCAGTGGTGTGATTACTGTGGAAGATGGTCTGGTGCCGGTTGCCTGGAGCTGTTTGCATGGAGGAAGTTTGTCAGTTGCTCATTGAGTGTCTTCCTGATGACATTTGCAGGGTAGGGAAGCAGGGTGATGTTCGAGGAGATCCTGCGGTACTGCCGTCCGTTGTTTAAGAAGGGCCTGGGTCTCTGCATGCCTCCAGCTCCCATGGAATGTGGCAAACTCAAAGGAGACATTCATGACGTGCTGGACGTGGGCTTCAAGGATTGGGAATGATGTGGTTGAGATGTTGTGTGGGAAGGGGCCTGATGGAGAGCCAGAGTGGATGGTGCACATGAGCCAGGTGGTGTATTTGCTGCTGACGGGAGTCCAGAATCTGAGGGGGGGTTGTCCTGCAGATAATAGTGCTGTCTGCCTCTGTGTGCCAAGGCTGTCGTGTATGGCCATGAGCTCGCAGTGGTAGAAAGTTGCAAGGGATGTGATCTGCCTTGCAAGGGTGGGGTGTCTTTTGGATGGAGATCTGCTGTCAGTTCACTCACAATGCTGATGAGCTCCTTGATGTCGTGTGTTTTGGTGCCTCGGCCCTATCTGAAGGATCTCCACTTGTCCTTGCTGATGATATGGTGATGGCTGTGTGTGGCGTTTTCCAGGGCTGTAAGGTAAATTATGGTTCTTTGTGTTGCAAGGTTTGCACAAGAGTCCGGCTAGATCTGTATGAGTCCAGTAGGTCTGCCTTGTCCCAGGTGGCTTAACTGTTGTTGTGCTTCACAGGAAAGTCCGTCAATGTGGCAAGATTGTTGGATCTGTTGATGATCCAGTGTGTGAGGTTGCAGGTTGTGGCGGTGGTGATGGTTCGAGTGCCCCACACAGCTTGTCTGTGGTGACTTACATCAAGCATCATTGGGGGATCGGTAGCGGGGTGTGGGGCAGTGTGTTGCTTGTCGGAGACGTGGATGCAAATGTTGATGGACCAATGATGGATGGTGGTGTGGTTCTCATCCAGCAAGAAGTTACTGGCCCCCAGCCACATGTAGCCTGTGGAGGTGAGGGCATGCGTGCAGATGTACGTGTTGATGGCTTAGCAGAATTGTGGATGTAGGCCTGGAGATCTGTAGATGAGTGTTACTCTGAGGGTTGCCAGGGGGTTGGTGCAAAACCGGATTTGTGACTCTGAGGGTGTACTTGGGCATAAATTGCAATTCATCCTCCGGGATTGTTGGTGCCGTGATCTTGTATCCGTCTGAGATGGCAATTAAGAAGTTGTGTGCTGAGGATGCTTTTGTCCAGGTTACTGTCATGCAGGTGATGTGTGGGGCTGTTGTGTTGAGGAGGTAACAGAGTCCAATGCTGTGCTGGTGGACGGAGCGGGTGTGGAGTAGGAGGCACATGACCTGGTTGCTCTGACAGGGTCTGGTAGGCGGGGCAGCACTGTGTAGGCAGTTGGAGTTGTACACTCAGCATACGAAGGTGTCGTGTGTACGCTTAGGGGTTGCCTGATAGCAGGCGGTTGATTGTCTGGAGGACATTGCTTGGAGGGTGGCTGCAGCATGAGCCTGTTGTGTGACGGGGGTTATGCAAAGACCAGAGGGTTGTGCACTGTGCACGTTGCAGGCACAGACGGTCCTGCCTTTGGCATGGCGTTGGCGCAGCAGTGGCACAGACAAGCTGCTGGCTGCATTTAAAATGGGAGGAGGGGGAAGGGAGGAGCATTTTGGAGGCATGTGGGTTGCAGAATCAGGGCACTCAGTGGGGCGGTGCCACAGGTGAGGCAGCAGCAGGCGGAAGGGGTGAGAAACTAGACAAAAAGTAGCACACAAAGACAAGGAGGTCAGAAATGCACAGTGCAACAGGTGTATGTAAAGGAAGGAGTGTCAGGTTACTCATGGGTCACTCCGAGAAAATGTATGAACAATCAGCAAAAATGACGGCCACAGGATCAGGCAACAAAATGCGGAGCTGCGCACAGGAGACATACCATCAGCAGGCGATCACGTCCCGTTGTGGGGACCAACCTGCACAAATACATACACAACCAGGTACTTCATGCACAATACATATTATTAGCCATGAAGAACTGCATGCATGTTGCCGAAGTACACATACACCCATATGCTCAATCTTTGACAATTATGCCATAGATGACGCATGCAAACTGGCAAGAGATCTGCAGTGACAGAGATGAGGCACTTTAGATTGTGCTGAACACCTTTATTCCACAAACACACACAAAGGGAAATGCATCCATATGAACAGACTCACAGGTCAGTTGACATAACATGTGGGACATACGCTGGACCCCAACTTCACAACACGGATGATGTAAATCCAAATCAACTGGCAGACAAGTTAGGGGGATGAGCCAAACACATCATGCTGCACACGGAGAGGTTGCAATTCCCCATAGAGCCTGTTGTTGTGATGTCCCACACTAAGTCCACCCGTAGCATCAGCAATGTTTCAGAGGCAAGGTTTACAAACATTGATGCCTTCGTCAGACTCCACACTCCACTACAGATGACTGACAAGAAGGGTGACTATCATGTCATGGGAGTGATGCTACATGTGATAAGCTCCATGGTGAGAAGACATGTATGCATGGTACCACAACATGCACAGAAGCAGTCCCCACACATTCCCAACCCGTACCACCACCAAAAAGCCTTGCTGCATTTCTTACCCAAACTGACATTTCCACATGTCCGTGCATGGAACGCTGATTCAGCACACATTGCAATCCTCATGAGGAATAGCAGGAGGACAACGATGACACGAGCAGACAACAGGCGCAAAAACCTGGGAATGACAGACACACAAGAAGTCACCTAAAACAATTCTCGCCGCACACATGGTCATTTACGAAACATGAACATTGTTGGACACATGCAAATTTCAAAGACAGTCTCTCCGCAAAACTGTGTGGCATGACATCATCACTCGAGTGACACATCAGAACACACATCAAAGTCACTTTGCATTCAGTCAGCTGGACACACACATTGCAACACATGCCACTCAATGCTACAAGTTTGCACACTCAAACCCAGTGACTCACCATTATTAGAAGAAGTTGCATATGAGCGGACTCCGGATATCCTCCTCCACCTCCTCATCAATAGCCTTGTGACCAAGCCCTTGATCCTCCACGGGTGGATGTTCCTGCTCATCCGGATCCAGGATGAGTGGCACTGCGTTCTGAACTGCCATGTTGTGCAGCATGCAGCACACGAGGAAGATTTGGCAGACCTTCTCCGGTGCATATGGGAGGGACCCACCTGTCTTGTCAAGGCACCGGAATTGGCTCTTCAGGAGTCCAAACGTCCTCTCAATCACTCGCCTGGTCTGCCTGTGTGCATTGTTGTACCGGTGATCTGCAGCCGTTCTTGGGTTGAGGAGAGGTGTCAGCAGCCATGGCATGTTGGGATATCCAGAGTCCCCTACATGGAAACATCATGTAAATAAGTGGGTCAGGAGATGCCGTAAGAGCCAAAGATACTGCAACACACAGGACAAACAGAGTATACACACCAACAAGACATTCGTTCATTGTGCAGCCGCAGCATCATTTGTGGCATCCTGCTATGCCTCATGATGTAGGCATTGTGTGCTGATCCTGGAAAACGTGCACAGATATGGGAAATCAGCATGTTAGCAAGACACACCACAAGGGCATTTATTGAGTGGTAATGTGTTCTATTTCGATAGGCTTGCTCCTATGCCTGTGGTGGTACCAAAGCCACATGTGTCCCATCAATGGACCCAATTACATGGGGCATCCCTCCCAGGGCATAGAAATCGCCCTTGATATCTGTCAACTCCTCAGGAGTTGGAAATTTGATGAATTCATCAAGGTGCTCCAACATGGCTGCCAAAACATCACGCAGGACACGGCTGAACATTGTCTGTGACATCCCACCAACATCAGCTATGGTCAATTGAAACGTACCTGTGGCAAAAAAATGTAGGGCCGCCATCACCTTCATCTTTGGGGTCAGCGAAGTAGGATACCTGTGTCGCGGTTGGAGGTGTGGTGCCAGCTTGTTTGTCAAGTCCAAAATCAACTGTCGAGTGAATCTGTAATGGCGGATGCAGGCACGTTCCCTCATGGCAGCCAAGTCTGGCATTGGTCTTGGGACAGGGGGTGCCCTGCAAGACATTGTTTGGAAGAATGAAGATTGAGAGTCGGCCAACATCAATGTCAATGAACATAGCACATGCTAAACTGCTACTACACTTCAGGTAACTATGGAGTCTGGTGTGTGCAATACATCCAGGACTCATATGCCAGCTTGCTGGCACTCCTACGAAAAGCCAGATTCACCTGTTGATTGTCAAGTCTACATGACATGCCCTGAAATGAGCTGGGGGCCAGTCTGAGTGAACAGCCAGAGATATCACCGGAGTGATACACATCCACATAGCTGCATTGGAAGGATGTCATCTCATCCAGACAGCTGACTGCAAGGCACGCGCACAGGTCACATGGAATGTCAAATGTACATAATCACCTTTATGATCCTAAACGAGGTTTCTTTTTCATTTTTCATTGTCTTAATAGGTTTTTAAATTGCTCAAAAATATTGGAGAGCTTTTATTTGTTGTCCTGAAGAAGGTGGATATTAATTAGAACTTACCACCGAAACGCGTCGACGCCTACATTACCCAGAATTGGTCTAAAATCCAGAAATTGTCTCACATTTGGATCTACTGTACCAAAAATAGACCTGTGATACATATATATGTATATATGATTGTATGCTGGAATTATACCATTCTGTGATGAATGAATAGATTTCACACTGTATTTTTGCTCTCTAATTTTTATGTTTTTAGACATTGTTTATATGCTTTTTTGATTGTCTGTATGAATTTGAGTGCACAATCATTGATATGTGAACAAATTGTTATTAATAAATCACAATATTAATTTTTACTTTATTTGGTTTTTTGTCTTTGAGATATATGCGGCTATGAATGTGGGTATTTTAGACCTCTAGCAGAGTTGGTCTGAATGGTTGGAGTGAACTTGATATGGTTGTAGTTTAGGTGGTCTGACACACCCAAGAGAAACTCTCTCTTTTACATATTTGTGGTACCCTGTCTCTTGGGCAGTGGGGTCCCTCCCATGTTTTTTATACACGATTGAGTACAACCAAGTGGTTGGGGAGACGTATTTTCCTCTTTTGAGGATTAATACATCAATTATCTACCCTTATCTGTGGGTTAATTCTTTCCTCTATATATGAATATGGACCAATTTAAAACATTTGGATTCAGTGACGACCAATTTAATAAAATCATCAATGCGAAACAGAGCAATAAGGTGACTGTTTTCTCAAGTAACGCCGATAAATGGGGTAAACTGTACAATCTAAAGAAAAAATTAATACGAACTGAACTCCATGCGGAATTCCTAGTGGAATATGTGAAAGCTGGAGTAATACCAGTAGGTTTACAAATTAGAAACGAACCTGGCCTTTTCATTGAGCACAAAAAATTTCTAGAAATATGGTCACATATTGCCAATAGATGTAGCAGAGATTGGCTACTTCTCATTATCGAAACAGCACAGGAAGTAATCATCCTAGAAAAACAGGAAATAGAACAGCTACTAACAGAACTTCAGAATAACTCGGCATTAGATGAGGCTAAGAAAAAATTAGAAGAATTGGATAAAGAAATTAGTGGATTTAATGACTACCTAACTAACAAAAAGACCAAAAAATTAAGGAGGGACATTGAGAAATACAATGTCGAGGTCAATTATCCCTATTTACAAAAGGACTATTACCAACAGAGAAACGAGGGAATGTGGGAAAAACCATACCAACAAAAACAAGTTTACCAAAGGGGTGGTAGAAATCGGGTTACATTCTCAGAATCATCTGGCTCCGGTTCTGATGATGAAATTGGCAGAAATAATCAAGTTGCAAATCACCAAAGAACCGAATACGGTGGAAATGCACAAATGATTAATAATGTCCCTACTTTGGGCTTCACTGCCCCACCGTCCTCGTCCTCTTTTTTAGAGCAGCGCCCGAGGAGAGGACAAAGAACCAATCGGGGATACGGGAGAGGACAATATGTGAGGCATCAACCTCAAGAGGAATTCCTGGAGACAAGGAATCGCAAATACTGGAGATAAGTAATGAAAATTTTCCAATTATCAATCTGTCCAAACGTATCATGACCAACATGGAACTGGAGATCTTGGCTAAGGGCTTCAGTTTTGCTCCTTCAACCCAAGTGAATAAATTTAATTTAGAAAAAGACCTTAAGTCTTTCTTCCGCAAAATCAGACTAACTAGGTTCTTCGAGGATAGAGAATATAGGGAAGATATTAACATCTCAGGCCTCAAACCAAAATCCACCTTCACTCCACACATCAACCAAGTGGACAAAAAAGTAGAGATTTTTGAACAAGTAGTAGAAATGAAAATACAAGAAATGTGTAGATCCCAGCCTCCCACCACACACAACGTAAGTAGAGAACAGAGAAATGTTATTCTAAACCTGAAAAACGATTTGAGTATTACAATTAAACCCGCCGACAAGGGCGGTGGGGTTGTCATTTTTGACACCTCTGACTATGAAGGTAGAGTGATGAATCTTCTTAATGTTCAAGATCACTATAGTAGAGTCCCAATTAATAAATGGAACGAACTAAAAGGTATGGTGAGCACACTCCTTACCAGAGCCAAAGAAAACAAATGGATTTCCGATAAGGAATATTGCTTTATGCATAATGATAAACCGGTGATCCCAGCCATATATGGATTACCAAAAATCCATAAGGATGTTCAGAACCCACCACTCAGACCAATTGTGAGTTGTATTAACTCACTTTTGGAACCATTAAGCAAATATGTGGACAGCTTTTTAAGACCGCTAGTCCCAAAACAGAAATCCTACATTAAAGACTCTGCCCATATGATCACCACTATTGAAGGTTTTAAATTTAACAACCAAACACAACTTTTGGTCACCTTAGACATTGAGGCCCTCTACACAAACATACCCCAGGATGCTACCCTCAGTGTCATCAGTAGCATCCTGGGCCCAGTTGAATGTAGAGGGGCCCAAGCCGATTTCATTTTGGCCTGTACTGAATTAGTACTTAAACATAATCTGTTTTTGTTTAAGGACGATCTTTACCTTCAAACCAAGGGTACAAGCATGGGGGCTACCTGTGCCCCAAGCTTAGCTTGCCTATATGTGGGAAAATTTGAGGAGACTCACATTTTCAATGAATCTGCTCCATTTTTCGAGAACATCGTTAAGTGGAGCAGATTTATTGACGACATCTTTTTTATCTGGGAAGGACCCACAGATACCTTGGAAGAATTCCTCATGTGGTTAAACCTGGGTGACCCCAATCTGAGATTCACCTCGGAATATAGTAACATGAGTGTGACCTTCCTGGATTTGCGAATTAAAGAAATGGAAGGAACATTAGCAGTCGAATTATTCACTAAACCCACAGATAAGAACACACTATTGCACTATTCAAGCTTTCACCCGAAGGCCCAGAAAGACAACATCCCCTTTGGACAGTTCCTCCGTCTTCGGAGGAACTGTTCATCCTTAGATGATTTTTATAAACATTCGGAGGTCCTTAGCAAAAAATTAAAAAACAGAGGGTACCCCAAAAAATTGATTACACATTCCCGTAAACGAGCACGATTTTACGACCGTGACAGTATGTTAGAAGGAAAGAATAACAAAAATAACCCAATAACTAAGGATACAAAAAAATTGGTGTTTGTGAGCCAATACTCCAGTTCGAGTAATAGGATAAAAAATATCATCAACTCGAGTTGGAGTATTTTGAATGATCAAACAGCGAGTAAACTTGATAGACCCTTGTTTGCCTTCAGACGTAATAACAATCTGAGGAGGGAGTTAGTCCACACATATAGAGAAACCTCCTTCATCCACCAACGCACCCTAACAGGTACTTTAGCAATTGGTAACTACAAATGCAATAGTTGCAGTATGTGTAGTCAATGCCTACAGGGCAAAGAAGTGGTCTATAATAAACATACCCTCACCTCCAAATCCCTGAATAACTGCAGGAGCAAGAACTTGGTTTACTTGCTCTTATGTCCCTGCAATTTGGGATATGTTGGTGAGACGTCCCGTGAACTACGCATTAGATTAGGAGAACATAAGTCAGCCATAAAAAACAAGAAAGAAACGGCCCCCTTGGTGAACCACTTTGTGAAAGAGGGACATACTGAAATGGATTTTAACTGGTTCATCATAGAAAAAATAGTGGGTAACAAAAGATCGGGGGATTTAACCCTGAAAAGAAAAAAACGGGAACAATGGTATATCTCAATCCTAGACACTATCAGAACAGGGCTTAACACAAAGGAAGACTGGATGAGACTTATAGACTAATGGATCTGTCTAGATTACAACTACCGCTCTGAAACTAAAAAATTGTCTGGTACATATAACTATATTCAGAGGTCGGCCCGATGGGTTTCGTCGATGTACCGGCCACCGATGGACTCATGAGGCTACCCTCCTTCTAGTATATCTACCGCATAAATAGCGCACTTATAGACAAGTGCCACTATGTGAAAAGCGTTTCAATAAAACAGACTGTATTCACGGAGTATGATGAGCAGTAGGATCGTCATTAATTCCGCTAAAATATATAATATACATTAAATGAACTCAGACATCGGTACCATTATCTAAACTTTGAGTTGAGTATAAAAATCTTGTTAGTCATTCAACATTGAGAATTGGTGGACACCATCTTCGCGGTAATGAATTCTGCCGCTGTAATAACCCTTAAACGATATAAAAATAAGAAACCAAATGTTTTTTAGACATCCAAATCTCTATTTGAATAATGAGTCGAACACCACACCTTATTTATAATTTAACGTTGCCAACAGGCGGATCGCCTGTTTACACTATACCCCATGTCTTACAATATTTTATTAATTTCTTAACGTCCACAACAGGTGGACTACTTCCTTATATAATTATACTCTTTGGTTAATGTCTTACTCAGATTACGAGTTGAGTACAAAACTTTATTATTCGCCTTACGTTAAACAATAGGTGGACCCCACCATCAAGGCAACATACTCTGCGGTAGCCGCCTTAAGAAAAGAGGGCCCCTTTAATTACAAAATAAACAACGTCGACGCTTTAGAGAAGGCGGGTCGACTAAATTAGAACATGGGAAGTCGCGCACTTTTTACGTAAAACTACAGGTGTAGACGATCTAATCATATTACCCTACGTATAAAAGTGACCATCGAAACACGCCACTCTATCGGTTACTGACCGGGGGAGGAATAATACGTGAAGACGGCAGGATATCTAAAAAGAACCGAAGGACGCCGCCACGACGCGCAGATACCACTTATTCACGAAGGTAACAATAAAACAAGTAGCACGGGGGGACACCTTTTCCTTCTTTACTTATTTAGGTAAACATAGTCGCCGTTTTTGTAATCGGTTTTTTATAAAAAACATTGTATAATTCACATCCCTTAAAAGGTTTCTATCTCTATCGGAGATGCTTTAACTAAGAGGTTAGCATAAAACCGTTACGATTGCCTCTATAGAACCGGACACTGAGTCCACGAAATCGAACGTAAATAAGATCCATAGGAGACTCGTTACTTATAAAAAATATATTTTTTTTTACTCGTAGACCTGATGATGTCTTATTTTATAGGTGTACAAATGGAATTAACTCCCCAATCAGGAGCCTATGTTTGATAGTGGAAAACGTGCTATATTGATGCAGTATTTTTGATGCACGCACCAACCGGATTCTAGTGAAAAAATCCCCATTTCCCGCAGTAACTTTAAATTATCGAGGTAAGCGGTCAAACCCAAACGATCATATTTTGTGACAGATTGTACTGAGATTAGGACCATATTTAAAAGTCTTTCTCTATATATATTCGTATATTTCTCATCAGATCCCTTATTCGAACACATTGGGACTCTTTGAGAACTACATCTTTTCATGTAACAGATGATATCTATATCTGTCCTTCAGATTGGACTGCACCCGAAATAGGGGTATGTATGCATCATTGTTGCTGCACATACAACGAGAAAAATAGGGGATGAATGGACATTATAGTCTGAGTGATCAACCCCTGAGTACCCTCTATGACCTTTGGGTCCAGGTACCTGAATCATAAGTAGTATGTATGACAACTGTATGACTGGGATTGACATGGACTTATGAATGGATGAATTGGTCATCGATAGCCGCATGCACTCACTGACAAAAACTATTTGGGGCTCTTTGCCCTATAAATGTATGATAGATGGTTCCCAGTCTCCGCATAGTAATGCACGAAACGCACAAGAAATAATTTCTCTTTCCATTTTTTGTAAAAAATTAGATAATGCATATGACAATGTTTGTGGATGATTTACAATAGTGGAACCATCATTAGTATTGTGGTTAGAATAATGATAAATCACCTTTATGATCCTAAACGAGGTTTCTTTTTCATTTTTCATTGTCTTAATAGGTTTTTAAATTGCTCAAAAATATTGGAGAGCTTTTATTTGTTGTCCTGAAGAAGGTGGATATTAATTAGAACTTACCACCGAAACGCGTCGACGCCTACATTACCCAGAATTGGTCTAAAATCCAGAAATTGTCTCACATTTGGATCTACTGTACCAAAAATAGACCTGTGATACATATATATGTATATATGATTGTATGCTGGAATTATACCATTCTGTGATGAATGAATAGATTTCACACTGTATTTTTGCTCTCTAATTTTTATGTTTTTAGACATTGTTTATATGCTTTTTTGATTGTCTGTATGAATTTGAGTGCACAATCATTGATATGTGAACAAATTGTTATTAATAAATCACAATATTAATTTTTACTTTATTTGGTTTTTTGTCTTTGAGATATATGCGGCTATGAATGTGGGTATTTTAGACCTCTAGCAGAGTTGGTCTGAATGGTTGGAGTGAACTTGATATGGTTGTAGTTTAGGTGGTCTGACACACCCAAGAGAAACTCTCTTTTTACATATTTGTGGTACCCTGTCTCTTGGGCAGTGGGGTCCCTCCCATGTTTTTTATACACAAAAATGTACATAACAAACACATTGCGATGAAGGGGTACATGTGACAACAGAAAAACACAGCCATTGAGACAACGCAGACATATATACCTGGGAAAATATGATGTCCGATGCACACAGACCCTACAGCCGTGGGAATCCACATGTGGCATGGTGTGCGTAGATGTGTGCCATGTCCATCTCCACACAGACCCATGTTGGATGCACCAACAGCAGATGCAGTTGACGGGACACTGACAGCAATCTCATGGGAACACATGACACACACCTGACATAGTCACAAAGGGGCACGCTGATCGTGAGATGTCAGTTGATAGAGTGTCCCTGTCCCTGGCATCAGGAGACAGGTGCGGGTGTTGATGACTGTCCCATCCCACTGCTGCTGTGCATGACACAGTTGGACTACAATGGGTAGGAGAGGTTCTGAAGTGATCAGAGCCTACGTGAATCACAGCTCGGACCCTCAGGTCTCAACAAAGTAAATCCAAAACATATACAAGCTTTACGAAAAAATTTTTTACAGTGAAGCTGAATGCTGATAATAAAATATGAAAGACAACAAACGCTTTCAATTTAGCCGTTTTTTGTATTGAAAAACAAGCTTAATGGGTATTGTTATCGCCACAATACATTCAATAAAGATTCTGTGTTTCAATTCGCAGTAAAAAATAACATTCAACAGTTACAAAGAATAGATCCCAATGCATTTCGGGTTAAACTCTAACCCTTCGTCAGGGGATACATTTGTTTACAAAATCATCTTAGCAAATGTTGTGGTTCTTTTAAACTTCTTTTCAGTCTCACACCGGAGCTGCAACAAAAGCCACATAAATCCAATTAAGGAAATTGTATGTACATGGGTACAATAGGATTTGCACTCGACAACAGGTCAAAAAGGTGAGAGTGACTGTGTTTAAAAAGAACGAGGGAAGTGAAAAACGTGAAGTCTCATTGTGATGTTTAAAAGAAACTGTGCTATAAGCATAAAATATATAACCAGCCGAATGAAGTGAAATCGTGCGTTGCGAGAGGCGTGAAAGACATGCGTATTAGAGCTAAACCGCCACCAGTATTCCAACGGAGAAGACTGTCTAGCCTGGACTCACCTAGCTGTAACGCCAGGAGTGTGCGTAACAGAGACGGAGTGTCTGCCGGTCAAGAAAAGCTGTAATGAACGAAGGTTGGGATTTAACAAAACAGCCCAAGGGTTGTAATACGATCTGTGTTATTAACGGGCATAAACGAGGCTTACCGTGCTAGAGAATGTGTTCTAGTGTTCCCGCGAAGTTTCCACTTCGAGCAAGTCTGCTACTAGCGCATGCGTGTGTGTGAACGCTGTGTCAGTTATAACGGGAGGGTGAAAGACATGGAGAAAGGACCACATCTAAAACGAGAACTAAAAAATGGAAAGAGGACTGTCTAAAAATGGACTCAGTTAACCATAGTGCCCTACGTTTGAAAATTAAAAATAGGTCACCGTGTGTGTGTACCGTAAAAAAGATATAAGAAAGAAAATTAAAGGTGGGTGCGAGTGCAAAATCCTTTACAATAGAATATATGATCTGACAGTTTCAAATAAAGCATAACATTTCGTAGTGGTCATTGAGGCCACCTGGGATCACTGTTCCTAAGGATTTGATCCAATGTGTTTCTCTACGTGCTAAGACTATGTTCATGTCTCTGTCTGGCATTGTGGGGAGATGTTCCAGAATTGTAAAACGAAGTTGAGGAATGGTGTGTGGTGTATTGATCCAGTGTGTTACAAGGGAAGAGGTCATGTTCTTATTTCGAATTCTACTTTTGTGTTCGATGATTCTAGTCTTGATTTTGCGACTAGTTCTCCCAACATATACCAAGCCACAAGGGCATTTAATGGCATAAATAACCCATTCAGTATTGCAGTCAGATGTGTGTTGTAATGTTATGTTTTTGCCTGTGTGTGGGTGGGTGAAAACTTTGCCTACAATGACATTGCCACATTGGCCACAGTTGTAACATTTTTTCATCCCACTGTATTTCACTGCTTGCGGTTGGATTTTATTTTTGAGGAGTTCCCTCAAGTTCTTTGATCTGGTATGCGCAAACAGGGGGGGGTCCGTAAACAACTCCTGAAAGTCAGCTTCTTGAGAGATTATATCCCATCGTTTATGAATGATGGTTTTGATGGTTTTAGATTGCGTCGAGTGTCTTAATACAAAAACTTCACGTTTCGGGGAAACCTTTGTGCTGGTCAGAAGCAAATCTTCTCGTTTTTTTTGTGCTACCTTATGTTCGGCCTCTGCAAGAATGTTGTCAGGGTAGCCTCTGTTTTTGTATTTCACCAGTTGCTCATTGATGTTCAATTCGCATTGTCGATCGTTTGAAGTAATCCTTTTTATTCTCGTGAGTTGGGACACCGGTAGATGTTTCTTCAAGGAGTATGGGTGGGCACTGCTGAAGTGCAGTGCGTTGTTAACATCTGTAGGCTTTCTGTAAATGGTGGTGATGAGACCTTGAGTAGATTTGAGGATCTCAATGTCCAAAAAATGGATCTTGTCATCTTGTATATCATGGGTGAATTGTATTCGCGGATTGCATGTATTGAGCTCAGTGATGCTGTGTTCCAAAAGAATCCTGGAACCCTTCCAAATGACCAAGATATCGTCAATGTATCTCAAGAAGAGAATTGTATTGGCGCGCCAAACCGGGTTTTGTAAAATGAATTGGTGCTCGAAGTAGGCCATGAAGGTATTCGCGTACGATGGGGCTCCTGGAAAGCCCATCGATGTGCCAGTGATTTGAAGGTAGTGTCTGTCGTTCCATGAAAAGTAGCTGTGGAACAATGCGAAATGTAATAGTTCCAAAAGGAAAATACTTTTTTCTTTTGCAATGGATGAGTTAAGGAGTCTCCATTCTACAGCCTCGAGACCTTCTTCGTGGGCAATAGATGTATAAAGGGCCACAACGTCAATTGTGCAGAGAAGATAGTTGGTGTCAAGATGTGCTTTGATCGATTCTAGTTTGAGAAGACAATCGGTGGTGTCTCTGATGTATGTTTCCCAAGATTGAACCAAAGGTTGCAAGTGGTGGTCCAAGTATTGGCCTGTTGCCTCGTGTATCGATCCGCAGCCTGCTACTATGGGTCTGAACGGGGGATTCATTCTGTTTTTGTGTATCTTTGGCAACATATATATATGCGGAACCTTTGGGGTGGATTGGAAAAGAAATTTGCGTGTGCTTACATCAATGATACCATCTTCCTCTGCTTTCTGTAGAATACCGTTAAGAATAATCAACAAATCCTTAGTGGGATCTGAATCCATAGCGATGTATGTATTGAGGTCGTTCACATGCTCATCAACTTTTTTTGCGTAGAACTCGGTGTCCATTACCACCAGGGCTCCACCTTTGTCGGCTGGTTGAAATGTGATAGATGTGTCTTGTCGTAAGGCGTTGAGGATCCGTGCTTCTTTTTGTGAAAGATTCGAATGTTTTGGTTTGGTGTACTTTATACTCTCAAGGTCCTTTTTCACCAAGATTTCAAAGGTGTCAAGGGTTTTGTGTGTCAATGGAGACACAAATTTGCTTTTTGGACGAAATTTCTGGGTGATAGTTGTCTCATCTTCAGTTCTGGGGTTAATCGTGAAGAACCATTTCAGTCGTAATTTACGCATAAATTTGAAGAATGCGATCTCAGTTTCCAGACTATTTGATGTGTAGGTTGGTACAAATGATATTCCTCTATTCAATACTTGAAGTTGATCGGTATTGAGTTGTTTGTTAGAGATGTTTACTACTAGGGAATTGTCTTCTTGGTACTCCGCTGAGGTCTGCCTGTTTCGATGTTTTTTTTGGATTTGTCCCCTGCGGGTACGTTGTCTCCTGGTGTGGTGGTTTTGTCCGGGGGGGATTTGGATGAGTGGCCCTCGGCTAAAAAAGACGGTTTAGTAGTAGAAGTAGTTGCTTGTTCTTCCCTTAGGTTATCAGATTGAGTATGTGACCCAACTGTCGGTCTGTGAAGTAGCAAGTCTTGTTCAGTAGCGACACTTTCCTCAGATGATGAGTTACCGGTCTTTTTAAAAGGACGTCTTTGTGCGTAAACTTCTGCCCAGGAATAAACTTCGTCAAGTTTGTAATCGATTGTGTCCCTTTTAAATTTTCTAATTTTGCGCTCGTGTACTTCCTTTGCATGGACATCCAGTCTAATATTGATGTCTTCTAAAACTTTATTCCAGTCTTCTTCTACCATGGTCTCAGTTAGTTCTTCTTTCAATTTGTTGATGTCTTGATCCAATTCCTGAAGTATAGACGAGATTTCTTCCACAATAAGTAGTATGAGATCCAGCGAACATTTGTTCAAAATGGCGTACCAACGGGACATAAACTGTTTGTTAAATTTAAAGAGCATGGGTTTTAACGCTATTCTTAGACCTCTTGGAATTCTTTTGACTTTGTGGTACTCGATGAGCGTTGTAGCGTGGAGACGTTGGTTAATTTCCTTCCTCATAATGTATTCTAGTTGTCGTAGCTGTTGCGCTGTAGTTCTGGTGGAAGAACTGAAAGTGCGTGTTTCTTTTACAAGAGAATAAATAGATGTGGCTTCATCAGATGTGTAGGCTTTCGTGGTTGCCTGATTAGTAGTCAAATCTGCAATGTCTTTCCATGACATGATGATTGCCGGGTGCTGGACCACTGGGACTCAATAGTGACAAGTTAATATGTGGTTGAGTGGGCCTGCACACCTATTTGTATGTATTTATATTCCTTATGTACCAAAGATCTTTAGTGTATTTTTAGCGTGCTTTCACGTAAAGGGATGTGAGTCAACGTCCCTGACAGTAACAATGGGTAGGAGAGGTTCTGAAGTGATCAGAGCAGTTGGACTACAGACACACATGTGGCAAATGTCAAGGTGATGTGTGCCACATAGTGCCCCATCACACATGACATGTGTCCACAGGTCATCACACATCAATTGTGCAACTAGATTTGATGACCTGTGCAATATCACTAGCTGCCACACCTAGGGCGTGCACATGAAAGTATGCAATGACAAGTACTTGATGGACATCCTTGTGCGACTCGTAGCCCTCCATTCCTGGCATGTGTACACCTGAATTACCATTGTAAGCGTGTGAAGTGCACCGTACACCCGCATTCATTGCGTGTGTACGCTTCATTTCACTATTGTACTGGTGCCATAGGGGTACGTGTGAAATGCACCGTACAACTGGTGCCGGAGTGGTATTCGTGAAATGCACCATACACCCGCAATCGTTGCATGTGTACGCTTTGTTTCACTATTGTACTGGTGCCGTAGGGGTACGTGTGAAACGCACTGTACAACTGGTGCCGTAGGGGTACATGTGAAACGCATGTAAACTCGCAATCATTGCGTGTGTACGCTTTGTTTCACTATTGTACTGGTACCGTAGGGGTACGTGTGAAACGCACCGTACAACTGGTGCCGTAGGGGTACGTGTGAAACGTACCATACAACTGGGGCCGTAGGGGTATGTGTGAAACACACCGTACAACTGGTGCCGTAGGGGTACGTGTGAAATGCACCGTACCCATGCATTCATTGCATGTGTACCGTCCGTATCACTGTTCTACTGGTGCCGTAGGAGTACGTGTGCAATGCACCATACCCACGTATTCATTGCGTGTGTACGGTCCGTATCACTGTTCTACTGGTGCCGTAGGAGTACGTGTGCAACACACCGTACCCACACATTCATTGCGTGTGTACGGTCTGTATCACTGTTCTACTGGTGCCGTAGGAGTACGTGTGAAACGCACCGTACCCACCCATTCATTGCATGTGTACGGTCCGTATCACTGTTCTACTGGTGCCGTAGGGGTACATGTGAAACGCACCATACCCACGCATTCATTGCATGTGTACGGTCCGTGTCACTGTTCTACTGTTGCTGTAGGAGTACGTGTGCAACGCACCGTACCCACGCATTCATTGCGTGAGTACGGTTCGTATCACTGTTCTACTGGTGCCATAGGAGTACGTGTGCAACGCACCGTACCCACGCATTCATTGCGTGTGTACGGTCCATATCACTGTTCTACTGGTGCCGTAGGGGTACGCGTGAAACGCACCGTACCCACGCATTCATTGCTTGTGTACGGTCTGTATCACTGTTCTACTGGTGCCGTAGGGGTACGTGTGAAACGCACCGTACCCACGCATTTATTGCGTGTGTACGGTCTGTATCACTGTTCTACTGGTGCCGTAGGAGTACGTGTGCAACGCACCGTACCCACGCATTCATTGCGTGAGTACGGTCCGTATCACTGTTCTACTGGTGCCGTAGGAGTACGTGTGCAACGCACCGTACCCACGCATTCATTGAGTGTGTACGGTCCGTATCACTATTCTAATGTTGCCGTAGGGGTACGTGTGCTCACTATTCTAATGGTGCCATAGGGGTACGTGTGCAACGCACCGTACACGTCCACTTCCGTTGTTGCGGTACGCAGGGGTTGCTGGACACGCCCCACAAGTGACCAGACCCTGGTGGTAATGTATGGGCTCCATATTATAGGTTTGGATATGGGTATGGGGTATGTTTCCTGCCCCTCACCCCCACCCTGGCCCCTGGTTGTTGTTCTCACCTTCTGCGGCATGTGCGTCGGGTCCGGTGCACCAGGTCGTAGGCTAAGAGGACCGGGATGACACGTATGATGGGGTTCATGGCGTGTACGTCGCATACCGGGGCTCCGTTGCGTAGTGGTTCACGTAGGACTCTGCTTTTCCGGCTGGGTTTGGCTCCCGTAAGAAAAGAGCCCTACGGAGTGCCGTAGGGACGAATCGTACTTGCTGGGCCGGAAAATGCTGCTTAAATACGTCCGGACATCGCGTAGAAGCTGCTCCGGATCAGAATCGTTGTTTTTTTTTTACCCGTATGGTCTTTTGTACGATTCGTATGGAAATAGGCTTTCTGTACGAATCGTACTTCCTAGGTTGTAAGAAAAGTTTACCGGGTACGAGTCGTACGGAGAAAACGCTCCGTACAACGATCCGTACAGCCTTTTTCCAGGATCTGAATCGGCCCCTAGGTAGTTATCACTGTTAGCGGTCTGAAAGTGCGGTGTTGCTCAGAGTGGCATGGTGGTGATATGATATGGTGCTACACTCGGGTATGAAACCGAGAGTCTAAACCGTGAGGTCATTGCTGTAAAGTGATGTGGTCTGGTGTTTGTCGCATAAGTGTGCAAGTAGTGTTAGTAGGCGTTTATACCATACATGGAGTGGGAAGCGAACTACTGACCGCTACTGTGTGTTGATAGTATACCGGAAGCGGGAAGCGAAGTAGTTACACCTACAGGTGTGAACACTTGGGGAGAAAACCGAGCTGATTTCTGTAAAGTTATGGGCTCTGGGCGGTGTAGGATACTAGCTGCTGTAGTATAAGTGTGTAAGTAGTATTAGTATGCGTTTATAGTATATAGGGAGTGGGAAGGAAACTACTCACCCTACTGGTGTGAAGACTCCGTGAGCCTAAATTGTGAGCTCATTGCTGTAAAGTGATGTGCTCTGGGCGCTGTAGCATATTTGTGGAAGAAGTGTTAGTTTACATTTATACAATATAGGCAGTGGGAAGCGAAAGTCTTACCCCTACCGGTGTCAAGACTCATGGATGAAACTATGAGCTCATTGCTGTAAAGTCATGTGCTCTGTGTAGTATTCCATTGTAAGTCATAGTAGAATGTTAGTATGCATTTCTACTAGAATGTAAGGGGCATATTATCAAGGAACGGTGTTAAAATTATCGCCGCTTTAGCGGCAGGAAACTACCGTGTAAACGGCGATAATGGGCTTGAAAATATGCCGTAGAGAATTCCAATAGAAGCACATGTTAACACGAGAACATGGGCTTCTATTGGAATTCTCTACGGCATATTATCAAGCCCATTATCGCAGTTTTAGCAATAGTTTCCTGCCGCTAAATCGGCGATAATTTTAACGCCATTCCTTGATAATATGGCCCTCAGTATGTAATTTTAGAATGTAGGCTGTCATGAGGGGAACCTTGCGGAGTTTGTACATGGTGCTGGATTAGACGGTTGCTTTGCTGTCTGCTCCTTTAGGTGGTTGTTTCAGGCTTATTGTTTTCTTGTGATAAATCTACTTATTGGATTCACTGCTGTCTGCCTCTTCACTACATAAATTTGGCGACGAGTGTGAGAAGGCAAAAAGAAGGCACCACTCAGCAATATTTCAAAATTGCATGCGTTGTGCTGAAGACCTCTTTTGTTCGTGTAACT
Organism: Triturus cristatus; assembly: GCF_964204655.1. Lineage (NCBI taxonomy): Eukaryota > Metazoa > Chordata > Amphibia > Caudata > Salamandridae > Triturus > Triturus cristatus. Next base: position 1,117,771,220 of record NC_140590.1, read on the forward strand.
GTTTCTACTCATGCCAGGGTCGACGGCTCATTGAACTATGTCATGCGACTTCTGGTAGGATTTATATTTTTAGATATTGAGCTTCCTCTGCTTCTTCACTACATTCTGGTCGCTGTACTACACATGTGAAAGTAGTGTTAGTTATACTAACAAATGCATCATGGTAGTAGGGCGGGTGAACTCTCAGGTGCAGCTCATACAATGTCCCGGGGTGTGCATTCGCTGGACATTTGTGTTTGCTATTAGAGGGTGGTACATCGCTTCCACCCTGTGATAGCAAATACTTGTTCGACTACTTAAGCGAGAGGAGGAAAACCTTGTATCGCTGTAATAGAGGGGATGTGGATGGTAAAAATGGAGAGAAAAGAACAAAAACTAAAAAAAGGGGTCTCACCCGTTCTTTTAAATGAGGCCCCTGGTGGGTGGGTAATGTTCCTAGGCCAATCCAATTATTATATTGCGGGGTCTCTGTAGGACTGGGGATCTTAATGTCACATGTAAATTAGGCGCGGAAAGGCACAGACATGTTTTGCAGCCTAGGGAAGCACCACCTTCGCGGGTATTGTTTACTAATTGTTCAGGTGGTTCGAGGCCAACTGAAGCCCGGGGATCGCCACACTCTGGGTCCTTATTTAAATATGCAGGGTGGGCCTCGGCTGTCCCTGAAGCCTCGGTGGTCCTAGGCAGTGCCTTATTTGTTCTGTAATCACACGGGCAGTACTTATGGTGTTATAAAGTGATACACTCATAGAACTCTTGCAGTTGTACAATTACCCAGGCTTCATTTGTCTAATAGTCAGTTAGATTATGTTTGGTAGGTGCACTCTAATATTAAATAATGTTGTCCTTAAAATCTCCTTTAACCCCTTCGATGCTTGTGACGGAGCGGTTCCGTCATGCACTACGGTCGCGCTGTGCGCATGACGGAACCGCTCCGTCACGGCCCCGCCCGCGCACGGAACCTTCAGCACGGCGCTGAAGGGGTTAAACATATTATTTTCACAACAAACAATAGACAAGTGTCGTCAGAGCATACGCGACCACTCGCAATGAGAAACCTGACCTCCTCACGTTGAGAATCTCGCGGGGCGGTTTATTTTCCATGCTCGCGATCGCCAACTTGATGTTGCTGATCGCGAACGAGGAAAAAGTCTCGCCCGGATGTCATTTTGCTTGCTCGCGGTCGTTAACTTGACATTGAGGACCGCGAGCATGCAAAAAATGACCGCTGCACTACGCAACACTACGCTACGTGTGTTCGCACTGTGCTACGTGCATTTCGCGTAGTGCGAAGTAGCGCAAACTTCGCAAACTACGTGAGTGTAGCGTAGTGCTTTGCCCAGGCTTAGTGTTTACCCTCCATCACCTGTTTGTCTAGGACGCTGGGGTCTGCAAGAAAGAGTGTGGTTCAGCAAGTCCTTAAATTAAATACATGAGGCCAGAGATTATGGCCATATTATGAAGGAAGGGCGATAACATTATTGGCGCTTTAGCGGCAGGAAACTGCCGCTAAAGCAGCGATAAGAGTTTGTTAATATGCCCTTGTGAATTCCCTTAGAAGCCCTGGTTCTGATGTGAACCTGGGCTTCTATGGGAATTTACAAGGGCACATTATCAACCCTTTATCGTCGCTTTAGCGGCAGTTTCCTGTCGCTAAAGTGGTGATAATGTTATCGCCGTTGTTTGATAATATAGTGCAACATTATTAGCTCTGGGAAAATCACTTGCATGCACCTGTGCACCCAGGGTGCTGCACCCCAACTCCTTCCTCCGCACTGTGCTCAATTGTAGGTCTTGCACACCGAGGCTTCACTGCTCACCTGCCACCACTGATGTGTCCCACGACATGTTGGTGCAAGCTCCTAGCCCGGGGTATGTTTGTCTGATAGATCAGGTCTTCGGTCAGGGAAGGTGTCTTGATACCACGATGGAAGGTGTAAGAATGCCAGGGCATCATTGCGGGGTCAGCTCCTGCTCCGCCCTTCGTGTGGCAATCAATGGAATATCTGAATAGGGAAGTCTGGAGGTAAATGAAGGTTTATTTCAAGCTTGATAGAAAATAGGAGTTGAGTGCATCCTTCGTTTTTGAAGTATGATATACCAACTGTTAGTGGTAATCGTGGTTCAAAGAGGAGTTGGAGTGCACAAGAATACAAAAGGTTAAATAATAATATGCTATGCCAACGTTCACATGCAAAGGAACAGAGTGCATGCTAGAAGCATAATGTGCGCGTGTAATGCAGTGGCTGGAGCCTGTGTGCATGTACACTTAGTAAGGAGCTCACTACAGTGTCCTAAAAGCCAACACCACGTGTCTGTAGGGCAGCGCTGCCCACTGGCTCAGGCCTACAGTACGGTCCAGCAGGTCCTTAAAATTAGACCGATGTGACTGAATGAGGTCAGAGATCACATCATTATGCACAGCAACATCGCTTTTTCGCACGTGCGCACTCAGGGTGATGCACCACACCCCTCCCGCAGAACTGCCCTCAACAGGTGTCTGTAGGGCAGCGCTGCTCTTAGGTTCAGGCAACCTTATGGTATAGCAGGTCTTTAAAATGAGACAGAGATGTGACTGAATGAGGTCAAAGATCACATCATAACACATGGCAATATCGCCTATTCGCACATGCACAGTCTAGCTGATGCATCCCATCCCTCCCGCAGCACCGCGCTGAAGAGGTGTCTGTAGGGCAGCACTACCCGCTGGCTCAGGCCTACAGTACAGTCCAGCAGGTCTTTAAAATGAGACAGAGCTGTGACTGAATGAGATCAAAGGTCACATCATAACACATGGCAATATCGTTTGTTCGGATCTGCGCAGCTAGGCTGAAACACCCCACCCCTCTAGCTGCAGTGCGCTCAATTGCAGGCCCTGTGCACCCAGGCCGCTCTGCTTACCCGCTGTCATTGTTGCGTGAGCAAACACTACGGGCAGCAGTGCTCACAATTCAGATGGAGTGTTGATTTCAGGAGAGTGTGCACCTCATGGATCCCTTTCGTAGATGATGGGCAATAGTGCTCATAATTTAGAGCCTGTGTTGATTGCCAGGATGAAGTACACCTCATGGATCCATTTAATTTTTTTATTGCACATTGTGATATGCGAGGTGGATGCGGTAAATCATTTGAGGTAGTATGGAAAAAGAGGGACATATGACATTGTGGTTATCCTATTTATACGTACGCAAAGTGGGCTGGGCTTGCGTACTCCAGGCCAGCGTAGGGGTGTGAATAATTATTCCGGGGACTACTTGGGCATTGTTCATTTCCTGCCTGGCCAGGAAGTGTACTTATGTGTGTTTCTTTTGTAGTTTTGACCTCGCAGAGTGTGCATTTTAGATTAGTGTAGCATGTTTTGGGAGGGTGGAAACTATTGTTAATGAGAGGGCATGTGATCTAGGATGCGCAGTCTGCCCGTGGCTGATGATGCTCCTTGGAGCCAGCAATACCCAGGCCTAAAGGCAGCACAATAATGTGCAGACACACACACCAGCGGCATCGTGTAACACATATTTGTTTTTTGATGAAACGTTTGAGATGCATAGCAATCACACGTGGAAGGCTAATGTACAGAGCATGAACATTGGTCAAGATGATCGTTGCATGTTGTGTGTAGTATAAGATACGTGTATACAGGTAAACACTTTTCAAAAAAGCTTTCTAAGCAGAAGAGGTGTCTCTCATCAAACGCTTTAGAGAGAATGAATAAAATGGGTGGGGTCGTACAACTGTCACAATGGGAAATGTTATGAACCAATCAAATGCTTCTTTTTTAAGGTCTCATGGCAATCGCGCACCGAGCGCGCAAGGAGGCCACACCCGAAGTGATTTTGACAAAATATATTTATCATAATATAAGTTTATTACAGTTAGAAGTATGTAAATGTTTATATTAATTTTGATTTTCGCGTGCTCTCATAAACTGTTTCTAATTATTTAGATATACTTTTGAGACAAAAAAAAGGGAATGGTGTACCCGGAACGATACTATACGTCTGTGATGTAACACAGGGCCTGGCAGCGTGTACTCGTCGAATACGCAACGCGCAGCAGTTGCGACCCCATATCTACATGATGTAACACGTGGCTTGGTACTGCGTACCCATCGGATACAAAAGTAGCACCTGGGGTGACTTCATGCGTATATGATGTTACGCGGGACGCGGCGCCACGAACTCGTCGGATACGAAACGCGCATCATTTACGAGTTTAGCAATATGGCGGATAGGATTCATGTGGCGATGGAGCTTGGTACGCTACCAGTATGGGAGTGCAGTTTTCTTCCCTCCCAAAAAAATATATACATATTTTTGGGGGAAGATATAAAACATTACATTTTTTAAAGTTAAAAACAAGAAGTATAATAGAGTTCCAAAATATTTAAAAATATAATAGAAAAAATATAGGGTTTATAAATATTAAAATATGAAATTAATATGTAAAAAACCTTTGAAATTCACTGAAAAAACCATAGGTTTTACAGACGTTATAGTTAGGAATTAGCATTTAAAAAACTTTTGAAATTCACTAAAAAAAACATAGGTTTCAGGGACGTTATAGTTAGTTGAACATTTGACTCATGGAAAACCAGAGAAATTCACCTGTTATAGTTAGTTGAGCTAACTATAACTCGCACGCCCACAATGCACTGCTGATGATGTCACATATTACATCACTCATGACATGGTCAGTGACATCACTGATGACATCACTGATGACATCTCAAAGGGTGGAATATTAATTAAGTGAAAGCTAAATACTTATTATTTTTTAATTGATAATACATTATTAAATTGTTTATTAATTATGTAAATTCTTTAATTGCTTATATATATATGTATTACATACAATAATATTGTTTATACTGAATTTCTTTTTTATATATACATTTTTAGGGTTATTGAAATAGTTGCACATACTCAAATAGAAATAGTAAATGAAACTCTTCGGAAACCCAGCACTTTCTCTACTGTAACACAGACTCAAATAGGAATAGAAAATTTCACCCCCCTAAAGTCCAATTCTTTTCCTACAGTTGTACAGACTCAAGTCGGAATTGTAAATTTAGGCCCTCTGGAGTCGAACACTTTAACTACTGTTGTATGGACTGGAGTAGGAATATCAAATCTTTCCCTATCTGAAGGATAACACTTTCCCTACTGCTGCACAGACTGGAGTGGGAATAGTAAATTTCACCCCTCTGAGGTTCAACGCTTTTCATACATTTGCATAGACTAGAATTCCTCATTTTGTTTAGTACCTTCCACCAAGTTGAGACCAGCGATCTCTTTTTCAAAACTATCTACCTCCTGTATTGTCTTTGTAACCTTCCTTTCTGAGTTTTATATTACCAAGTTCATTAATTTCATTGAATTGCTAATTCTTTTTCACAAAGCAATGACAGGTCTTCCTCGAAGTCGTCATATATTGGAAATATTTGTGAACGAAGACCATGTGGAATTCTATCTAAGCTTTGGTATTCCTTAAGGGTTGCTCCATCCCACCATTTTGAGATATTCTCTTTTTTTAATCTCCCTAATCTGATTAATTTAGCTTTAAGGCCCTTATTTGGCCTCACATTCCCCTGTGTCACTGCTTTATTGACAGACACACCTGCATGTAAATTCTTGAACAGGTCTTCCACCACCTTTGTTCTATCACTTCTTGAGCACATATTTGTAAAATTATAGACCGATCGGTCACTACGCAACTAGCTACAAACCCAATAATAATACAATGTAGGGAGAAAAGGTGGGAGGGTATATAACCGGTGCTAAGTCATGTGATGTACATATAGTCCAGTAAGATGCTCAAGAATATCAGAAGACAACCACCCACCATTACCAGCTGTGTGTGCAAAGGTCCACACATAAAATAAAACAAAAGTTAATATCCTGAGCAAAGAAAGTCCATAATAATCAGAAAAGGTCCACACAGGATTTCTCCACAGAATTCTTCTTCTGTTATTTATTTATTTCAGGCTTAATTCATAAGTCAACAACAGAAAAATGACTCTTAGCCAACACGTGTTTCGTCTACATGGAATTTATCCACTGACTTCTTCAAGGCTAGAAATTAAACATGAAAGCCCATATTATAACCCCTACTATTGCCAAAACAAAAATCACTATATACCATATAGGAATAGAAAGCAAGTAACAAAAAGGGTGCAAAAGACCTTCAGTTGACATAGAACCTGATACGTAGAGACATGAGAAACATATAAAAAACAGAAAAGGTGAGTCAAAATTCGTGAAAGTTATCGGCACGCATGCGAACCCAAGGAAGAAAACCCATCATAATGTGTTAAGTTCCAAAATGAAAGGTAATCAGCAAAACTCAGGTGATATTCCTTATCTATAAGTAAAAAGAAAAGAAAAGACCCATGTGCACATCAGACCAAATATAATATAGTCCAATGAGCTTACCGATTGTGTACATCAAAATTATAACTCGCAGACGTTATTGATAAGTATGGGCCCAGATACCCAAAGCAATTCCAAATTCATATGCGAAAGTCCAAATATAGTCCTGTAACATAATACATAAAACCAATAACCTTAACTAATTAAGATAAGTTAATGATTAAAATAGACAATGCAATAGGAATAATGACCCCTAAAACCGTCCATTATGAGTGAAAATCATACTCACACTATTTAAAGAGTCATTCTTAAAACCAACTCATACTGCCAAGTCTTCATCTAAATTATGTCCATTGGAGTACCGTGTTGCCAAACCTATAATGTACCTAGACTCCTACTGTCTGAGTCTCAAAGTGCAGCTGCTCCGCTACTATTCCCGATCACCTGTTCTATGGCATAGTACACTAGTTTGGAACTGTCCGAAAATTGGTGTGTTTCAGAGTGTCTGGCAATAGGGTATTGTTTGTCTTTACTGTTAATGGCCCTCATATGTTCAATCATTCTCTTCTTAGCCATGTTTGTTGTGCTCCCTACATATCTGAGTCCGGATGGACACTCTAAAACATACACTACAAAAGTGGTACCGCATGTGAGGAATTGTTTAATGGGGATCGAGCTGTTGGTGCTAGTATTGTAATACTCTTTCTTCATTCAACTATTGGCACAGGCCTTGCAGTGACCGCATGGGAAAAAGCCTTGTAGATTAATTCCCCTGTTTTTTTCTGCACTGGTGAGGCCACTGTGCACCAGCAAATCTCGAAGGCTATACTGGGTCTCCGCCCTATGATAGGATGCCCTTTGAGTATGTTCCAATTGCGTGCAATAGTTTTGCAAATCATATCCCCGTTGCCATTGTATGTGAGGATCACCCTAGTTTCACTGCTGTCACTGGTTGCCTGGTTACTGATGGTATTCTCCTCTAAAGTGGTGCTTCTATCTATGTTCCTTACCATCTCTGTCGCTCTCTTGAGAACCCATGGTGAGTAACCCGTTTCCTGGAATCTAGCGATCATGATTCCTTGTTCCCTGGTAAATGCTTTTTCTGAGCTGCAGTTTGGCTCTTAGCAATTCCCCATAGGGGATGCTCCTCTTTAGGTTGTCAGGGTAACTTCTCATGGCGTGACCATTACAAAAATGGGGTGACCTAATGGTTAAGGACCTGGGTGTAATCTTGATACAAAAAACAATGGTCCTGAACCAGATATTGACACACCAGAGCAAAAGGCTCTCACTTAGTTATATCATTCACTTAGTAACGAGCTAAATAGAAAAATAATTTTATGATAGCTCACAGTATTAAATATAACATTCCAACATAAAGAAGGCAACATCCAAAATCTAAATCACCACACATTTATTTTCATTTAAGGCAATTTAAGTTTCTGTAATATGTAACACAAGGTTGCTCCAGAGGGAACGTGCACAGAGCAAGGGTGCTAAAGGGTGAATAAGTGAGTGAGGGAGAAAGTTATAGAACGTAGTGACAAAAAGATTTTTTAAATTCACAAGGGGATCGGTTGTAAATCACCGTCCAAGAAGAGCCTGGTCACGTTCACAAATAATAGAGATACATTTATATACTTGGAACACAGAAATCAATTAATGGTATAGCACGTAAGAAAGTTGCGTGTCCCAGGCGATTGAAGGGGGCGTCGACGTTTCGTGAAGCAGAGTGTTGCCTGCAGTGCATTTTCTAAACAGGCTGGTATTAACTCTATTGGACACTATCTCTACCTTTGTGTCCCAGTACTCCACTTTCTTTCTACTGATCAACCTGGTGAGTCTGAGGTTGTGGGAATTCTGGTTGAGTTTGACATCAAACTCTCGGGCTTCCTGATCACTGCCCTTCCAGACGTCAAACAAGGTGTCTATATACCTAAGCCACAGAACAACCTTGGCCAGGTCCTGACATAAGTTGGTTTCCTTTCTTAATTCCTCTTCCCAGGCCCCCATGAACATGTTTGCAAAGCGTGAAGTGAAGCATTTTCCCATCGCTGTACCGAGGGTCTGTCTGTACAGACAGTCATTAAACAAAAAGTAGTTGTTGTTAAGGCAGTACTTGATCATATCCAATACCATCTGTGTGTGTTACGAATACCTAATGGGTCTGCATCCCATGAATTTGGCACAAGCCGATACTTCCTGTTCATGGTCTATCACTGTATAGAGTGAATTTACGTCCATGGTCAAGAGGAGATATTATTCTTTCTACTCAAGGTCATTGATTTTATTGAGAAAGTCCTTTGTGTCCTTCACATATGAGGGCAGTGTCGTAACAAAATCTCATAGAGAATGGTCAGCATAGCGTGATGTATTCTCCAGGGCGCACCCCCTCAAGGAGACGATCACTTTGGGAAGGAGGTACATCACTGGGAGTATTGGGTGATCTTTCTGAAGAAAACAGAATTCTTCCCACTTAATGAGGCCTTTGTCTCTCCAATCAACCAGTTTACCCCAGATAGTAGTAATACTATCGTTGTACTCTGATCTAGATGCAATGGAGTATGCATTGGTGTCTCTAAGTTGCTGCATGGCCTCTTGCATATACATTTCTTTAGTAAGGATTACGTTATTGCCCCCTTTGTCAACGGGCCTGATAATCACATCATTATCTTCTGTCAGGTCTTTCATGGCCTTTCTCTGTGAGAACGTCAAATTGAGTATGACATTTTTCATTTTCTTAGCCCAATTCTTTTGCCTGAATTTCAGGAGTTCCGACCCCACCATTTCATGAAAGGTGTCAATATTATCATGAGGCATATTTGGTAGGAATGTTGATTTTGGTTTAAACTCTGTTTTTGCTTCTCATCATTTGCAATTTCCATCTCATGAAGCATTTGACCGATATCAGTACTCTGGTTGTCTCCCCCCTCCCAGCTCGTGGAGCGCAATCAAAGTGTCAATGTCTCCTATATTAAGATCATTGTTAGATATTGTACTATCTGTGGATTGTAACTCCCTGATTTTGACTGGTTTCAGTTTATGCCATTTTTTTGAGTTTTAAGTTCTGGCGGATCTTGAACCTGTCAATCCTTACATCCACATAATCCATTGGTTCAGCTGGACAAAATGACATGGTGTTCTTTTGTCTCTATTACTTAGAGGTCTAGTGGATAGGTTAATGATGGTCTGGTTTACCATAGCGTCATCCATCATAGTTGTTTCTTTGAATGTGTTTGTCTGTATGCCATTTGCTTCACAATGATCTCTCCTTTATCTCCTCTGTTTGTACCTCATCCTCCTCTTGACCTGGTATCCCTTGCTGTTCCTTGTCCTTTTCTTGCAGGGGTGCCCTCTTTATAGTTCGGTTTGGGTGTTCCTTGAGTTGTCTGCCAGCCCCTTCGCAGGAGCCGGTACTCGTCCAAAAAAGTCTTGGGTCTTGTGGAGTTGTCTCCTTCTGATGTTGAGCTTTCCGAGGTCCTTGATGTAACTGAGACATCATTGTTCGTGTCACTCAAGCTTGCTAACTCCTCATCTCGGTTTGCCTCTGTGACTGTGGTCGTTATTGTTGTTCCCCTGGTCTCATATAGATGGTCATATTTTTGACTGTAGGTGAGTATCCTTCCGGACTTGTAGTCACCACAGTGGCGGTGCAGTTTTCTTTGCTTTCTAGCCTTTATATCGTCCTCCACCATTCTTAGTCTTTTCTTCATTTCCTCTAAATATTTGACAATGGTATCTTGTTCGCTTCTTGTGGTAAGTTCTTCCTTGATCCACCCTATCTCTTTCTTGATGTTTTCTTTGTTGGACCACACATATTTTACTAAGATCTCTGGCATTGTCCTTGAGCTGTTGGCCAAATTGGCCGCCCATTCCTCCAACATTCGTGGATCCAGGGAATCATATGAGGGTGTGATATATATCCTCAAGCCCCTAGGCTCCATTTTCTTGTCAATATAATCCTGGAGGGATAAGCCTTCCCACCAGTTTGACATCTCTTGTTTGTGAAGCTTTTCACATTTCTTTAACATTTCCACAATGGTTGACTCCTTACTAGTCACCACTGATTGGTTATAGCCCACTCCTGGTGCCCTTGCAAATAAAGTTTGTGCTGCTACCCTTCTCTCTCTGTCATCTTCCATCGTGCTTGCATACATTGACAGTGCTCAGCTCCAAGAAATTGGAGCGTGGAAAGTGCTTGACCCCTCTGTGCTTAATGCAGAGTTCCCCTTGACGTGCAAAAGTGTGGTATATGTCCTGATACTGGGCTATATTGCCCTGCAATGTGTGTTGTGTCACAGTGGTTAAGGGTGGTAGGTGCCAGATAGTTCTTTGTAAAAACCATGCCACTCGATTTTGTGATGGTAATTACATAGGGTTGGGAGTGGAAAAAAGCAGTCTCTTATTGGTTATGTGTAGTCCATGCCACTGTCTCTATTTTGGCCCTTGATGTCAGAGTTGCCAAAAAATCCCTCTGGGATATCGGTATTCAGGCCCCCTTCTCAGATTCATTGTCCGCTTAAATAGGCCTAAATAGGTGCTCCTTTGTTAGTCCTTACTGGCTAATTCCCACACACAGCGTAGCCTGTCTCAGCACGCTGTGCCTTCCAGGCCCGCTAGTTCTTTAGGGTGCTCATGGCAAGTGCTGCAGCCCCCCCATTTAAGACCTAAATCAGACTCACCTTCACGGTATATCTCCATCCTCGGTTAGCATAAAGATGGTTATTCCGGCTGTAGATTCCAATGTCCTCCACTGTCCTCCGCTCGACAACACAAACGTAGATCTACATATCTCCTCCACAGCCGGCAAAAGATTCCCCCAATCAATATCCAAAAATGCACAAACTCCTTCCGGTAATCATTGTCCTTGGATGGGTGACTCGCAGACCGGCAGAGTAGACCGGCAATTAACAGTTACCAAAGTTTGCAACTGTAGTGCTCTCTGAGGTCAAGAATGCACAAGCCAACAATCCAAATTATAATTGGGGTTTGTTCAATTCATAAACCTCCGTGACAAGTTTCGACCTCAAAAAGGTCTTGATCACACATCAGAGTGAGGCATGTATGGGTCTTACATACATTTCCTGGTAGGTACTGAAGAGAGACTAAGCCAAGAAGTGTACACAAAAAGTAACAGAAAATCCGCCACCATCTTGTGACGTTAAGGTTATAGGTAAAGTATTACACAATTCTAAGTTCAAAGTATAGTACTGAACAAAATGTGTTTCTACTCAAAAAGCATTTTTTCTTTTCCCAATATCTTTGGTGCCGTTTGATGCATCTTTGCAAATTTTTCTAAACTAATGGTTCAGGCAGGTCAGCTCCTGTCTTGAAAGTTTAGGGGTGATTCGTTGAGCGGGGGCTGAGAAAAAAGGGGGTCCCAAAACACGTTTCCTCTATGTTAATTTCCATAGGAACTTTAGACAAACCTACAGCCTGACCTGCTGAACAGATTTAGACCAAATATGGCAAAATGGTAGCTCTTGGTTCAGAAAGTGTGCTTTTTTAAAATGGTGTAAATCCATTCAGTAGTCGATATCTGGTGGCCAAGGAGGGTTTGTGTACCCTCCCGAGCATGAGCTTAATTTTTTGTCAACGCTCCAAACCAGGAAGTATTGGCAGCCATCTTGTGACTCGGTAAAACTAAGTCACAAGAAAACCATTAAAAAAGGATAAAAAACAAGAAACGGGGGCAGGGTAGAAACACCCATACCCCCTAGGGTAAAAAAAATATTATTTTTATATTTTTGGCCGAATTTGCACAGGAAGCGTGAAACTGACCGAATTTTCGTGAAAATGAAGTGCGGCCTCCTGTGCTTCGTTTTCCTTAAGCCCCCTGGTGGTCCAGGTCCCAGTGGTAATATCTTATAATGGTGCAGGGCTTTATTGATAGTGTGCAGGGGGCATGAGCACCTCGCTGATCCAGGGATCGCCACCTCCTCAGGGCTTATTTACAAAAAATGCATGGGGGCTCCTTCCCCCTGCGCTGCCCTGGGGACCACCACCTCCCTGGGGCTTTACTTTAATAGGGGTGGGGGGCCTCGCAGGTCCCCCCAAGCCCCGGGGACTGCCACATTCCTGGGGATTCAATTGAATTTTAAAAGTGTGGGGGGCTCCTGCCCTGCCCCAATCTGCCCCGGGGACCACCACATCCGTTGAGCTTTACTTTAATAGAGGCGGGGGGCCTCGCGTTCACCCCAAGCCATGGGTACCACTACCTCCCCGGGGCACTAATTATGTTAATGTGGGGTCCGTTGTGGACCCCTGGGGACCACCACCTCCCTGGGGCTTCATACATGTTGGGAGGGGGGCCCACGGCCCCCCTACTGGAGCCCTTGTTGGCCCCGGGACCTCCACCCTCCAGGGCCAGCTCCTGCAATTTCCCAGGGAGCCCAACCCCTGGACATTGCAGTGTGCAATGGCAGGGCGAGAGCACTACTCCCGCCCTGTCATTGCAAACTTCTGCTTTGCTTCATGGAAGCGAGAGCAGGAAACCTGTTCTACCTTCCATGAAGCAAAGCAGTATTGCTTTTGGACAAGAGGAGCTGCATGTTAGTAGCTCCTCTTGTTCAAAAGCAATGCTGGCTCCTGCAGGAGGTGGGGAGCCGACTGGGACCGTGGGGGTGTTTGGGCTCCCCCCACGGTCCCCAATGTTGAGGGCTTGCCCCAGGAGATTGGGTCCCGGGGCCAAAAGTGGCCCAGGGAATAGGGGCCATGCGGGCCCCTTCCCATTTCTAAAAACAAAAAATAAAAAATAAAAAGTTCAGGCCCTGGGAGATGGGGTCCCCAGGGCCCAAATATAATTAAGGGAAGGGGGACCACACAGCCCCCTACCAAAAAACAGATTTAAAAAAAGCTGTCATATCCCCGGAGGCCCACCCCCTCCTTGCACCACTAATCAAACGCACCTCCTGGTGTGCTCTGAATTGGGGGATTGAGCCCCCATCAATCCTAAGGGTCCTTAGGGGCCAACTAGACCACCAGGTACCTCCAGTAATCCCCATACAGTGGGATTGCTGAGAAGTGGTCCAAGGCCACCCCCTATACACCATTCTGTAAATGTACCTCTTGGCACACTGCTGATGCGGCAATGAGGTCCTCTTGTGTCCTGAGGACCTCAGGACTAAATTGGACTTCATCCCCCAAGCAGCAGTGCACCAGGAGGTGCGTTCGCAGAGTGGTGTAAAAAGGGGGCATGGCCTCAGACCACTCTCAGCAATACAGCAGTTTGAGGCTTACTAGAGATAAAGGGGGGCTACGTGGCCCCCAGGGACCCTCAGGAGGCAAGGGGATGTCATCCCCTAACCAATAGCTTGCCAGGAGGTGCATTTGCAGAGTGGTGGAGAAAGGGGTCATGGCCTGTGTATACCTCTCAGCAATCCCACTATCTGGGGCTTACTGGAGGTATCAGGTGGGCTAGTTGGCCCCTAAGGACCCCCAGCACCGAAGGAGATTTTAATCCCAATCGAAGAGCGTGCCAGGGAGTGTGTTTGCAGACTGGTGGTCAAAGGGGGTATGACCTGCTATGAGTTACTTACCTATGCCACTGTATGGGACTTACTGGAGGTAATAGAAGGGGTAGTTGGATCCCAAGATTTTCATTGGGGGCCAACTACCCCTCCTGTTACCTCCACTAAGTCCCACACAGTGGAATTGCCAAGAGGTCTTCAGATGCCACGCCCCCATTCTCCACCACTCTGCAAACACACCTCCTGGCACAGTACTGGTTGGGGGATAAAGTCCACTTTACTCCTGAGGGACTTTGGGGGCCAAGAAGCCCTCCTGGTACCTCCTCCTGTAAGTCCTATACTGTGGAATTCCTGAGCACTGGTTGGAGCCCCAGCCCCCTTTCTCCACTACTCTGCAAACATGACTACCAGTTAAAGAAGCATTTGTAATTTAATAGGTCTCGCATTTGCAACAGTTAGAGCTATTGGCATTGTAAATGTAAAAGTTTTTTACTAATGTTTGTTGGAGTGGAGTGGATGTACTTTGTGTGTAGTGGAAATATATGGTATGTTGTACAGTGAAATTATATGGATAGAAAGATAGTGGAATTTAGTGTATAGGAATTATGTAGAGTGGGATTATGTGTCATGGAGAGTAATTATGTGGTATGGTAGTCTGTGTTGTGGAATGGTAACCTCAGGTTCAGTCTTCCTCGTTTCCATAGAAGCTAAACTATGAACTCAATGAGAAAAGAAAGAAGGATTTTTTTTTTTTTTTTTTTTTTTTTTGTTAGAATTTGCCTGGTGTACAAAGTAATCCAATCAGTCATTACAGATAAACCAATGGTAGAATATATAAACATTCTCCTCCAACCGAATTAATTAAGAAAGAAAAAAAAATTACATAATACAAAATCAGAAAGTTACCACAACATTAGTCATCAGTTTGATCTTCTCCAGCTTTCAAGAGGAGCCCACATATTTCTCCCCATTTCCCTTATTTTTTCCCCCTTTTGATCATATAGACAAGACTCAATATTATGTATCGCTAAAAACCTGGACATCCACATTTGAAAGGTTGGGGGGGAAAGATCTTTCCATCCTGTTGAAATAAGAATACGTAACACAGCAACCGATACAAAAACCAATGCTTCAGCAGAGTTAGACAAATCTGCTTTGCTATCTACACCTACCAACACCTGCGTAGAAGATAGTACAATTCTACATTTTAACAATCCAGCCAAAAAATCAGAAATTTCTCTCAGTATCAAGGATAGCTTATCACAATCGAAAAACATATGTAATAAATCTGCTGGGCCAGTCTGACACCTAGGGCACTTATCATTCTCCACCAATCCCCACGAAAACAATTTGGCTGGAGTAAAGTACAAATTAAACAGTGTTTTAAAATGCTGTGCCCTTAAATTAGATGAACGTAGCCATTTTTTATTTAATATAAGCGCTAAATCGAGGTCCACATCCGGGTTGTCTAACTTAATGGATAATGCATGTTCGGTTTTTTCCATATCATCCTGTACACCCTCCATGAGATGATTATAAATATATTTGATTTTATTTCCCCCTTTCCCTACGTAATCCAATAATGGGCAGCATGTGGTAACAGTAATTTTCGGTCTGATTGCCTTTAACAACCGAGATACCTGACTATAGAAAAGCCAGTGAGTTGGTGGTATCCCAAATTTGGCCTGGATTACATCAAACCCAATAACCGCTCCACTTTCCCACACATCCCCGATGGTCTTGATTCCATGCTCTTTCCAAAATTGATAGTGCATACCTGTATCCAGATGTGGAAACAATTTAGAATTCCATAGAGACAAATATATGTTAACTTTAGGAATCTCTAACAACTTTTGAATAGCTTTCCAAATCCCCCATATCCCACTTACAATCTTGAACCTCACCTTTGAATAATATCTACGGTCGACTTCCATCAATAATAGCCCTACAGCCTTCTTCCCCAATAAAAGCTCGAATATAGTTGGAGGGTCCTGACTGTCTCCCTGAATCCCTGGTAAATTATCGTTTAGTTGGAATAAAATTGACATTTGAGCTAACAGGGCAGCTCCTGCAATTTCCCAGGGAGCCCAACCCCTGGACATTGCAGTGTGCAATGGCAGGGCGAGAGCACTACTCCCGCCCTGTCATTGCAAACTTCTGCTTTGCTTCATGGAAGCGAGAGCAGGAAACCTGTTCTACCTTCCATGAAGCAAAGCAGTATTGCTTTTGGACAAGAGGAGCTGCATGTTAGTAGCTCCTCTTGTTCAAAAGCAATGCTGGCTCCTGCAGGAGGTGGGGAGCCGACTGGGACCGTGGGGGTGTTTGGGCTCCCCCCACGGTCCCCAATGTTGAGGGCTTGCCCCAGGAGATTGGGTCCCGGGGCCAAAAGTGGCCCAGGGAATAGGGGCCATGCGGGCCCCTTCCCATTTCTAAAAACAAAAAATAAAAAATAAAAAGTTCAGGCCCTGGGAGATGGGGTCCCCAGGGCCCAAATATAATTAAGGGAAGGGGGACCACACAGCCCCCTACCAAAAAACAGATTTAAAAAAAGCTGTCATATCCCCGGAGGCCCACCCCCTCCTTGCACCACTAATCAAACGCACCTCCTGGTGTGCTCTGAATTGGGGGATTGAGCCCCCATCAATCCTAAGGGTCCTTAGGGGCCAACTAGACCACCAGGTACCTCCAGTAATCCCCATACAGTGGGATTGCTGAGAAGTGGTCCAAGGCCACCCCCTATACACCATTCTGTAAATGTACCTCTTGGCACACTGCTGATGCGGCAATGAGGTCCTCTTGTGTCCTGAGGACCTCAGGACTAAATTGGACTTCATCCCCCAAGCAGCAGTGCACCAGGAGGTGCGTTCGCAGAGTGGTGTAAAAAGGGGGCATGGCCTCAGACCACTCTCAGCAATACAGCAGTTTGAGGCTTACTAGAGATAAAGGGGGGCTAGGTGGCCCCCAGGGACCCTCAGGAGGCAAGGGGATGTCATCCCCTAACCAATAGCTTGCCAGGAGGTGCATTTGCAGAGTGGTGGAGAAAGGGGTCATGGCCTGTGTATACCTCTCAGCAATCCCACTATCTGGGGCTTACTGGAGGTATCAGGTGGGCTAGTTGGCCCCTAAGGACCCCCAGCACCGAAGGAGATTTTAATCCCAATCGAAGAGCGTGCCAGGGAGTGTGTTTGCAGACTGGTGGTCAAAGGGGGTATGACCTGCTATGAGTTACTTACCTATGCCACTGTATGGGACTTACTGGAGGTAATAGAAGGGGTAGTTGGATCCCAAGATTTTCATTGGGGGCCAACTACCCCTCCTGTTACCTCCACTAAGTCCCACACAGTGGAATTGCCAAGAGGTCTTCAGATGCCACGCCCCCATTCTCCACCACTCTGCAAACACACCTCCTGGCACAGTACTGGTTGGGGGATAAAGTCCACTTTACTCCTGAGGGACTTTGGGGGCCAAGAAGCCCTCCTGGTACCTCCTCCTGTAAGTCCTATACTGTGGAATTCCTGAGCACTGGTTGGAGCCCCAGCCCCCTTTCTCCACTACTCTGCAAACATGACTACCAGTTAAAGAAGCATTTGTAATTTAATAGGTCTCGCATTTGCAACAGTTAGAGCTATTGGCATTGTAAATGTAAAAGTTTTTTACTAATGTTTGTTGGAGTGGAGTGGATGTACTTTGTGTGTAGTGGAAATATATGGTATGTTGTACAGTGAAATTATATGGATAGAAAGAAAGTGGAATTTAGTGTATAGGAATTATGTAGAGTGGGATTATGTGTCATGGAGAGTAATTATGTGGTATGGTAGTCTGTGTTGTGGAATGGTAACCTCAGGTTCAGTCTTCCTCGTTTCCATAGAAGCTAAACTATGAACTCAATGAGAAAAGAAAGAAGGAATCAATGAGGAGCACTTCTGGAGCAAGTCAGAGGTATGAGCAGGGCCACTGGATTTAAGCGACTGTTTGGCAGGACCGACTTTCACACAATTATACATTTTCCGCATTAGCCACATAATCCATCATCTGCCGCCTAATCTGCAGATTTGAACAAAAAAAAACTTTTTTCTAGCTCCAACTGCTCAAACGTTTCCAAAAATGCAGCTATAAGTGTTACAGCTTGGTGGAAGGTCCTTTGTAAACCTAGAATGTTCACCTGTTAATTAATGCTAAATGTGGGTTTTAAATTGGTACTAATGGTGTGCAAGCCAGTCTTGCTTCTTTCTGCATTTCTCTTCCACTTTATGCACCTCTTTTGCCTCTTTCTGTACCTCTGTTGCCTCTTTCTGTACCTCACTTGCTTCTTTGTGCACCCCTCTTGCACTTTTCTGGCCTCTCTTGCCTTTTTCTGCACCCCTTCCCTCTCTCTGCACCCCTCCTGCCTCTTTCTGTACCTCAGTTCCCTCTTTCTGCACTTCTCTTGCCTCTTTCTGTACCGCTCATGCCTTTTTCTGTACCTTCTTCCCTCTTTCTGCATATCTCTTCCCTCTTTCTATACTTCTTTTCCCTCTTTCTGCACTTCTCTTCTCTCTTTCAGCACCCCTCTTGCCTCTCTCTGCACCTGGCTTGCCTCTTTCTGCACCTCTCTTGCATCTTTCTACACCTGTCTTGCCTCTTTCTGCACTTTTTCTGCTCCTTTCTTGTTTCAGTCTGCAACTCACTTGTCTGTTTTATCACTTATCTTTCTTCCTTCTGCACCTCTGTTGGAGTTTCTGCACCTCATTTGCTTTTTCTACACTTCTAATGCCTCTTTCTGCACCCTTATTGCCCCCTTGTGCACCTCTGTTGTTTCTTTCTGCACTTCTCTTGCTTTTAACTGCACCTCTCTTATAAATTTCTGTAACCCACGTGCCTCTGTGTCCACCTCTCTTTCCCTCTTTATGCTCCTCTCTTTCATTTTTCTGCACCCTTCTTGCCTCTTTCTGCACCTCATTTGCTTTTTTCTGCACTTATCGTGACTCTTTCTACACCCCTCTTACCTCTTTCTGCACCTCTGTTGGTTCTTTCTGCACTGCTCTTGCTTCTGTCTGCTACTCTCTAGTACATTTCTGCACCCCTCATGCCTCTTTCTGCACATCTGTTGGGTATTTCTGCACTTCTCTTGCCTCTTTCTGTACCGCTCATGCCTTTTTCTGTACCTTCTTCCCTCTTTCTGCATATCTCTTCCCTCTTTCTATACTTCTTTTCCCTCTTTCTGCACTTCTCTTCTCTCTTTCAGCACCCCTCTTGCCTCTCTCTGCACCTGGCTTGCCTCTTTCTGCACCTCTCTTGCATCTTTCTACACCTGTCTTGCCTCTTTCTGCACTTCTCTTTCTTTTTTCTGCTCCTTTCTTGTTTCAGTATGCAACTCACTTGTCTGTTTTATCACTTATCTTTCTTCCTTCTGCACCTCCGTTGCTTCTTTCAGCACTTCTCTTGCCTCTTTCTGCTCTTCTTGTGCTTGTTTCTGCAACTCTCTTGTCTCTTTCATCTTGTCTCTTTCATCACTTCTATTGCTTCTTTCTGCACCCCTCTTGCCTCTTTCTGTACCTCTCTTGCTTCTTTTTGTACCTCTGTTGCTTCTTTCTGTACTTCTCTTGCCTCTTTCTGCACTTCTCTTGCCTCTTTCTGCACCCCTCTTGCATCTTTCCTCACATCTGTTGCTTCTTTCTTCACGTCTGTTGCTTCTTTCTGCAATCCTCTTGCCTCTTTCTGCACCCTTCTTCCCTCTTTCTCAGCTCTCTTGCCTCTTTCTGTACCCCTGTTCCCTTTTTCTGCACCTTTCTTCCTTGTTTCTGCAACTCTCTTGCCTCTTTCTGCAGTTCTCTTGTCTCCTTCTGCACCCCATTGCTTCTCTCTCCACTTCTCTTGCCTCTTTCTACACCCCTCTTGCCTCTTTCTACACACCTCTTGCCTCCTTCAGCACCTCTGTTGGTTCTTTCTGCACAGCGCTGGCTTCTTTCTAGGCCTGGGCGGCAAATTCCGTTCCGCTCGCGGAATTTGCGTAATTTGCGTAATTTCGTGTTCCGCGGAGAACGCGAAATTGCTCAAAAGCCTGCTTTCCGCGATTTCGCGAAAGTTTTGCTTGTTCGCGTTCTCAAAATGCATGTTCGCGAGATATTTCTCCTCGAGCACGCAAACATCAATTGCGAACAGGAAAAAAGCATCGCGAACAAGCAATTCCGCGTGTTCGCGGAAGTTCTGCGTGTTCGCGGAGATTTTTTACCGTTTCGCGGAGATTCCGCCCACCCCTACTTCTTTCTGCACCCCCTTTGCCTCTACCTGCACCCCTCTTTACTCTTTCTGTGAGTTTCTTGCCTCTTTCTGTACCTTTGTTGCTTCTTTCTGCACTTCTCTTGCCTTTTGCTGCACCCCTCTTGCCTCTTTCTGCACCTCTGTTCCTTCTTTCTTTACCTCTCATGCCTCTTTCTGCACTTCTCTTGCCTCTTTCTGTACCCCGCTTGCATCTTTCTGCACCTCTCTTTCTTATTTTTGCACCTCTGTTGCTTCTTTCTGCACATCTCTTGCCTCTTTCTACACCCCTCTTGCCTCTTTTTGCACCTATGTTGCTTCTTTCTGTACTTCTGTTGCTTCATTCTGCACTCCTCTTGCCTCTTTCTGCACCCTTCTTCCCTCTTTCTAAACTCTCTTGTTACCCCCTGTTGCCTTTTTCTGCACCTCTCTTGCTTGTTTCTGCCACTCTCTTGCCTCTTTCTGCAGTTCTCTTGTCTCCTTCTGTACCTCGTTGCTTCTCTCTCCCCTTCTCTTGCCTCTTTCTACACCCCTCTTGCCTCCTTTTGCACCTCTGTTGGTTCTTTCTAAACTCCCCTTGCCTTTTTCTGCACCCTTCTTGCCTCTTTCTGCTCCTCATTTGCTTTTTTCTACACCTCTCTTGCCTCTTTCTGCACTCCTCTTACCTCTTTCTGCACCTCTGTTGGTTCTTTCTGCACTGCTCTTGCTTCTTTCTGAACCTCTCAAACATTTAGGTGCCCCTCTTGCCACTTTTGGCACCCCTCTTTCCTCCTTCAGCACCTCTCTTGCCTCTTTCTTCCCCCTGTTCCCTTTTTATGCACCTCTCTTTCCTGTTTCTGCAACTCTCTTGCCTCTTTCTGCACCTTACTTACCTCTTTCTGCTCCTCTCTTGCCTGTCTCTGCACTTCTCCTGCCTCTTTCCCCACTTCACGTGGCTCGTTCTGCATTTCTCTTGCCTCTTTCTGAACATTTCTTACTCTTTATGCAACTCTCTTGTTTTTTTCTGCAATTCTATTGCTCTTTTCTGTAATTCTCTTTCCTGTTTCGATATTCTAGTGGGAAGTGCAAGATGTCAAGTTTAAAGGTCTGCGTGCTCTCGTGACTGAGGTATATGTCTACTTGCAGATGTATTCTCAAATGTGTTATGCATCTGAAGATGGTACCCTAAAAAACGGGGAGCTTCTCTTATAGGTGGTCAAATCTTCTTAGTTCTGCTCTTTCATTCGGTTGCACAGGCAGACATGTCTTATGTATATATGTGTTATAGAGCCCCTCAAATATACTATTGAATACCCATGTGCCCAGTATTCTGAGCAGAAAGAAATGCCTACATCTTTTTTTACACAAATTAACAGAGTACACTGCTTGAAACACAGGTATTCAAGTGTTTATATGTTTATTTTCATTTAATATGTCACGAAGTAAAAACATACACACGCATGCATACCTTCACAAACTTGGTCAGACTTACAAATAGTAATATGCTTAGGGTTGCTGTTTTATATTTGGTAGGCCTAACATTCTGAGCAGTCAATTAATAGTGGACCTTCAAGAGAAAAGTGAGGTTTAAGACATCTTCTCAGAAGGATTAGTGATTAGGGTACTTTGTATGAGTCTATTGTAAGTGGGCCTCTTTATGCACCTCTGTTGATTCTTTCTGCACGTCTTTTGCTTCTTTCTTTACCTTTCTTCCTCTTTCTGGACTTTTGTTGCCTCTTTATGCATTTCTCTTGCTTCTTTCTGTACTTTATTCTTCTTTCTGCACCTCTCTTGCCTCTTTCTGCACTTCCCTTTCTTCTTTCTGCAACTTTCTTCTTCTTTCTGCACATATCCAACCTATGTAGGCATAGTTAGAAACTTGCATTTAAAGAATCTAAGAAATTCAATGAGGAGACCAGTCCCTAATAAACAATAAGATAGACCAGCACATCTGTGGTCCTTGTTAATAGTCCCATTCTTTCTTTCTTCTGTCCCTGTATTAACCCAACGGCTCTTTTAAGAGCCAACCTTACCTCACAACTTTTTAAAAAACATTTAATTAATTTTTTTATTTTATTTTTTTACCGTAGAGAGAAGTGAAAAAATGGGAGCATGAAAATAAATGTGTAATAAATACAGAAGTTTCACACTTACCTGACCAAAAGAATAACATATTTATTAATAAATGCTTCATTTAAATTGCTTGAAAAAACGTTTAAAAAAAAAAAATTCTCAATCTGAAAAAAATGAAAAAAGTATTAATATTTAATAATACATTTTAGAATACAGTACACATAATTTCATATTTTAAAACAATTTTTTGCCCTTTTTTTGCTGTTTTCAGAATATATTGAATTTCACTGTAAATTGTGAAAGCAATAGCATTCATCACTTAACAGCGGGCCAAAAAAAAAAAACCAATCTGAAAGATTGTTTAAAAAAAGCCCAGAATCTCTTCTCACTAAAACATACCTTTATAGAAATGTTACATATTTTTTAAAAATATAATCTAAGAACAATAACTTTTTGCACTAAATATCGTCTTAAAATTTTTGTTGCATAAGCATAATCACCAAAATAATATGTGTGAAAGAAGTCCTTTAGGCCAAATGGTAATTTTTAAAACCTTTTTTGATGAAATTTCCAATGGGAATCCAATAAAATTGCAAAAATGATTTGTACAGATGTTGCAAATACTAACTAAAATTTTGGTTTCAGAAAAATTAAATAGGAATTTGATAAATCAAAAGGCAAACGTTGCTTAAAAACCAATTGAGAATCATTACACAGTGTCCAGCCTTTTTCACATTTAAGATAAACTGTGTAATGACCAGAAGTTATCGTAAGTCCATCATGGAAAATTATTGCAACTGTAACAAAAGTTTTTCCTGAAATTGATAATTGCTGTCCTATAAACTTCTTTATTAAAGTGTCCAATTTTGAACCATCAGCTCTGCAACGTTGCATCATTAAAATTACATACTGTCCATATTTCTTTAAAAATAACGTTGAAAACATGTCAGATTTACATTCACAGCATTCCATGCTATGATTGGCATCTTTAACTAATTTACTAAAACTCACTGATTTACTTTCTGGCAATGTTAAATAGATAAACCTTTCTGAATCAACATTAGAGCTGCATGTGTAGAAACAGTTTTCACAAGTATGTTCCCATTTATAAGAGAGACCAAACATATTCTCAATATCTATGCCTTCATCTTCCAGTACCATAAGGACATACATTAAGAATTCCTGTGCATCTTGCTGGACATTTTGAGTAAACTGTGTACGTCCTGAACATACATCTAAAAGATTTCTAATTTCATTAGCACTTTCTATTTTAGTTTTATCAATACTCAGTTTCTCATAAAGGAGACTTAGCACAGAACAAAATCTTTAATCATGATTTACTATTATCTGCTCTTGCAAACTTTCAAGATAAAATACAACATTTAGCACTACATTAGCGTAGCAGTTGACACCAGAGCTATTTTCAAAATGACAACCACCAACCTCTTCAACATTATCCTTTTTCTTTTTGCTTGCAATCACATAAGTCTCTTTTTGTTTTCTCTTCTCTACATCCTCATTACAAATATTCTCAAATCTCCTTTTCCGAGAAACAACACGTTTCTCCAACACAGGATACTGACCTAAATGAGGAGCATAGGTTCTTCTTAATCTATTATACTCCTTTACACAATTTGCATCTGCACTAACTTTTGAGTCATCAAAGTCTATCATGAATAAACCAGATAATGTTTTCACTCGTGACAAAGCAACATATGCCATACCTTCTTTGAACATAGTAGATCCAATGTTTACAAAAGCACTATCTACAGTTAATCCTTGAGACTTGTGAATAGTTACAGCATATGCTAGAGAAAATGGAAACTGCTTTCTACGTACATATAAGACTTTCACAAGCAAAAAACAGACTGAACAACGACTAATATCTTTAATCTCTGCAATCTGATCAAATTTTATTTTTAAAAATTCAATTCCATCTTTTTTCTGGTATTTCACAAAACCCACAACTTTACCCATAGCTCCATTCACTAAACCTTTTTCAACATCCAAATTTCTCCTTAAAAATACTCGACAGTTCATGCAAAGATATAGATTTTTTACTAATCCAGCTGTTTTCGAAATGTTCTTCTCTAGAGAATCCAATTTATTTTGCAGTTTGCCTGTTAATGTAATAGTAATTCCTTCATGCTGAATTTTATCAACTGCTTCCATTTTCTTAATCTCTTCCTTTTCCAATTTCAAAAGTTCCTCATTGAATATCGAGCATTCACGTAGTGTTGGCATTAAGCAGATTAAAATATTATTTTCTGCAATATTCTTGTATATTTTTTCTGCAACTTTTTCTTCCTTTGGAAATAAATTATGTAGCAACCGACTCTGTAATGCTTTTCTACCAGCTTCTGTCAGTAGTCCAATTCTGATATCTTTCAGAATACTTGCATAATCTTCATCGTTTGCTTGCCTCATATTGGTAGTAAGTTCTTTGCACTCAAATAACGACCAAATATTCGCATTACCAATGCTTTCTAATGACTTCTTTGTGTCTTCATGTGTCACAGTATTAAACACTGGTTGTCCTTTAACTGGAGAAAGCTGTAGAAGATCCCCAAAAACTATAACATGTTTTCCTCCAAATAACACGTCATAGTCTCTCTTTAGAATTTGCTGCATTCTTAAATGCACAAAGGCAAGCATTAAGTTTGATACCATGCTTACCTCATCAATAATGAGAACTTGCATCTTCTTCAACACTCTTGAAACTTCGAAGCATGCTTCTCCTGTAAGCTTGTGATATTCTATTTTGTTCTCATGCTCCACTGGTAACATTAGCAAGCGATGTAAGGTAATTCCTTTTATATTATATGCTGCTAAACCAGTTGGAGCAGTAACAACACAAGACAAAGTTGAATCTGTTTTTTGCTGTAGGTAGCTTCTGATGACTTTAATTAGGAAACTTTTTCCAGTTCCAGCTTGTCCACGCACATACATCCTGATTGGTTCAAATGATGTGCATGTGCACTCTTTATTTTCATGTAGTAATCCGTGATCAATTTTTTTTCTGTCTTCTTCATAAATTTGTTGTTGTTCTTCATTCAGTTGTTGTTCCAAATTTGGTAAGTCTATTAAATCTTCTTGAGCTTGATTCATAGCTGTTTCAACTTTATTCATGGCTATTGCAGCTTCATTTTCTACAATTGGTTGTCCTAGGGGATCTTGACTGAGCGTTTCAGAACTTTGGCTGTCTTGAGAACTGTCTCTAGCTACTTCAGCTGCAATTGTTGCTTCCTGTTCAATTTCTTCATTTAACATTTGCACATAATTTATGAAAGTACTGCATTCAATCGTATCTTTACATGCATTGAATGAATCCTCATAGCTTTCAAATTCTCCAAGTAGTTCGTCCTCTGTACGCCATGGTTTAAACAGCTGTAAAAGTGCCAAGTAGTAAAATTCCTTTTTGTCAGTAGTGTCACAACTCAGCTTCCTATGATTAATCAAACTTCCTTTTGTTTGCTTCACCAAACATCCTTCCTCACCAATGACTTTATATTTTCCATTTTTGATGTCTTCTGTGGCTTTCCGTGTAAAAATTTAGTTTTGCAGCACTTCATAGAGACACATATTCTCAAGATGACAACTTCTTTTTGGGTAATACGTGTCCAACATGTCTGTTTTCAAAATATCTGTACTTTCCGGGTCGTTCTCGGCCAAATATTCAATTTCTGCAACAGATTTCAGTACCCGATTTCGCATTGCTGCAAGGCCTAAACTTACCCAAATTATTCTTTTGGATTTCGAGTACAGACTTGCAGATGATAACCTATCTGAGTATTTGTAGGATCCAATTTCTCGATGCGATAACATCTTTAAACTGAAACTGTATAGTTTCTTACTGACAGTTTTCTCATGAGAAATCTCTTCCCACATTTCCTTCAATTCCGTTTTCTCAGATTTAGTAATGTACGATGTGACATACTGAGCAACAGCAATAGAATTGTCTGCCACATACAGAATATCCATGTTAGCATTCCACATGGATAAAATGACTACTTTGACTCTTCTTTTCTTCTTAGGTTGTACGTATTCTTTGGAGATTTTCTTGTAATAGTATGTCGCACAGCTGACATAAAACTATTTACTCTTCCTTTTGAAAGAACAGGTCTGGGAAATCCAAATCGACATTTTGTGTAGAATTTATCTTTGCTCTTGTACTTCCATCGACAGTATTTTCCACACCGACTTTGGAAACGTAAAACTTGGTCTTTTAACTTTTTCTCTTCTGTGCTTTTAGGTATAGCACATGTTGCATATTCTTCGATGAAAGATAAAACTGCTTCATCAGCATCTGTTCCAAATTTTGGGGCATCCTTGATCCACAACAGCATATGAATATGAGGAGCACCTCTTGCTTGGTACTCTTTTCTCCAAAAGAAATCCACAACTTCTCCAAGAGGTGGATTTTTTTTATTGCAGATGAAGGACATCATAGCCTCAAATCTATGATTGAAATATCTGCAAACATTAACCGGATCCAATGAGCACAGTTCTCCTGCTGTCTTGTATTCGATGTTTTCAATGTTTGAATTTGCCTCTCGAAGAAAATCCAGAAGATCATCCCAAGCGTACTCTGCACAGCTTAGGGTAAGGAACCATGTAGGAGTTCCTAAATTCCGTAACATGCATTTCAATTCTCCATGGCGTCGGTACCAATATTCATTTGTCCCACGCTGACAAGCCATCAGATTGATGAATTGTGATTCCAAATGATCATCTCGCTGCTGCACTTTGTTCATAAAATCCTTAGCAGACACATTATGTAGATGTACTCCACTTTTTAAAATGTGATTTACTGCATAAGATAGTGCAGACAAGTCACTTTCAAATAACAGATGGAACAAATAAGGAATACTTTGACGAAATCTGGGATCTTCTGCATATAATCTTGTAGTCCGATACTCAGAAGCAGGAATCTGGACAGGACATTCATCGTATCGTCCATCTTCTCCTGTAGGAAACAGCTGGGGAAAACAACGAGCTTCCAAACTCTCCTCCCATACACTTACGGGAGTTCCTTTGGCTTTTTTCATCTGAAATAGATCAATAGTGTTTGCCATAACTTCTTTTGAATGAAGAGGATGTATGCTGAAATGTTCATAAATTTCTTCTTCTTTTGACTTGCCCACTTTTTCAATTTGCCCAGTTGGTGTGTCTGTGTCTCCTAGTAAATCTTCTTCATCTTCATCTATATAAATTGATTCATACCATTTATTATTCCTTTTCAAATATAAATTTGCTCTTTGTACTTTCCGTAAATCTACCAGCTCCTGCCAAATTTTCTTACTCTTTGTAGGTACACCATTAACCAGAATAACTAATGGTTCAGTTTCTAAAGTATCTGTATCAATAGTTTCCATATTTTTTTTTCAAATCCAACGGCAAATAGACAACTCTTCCTTTTAAACCTCTCTGTAAATCTGAAGGAGGTAATTTGCCTGTTTTTGGCTCCATACGTACTATTGTCTGGAACGGATGAACACATTGAATGAGTATAGACTCATACGTATTTAAATCAGAAATTTCTGCAGGAACTTCAACCAATTCTAAATTATTATGTACAGCTCTAGCTGGCATTTTATTTTCTTCTAACTTGTTGTAACAGTATTTACAAATACGATGATCTTCACCCAAATCAAAACAATTTTCAAGAAATATATATGTTGCAAAATCCTTCCACTTATAATTATCTTCTTCTTCACTTTTTTTTGTAGAGATCAACATTCCTTGTTTGGATTTTATAATGGCTTCTCCCCCAACAAATACAAGTAATATTTGGTCTTTCATTAGAGATGATAGCACATTTTGTTATTTGATCTTCAAATTTCTTATTTACGGAGGGTTCTACATTCTCTTCCACATTTTCCTCAATAACTGTGTCATTCCCTGCACTTTCTTGTTCCGGACCAAAGTAACTTAACTGAATTTCATCAGTAACCTTCTCAACATCTGATACAGTTCCACAGAACAGAGCCCTATTCAACTCATTTAACTTTAGTGCTGGACTTTTAGCAAAATACAATCTTCTCACAAATTTTCGAATTTCAGTATGATGAACTGCCAGCATCCTAAAATGGTGAAAAACACTTTGACAAACTTTCCTAGATAGACAAGCCAGAGAGTGTCTTTGCAAACCAGTATTCCCTCTCACTCTGCATGGATCTAGTCCTTGAAGCACCTTAATCTTTTGTTTAACACTCTTTTTACTATATTCTCTTAAAAACTCACGTAATTTATCAATAGATTCCTGTCGCAAAGTACAAATACTACTACAGTTCCAAGTATACACTGGGGCTTTAGGACGTCTCCCCATAACCTCCTCCGCAATCACTTCTTCCTCATTTCTTGGAACCATTTTCACCTTTTCCATACAACCATCTTTTACTTCATAAGCTCGTCCAGTGGTGTCAACTGCATGCAGCAAACTATTACTTTGAAGATAACTCTCTTCATTAAAAAATGGTTCAGTACTTGAACTATGCATCCATTCTCCTAAAAACACTTTACAAAAGTTATTTCTTTTCACTACTCTTTTCGTTTTGCTTTGTGACTTCATTACATTGACTATTTTTTTCTAATGTACGCATCCTGTTCAAAATTAAAATGAATGGTTTTCTTTTTAATTCTAAAGCCTTAGCTACAATGGCTTCAATATCTTTTTTTCTCTTGTAAAATTTCGCTTTTTTCTTATATTTTTTCACATCCTTTTGCAAATTGGACATCACTCTTCTCTGAAACATTTTCCTACGGATCTCTTTAAATGCTATTTTTCTTTTTAAGTCAATTTTTATTGCTTCTGCTTGTAAATTAGCATTTAGTAAATTCTCACTTTTGTTCTGTTGTTTTCTACTTGAAACAGTTTTTCCAGTGGGGAAATTTTTTAAATGTTTCCGTTTTTTGAATATATTTTTAAAGAATTCCTTTGTCTGCTTACCAGAAGACTTTTTCTTTTTTCCAACATGAGCATCTTCAACTAACTTGGGTCCTCCAGTTGTCTTCAAATATACATTTTTTTTCTGTTCTTTTCGCTTTCTTGATTTTATAGGCATCTTATATTTCCTTCACTGCTCTGCAGCAAAACCTGAAAGAAACTAAAAAAAAAATACCTTTTTGTAATTTAAATATATTACTATATTTTTTATGAGCTTTTCTAATCTTAGAATACTATCTACCCCTTTCCTACAAGTGAAAAACACAATAAAACCAACACAAATTAAATCTCTAAGAACAATTCCTGTGTGCACACAGACTCTTGCTGTGATTCTAGGCAGAACACAATATTTGATTTGCAATTCAAAAGCACACTTACTAATGTTTTTTTTGCAACTGATAATTATTATAACAGTATGACACATTTTCCTTATAGTTTAGAGAGGCAGAATAGAGCACATTTCCAAACAGCTTTTTCAGAGCATGTACATGTGTAACCTGGCTGACTGACTACACTCCAGCAAAGGTAATGAGCCTTGGTGATGTTCAATGCATTAGCGTTCCTCACTCCTACCTAAAACACCACACAGTGCTGATTAGTAAGCATGAGTGTACAGCAAAAAACAGCTAGCTCTCTGCTAAGAGTGTGGTTCTGGAGACTGTCTACTGTCAGGTGCAAAAGAGACTTGAATGGACCCTAACATAACTTCATAAACACTGTAAACATGTATGTTAGACTACATGTGTGGTAAGGGTTAATATGAGTTTTTAGCATGTAGCAACTACATGACCCATTTCACGAGTAAAAGAAAAATCTACCATGTTGATTTCAAATATGTTAGCATTTGCCTCTTATTTGAGATACTGTTTTGGGCTGAATGCTAACTATCACATTTCCAGAAAAAAAGCTTCCCCTTTCATACGAATGCAATTCTAAATGAACCAGAGTGACACGAAATAGATCTCTAAGAACAATTCCTGTGTGCTCACAGACTCATGGTGTGATTCTAGGCTGAAAACAAAATTTGCTTGCCAATTTCAAAGCACACGTACTACTGTTTTTTTCTGCAAGTGTTAAGTACTCTAACAGTCTGATACATTTTCATGACAGTTTTCAGAAACAGAAAACAGCACATGTGCAAACAGCTTTTTGAGACCATGAACATGTGTGACCTTGGTGACTGACTACACCCCAGCAAAAGAAATCAGCCTTAGTGATGTTGAATGTATTTGTGTTACTCACTGCTAACTGAAACACCACTCACTTGTGAATACTAAGCATGATTCTACAGGATAAACTGCTGGGTGTGTGCTAAGAGTCTGCTTCTGCAGACTGTGTATTTTCAGTTACAAGAGACATATGCATGGATACATCCAAAAAGAACCAGAGTGACACGAAATACATCTCTGACAACAATTCCTGTGTGCTCACAGATTCATGGTGTGATTCTAGGCAGAAAACGAAATTTGCTTGCCAATTTCAAAGCACACTTACGACTGTTTTTTTCTGCAAGTGTTAAGTACTCTAACAGTCTGATACATTTTCATGACAGTTTTCAGAAACAGAAAACAGCACATGTGCAAACAGCTTTTTGAGACCATGAACATGTGTGACCTTGGTGACTGACTATACTCCAGCAAAAGAAATCAGCCTTAGTGATGTTG
The DNA here is from genome assembly GCF_964204655.1 of Triturus cristatus. Taxonomy (NCBI): domain Eukaryota; kingdom Metazoa; phylum Chordata; class Amphibia; order Caudata; family Salamandridae; genus Triturus; species Triturus cristatus. Next base: position 1,117,801,956 of record NC_140590.1, read on the forward strand.
AATGCATTAGCGTTACTCACTGCTACCTGAAACACCACTCACTTGTGAATACTAAGCATGATTCTACAGGATACACAGCTGGGTGTGTGCTAAGAGTCTGCTTATGCAGACTGTGTATTTTTAGTTACAAGAGACATATGCATGGATACATCCAAAAAGAACCAGAGTGACACGAAATACATCTCTGACAACAATTCATGTGTGCTCACAGACTCATTGTGTGATTCTAGGCAGAAAACGAAATTTGCTTGCCAATTTCAAAGCACACTTACTACTGTTTTTTTTCTGCAAGTGTTAAGTACTCTAACAGTCTGATACATTTTCATGACAGTTTTCAGAAACAGAAAACAGCACATGTGCAAACAGCTTTTTGAGACCATGAACATGTGTGACCTTGGTGACTGACTACACTCCAGCAAAAGAAATCAGCCTTAGTGATGTTGAATGCATTAGCGTTACTTACTGCTACCTGAAACACCACTCACTTGTGAATACTAAGCATGATTCTACAGGATACACAGCTGGGTGTGAGCTAAGAGTCTGCTTATGCAGACTGTGTATTTTTAGTTACAAGAGACATATGCATGGATACATCCAAAAAGAACCAGAGTGACACGAAATACATCTCTGACAACAATTCATGTGTGCTCACAGACTCATTGTGTGATTCTAGGCAGAGAACGAAATTTGCTTGCCAATTTCAAAGCACACTTACTACTGTTTTTTTCTGCAAGTGATAAGTACTTTAACAGTCTGATATATTTTCATTACAGTTTTCAGAAACAGAAAAGAGCACATGTGCAAACAGCTTTTTGAGACCATGAACATGTGTGACCTTGGTGACTGACTACACCCCAGCAAAAGAAATCAGCCTTAGTGATGTTGAATGTATTTGCGTTACTCACTGCTACCTGAAACACCACTCACTTGTGAATACTAAGCATGATTCTACAGGATAAACAGCTGGGTGTGTGCTAAGAGTCTGCTTATGCAGACTGTGTATTTTCAGTTACAAGAGACATATGCATGGATACATCCAAAAAGAACCAGAGTGACACGAAATACATCTCTGACAACCATTCCTGTGTGCTCACAGACTCATTGTGTGATTCTAGGCAGAAAACAAAATTTGCTTGCCAATTTCAAAGCCCACTTACTACTGTTTTTTTTCTGCAAGTGATAAGTACTCTAACAGTCTGATATATTTTCATTACAGTTTTCAGAAACAGAAAAGAGCACATGTGCAAACAGCTTTTTGAGACCATGAACATTTGTGACCTTGGTCACTGACTACACCCCAGCAAAAGAAATCAGCCTTAGTGATGTTGAATGTATTTGCGTTACTCACTGCTACCTGAAACACCACTCACTTGTGAATACTAAGCATGATTCAACAGGATAAACAGCTGGGTGTGTGCTAAGAGTCTGCTTATGCAGACTGTGTATTTTCAGTTGCAAGAGACATATGCATGCATGCATCCATAACAGCATAAACATTGTAGTAATGTATGTAAAAGTACATATGTGGCAAGGTTTAATTGCAGTTTTGTATATGTATGACCAAGCGCAGCAATTGCATGATTAGAAGCAAAATCTGCGATATCAATTTCAAATGTGTTAGCATTTGCCTCCGATTTGTGTGTTACTGATTTATGCTGAATGGAAACCATCATATTTACAAAAAGAAAGCTGCCCCTTTCCGACAAATGCCATTCTTACAGAACCGGACCATCACTATTAAAATCTCTAACAACAATTCCTGTGTGCACACAGACTTATGGGTTGATTCTAGGCACAAAACAGTATTCCTCAGTGATACCAGTACACCTTAACTTATGGTAAAAACACACTCCATAATATTTACCTAGTTCAAGACAGTTAAATATCTCCCAAACCACAAAATGTAAAACATAACTTTTAAAGAAGAATCACAATTCTAATATTTATATCAAAAATCACCACATACATCCTCTCTCAAACTCATATCTCACCTTTAAAATGACTTAGTTGAGAAAGAAATGTGGCACTCAAACAGCAGACTATCAGTCAGAATATCAGAGTTCTACACCTCTCTCCTCTCTCCAGAACCAGTAAATGGCAATGTTTCCCTCTCTTTCTTCACACATATACATGTTAATTACAAATCTCAGTGCTTCCCACATTTTTTCAAATGAAATCACACATTTCTATTGGTTGAAAACTTCAACCCTTTTCCAAATGTACCCTTCCCCCAACTTGACTTCTGCCTGCTGCCATAGCAACAGCTCATGGAACACTGATGTGAGCAGAGAGGTCAGAAGCTCAGCACACAATGCTTCTATTGCAAAGAGCAAGAGTGCTTGACCTGTCAAACCTAACAGCAAATCCAAATTTATCTTCTGTGGGAACACACTTTTCTGAACCAATACAAAACATGCTTGTAAAAATCTAAACATACAGCCTAGTTTTTAGTGTTGAATGGTGTGAATCAGCCAATGAGTTCTTTTTATTTAAAAAAATATGTATGCCTCCATTTTACAACAGTCTTTCATTTCATATTGCCATTCTACTGAAAGACACCTCCTGAGTGCATCCAGATTTCCTTGAAAGATGTTCACAGTGTGGATTGTAGGTCACAGCTATGTCTTCTAGAGTGAAAAGTATGCAGAAAAAAGAGGTATGGTGAGAGACCTTGCTTTGCCAAATGTAGACATTAAATGGATTGGTCAGAGAGGGTTAACGTGGCACCAATTATTGCCTTTGGTGAAAACCTTTCAACATCTCCCACAGCCTAACCTTATTATTGTGCACTGTGGTGGAAATGACCTAGGCACTTTAACTGGGGTAGGTCTGGAAATGCTTATTAAGGACACCTTTGTGCAATTGATGTAGCTTTTTCCTCATTCTGCCTTTGTATATTCTAACACATGCCAAAAGCAAAAGTGGAACTGGTCCAACCAATTTTGTCCGCAGATTGACAAAGCAAGAAAGCACGTCAACAAATCTATTTCTGCTTTCCTCAGAGACTATGGTATGGGTTCTATATACCACAACAACTTGCGTTACAACATGCAAGGCATTTATAGAGGAGACGGTGTACATTTCACTGATGAAGGCAACAGAGTCTTCCTCTTGAACTTTAGACTCTGCATCGGTACTTACTTGTAAGTACCACAAAAAAACACTTCATAAACACAACGGCTCTTTTTAGAGCCCCCTAATATCTAAACACTTAAATTTGATGTTTTCTTCTATTTTTTTTATCTTTTTTTTTCAGCCGTACGTGTACGGTAAGCTTACCCTACGCGTACCCCACGATAAAAAAAAATAAAGTTTTTAATGTATTTTTCATACTTTTGGGACCTTCTTGGACGCCCTGACAAACGCTAGGGGGTCTGCAACTCTCTTCGTTGCCCCCTTTTCACATTCTCATTCTTTGTTTTTCTCAGGCTCAGACTGCGAGAGACAAAATGGCGGCCGACACTTCCTGATTTCGACCGATTCGAATGTTTACAGTCATGTAACCACCAATCAGAATTAAGCTCGTGCACGGCGTCGTGTTCTTACCGTAAGCGTACCGTACGCGCTCGGAGCGCGCTTATAGATATATATATTGATTTAAATGTTATTTTCTCAGGAACTACTGAACAGATTTACAGCAGACCTGCAAAAGGCACATCCCTGACCTGAGGACTACCTCTCTGCCAAGTTTCTAGTAATTCTGTTCAGCCGTTCGGGCTTTAGCTTGGAGTAAAGGTCCTATGGAAAAATGCATGGGGAAAACGCGTTTAGGGACCCCCCTTTTTCTCAGCCCCTGCTTGACGAATCCCGCCGAGACTTTCAGGGAAGGAGCGGAGCGGAGTGCCCCACCTATTTTAAAAATTTTGCGAGGATTCGACAATCGGCGCCAAGGTTATTCAAAATAGAATGTTGCGGATTTCCTTTGGAAACACGGTCCTAACTATAACTATCTACTGGCGACCACCAGTAGATAATATATATATATATATTCACTGAAAAAACCATAGGTTTCACACACGTTATAGTTAGGAATTAGCATTTAAAAAACCTTGCAAATTCACTGAAAAAACCATAGGTTTCACACACGTTATAGTTAGCTGGACATTTCTCTCATACAAAACCAATGAAATTCCCCCGCTATAGTTAGTACAGCTAACTATAACTCACGCGACCGCAATCCACTGCTGATGACGTCACATATTATATCACTCATGACATGGTCAGTGACATCACTCATGACATCACTGATGACATCTCAAATGACATCACTGACGATGTCACTGATGATGTCATCCAGTGAATGTTTAATTTGCAAATTTTTTTATAAATATAGGGAAAGGCCTGTTTAAGAATGAGTGGGTGTACAAGTGTGTAAAGGGTTGATTTTCTGTGTTGTGTAACTGACTCGACAAGTGAGTCCTTTAACTATATCTTACTTTAGACTAGTGCATAAACTGTATAAATGTTTTGTATGTGTCTGTGGGTTGAGGTATAAGTTGTGGCATGGTTTTGTGAATAGCTATATAAGTGTCTATATGGGTTTTTGATTGCTTGTCTCAGTATCTTTATGAGTTCCTACGTGTTTGTGTGGGTAAAGTGTGAGTGAGTGTGCATAGATGAGTGAGTGTGTGATTCTATGACTAGATGTTATTAAAAGTGCATCTCTGAAGGACTGTATGGTTGAGTGAGTGTATGTATGGCTGTATTATGGTTTGAATGTATGTCTCAGTGGTACATTTGTGACTAACTAAATATGAAAAAGGCATAATATATGTGTGTAAGAGTATATAAGTGGTTAGATGTGAGAGTGTGTAATTGTGACAGTGTCTGTATGGATGAATGTGTGCTTGTGTCAATGATTCTAATTGAGCATAAGAATATGATACTATTTTTGTGAGTGAGTGAACTTGAGTGTGTATAACTGCATTAATGAGTAAATGGCAGTGTGATTAATTGTTTGAATGACTAGGTGTGAGAGTACCTCTATGGATGATTGTTAGTGTGTGAGTGTCTATATAGATATATGTATACATTTATATGATACTTTTTTATGGACTGAATGTAACTATGAGTGACTGTACAGGTGAGTTTGTGGAGGTGAACGAAGGTCTTAACGTTTTTTTTTAGGTATGCAGTTATTAGTATTGCATTATTTATGGATTTGAGAATGGAACTGTGTAATTTTCAGTTGGTATATGAATGGTTTTATATGGGTGTGAGAAGATGTGGTAATTTATCACATTGATGTCTTGAACAGTGACATCGTCAGTGATGTCATTTGAGATGTCATCAGTGATGTCATGAATGACGTCACTGACCATGTCATGAGTGATGTAATATGTGACGTCATCAGCAGTGGATTGCGGTCGCGCGAGTTATAGTTAGCTGTACTAACTATAACGGGGGAATTTCATTGGTTTTGAATGAGAGAAATGTCCAGCTAACTATAACGTGTGTGAAACCTATGGTTTTTTCAGTGAATTTGCAAGGTTTTTTAAATGCTAATTCCTAACTATAACGTGTGTGAAACCTATGGTTTTTTCAGTGAATTTGTACGGTTTTTTAAATGCTAATTTTTGAATTATTAAATGATATATATATATATTTTTTTTTTAAATTACTATGTAGTCATTTATATATTATCTGTATCCTTTAATTTGTTTTTGCTTTTTTTTAACTTTCAATTAGGAAAAAGTTGAACAGTTTATTTAATTTTTTCAATTCATTTTTCTCCACTTTTTTTTTTAATATAAATTCTTGGGGTGCGCGCTCTGAGCGTGCACCTAGTACGTTTTCGTAAGTTTTTTATGAATACCGTCGTATGTTATTTACGTACGCATACATACGTTATAGTGCGCGCTGGGAGCGCGCACCCAGTACGTATGCGTACGTACGTACGCATGCGTGCTTGCGTCGTATGCGCTCCACGCGGTTCACTTCCGCATATGCTTAAATTACGCGCATTAACGTTCGCGTGTGCAACGTATGCGCATTACGTACGCGCATATGACGTATGCACATGTGCTCCTACGCGTTCGCGCATGCGTAATCCAGTATCTTTTCATCGAGCTTCTGGAGCAAACCCTCCACCTGCTCAACCGACGACATCTGCAGCAGCTCAGCCGAGCACATCTTCGGCAGCTCAGGCGAGCACTTCTTCTGCAGTGGTGCCTTTGCCTTCTTCCACACCTCTTTTTGGACCACCTTGTTTGGCGAGGTTGTCCACACACTGCACTGATTGCGGTTGACTTATTTCTGTGGGTGAGACCAGTCTTGTCTCATTCAGAGAAAATTTGATGCGCATGAGTGCAGTAGGCCATAGATGTTTTTTCTTTTTTTTCGTTTTTCTCTTCCTGTTTCCCTCCATTAACTCAAGGGCTCTTTTAAGAGCCACTTAAAAACTAAACCCCCAAACATTTTTGGGGGATTTTTTTTTGTATTTTTTTTTTGGGTGCGCGCACCCGGCGCGCACCCTAGGATGTTTTTTAAATTTTTTTTTTTTTTTTTTTTAAATTCAAAGTACAAAGAGAGGTGAAGAAATGGAAGCATGAAAAGGGAGGATTGAGAAATACAAATATTTTTGACTTATTTTTTTAAAAAAAATAACTTATTTGGAAAAAATAAATTTTTTGTATTTTGCAAGGGAACAGAATTTCGTTTTTAATTTTTTCTTTCTAGTTCTGCAAAAAAAGAAAAAAAGTATTAATATTCAATCATACATTTCAAAAAGCATTACATGTTTTTACATATTTTACAAAGCAATTTTTTGCCCTTTTTTTGCTGTTTTCAGAATTTTTAAATTTTCACTTAAAATAGTGAAATCATTGTATTCATCATTTAACAGCGGGCAAAAAAAAAACCAATCTAAAAGCTTGTTTAAAAAAAGCCCAAAAACTATCCTCACTAAAATATACCTTGTTAGAAATATTACATATATATTACAAGTACTTTTCTAGATCAATAAAATTTTTCTAGATAAACCGTCTTTAAACCTTGTCGCAAAAGCAAACATGCCAAAATAATTTCTGTCAAAGGAGTCCACAATTGTTTTTATTACTTTTCCTATAGGCAAAATAGTAATTTCAAAATCCTTTTTAAGTGATATCTTCAATTATAATCCTTTAAAATTACAAAAAATGCTTTCTTCAGATGCAGTTTTTAGTTTTCAAAATTTAGGTTTCAGAAAAATTAAGTAAGAATTGGGTAAATCATAAGGCAAACGTTGCTTGAAAATCAATTGGGAATCATTACACAGTGTCCAGCCTTTTTCACATTTAAGATAAACTGTGTAATGTCCAGAAGTTACAGTAGGTCCTTCATGAAAAATTATTGCAACTGTAACAAAAGTTTTTCCAGAAATTGATAATTGTTGTCCTATAAACTTCTTTATTAAAGTATCCAATTTTGAACCATCAGCTCTACAACGTTGCATCATTAAAATTACATACTGACCATATTTCTGTAAACATAACGTGGAAAACATGTCAGATTTACATTCAGAACATTCCATGTTGTGATTGGCATCTTTAACTAATTTACTAAAAGTCACTGATTTACTTTGTGGTAATGGTAAAAATGTGAACCTTTCTGAATCAACATTACTACTACATGTGTTCATACAGTTTTCACAGCAATGTTCCCATTTGTAAGAGACACCAAATAAGTTTTCTACTTCTACTCCTTCATCTTCAAGTACGCTCAAAATATATATTAAGAATTCCTGTGCATCTTGCTGGACATTTTCTTTAAACTGTGTAGATCCACAACATACATCTAAAAGATTTCTAACATCAGAAACACTTTCTATTTTAGTTTTATCATTACTCAGCTTCTCATAAAGGAGACTCAGCAGAGAACACAATCTTTTTCCATGATTTACTGTTATCTGTTCTAGCAACTTTTCAAGATAAAATACAACATTCAGCACTACATTTGCATAGCAGTTGACACCAGAGCTATTTTCAAAATGGCAACCAACAACCTCTTCAACACTGTCCTTTTTCTTTTTCCTTGCTATCACATCACTGTATTTTTTTTTTGTTCTGTTCATCCACATTACAGATATTTTCAAATCTCCTTTTCCGAGAGACAACATGTTTTTCAATCACAGGATACTGTCCTAAATGAGGAGCATAGTGTCTTCTTAATCTATTATACTCCTTTACACAGTTTGTATCAGCACTAACTTTTGAGTCATCAAAGTCTATCATAAATAAACCAGATAAAGTTTTTACTCGTGACAGAGCAACATATGCCATACCTTCTTTGAACACAGTAGAACCAATGTTTACAAAAGCACTATCTACAGTCAATCCTTGAGACTTGTGAATAGTTACAGCATATGCTAGAGAAAATGGAAACTGCTTTCTACGCACATATAAGTCTTTCACAAGCATGAAACGAACTGAACAACGACAAATGTCTTTAACTTCTTCTATCTGATCAAATTTTATTTTTAAACATTCAATTCCATCTTTTTTCTGATAATTAATAAAACCCACAACTCTTCCCATAGCTCCATTCACTAAACCTTTTTCTACATCCAAATTTCTCCTTAAAATCACTCGACATTTCATGCAAACATATAGATTTTTTTCTAATCCAGCTGTTTTGGAAATGTTCTTGTCTAGTGAATCCAATTTATTTTTCAGTTTGCCTGTTAATGTAAAAGTAATTCTTTCATGCTGAATTTTGTCCTCTGCTTCCATTTTCTTAATCTCTTCCTTTTCCAATTTCAAAAGTTCCTCATTGAATATTGAGCACTCACGTAGTGTTGGCATTAAGCGGATTACAGTATTTTTTTCAGCATTGTTCTTGTATATTTTCTCTGCAACTATTTCTTCATTTGGAAATAAATTATGTAGCATCCTACTCTGTAATGCTTTTTTGCCAACTTCTGTGAGTAGTCCAATTCTGATATCTTTCAGAATACTTGCATAATCTTCGTCGTTTGCTTGTCTCATATTGGTAGTGAGTTCTTTGTACTCAAAGAACGACCAAATATTCGCATTACCAATGCTTCCTAATGACTTCTTCGTGTCTTCATGTGTCACAGTATTAAACACTGGTTGTCCTTTAACTGGAGTGAGCTGTAAAAGATCTCCAAAAACTATGACGTGTTTACCTCCAAATAACACGTCATAGTCTCTCTTAAGAATTTGTTGCATTCTTAAATGCACAAAGGCAAGCATTAAGTTTGAAACCATGCTCACCTCATCAATAATGAGAACTTGCATCTTCTTCAACACTCTTGAAACTTCGAAGCATGCTTCTCCAGTTAGCTTGAGGTATTCTATTTTGTTCTCAAGCTCCACTGGTAACATTAGCAAGCAATGTAAGGTAATTCCTTTTATGTTATAGGCTGCTAACCCAGTTGGAGCAGTTACCACACAAGACAAATTTGAAGCTGATTTTTGCTGTAGGTAGCTTCTGATGACTTTTATTAAAAAACGTTTACCAGTTCCAGCTTGTCCGCTCACATACATCCTGATTGGTTCAAATGATGTGCATGAGCACTGTTTTTTTTCATGTAGTAATCCATGATCAATTTTTTTGGTGACTTCTTCATAAATTTGTTTTTGTTCTTCATTCAGTTGTTGTTCCAGATTTAGTAAGTCGATTGAATCTTCCTGTGCTTGATTCATAGCCGTTTCTACTTCAGTCATGGCTACTGCAGCTTCATTTTCTATGATTGGTTGTCCTAGGGGATCTTTACTAAGTGTTCCTGAACTCTGGCTGTCTTGAGAACTGTCTCTAGCTACTTCAGCTGCAATTTTTGCTTCCTGTTCATTTTCTTCATTTAACATTTGGACATAAGTTGTGAAAGTACTGCATTCTATGCTATCTTTGCTAGCATTAAAATAATCTTCATAGCTTTGAAATTCTCCCAGTAGTTCGTCCTCTGAACGCCATGGTTTAAACAGCTGTTAAAGAGCCAAGTAGTAAAATTCCTTTTTGTCAGTAGTGTCGCAACTCAGCTTCCTGTGATTTATCAAACTTCCTTTTGTTTGCTTCACTAAACATCCTTCCTCACCAATGACTTTATATTTTCCATTGTTGATGTCTTCTGTGGCTTTCCGTGAAAAAATGTAGTTCTGCAGCACTTCATAGAGACACATGTTCTCAAGATGATGACTTCTTTTTGGGTAATATGTGTCCAACATGTTTGTTTTCAAAATATCTGTACTTTCTGGGTCATTCTCGGCCAAATATTCAATTTCTCCAACAGATTTCAGTACCCGATTTCGCATTCCTGCAAGGCCTAAACTGACCCAAATTATTCTTCTGGATTTCGAGTAAAGACTTGCAGATGATAACCTATCTGAGCATTCGTAGGATCCAATTTCTCGACGCGATAACATCTTTAAACTGAAACTGTACAGCTTCTTACTGACAGTCTTCTCTTGAGAAATCTCTTCCCACATTTCCTTCAATTCTGTTTTCTCAGATTTAGTGATGTAAGATGTGACATACCGAGCAACAGCAATAGAATTGTCTGCCACATACTGAATATCCATGTTAGCATTCCACATTGTTAAAATGACTGGGTTGTAGTCATTTATAAATTTTGACTCTTCTTTTCTTCTTAGGTTGTATGTATTTTTGGGAGATTTTCTGGTTATAGTATGTCGCACAGCTGACATAAAACTGTTGACTCTTCCTTTTGAAAGAACAGGTCTAGGAAATCCAAATCGACACTTTGTGTAGAATTTATCTTTGGTCTTGTACTTCCGTCGACAGTATTTTCCACACCGATGACTTTGGAAACGTAAAACTTGTTCTTTTAACTTTTTCTCTTCTGTGCTATTAGGTATAGCACATGTTGCATATTCTTCAATGAAAGATAACACTGCTTCATCAGCATATGTTCCAAATTTTGGGGCAACCTTGATCCACAACAGCATATGAATATGAGGAGCACCTCTTGCTTGGTACTCTTTTCTCCAAAAGAAATCCACTACTTCTCCAAGAGGTGGATTTGTTTTATTGCAGATGAAGGACATCATAGCCTCAAATCTATGATTGAAATATCTGCAAACATTAACCGGTTCCAATGAGCACAGTTCTCCTGCTGTCTTGTATTCAATGTTTTTAATGTTTGAATTTGCCTCTCGTAGAAAATCCAATAAATCATCCCAAGCGTACTCGGCACAGCTTAGGGTTACAAACCATGTAGGAGTTCCTAAATTCCGTAACATGCATTTTAATTCTCCATGGCGTCGGTACCAATATTCATTTGTCCCACGCTGACAAGCCATCAGATTGATCAGTTGTGTTTCCAAATGATCATCTCGGTGATGCACTTTCTCCATAAAATCCTTAGCAGACACATTATGTAGATGTACTCCACTTTTTAAAATGTGATTTACTGCATAAGATAATGCAGACAAGTCACTTTCAAATAAAAGATGAAACAAATAAGGAATACTTTGACGAAATCTTGAATCTTCAGCATATAGTCTTGTAGTCCGATACTCAGAAGCTGGAATCTGTTCTGGGCGTTCATCGTATCGTCCACCTTTTCCTGTAGGAAACAGCTGAGGAAAACATCGAGCTTCCAAGCTCTTCTCCCATACACTCACGGGAGTTCCTTTTGCTTTCTTCATCTGAAACAGATCAATAGTGTCTCCCATAACTTCTTTTGAATGAAGAGGATGTATGCTAAAATGTTCATAAATTTCTTCTTCTTTTGACTTGTCCACTTTTTCAATTTGTCTAGTTGGTGTTTCTGGGTCTGCTTGTAAATCTTCTTCTTCTTCATCTATATAAATTGATTCATACCATTTATTATTCCTTTTCAAATATAAATTTGCTCTTTGTACCTTCCGTACATCTACCAGCTCCTGCCAAATCTTCTTATTCTTTGTAGGTACACCATTAACCAGAATAACTAATGGTTCAAATCCAAGGGCAAATACACCACTCTTCCTTTTAAACCTCTCAGTAAATCTGAAGGAGGTAATTTACCAGTTTTGGGCTCCATACGTACTATGGTCTGGAACGGATGAACACATTGAATGAGTATAGACTCATATGTATTTAAATCAGAAAGTTCTGCAGGAATAGCATCCAATTCTAAATTATTATGTACAGCTCTGGTCGGCATTCTATTTTCTTCTAACTTGTTATAACAGTATTTACAAATACGCTGATCTTCACCCAATTCAAAACAATTTTCCAGAAATATATATGTTGCGAAATCCTTCCACTTATAATTATCTTCATTTTCACTTTTTTTATACAGATCAACATTCCTTGTTTGAATTTTATAATGGCTTCTGCGGCAACAAATACAAGTAATATTTGGTCTTTCATTAGAGATGATAGTAAATTTTGTCATTTCATCCTCAAAATTTTTAGTAATAATGAGTTCTACATTCTGTTCCTCATTTTCCTCATTAACTGTGTCCTTTTCTGCACTTTCTTGTTCTGGTCCGAAGTAACAAAACTGAATCTCATCGGTAACCTTCACTACATCTGATACAGATCCACGGAACAGAGCATTATTTAACTCATTTAACTTTACTGCTGGACTTTTAGCAAAATACAATGTTCTCACAAACTTTCTCATATCAGTATGATGAACAGCCAGCATCCTAAAATGATGAAAAACACTTTTACACACTTTTCTAGATAGACAAGCCAGAGAATGTCCTTGCAACCCAGTATTCTCTCTCACTCTGCATGGATCTAGTGTTTGAAACACCTTCATCTTCTGTTTTACACTCTTTTTACTATATTCTCTTAGAAAGTCACGTAATTTATCAATAGATTCCTGACGCACAGTACACATACTACTACAGTTCCAAGTGTACACTGGGGCTTTTGGACATCTCCCCATAGCCTCAACAGCCATTACTTCTTCCGCATTTCTTGGGACCATTTTCTCTTTTTCCATCACACAACCATCCTTAACTTCATATGCTCTACCATTGGTGTCAACTGCATGCAACAAACTATTACTTTGAAGATAACTCTCTTCATTAAAAAATGGTTCAGTACTTGAACTGTGTTTCCATTCTCCCAAGAACACTTTACAAAAGTTACTTTTTTCACTTCTCTTTTCCTTATCTAATCTACGCATCCTATTCTAAATTAGAATAAAAAGTTTTCTTTTTATTTCCAAAGCCTTACTTACAATATTTTCTATAACATTTTTTTTCTTAATAAATTTTGATTTTTTCTTATATTTTTTCACATCCTTTAGCAAATTTAACATCACTCTTCTCTGAAACATTTTTCGACAAATGTTTTTAAAATCTAATTTTCATGTTAAATCAGTTTTACATACTTCTGATTGTACATTAGCTTTTGTTTTTTGCTGTTGACTCTGTTGTTGCTTTGTACATAAAACACTGTTTGTTTTACATTTATTTTTGCCATTTTCTTTTTTTGAAGATATTTTTAAAGAAAACTTTAGTTTTCTTACCAGTAGAGTTTTTCTTTTTTCCATCACATGCTTCTCCTCCTATTTTTTTTTCCCAGTTTTGTCCAGATATACTTGTTGTTGCTTTTCTTTCCTCTTTCTTGTCCTTAAAGGCATTTTTTAATTTTAACACTGTTGCTCAGCAATACCTGCAAGAAACTTAAAAAAAAATCTTTTTTGTAATTATAATTCATTAAAATCTTTTGTAAGCTTTTCATTAATTTCAAATGTTTTACCATTTGCCTCTCATTTGTGATTTACTAATTTGTGCAGAGTGCTAGCCACCACAGTTGAAAAAAAACAAGCTGCCCCTTTCCTGCAACTGCAAGTCTTTCAGAACAACTGCAACAGACTTTAAATCTCTGCCCACAATTCCTGTGCGCACACAGCCTCAAGGTGTGATTCTAGGCAGAAAACAATATTTGATTGGCAATTTAAATGCACATTTACTACTGTGGTAGAGCAACTGATAATTGCTGTTACAGCCTGACACATTTTCGTTATAGTTTACAGAGACAGAAAAGAGCACATTTCCTAACAGCTACTTCATACCATAAGCATCTGCAACCTGGGTGAGTGATTAGACTAGAGCAAAGAAAATGAGGCCTTGATGATGTTTTTATGTGTTTGTGCTATACACTGCTATCTGAAACATCACACAGAGCTAAGTACTAAGCATGGGAGTGTTGGAGAAGCTGCTGCATGTGTGCCAAGAGTGTGTTTCTGGAGACTATGTATTGTCAGCTGCAAGAGAGATGAGCAAGGAGACTTCCAGAACTGCATGAAGACTGCAGGGATGTATGTAACAGTGCATGTGTGCGAAAGGTTAGTTTCAGTTTTGAACATATGGCAACTACCTGTGCCTTTGCTATTTAGAAAGGGAAATCTACCCTGTTGGTTTCAAATGTTTTAGCTTTTGCCTCTCATTTGCGATTTAGTGATTTCTGTTGACTGCTAACCACCACATTTGAAGAATATAAGCTGTCCCTTTCCTGCAAGTGCATGTTTTACAGAACAACTGCAACACAAATTACATCTCTGGTCACAATTCCTTTGCGCACACAGCCTCATGGTGTGCTTCTAAGCAGAAAACAGAATTTGATTTGCAATTTCAAAGCACATTTACTACTATGGTAGAGCAAGTGATAATTAGTGTTACAGCCTGACACATTTTCCTTGTAGATCACAGAGGCAGAAAACAGCAGATGTCCTAACAGCTCCTTGAAACCATGAGCATGTGCAATCTGGGTGAGTGACTACACTAGAGCAAAGGAAATGAGGCTTGGTGACATTGAATGTGTTTGCGCTACACAGTGCTATCTAAAACACCACACAGACCTGAGTACTACACATGGGAGTGTGGGAGAAGCTGCTGTGTGTGTGCCGAGAGTGTGTTTCTGGAGACTGTGTATTGTCTGGTGCAAGACAGATGAGCAAAGAGACTTCCAAAACTGCATGAAGACTGCTGGGATGTATGTAACAGTGCATGTGTGCTAAGGGTTATTTTCAGTTTTAAACATATGGCAACTACCTGTGCCTTTGCTATTTTGAAAGGGAAATCTACCCTGTTGGTTTCAAATGTTTTAGCTTTTGCCTCTCATTTGTGATTAAGTGATTTCTGCTGAGTGCTAACCACCACATTTGAAGAAAACAAGCTGTCCCTTTCCTGCAAGTGCATGTTTTACAGAACAACTGCAACACAAATTACATCTCTGGCCACAATTCCTGTGCGCACACAGCCTCATAGTGTGCTTCTAGGCAGAAAACAGAATTTGATTTGCAATTTCAAAGCACATTTACTACTGTGGTAGAGCAAGTGATAATTACTGTTACAGCCTGACACATTTTCCTTCTAGATCACAGAGGCAGAAAAGACCACATGTCCTAACAGCTACATCATACCATGAGCATGAGCAATCTGGGTGAGTGACTACACTAGAGCAAATGAAATGTGCCTTGATGACGTTGAATGTGTTTGCGTTACACAGTGCTATCTGAAACACCACACAGACCTGAGTACTACACATGGGAGTGTGGGAGAAGCTGCTGCGTGTGTGCCAAGAGAGTGTTTCTTGAGACTGTGTATTGTCTGGTACAAGACAGATGAGCAAAGAGACTTCCAAAACTGCATGAAGACTGCTGGGATGTATGTAATAGTGCATGTGTGCTAAGGGTTATTTTCAGTTTTGAACATATGGCAACTACCTGTGCCTTAGCTATACCCTATTGGTTTCAAATGTTTTAGCTTTTGCCTCTCATTTCAGATTAAGTGATTTCTGTTGACTGCTAACCACCACATTTGAAGAAAACAAGCTGTCCCTTTCCTGCAAGTGCATGTTTTACAGAACAACTGCAACACAAAATTCATCTCTGGCCACAATTCCTATATGCACACAGACTCATGCTGTGTTGGTAGGCACAAAACACAGGCTCCCCCTTTCCTGGGTCTGCAATCCTTACAGAACAACAACTTCACAAAATAAATCTCAGACAACAATTCCTATATGCACACAGACTCATGCTGTGTTGGTAGGCACAAAACACAGGATGCCCCTTTCCTGGGTCTGCAATTCTTACAGAACTAATGCTAATTTCAAATGTGCTGCCATTTTTCTCTCTTTTCTTTCAAAGTGATTTCTGCTAAATCCTAACCATCACAATTAAAAACAAGCTGTCCTTTCCTTTCAACTGCAAGTCTTACTTTTCAACAGCAACGCAAATTAAATCTCTGTCAACAATTCTTCTCTGCACACAGACTCATGGTTTGATGGTAGGCACAAAACAGTATTCCTCATTCTTACCAGTACACATTAACTTATTGTGAAAACACACTCCATAATATCTTACAAGTTCAAAACAGTTAAATATCTCGCAAACCTCAAAATGTAAAACATAACTTTTGAAGAAGATTCACAATTCTAATATTTATCTAAAAAATCACCACATACATCCCCTCTCAAACTCATAACTCACCTTTTAAAATAGTTAGTTGAGAAAGAAATGTGCCACTCAAACAGCAGACTATCAGAGTCAGAATATCAGAGCTCCACACCTCTTTCCTCTCTCCAGAACCAGTAAATGGCAATGTTTCCCTCTCTTTTTAAACACATAAACATGTTAATTTCAAATCTCAGTGCTTCCCACTTTTTTTCAAATGAAATCACACATTTCTATTGGTTGAAAACTTCAAACCCCTTTCCAAATGTACCCTTCCCCCAACTTGTCTCCTGCCTGCTACCATAGCAACAGGTCATGGAACACTGCTGTGAGGAGAGAGGTCAGAAGTTCAGCAGACAATGTTTCATATCCAAAGAGCAAGAGTGCTTGACTTTTCAAACCTAACAGCAAATCCATAGTAATGTTCTGTGGTAACACATTTTTCTGAACCAATACAAAACATGCTTTTAAAAATTTAAACATACAGCCTAGTTTTTAGTGTAGAATGGTTTGAAACAGCCAATGAGTTCTTTTTATAAAAAAAACTATGTGTGCCTCCATTTTTCAACTGTCTTTCATTTCATATTGCCTTTCTACTGAAAGACACCTCCTGAGTGCATCCAGATCTCCTTGGAAGATGTTCACAGTGTGGATTGTAGGTCACAGCTATGTCTTCTGGAGTGAAAAGTTTGCAGAAAAAAGAGGTATGTTGAGAGACCTTGCTTTGCCGAATGTAGACATTAAATGGATTGGTCAGAGAGGGTTAAAGTGGCACCAATTAATGCCTTTGGTGAAAACCTTTCTACATCTCCCACAGCCTAACCTTATTATTTTGCACTGTGGTGGTAATGACCTAGGCACTTTAACTGGGGTAGGTCTGGAAATGCTTATTAAGGACACCTTTGTGCAATTGATGTCGCTTTTTCCACAAACTGCCTTTGTATATTCTAATATATGCCAAAGGCAAAAGTGGAACTGGTCCAACCAATTTTGTCCACAGATTGACAAAGCAAGGAAGCACGTCAACAAATCTATTTCTGCTTTCCTCAGAGACTATGGTATGGGTTCTATATACCACAACAACTTGCGTTACAACATGCAAGACATTTATAGAGGAGATGGTGTACACTTCACTGATGAAGGCAACAGAGTCTTCCTCTTGAACTTTAGACTCTGCATCGGTACTTACTTGTAGGTACCAAAAAACACACACTAAACACAAGGGCTCTTTTTAGAGCCACCTTATATCTAATCACTTAAATGCGATTTTGTATTCTTTTTAAAAAAAATTCGGGTGCGCGCTGGGTGCGCGCACTCGGCGATATTTTTTTTCAAAATATAAATCTTTTTTTTTGCCCTACAAGGTCCTACTGTGACCCCCTTACAATGCCTAGTGGGTCAATATCTCCCCACTCTGCCCCCTTTTCACGTTCTCCCCCTTTGTTTATCACCCCCTCTTTATGCGAGAGACAAAATGGCGGCCGCTGCTTCCTGATTTCCACCGATTCGAATGTTTACTGACATCTAACAACCAATCAGAAGTGCGCTCGCGCACGGCAGGGTGCGCGCACAGGACTTGCTCAGTGTGCGCACGCTGCGCGCTTACAGATATATATATTGATTTAAATGCTCATTTCTCAGGAAATACTGAACAGATTTACACCAAACCTGCAAAAGGCACTTCATGGACCTTATGGCTACCTCTCTGCCAAATTTCACATAATTCTGTTCAGCCGTTCGGGCTGTAGCTGCGACTAAAGTCCCTATGGAAAAATCCATGTGGAAAACACGTTTTGGGACCCCCCTTTTTCTCGGCCCCCGCTTGACGAATCACCCCGAAACTTTCAGGGTAGGAGCTGAGCGGAGCGCCCCATAAGTTTTGAAAATTTCACGAGGATTCGTCAACCGCGCCAAAGTTATTCAAAATAGAATTTTGAGATTTCCTATGGAAACACGATCCTAACTATAACTACCTACTGGCGACCGCCAGTAGGTAATATACATATATATATATATATATACATATAACATATTTAAACTTTTTAGAAACACTGAGTCACTGGATGTTGTGATATCATCAGTGATGTCATCAGTGATGTCATTTGAGATGTCATCAGTGATGTCACTGACCAAGTCATGAGTGATGTGATGTCATTAGCAGTGCATTGCATGGATGCAAGTTATAGTTAGCTCAATTAACTATAACAGCCAAATTTCTCTGGTTTTGTATGAGTGAAATGTCCAACTAACAAGAGCGTCCCTGAAACCTGTGTTTTTTTCAGTGAATGTCTATGGTTTTTAAATGCAAATTTCTAACTATAACATCACTGAAACCCATGGTTTTACAAACACATCTACTCATTCACCCATACAGTCACTCATACATGCAGTCAACCTATCAATACAGCACTATCATATATACTCATACACCTATAGAGACACTCACACACCACCACTCATCCATAGAGTGACTCATACACCTAGTCAATCATGCAAATATTCAATCACACTCCCATTTACTTACATATACAGTTATACACACACCACCTCATTTATTCATACAGATACTAAAACATACTTACTCTCTTATGCAATCAATGATACAACCACACACTCATCCATACAACTACTCTCACAATCACTCACTCTCACATATAGTGATTTATATATTCCAACACTCACATATACTGCCTTTCACATATGTAGTTACACACACATTTGCCACTTAGACATTCATTCACTCACCAACACACCCATACACACACTCACCCACCCATATAGTCTTCAAAGATGCATTGTGGAACCTATACACTCAGTGAATCACCTACTCGCACAGACACTCAGGCCCCCATTCAGGTACTCGGACAACCAATCAAAAACCCATATAGCCTCTCATGTAGCTACTCACCAACACAAACAGCCACTTACATACCAACTGACAGATGATGCAGACATTCATACATGTTAGTCAGTCACCCATGTTTTATTAAGACATGTTTAATCACTCACTTAAAGTCACGCACCTACTAAATCATCCATTCAGACACTCATACACTCACTCATTCTTCAATACACCTTGGCATCTATATATATAAAACATATTTATACTTTTTAGAAACACTCAGTCACTGGATTTTTTGATGTCATTAGCAGTGCATTGCAGGGGCGCATGTTATAGTTACTCTCCTATACAATCAATGATACAGCCACACACTTATCCATACAGCCACTCTCACAATCACTCACTCTCACATATAGTGATTTATATAATCCAACACTCACAAATACTGCTGTTCACATATGTAGTTACTCACACATGTACCACTGAAATATACATTCCCTCACCAACACACCCATACACACACTCACCCAGCCTTTCAAAGATACACTCTTGAACCCATACACCCAGTGATTTACCCACTCACACATCTATGCACCGCCTACCCACCCACACAGACAACCAATCAATTACCCATATAGACACTCATGTAGCTACTCACCAACCCATGCAGCCGCTTATACACCAACTGACAGACTGATACAGACATTTACACAGTTTACTCACTCACCCATGCATTCAGTAAGAAACGTTTAATCACTCACTTATTCAGTCAGTCACGTACCTACTAAACCATCTATTCTAGGGGTGGGCGGAATTTGCGAAAGCGACTTTCGCAAATTATCGCGAAAATGTTAAAAATCTCCGCAAACAAGCGGAAATATCGCGAAGATGCGGAAGTTTTTTTCCCGCCCGTTCGCGATATTTTTTGCATGGTTGCGGGTCGCTAACTTACCCCTGCGGTTGCTCGCGGGCGCGGCCATCTTGTTTTCAGTTGTCTCGCGGTGCATGATCGCGAGAAAAAAGACGTGATCGCGCGACGCATGACGTCACTGCGGACGCGAACTGTCGCGAGACAGCGCAAATGGCTAAAACAATACAACATCTCATGGAGAACGCGACCGGATCGGGAAAACTTGTCGGCGAACGCGGGGATTCAGGTAAGGCGATCGCGCGCGAGAATGTATTATTTTACAGCACGAGCAAGAACCAAATTATTGCAAAGCTGCGGAATGCGGAAATTTTGACATTTCCGCGCTCTCCGCGGAACGCGGAAATGCCAAATTATCGCAAATTCCGCTAACGGAACGGAAATTTTGCCCAGGCCTAATCTATTCAGACACTCATAGTTCAATACTCCTTGGCATATATATATATATATATATATCCAACAGCAAAAGTTGCCTGCAATGAGGAGCCCACACAGGTGAGTTTCTGTAGCCACAAATTTAATGCAAAGGGAACATCTCAAGTAGCGAGAAAGCTTCAACGAAATCGTAGTCCTGCCCAACGCGTTTCGTGGATAAACACTTCGTCAGGGGCTGAGGGCTTGACGAAGTGTTTATCCACGAAACGCGTTGGGCAGGACTACGATTTCGTTGAAGCTTTCTCGCTACTTGAGATGTTCCCTTTGCATTAAATTTGTGGCTACAGAAACTCACCTGTGTGGGCTCCTCATTGCAGGCAACTTTTGCTGTTGGATATATATATATATACATAAAACATATTCAAACTTTACAGAAACACACAGTCACTGGATGATTTCATCAGTGATGTCATTTGAGATGTCATCAGTGATGTCACTGACTATGTCATGAATGATGTAATATGTGACATCATCAGCAGTGCATTGCATGGGCGTGAGTTATAGTTACCTCAACTAACTATAACGGCCACATTTTTCTGGTTTTGTACGAGTGAAATATCCAGCTAACAGGTTTTCAAATGATCATTTCTAACTATAATGTCCCTGAAACCTATGTTTTTTTCAGTGAATATATATATATAGTTGGACATTTCACTCATAGAAAACCATAGAAATTCCCCTGTTATAGTTAGTTGAGCTAACTATAACTCGCGCCCCCGCAATGCAATGCTGAGGATATCACATATTACACCATTCATAGCATGGTCAGTGACATCACTGATGACATCTCAAATGACATCACTGATGACATCACTGATGGCATCATCCGGTGAATGTGTGTTTCTATAACATTTAAATATGTTTTATATATATATGCCAAGGTGTATTGAAGAATGAATGGGTGTATAAGAGTCAGGATGGATGATTAAGTAGGTGTGTGACTGACTGTATAAGTGAGTGATTAATTGTGTCCTGCTTAATTCATGTGTTAGCGACTGATATAAACATTCACACAGTTTAGGTTGTCAATTGGTGTGTAAGCAGTTCCATGGTTTGGTTATCAACTAAATGAGGATCTATATTAAGGCTGGGCGTAGTTCACGTAGCCGCGCTTCGTGAAGCTTCGCGAAGCTTCGCGAAGCTTCGCGAAGATGTCATTGCACTACGCGACCTTCGCGAAGCTTCGCGAAGCTTCGCGAGCTTGCGTAGTTGCTTGTGGCAACCTGTTCGCAATGGCTTTTTCTTGTTCGCGAGCGCGGTAAGCATGTTCGGGGAGCTGTTTGCATGCTCGGGGGATATATCTCGCGATCTTACCCATGCGGTTGCCAATGGGCGCGGCCATCTTGTTTTTCTATTGTCCCGCCCGCTCGCGATGCCTTATTTCCTCTTCTGGGTCGCGGATAGCGTGTTCGCGATGTGCATTGACGTGTTCGGGAGCGCATTTTACTTGTTTGCGATGAATAGTACATGTTCGCGTGAAATATCGCGCAAACTTACCCACGCGGTCACGAATGGGCGCGGCCATCTTGTTTTTCACTCTATGCTATGGTTCTGGGCCTACTTTTGTATCCTCCCTTTATCTTTGCCATCCTTTGTCTTTAAAACATTTTTTCTGACTTTTTTTTAATTATTATCTATCTCTCTCTTTGCCTAAGTTTATATTTTCCATTTTATTTCTACTTTTACTGTGTTTTTGTTACTTTTATAAAGTTCTTTCTATCTTCTTCCCCCTAACTTTTTTTTCCCCTTCTAACTTTTCTTTTCCGCCTCCCACCCACCCCAGAGCCATGGCCAAGGGCACAGCAAGTCCCAGTGGCAAGGGCAAGGGACCTGCAGGAGCACAGAAGGCCCGCCTGCCTTGCGGCAGAATGCGTCCTGCAGGGGTGCAGGCCCGGCAACTCTTTGGGGAGGAGGAGGTGGCCGCCCTTGTTTTTTTTATTCAGCGCCACCTCCCCTTGACCTTGGCAGGAGGCGGCAGGCCCGGCTCCGGCTACGCTACCCAGGAGCGGCACCGTCAGTGGGCGAAGGTGCGCCGGGCTGTGTTCCGGTGCTCTGGGGTCCGGTGCACCCACAACCAACTAGCCCACCGGTGGTCCGGCATCCTGGACTGGGAGCAGGACCTGTTGTACCTGCTAGGTGTCGAGGTCGTCGGGCTTGGTGAGTAACTTATTGTGTATATTAAATTTGATGAACAACAAGATTACTGCTGCGTGCCAGGCGTTGCGGGTAAATTACGTTCCAAAAAGCAAAATGTTCTTTGATTTAAGGACCCAGGTGCTCGGTGGTACTCTATTACTTGTTTGCAACTTAGTTTGCGCTAGCTTGTGCTGATGCTGATTATATAAGATTTTATTTTACAGAACTGAAGTTAGGTAATGCGATTTGTTAGAGAGACTAGTCCTTCCATTGTCCTACTGTGACAAAGTGGTGGATGGATATTGGATACTAGGTTTAGTTTCTTAGTAATAGTTAATAATTGTTTTATGCGGTCTGCGTGATGCCTCCTCTGTCACTGAGTGCTGCTTACCCCAGTCCTCCGAACGTTTTGTACTTTGTTTAGTGAGTGGTAGGCTTAGCATGGTCAGTCAGTAGCAGAACTAGATCAGAATCATGCAACCAATCCACAATTTGTTGTATCTTCTATGTATGCACTAATGTATGCATGTGTCCTCCATCTCATCTATGCATTTGATGGCTGAAAAAAAATGGAAATGCAGAATTAGTGAACAATTGGCCCATCTGGAATAGGTGGTGCAGGTCAGGTGGTACTTACTAGGCTTCGTTAGTATTTGTAATCAGAATGATTATGGAACACTGGAGTGTTCATAAATCAGTAGACGATCCGTGAATGCAGGAAGAAGCCAGTAGTTGATCCATCTGATTAGATAGTTCAATTTTATTGCAACAGTTGTTTCCTAAAATCTTGTTTGACTTATTTTTCCAAATGATTTATTATTATTTCTTTCAAAGCACTCCTTAATGTTTGTCTCTTTCTTATTTTCCATGATCATCAGCACCACCCAGGGGCAAGAAGACGGGGTCGGAGTCGGGGGGAGACCCACAGGAGGACCGCTCCTCTACCGAGGCTCCTGCTGCTGGCCCCAGTAAGTTCTCCAGTGGTTATATTGACATTTATATTTCCCTAACTTTTACTGCATCTTTTTTTCGGAACTATAAATTATGGTTCCACTTTCAAATTCTATTTTTACAAAAGCTTACTTCTTTGACCTTGACTATCTGTTTCCAAATTCTGTTTATCCCTGCCTCTAACTAAGTTGCTTCTAACTGCCTCTGCTATGACTCTCTGTACTACTATTACTATTATATTACTCTGTCTGTAGCGAAGCTTGCACAGCTGCCCACTCTTTATAGAAGGTTTTCTTTGGAATAATAAAACTCTGATTGACCAATAGCTCTAGCCACTGTGTCCTCCTGTCCTTTGGGTTGTCCTGTTCAAGTCTTCTCAATGTTGAGGTTTTGACAATTACCACAAACAAAATGGCCAACCAGATATTTGACTAGTATTTTTGATCGGATATAACATGATACTACTATTGTCTAGTGATTCTGCAGAGCCACATACAGAACTATGCACAACAAAATAGGATGTTGCTGATGGGAGGTTGGACCTTACTGATCCCACCTCAAGTCCGAAGAACCCAGGATCCCCTGACCGACTAGCTATAGTGTCTCACATTAGGGTCCCACTCCCGAACCCCCCCACGAAGAAGATACAAAATGTTGATGATGACTGAGACAGACAACCCAGAACATAATAATACCATTTTGCACACTCACTTGTGTAAGTCCACCCCACCACACCAAATACCACAGAGTCTATGTGTAAGTTCAAAAGGTTTATTTGAAACAAGTATCAAACTCTGAACATCGTTAAGATGAAATTTATTTTACTACAGCCATAGACAATAAGCCAGCAAAAAGCCTAACATTAAAAGAGTAAACATTTACAAGTGCATGACAACAAGAACAAGAGCCAAGATCTTTAGAATTCTGGAAGACCCCTCACCGTAGAACGTAGAAATACTGGTTACATAATCTTGCATCATAATATGTTCTGTAAATCTCTGGTTTGTAGAGGGGAATCATCCGCCTATTATATGAGAAAAATGCTGCGAGTTAGCCGTTAGATAGGATACTGGTGAATGGAAGCATTTTGCAGTCATGGCAAAAATTGTAACATGTATGTGATGGCTAAGTAATATGAACTAAACAAACTCAATAAGTGTGTTTTTTTCCGACCGCGTCACTTGTACGCAACAGTCAAGTGGCCTCAAAGGCATCTACTCTACTGCACATCCCACTAAGCTTGCAGGTATAATTAAATATGCGCCAAAAGAGTAGTAGTGGACATGATGAATCTAAAAGGGTTACACATGGCTCAGGCTAACTTTCAAAAGAGTAGAGTAGGACTAGATGACCCTAGGAAGTGGAACCATATCACCACTAGTGTCTGTCTACTGACTGTACATACTGTCTAGTGCTGATGTATGTTGTATTAACTTTTTTTTCAATGTTCCAAGTGAACAACACTTTAAATAGGGGGAGGTTTCCAGGCATCTAAAAATGTGTGATTTTTTTTTATAGGCACACTACCATCCACCAGTGCCGTCGGGGCCAGCGATGCGGCCATTCCGGAGGGGGCAGGCGAAGTGGCGGCACCTGCAGACGAGACAGGGGGGGTTGCAGCAGCAGTGGCCGGCGGCGGTAAGTTATATTCATTAATTCTTGACATTACTACTAGATGGAAGTGTGTTCACTATTTCACTGTACTGTGCGACTTATTATTATACAACGGTTGAAGAAGACACCCTTTACTTAGCATTAGCAGCGTGATTAGAGTAACCAATGGCCTCTTTAATTTGACTCCAAAATCAGCTGTGTGAAGGTTTTATGGAGAAGACAAACAAAGATCAGATGACATTGATGGATGTGTTGAACAAAGAGGGAAAGAACTAAGGGTGGAAGGACGGGCGAGATAAATAATATGACTGACTGACAGAGAAGGATATGTTGTTGGAAGCATGCATAGGTGGCTGATCGTAATCAGATCAGATGCAAGGGTTGTTGAAGGATGGGTGGAAGGTGAAAAAATGCCTGCCTGGGTGGGCGACAAAGTATGGGTGGATAGTGCAAGATAGCAAAAATCAGCGTTGTTTGGTTCAAATTCAAACTCAAAGCCAAGGCAAGCAAGGAAGGAGCGGAAGCATGGGTGGTTGTTGGTGAAACCAACTAAGTATGAGAGATATAAAAAAGAAGGATAAACGTTTACTTGAATGGATGTATTCCTGGATGTACTATTGACAGTATAGGATTGGAAAGTGTCACTGGAGATTCTTACTTTGAAGGAAATTTAAAAGAAACTGCGCGACAGTAGCAAAGCCTAGGGGAATATAGGTAGTATTATCAGAATACAGTACACTTGCAGTAGTTTGCAAGCACATCATATATATTTATATATATATACATTATCAAGCGGAAGCCCCTTCCTCCCACTCTGGGGACCACTCCCTACCTATTATTATTAATGTATTTTCGAATTGTGGCAGCCAGCCTGCAAAGGGTGGCCTATCTGTTGTTTATGGTTATTGGTTACACAATCAATGAAAGCAAAGTACCCTCTGCAGTAGCGGTTGGTGGTGGGAGTGTTTGTGGGCGGCGACATGGGGAGGGGACGGGTGGGTGGCACTGGCGAGTAAACTGTGTATTACGGCCAAATACAGGTAATCAACATAAAAATAAATAACATTATGTCCTTAATCCATAGTTTACTATCCCCACCCTGCACCTTCCCACGTCACCGACTCACCGCCCGGCAGCACTCCTACCACTGACCGCTACTGGCCTGATGTCGTATTGTATAAGCATCTATAATATGAATTTAAGCAATGATCATTGGATCAGATAAATAATCAGCCTTTTTGTAGTACCCATGGCAGGGTGTAAGTAAAATTGTGCATGCCATTTGCCCCCATGTAACAGAGTATGGCCAGTGCCAACGGCCGTAAGGCGTCATACAAAAATATGAGCTTCCCCACCTGCAGACAGTAGTAGTAAATAAAACTAACGTGAGTCTGCATCATGTGGCTCATATCTGTTTCTCTTGGGTGCAAGCTTAGCTGACTGAGCTGGCATGCCGGCTACAACAAGGTTATATAATTGGGCTAAACTACAGATAACAACAACACGACTGGTGTACCGGAGTACATAGTACGATTATATTTATAATGTCGGAAACTCCCACAAATGTTAGAGTCAAAGGAAGTGGAAGTAGAGATACTTACCACCAAATCACAAATGTTATGAACTGTGCTTGCTAGTGATACTGTGACACTATGTGTTGAATGATTTCAGTGTTAAGAGTATTGGCTACAACATGTTCTTTTTCTTTCTTGATTCTAGATACTCCTTCTACACCAACAAAACCATCTCGGAAGGAGTTGGCCGCTAGGGACCGGCGCCGGAAACTGGAGGCCATCTGTGAACATTATCGCCGGCTGGTGGCTCAGGCGGAGGAGGAGGAGGAGGCAGCTGCAGCTGCAGCCTCCTCCAATGCCCCGGGCCCCAGTCAGGCCCTGCCTCCACTTTCACGGCGCCGTGGTCCGGCAGCCGGCCGCCGGCGCCCATCTATTTCAAGCACTGCAGCCCCCCACCCTGCATGTAACTGCAGGGCATTTCGCCGCCAGCTGCTCCGCCGGGTGGCCCGCTTGGAGGAGAACCTGGAGGAGCGGGTAAAGATTCTGGTGGATAAACACCTCAAGGCCCGCCGACGATAGAGGACCTCGTCATTTGCCCCTTTTTTAATTCCTTTTGTTGGTGGGTGGGTTTGTGGGCGTTGGGGATTTTTCCGGACATTTGGGTCTCGCAACTTTCGTTTTGGACATTGGTTGGGGTTAACGAGGGGGGTGGGTTAGGTCAGAGTGGGATAGTTTATTTTTGTTAGGGGTATTAATATATACTATTATTTACTTATACGATGTTAATGTTTTGTGGTGGGTTACAGTTTTCTGAATTCAATCTAAGTTACATGGTTGTTTACTTTGTTTCCGTGCTGCTGCATGCCCACAGCCAGTGTTTGATTTAAAAGATCTGCCGATTTTTTAACACGCAAACCGATAGATGCAGTACCCCTCACTGAGTTATTTTAATTGTCATAATAGTACTGTCAGTCTCTCCTCCTAGTCCATACCTCCCACAAAACTTATCTTACCTACAATTGATGATGAAGTTCGGCACACTGATGGCTGCATGGTTGGTTTCCCAAATTAACGGACAAGATGCCATTATTGTGGTGGTAGTAGTAGACACTGGCAATAGCATTTGAAAAAGTCACTTGACTGAGAGACTGTGGGAGGAGTAGTAGAACAGAACACAAAGTAAACTACAGCATGGGTGGGCTAGCAGAAGAAGATCCTTGCACAGCCTCAGTTGAAATTCAATTAGTGTTGCTTTCACCACATCTGCCCCGGCAAGCGTGTGATCAATTGGTGTACATAATGTAGTCATCACATCACACCTCAATATAAATCACACAGCCCGGGGGAAGAGGGTTAGGGATTGATGAATGGATGGGAAGTGGGGTTTTGGGAAAGGTTTGAGAAAGAAAAACAGACAGTATGCATGGACACAACAAAAGTAAAACACAATCTTGTAAGACGACCATGATCCATTATCAAAGAAATCAAAGTATAAAGTGAGAAAAAGCAAATGCATGCATGCTGAGGAAGAGAACTTGATGGTAATGATAATGAGTTGTACTTACTATACCTATTACCCAATGAGACAGTACAGTCAGGGAAGAAATTGAAATTTGCCTTGCCTGTCTGCCGCCCTCAGAGCTCAGACCGAACCCAATTACATGCTGTACCGGGCTTACTTTTATTTTTCAAGCAAGCAAAGGAAATTAAAAAATAGTTGTAGGGATCAATTACCAAACAAACCACAAGACACAGTCGTAATGATTGAAGAGAAAAAAGCAATCAAATAAATTTAAAGACGAATGATGAATGATACTAAAGTTACTGTATTATCCTGGTCCAAATGTGGAGTTGCACCATTATCGACATTCCTCTTGGTCCTCCCTTCCATGGACACTCAGCACATCAATCTTGGGTACCACTGCCTGCCTGATGCTGATTGGTAAGGTAAGTGTGAGTCGTTTCTCTCACTATAGCACAGGTTAAAGGCCGGCCTGTAAGTGTAGATGGAAAAACAAACAGGGTATTGAAAAATTACTGCATTTAAAACAATAAACTCAATTACAGTGGAGTGCAAGACGAGAAGACAACACTCTGGAGAGAACACTTTCAGACTGAGGCAGCTTGGATAGGATACATAAGTGTCTACTCTACAGCATTAAGGTACAACAACAACGGGACAGGACTCAGGAGCCAGCCCAGCCACAGAACAGGAGAACCGCGGCACAGGCCAGGCACCCGACCCCTTAATTACATTTTGAGCGAGCCAGAGAAATGTCATATGCAATGCAGCAACCGAGCATTTTCCAAATGAAGTGAATAAATCAATGCGCCACTGTCCCTCATGCCACTACACTCTACTCCAGTCCACACCACTACACGGACATCTAGCCTAGGTCTGTGCTGTAGTCCTTGTTCAAACTGTTTACCTTTTAAGTCAGCCCATGAAACGCAGTTATTCCATCAATTTTCTCCGATCCAACTGAGTGTGTGCAAAGATAGTATGCTCAGCAGCATCATGATGATGACCGTGTGGTACGTCTTCTCCAACACCAACTCAGTCTGTAGTGACTGATTAAGTTTAGAATATATTCCATATTACTAAATTGCAACGGATATTGGCCGGCACCTGCAATGGTAGGAGTACAATGTGGTTATTGTTAAACAACAAGGAAACATTAACTGTCACCACACCTGAGTCACTTTTACTTTGTCGATAAACTAGTCTAGTTCTACTTCATGCACAATTATTCGTAGTCAGCCAGCATCCAATGCAATGCATGCCACCATCATTCACAATAATCACTCATTACCTGTCTTGGTGTTCTCTTTGGCTGTCTGATCTGATGCCTGCCTAGCCTTCTGCTGGTCCTCCATCGATACCTCACGCCAACAAAATCACCACAAACGAGAGCCACAACTAACGCTAATGAAATGCAAAGTAGGCATTCCCATGCAAAAAAACCATGAAAACACCACTTCCCCATATTTTCAATGACCAACCAAATCTGCAATGCGATCCAAAAAGCAGGAGATTAGCCGAGTTAGCAGTAACAAATTAAAATCAACCTTTAACTGGTGTAAGGAGGTCGACTATCTACTCCGTGAATTGGACCCCACTCACAGCCACATCTAAAGACCAACACGTGATAGAGCTACTGATCATGCAGGTCTGACACCCAACAAGACCACAACACCCAGTGCCACCACCCCAAAACCTCTGCCCGCACCCCCCTTACTACCACCAAGGCAGCGCAAAACAGGACAACGGACCTTTCCAAAGCACCATGCCCCTCAGCCACACAATAGCTAAATGTTGGGAGATGTGGCAACCAACTATATATGAAGGAGGCAAGTCACCCTTCAACAATAAAGCACACAATGCCAAGTGTAACTCTGATGTGCTGCACAGACCTCACTATGCAAACAACAAACCTCTCCATGTGGAGATATACTGTTGATACTTGTAGTGTAGTGCACAGTAGATGCAACCATATTACCTCAGGCAGTGGGGAAGATATCGGTCATGTAGCTGTGTGGACTGCCCCAACGTACGCCACTCCAGCGTAGCAGTATGAATAAATAGACGTGTTTCACTTGAGGGAAGACCAACAAGTCTGTCACAGCAGCTGCCCTCACCAGGGCACGTGGCTGCCACCATAACTGTGGGCCTCCTCAACACAGGCCCCCTGTGAACCCAGCGGCACAGCACCACAGACTTATGTCTGTGCCGACTACTGTCTTCGATATACACTGCTACACTGCGGACAGCAGAGCTCACAATTCAGATGCAGCAGCGTTTGCAGATGTCGCAGTCCAGTTCACAAGACACTTTGTTTCCAGTGTGGCCCACCCAGACCACGCGTCATCGCACGGTGTGCACAGTGTGCTACAGGTGCTACTAACTCACTGCACCATAAATCTTCGTCAAGTAGCTGTGCACTCATCCTGACTGCTGCCTCTGCCCTACACTGGGGCTACACGGTACACAATACACGATTAGTAGCGGCGCAAATTGTGTACGACACTATAATGGGTTAAGAAGACCACAAGCTCCCAATCTGTGCAGCTCAAGTCAACGTCACCTGCCTGTGGGCCTTTGCTGACTGCTGCTTCCGGCCTACACTGTGGAAGACCGACAACACGTGGTGCCAACTATCCCTGTTCAACACAAGCCAATCCCACATGTTTAAGTGTGTCCTAAATCCTGAGTTGCAGCGACCACATCACCAGACTCCCTTCAATCAGTGAGGGGTATTTCCATATGGAAGGCCGGCGACACGTGGTACCACTGAACCTGCACTACGCAGGCCGGTGGGGCCACCAACGTATGCACATGGCTGTGGGCCCTTGCTCACCACTACCTCTGGCCTACACTGTGGAAGACCGGCGACAAATGGTGCCACTAACCGTCTTTAACACAAGGCGATCCCACATGAGGAACTGTATCCTAAGTCCTGAATGATAATGACCCTAACTCCGTGAGACAACCATAGCACCAGACTCCCTTCGATCAGTGAGGCATATTTCCATATGCAACGGCAGCGACACGTGGTGCCAATAACTCTGTTCAACACAAGCCGAACAATCCCACATGTGGAACTGTGTCCTGAGTCCTGAATGACAGTGACCCCAAGTCCATGTCAGCGACCAGAGCAGCATACTCCCTGTGATTAGTTAGGCATATTTCCATATGCAATGGCGGTGACACGTGGTGCCAATAACTCTGTTCAACACAAGCCGAACAATCCCTCATGTGTAACTGTGTTCTGAGTCCTGAATGGCAGTGACCCCAAGTCCATGGCAGCGACCACAGCAGCAAACTCCCTCTGATTAGTTAGGCATATTTCCATATGCAACGGCGGTGACATATGGTGCCAATAACTCTGTTCAACACAAGCCGATCCCACATGTGTAACTGCGTCCTGAGTCCTGAATGGCAGTGACCCCAAGTCCATGGCAGCGACCACAGCAGCATACTCCCTCTGATTAGTGAGGCATATTTCCATATTCAACGGCGGCGACACGTGGTGCCAATAACTCTGTTCAACACAAGCCAAACAATCCCACATGTGGAACTATGTCCTGAGTCCTGAATGGCAATGACCCCAAGTCCATGGCAGCGACCACTGCAGCATACTCCCTCTGATTAGTTAGACATATTTCCATTAGGCCTAGGCAAAAATTTCGTTCCGTTTGTGGAAATTGCGATAATTTGACATTTTTGCGTTCCGCGATGAGCGCGAAAATGTCAAAATTTCCGCTTTCCGCAGCTTGGCGATAATTTGTTTCTTGCATGCGCTGTAAAATAATACATTCTCGTGCGCGCGCGATCGCCTTACCTGAATCCCTGCGTTCGCCGACAAGTTTTCTTGATCCGGTCGCGTTCTCCATGAGATGTTGGATTGTTTTTAGCCATTTGCGCTGTCTCGCGACAGTTCGCGCCCGCAGTGACGTCATGCGTCGCGCGATCACGTCTTTCTTCTCGAGATCATGCACCGCGAGACAACTCAAAACAAGATGGCCACGCCCGCGAGCAACCACATGGGTAAGTTGGTGACCCGCAACCATGCAGAAAATCTCGCGAACATGCGGGGAAAAAAATTCTGCATCTTTGCGATATTTCCGCTTGTTTGCGATAATTTTAAACATTTTTGCGATAATTTGCGAAAGTGGATTTCGCAAATTCCACCCACCCCTAATTTCCATGTTCAACGGCGGCGACACGTGGTGCCAATAACTCTGTTCAACACAAGCCAATGCCACATGTGTAACTGTGTCCTGAGTCCTGAATGGAAGTGACCCCAAGTCCGTGGCACGGACCACAGCACCACACTCCCTTCGATCAGTGACGCATATTTCGATATGCAAGGCCGGCGACACATAGTCCCAATAACCCTCTTTAACACAAGCCGATCCCACATGTGTAACTGTGTTCTGAGTCCTGAATGGCAGTGACCCCAACTTTGTGGCAGCGACCACAGCACCAGACTCCTTTCAGTCTTATTTGTTGTTCTTTTCTTTAAATAAATCTATACATGACTAAGATTCTTTTTTGTCCAACCGCACAGGGACACTTCCAGGCCCAAGAAGGTTGTTGGGGGTATGATGGTAATGCGGGAAGAGGGTGCGTTACCTGCTGATGTGGGGAGAGGCAGCGTCAAAGGGGTATCTATCACAGAAAGAACTCTGATATGTTTTCACAAATGCCTCGGACAAATGCCAGCTGACGGACTGAATCACAAAATGGTTTTTCAATGCTTATGTAGTGTGAGTTATAAACAGTTTGCACCCAGGCCCGTCCGCTCAACTCACAGACGCAGTACTACGAGCTGTCCGCGTTATTGTAGCTATCCCTGTCCTGTTCCGTCGTACGTCACGCCATGCCACTGCGATTACGTTCCGACGTTGGCCCCACATAGCTACCTGTCGCAGGCGTACTCGCTGTTGGTGTGCAGGTCAGTGGTCTAGTTCTCAACATCTCAAAGCCATTTCCTCAGGGCAGGTTTGCACACACACCACACCCATCCAGCACATGCGTCACAGGCCATGTGACCATGCAAATATAATAGACCGACAACGTCACATTCTTTATTGCCGGTGCTGACTAGATGGCGGACGTTCCATGTGTCTCAACCGTAAAGAGTCTTTGAAACGTTGAGCAGAAGGTTAGTTGCACCCTGATCTGAATAGCCATCAGGGGCCTACCACCCCTTTGAAAATTTCAAGAAGATTCATCAATTTGCGCCAAAGTTATTGCGAATAGAATGTTGCCATTTTCCTATAGTAACTAGGTCCTAACTATAACTACCTACTGGCAACCACCAGTAGCTAATATATATATATATATTTATATATATATATATATATATATATATATATATATATATATATATATATATATATATATATATATATTAAAAAACCTTGCAAATTCACTTAAAAAACCATAGGTTTCACACATGTTATAGTTAGCTGGACATTTCACTCGTAAAAAACCTATGAAATTCCCCTGTTATAGCTACTGTAGGCAACTATAACTCACGCGACCGCAATCCTCTGCTGATGACGTCAGATATTACATCACTGTATTTAGACACTTATTTACCCATGTCTTCTTCCATTAATCTTTAGCTATACATATATTACAAATATTTATTTTTCATAAAGACACATATGTCATCAGTGATGTAATATCTGACGTCATCAGCAGAGGATTGCGGTCGCGTGAGTTATAGTTGCCTACAGTAACTATAACGGGGGAATTTCATAGGTTTTTTACGAGTGAAATGTCCAGGTAACTATAACATGTGTGAAACCTATGGTTTTTGTAAGTGAATTTGCAAGGTTTTTTAAATGCTAATTCGTAATTTTAACGTGTGTGAAACCTATGGTTTTTTCAGTGAATTTGGAAGGTTTTTTTGAATGCTAAGTTATATATTAATTTTTTTTTTTCAGGTTTTTCACCATGCGCGCACCGTGATTTTTTTTTTTTTTTTTTAAATTCGCGAGGTGTGCGCGCTGTGGGCGCTCGGTGCGCTTCGCGCACCGAGCACCCACGCTTCACAGTGCGTGCCGTGCGCGCGCGGTGCCCGCACCTCGCGATTTTAAATAAAAATAAATGTTTTTTTCTCCCTTTGGGGTCCTTCAGTGACCCCCTGACCAAGGCTAGGGGGTCAGGAACTGTCCACTCTGCCCCCTTTTCACGTTCTCCTCCTTTTTTTTTCACCCCCTCAGACTGCGAGAGACAAAATGGCGGCCGACCGATTCGAATGTTTACCGACATCTAACATAATTCAGAATTGCGCTCACGCACGGCAGGGTGCGCGCTCTGTGCGCGCACGGTGCGCGCGTATAGATATTGATATGCTTTTAAATGCTATTTTCTAAGGAAATATTGAACAGATTTACACCAGACCTGCAAAAGGCACTTCCTTGACCTTATGGCTACCTCTCTGCCAAATTTCACGTAATTCTGTTCAGCCGTTCGGGCTGTAGCTGCGTCTAAAGGTCCTATGGAAAAATGCATGGGGAAAACGCGTTTTGGGACCCCCCCCTTTTTCTCGGCCCCCGCTTGACGAATCACCCCGAGACTTTCAGGGTAGAGCTGAGCGGAGCGCCCCATTAGTTTTGAAAATTCCGCGAGGATTCGTCAACCGGCGCCAAAGTTATTCAAAATAGAATTTTGAGATTTCCTATGGAAACTAGGTTGTAACTATAACTATCTACTGGCGACCGCCAGTATATAATATATATATATCTATATATATATTTATTTTTATATTTATATATATTTATATATATGTGTATATGTATATGTATGTATATGTATATATTTGTATATACATATACATATGAAAATACATGTATACCCATATATAAATGGGGGCAGAACTGCTGCTGCCTTGACCCTTGGGGGGCCCAGAACCAACAGGGACAACAAACCCCAGCCTGCATCATGGCGCGGACATTGCCGACATGCCTTTCTCGCACCAGGAGGCGCTTAAAATATGGCATGTGCTCCCGCTGTGCGGGAGACAGAAGTGCTGCTGCCTTGAGCCGTGGGGGGGCCAGAACCAACAGGGACAACAAGCCCAAGCCTGCACCACAGCACGTACGCCACTAACATGCCTCTCTCACACCAGGATGCGCTTAAAACTTTGCCTGTGCTCCCGATGCATGGGATGCATGCGGGCATGCCCGGGCCGTGCCCGGGCAAAGGCCGGGCCAAGAGCAGGCCTGCCTGCGCTCATCAGAGCCAGACAGAGGCATGGCAGGGCCACCCCCTGTGGCAGCTTCCCACATCTCATCAGGGTAAGAAGTATCTCCATTAATTTACTTAAACGGAACTTTGTGATCTGCATCTGACTATATCCTTCGACCGAGTCATCGGCCCAGTGGTGATACTACACTTGAACTATAACTTCGGGCTAAAGCAGCGCTCATATTAAATTAATGTCTGATGAACTCATTTGTTGGGAAGAACATTTTGTTACCTATACGAAATTTTATGTACTTGTTTTACCAAGTTAGGCAAAAACAATTATTTTAATTTTTTCCTCTTTTAACTGAATAGTCTAGTGTACTTCCTCCCTGTTACAACTGTCTTGCGGACATTGGTAAAGCTTGGTAGTTTCCTCGCTATCAGAGTTAAGAAACCCTGCCACCAAGTTTGAGTGACTTGCTGTTAGTAAAATGGGGAAAAGTAAGGCGCTAGAGTCAGCAACAGGAAGGAAGAAGATGACCAAGCTCAGAAAACAGCTACCTCAGCAGCAGACAACTGTTTTTTAGCAGCTATTGATGAGCTGATTGAGGAGGTAGAAACTATGCTAGCAAATGGGGAAGAAGCAACATCTAATGGCCCCAAGAAAATCTCCAGCAAGCAAGGTAAAGCAACCTCCACCAAACAAATCCCAAAGCAATTAAGCCCTCTAATAACTGTGCACTATGCCCAAGAGTCCCCCTCAGAGACATAAGCCATCCCCTCTCAGAAAGGTTCCCCTAGTCATGTTACTATGGATCAAGAAGAGGCTTGTACAATAACTAGGGACTTTATAAACTTAGAATGCTCTAACAGATACTCAATTTTAGTAAATGGCAAAGACGAAAATAGTGAGAGGCAAGTGGAGATGGCTGAGAATAGAACGCGGCTTGCAGCCGGCTCGAGAGAAGTAGGGACCCAAACAGAACCAGGGGACATTAACGAGCCACTGTGGGATCTATGCCAAAAACAAAACTGTATACAAGAGGAGATTGCAGGACTTTAGAGAATGCTGTCGGACTTGTTAAAAATCCTGCCTGTAGCTCCTAAAGAAAAAAGTAACCTGATAACCTGCTCTTCGAATTCTAGTGACAATCCATATTTGACTACCAGGGCAAGCAAGAAACTAACAAATCCATCTGGGGCACTCACTAAAAATCCAGTGAAGGTTCCAGCAGTCCAGAACATGCACCCAACTAGTATAGTTACTCATTCACTAAGACCAAGAGGCCCATTAGGATGGCGGGCAGACTTTAGTCTGCCCGCCACCCTAG
This sequence comes from Triturus cristatus, assembly GCF_964204655.1. Classification (NCBI taxonomy): domain Eukaryota; kingdom Metazoa; phylum Chordata; class Amphibia; order Caudata; family Salamandridae; genus Triturus; species Triturus cristatus. The sequence goes on from NC_140590.1 coordinate 1,117,838,774, forward strand.
TGGTGCTGGGACAGGCCAGCAGTGGTGCGGCAGTCCTGCACCTGCAATTAGGATGCCACCGTGGTAGTGGCATCCTCCATTCCCAGCATTGTGGCGGGCGTGCTCACAGCACCGCCTGACACAATGCTGGAAATGCACAAGTTGACAGGCACTGTGAGGTGCCTGCCTCGATGTCCATGACAATGCAGGGGGTACCTGGTACCCCCCATGTGCACCCTCCAACCCTGAACACCCCGGGGGCCCGCAACAGGCCCCCAAGGCCAAAACCGCCTGCCTTTCCATGGCAGAGTCTCCGTCATGCAATTCCCCGCCATCATCCTAACATGGGGCAGATTGCCTACCAGAGAAAAACCAGCGGACAGGCTTCCCTTCCGCCGGGGTCCCCCCGCCATTGTAATGTGGTGGGGGAAAAGCCAAGCGGGTGGACGAGTTTAGCGGGCAGATTGCCCCCACCATAGGGGCAGAGGCGATCCGCCCACTATTGTAATGACCCCCTAAATGTACATAGGACTCACTCGAACAAACCAACTGAGACACTTAATCCCATGAATAGCGAGGGACATACTATAGCCCCCAAATGCCCCACAACACACACAGGTTGAAACCATCAAACCTCCATGAGACAGGTCCAAACTCAAAACACGTCCGAGAAGGGGTGGGCTATTGTCACCAACAGAACACCCACCCATCAACACAGCACACAACTAAGCATAAACCCAGCATATATAATGTCTTTTTGACCAATGTCCTAAGAGTAAACTGGGGTACCAGAGAAGACGAGGACTCCCTGATAAACAAAGTGATCCACTGGATTATATATAAACACCAGTGTCGCTCTGTAGTGAGATCTGACATCGTGAGAGCTGAAAGAATTCAGCAGAAAGGGGGGAGCTTGGACGATGTAAAGCTATCGTTCCAGTCAAGGTTTATAGCGGATAGCTTAATTGACATGAACCTCCGGCAACATGCTCTTTTTGACTCATTGATTAACATCAGACTAAACACTTCTGAGCCAACCATCTGCATCAACCCAAACCAAATCACACAGGAGATAAAGAACTTAGACTCTGTAGATTGACTGGCAATGCAAGATTGAATGAACAATATGGCAAAGAAAGTCCCCCCTGAGCAAGATACCAACCCTGTCAATCCCAGTCACCGTCCTAGTCCTCAATTAGGCCTCAATGCCAACTGCTATGCTTCACAGCTTGAAACCGGGGAAGAAAACACACATCCAATAGGGGAAGGTAATTCCTGTCTAGCACCTAGTGATATGCTGACTATCAACACACCCCAGTCTTCCAAATTTATAAAGATAATTTCTTGGAACATAGCTGGGCTCAAGCAAAAAATTAAGGACCTGGACTGGCAGAGTTATGTAGAGGACTCTGATCTTTGTTTATTTCAGGAGGCATGGTCTAGAGAACCACAGTACAAACTAGGGTATAGATCGTTTAAAGGCTTTGCAATCAAAAAAAGGGAAGGCATCTGGAGGACTGGTAATATGGGTAAAAATTTGTCTAAACGTTACCATGGAAAATGTAGCTACATGTTCAATGGACATCCAGGGCCTGAAACTCAAGTTCCCTATGCCATATAGCTATATCTCTTTAATATATATGTGAGACGTAGGGAACGTTCTAAAGAAGCACCCTTGTTAAAAACACTTTAGAGGGGTCTTGGAATCAATTGATTCAAAAGATGCCATCATTATAGGGGCGACTTCAATTGTTGCTATGAACCCATGGCGGGACTTGATGTGGTGTCTGAAGAGGAAGACCAACTTAGAGGTATCCCCCTCAACAAGGTGTACCACCTCCGCTATTCAAAGGTTTCATTTCACAATCAAGAAAGGTCTTAGAGTATGTAATGGCCGCTTCCCCTCAGACCTTGCTTGTGCAAACACCTTTTGAAGAGGAAACTCTAGGTCAAAAAAAGATTACATACTAATCTCTGCATCACATTGGGTATGTGCACACGATTTTAAAGTCGACAAGAGATCAGAGAGCGACCACTTCCCGCTATGTTTAAACATAGATGGGAAATATTTCCCAACCCATGCAATACCAGAATTTGACCCAAGAGCCGAACTAAGGCAGCTTCTGGTAACTAATAATCGAAGATCAGTCAGATGGCCTGCAATTCTAGACCAAGCTGAACCCCTAACCAGTATTTATAACACCTTCAGTGACATTGTAGAACCCTATCTGGAACAAGATCGTGAAACTAATAAGATAAGTTCACTTAACTAAACCAATGACAAAAACAGGCATTCCAAAGGCAGGGACCCAGTAATCTAACCTTTGTATGATGGGGAATATAGAATGGCCAAATCACGGCTTATTAACGCCCTGAAAAATAAAAATCAATCTGAGATTAGAGCAGAAACATCAAGATATAAGAAAACTCAAAAGACAGCCCAGAGAAATTGGAAAGATAATATTTGGGAAGAGCTCATATCAGCGGCAACCAATGGGGACCAAGTCATGTTTTGGAAATTAATGACACATGGAACCAAACATGAGGTGATGGCCGCTGACCATTACTTAGATCCCACCACCTGGCAGAGGCACTTCATAAACCTAAATGATAGCGCTGTTAGTCCAGACTCAGCTAATCATTCTGAAAACAATTTTTGGGTCCCTTTGCCTACAATTCAAATGCCACATTTAAAGTTCAGCATGGAGGACACAGCATTGGCTGTTGCAGCTATCAAGCCATCAAAAGCACCAGTCCCGACAGAATACCGGGGGACTTATTCAAACACATCCAGCAAGTGTGGGTACCATACATAAATGAACTAACAAATGCAATAGCTAGGGAGCAGCCGGTGACGGCTTCCTGGAAGTCCCCATTTATAAAAAGGGCAGCAGGGAAGAGCCTGCAAATTATAGGCCTATAAGCCTGATAGATGTCCTGCAGAAGGTCTATGCCAAACACATTTTGACTAGACTTACTGATTGGATCACAGCAGAAAATATACTATCACCATGCCAGGTGGCAGGAATTAGGCAGAAAACTAGCACAATAGATCAAGTGTTTAGAGTCCTGATTTTAGGCTGGAAATATACTAGATTAAGATCTAGCCACTTATATGTCGGCTTTATTGATTTAAAGGAGGCATTTGATTCCATCCCAAGGGCCCAGCTATGAGAAAACCTTCACCAAAAGGGGTTACCTGACAAGATCCTAATTCAAATCATTAGGCTACACCAAGACAACTATGTTAAGGTACGATGGGGTAAAAGTGGCGAGCTTACCGATTAAATCCCAATCAAGAGGGGAGTGCGTCAGGGCTGCGTCCTGGCGCCGACTCGGTTCCTCTTGTATGTAAATGATTTGGTTGAACACCTCCAAAATTGTGTCCATGATTCGCCAAAACTAGTGGGTAATTATATCTGCGCCTTAAGATTTGCGGACAACACTATTTTGTTGTCCCAAATACCTAGTGGCCTGCAGAACTTGCTCCACAGCCTTAATAAATACAGCAAAGCAAAAGGCCTAAAGGTGAATCCAACAAAACAAAATTAATGACGATAAGGCCACACAGATGTTTTAAGAACAAAATATACCTGCATGGCACAGAATTGGAACGTGTATCAACTTTTCTATATTTAGGAGTCACTTTAGACCAGAGCTTTCCAAAGTATGTGTCGCGACACGTTACTGTGTCGCCTGACCTTCGTGGGTGTGTCGCGCAACAGGAGCCTTGGCCCTCGCAGTGAGGGCTTGAAGGCAGGGGCGCAACGGAATTGAGCTCAAAGAGCTGTCTGTGTGTGCGCGCGCCCAGGCTGAGACAGCTTCCCACACACACAGACAGCTTTGAGATTATCGCAGCCGCACCCGGGTACTTCACAGGTCTTTACAAGACCATTAACAAGGCTTTGTTTTTTTTTTTCACCCCTCCATCTCCACATGGCGAAAGGGACAAATCCTTTGTTTGTCACCGGTAACCTTTGCCGACTGTCCTGCTGCGTGGATATTTCCTTTTCTATGCAGTGCAGGAGAAAAGAAGTTTGTTTATTCCTGTCACCTTTCCCGACCCCTGCAGCAGTTTATCACACCAGGCTGTGACATAGTTTGACTAATAAAGTAGGTAGGAGAATTTGTCACTATTTGTTTTTCGATTTAAAATGTGCACAGGACCAGCAGGACACATACTTTGTGCGTGCTTCATTTAAACAATTTTTTTATCATTATCATGACTGATGCAGGATAAAATAAGACAACACAACATGCCCAGATAACGCTGGTGATTAATGATCCTGCTGGAGGGCAATCGTTTGTCTGTCCGTAGTTTTTAAATGCAGATCAACTGTATTTTTAGTGGAAGCTCAGTGGGTTACTGCCTTTGTCACAGAGATCCTTGTGCTACTTGCAGTTCAGAAGTTACAATCCTAACATAGGACAGTGACCAATGAACTGTCACCAAAGAGCTGCATACAAACATGAATGGTGTAGTTAGAACTTCGCTTATTTTTGTTTTGTGATATAGTTAGAACTTCCTCAGTCTTTCATTATTCTAATGTTGCTGAAATGAGTATGTTTGGGCAGATATACATTTTTATCAGTAAAGCTGACCCCCATGTAATACTCTTTAAATCCTAAAGTTGTTTCCCCACACCAAACCCTCTTAAAATATATTGCCCACCAGTATGTATGACGTGATTCATACACCTTGTAATCCTCATTGGCTTATGTGACATTCCCTGTAGACTGATTTACATACTTGTATGACTCATTGTCTCTGTATAATGTGTGCGTGGTGTAAAGTACTGACACACACTACACTGACATGAGTAGCGCTGTACAACAAATGAAATGCATATGAGAGAGGGGCTACGTAAAGATGAGGGGCACTGTTGGAGGGTGGCAGCGAGGGAATCTGAGGAGGAGGTGGTGGTGGGAGGGGCTATGGAGCAATGAGGGGCACTGTTGGAGGGCGGCAGTGAGGGAATCCGAGGAAGAGGTCATGGGGTGGAGGGGGGGAGCTAGGGAGAGACGAGGAGCACTGGTGGAGGGTGGTAGAGAGGGAGTCTGAGGAGGAGGTCATGAGGGGGAGGGGCTACAGAGAGATGAGGGGCACTGATGGAGGGTGACAGTGAGGGAATCCGAGGAGGAGGTCACGAGGGGGAGGGGCTATGGGGAGATCAGGGGCACTTGTGGAGTGTGGCAGTGAGGGAATCCGAGGAAGAGGTCAATAGGGGGGCAACTATCAATTATTTAACAAATCCTCTCAATTATCTCACAGCTTTAATGACTGCCGCTGAAAACAAAAACTAAAAATCAATATTAGTCACTGCCAGTAGCACAAGAAACCAAACATGAAAGTTATATGTTTGTTTAGCAGGTCTATCGTAAGTACATTTGAGCTCATTACAATATTTAACAAATTAGATTTTGCTTCGGGGTTGTGCAAAAAAATTATGCAACCCCGATGCAAAATCAGGGCCTTAACATGTATTTATTTTTTTAAATCCTGCCACAAAGAAACTGGCAACAAGGAGAAATGCGTCAGTAAATCTGTTCTACTCAACTGGTTGCAAAGTCTGTATTTTAAAATATCATGGGGTTAAGGCACCTGTGGCAGAGATCTTTGTGTGCTCAGTAAAGCTCAGGGAATAATAATAATGGTAAAATAACTATTTGCTGGAGAGGTTTGTGTTTTGTCTAGTCCCAGTTTTGGATCAAAGTAGCATTGAGGGTTAATAGGTCTCCTGGAAAGCACATTATGTAACGCGCAGATGACAGATTTTTATTGTATGTAAATGGGCAAGTGAGTTAGCGCTTTGAACACAGAGATCCTTTTGTTACTTGCAGTTCATACATTGTAATTCTTCTAATATAGCACAGTGAGCCAAGAAGGACATGTGGCTCCTACACCTTGTAACTCTCCCCATCTTATGTAACATTCCCTTGATTTACACACATCATTTATTGTCAATGTATAATGTGTATGTATAAAGCACTCTGACACTACAATGGGATTAGTATCACTATAGCGCTGTAAAAGAAACAAAACAAAATAGTGGCATTTAAATTGTTTGTGTAAATACTGGGACAGACTAACAAATCTGACATTCCTACACACATGCATATCTCTTATATAAAAGGACTGAACAAAGTCAAAAGCATGCCTGCCTCTTGTGTGATGTGATGTGATAAGCTATGTGCCTTTGTTTCTCCTCCATTTCATTTAGATGTGAGGCTCCTGATAGCTCCCAGCCTGGATACTCCAAGAAAAGGAGACCTGATGGCCCCTTAACTTCGACCTTTGTTATAGGCCCAGCTGGAATCTGATAAGCCCCTTCCCCGTCTGTACATTGCTGCTTGGAACAAAAGCAAACAATGTGCAGGCACTGTTGAATGTGTCCTGGTGTCTAAAAATTGCACCAAGACAAGTTTACCATATTTCTGTGGTCTCATAGCAGGGTAGACTGCGATCACCCTGTGAAAAGAGTGGATAGACTCAGTCTACCCTCAACTTGTGCCCGGTCTACTACATAGTGCCAAGAGATGCATCTCTTGACGCTATGTAGCAGCTATTGCTCATTTTAGTAATGATGAAGTTCACCTGTGTGCCCTAATACTGAAAAGCGAGGGCAAGAGATCTTTGCAGTGTAAGTTAGTAGATAGGTACATAGTACATTTCCTTTACAACGAACCATGAAGCGGTGTTTAGGAAATTATTAATATGCTAGTTAAAACAGGTGCATTTAGAAAACTGAGGCCCAAGCTCCTAACTAGCAGGAAGGCCATTTATTTTCTTGATCTGTGCGTAAGTGGATGAGCTCAAAGGGGTAAGTACACATCACTTATCATTTTGCTGGCTCGGTGAGTGAGGTGAATAATAAAGCCGATCTACAAAGAAAACGAATCAACAGGGTTGGGGCGGGCGGGAGGAGATGGAGTGAGTGAAAACACCAGCACTCGTGTGGAGTGCTCAAAGACAAAGAAAATAGTAGCTCCTATAACGGGAGTAGTGGAAGGACGCAAGCACTTGGTCCATGTTCAGGGGGAGGGTCAAACACAGGAAGAAGCATGATGCTTTTATGCTATGGACTAACGGGAACGACGGATATGAGAGCACGATGGAGCAAACAAGTGGTAAGGCAATGGGCGGGCTGAAGCCCACAGATTGAAAACATGCTGTTCGAGACAGCATATGCGCAGCCTAGACGGGACCTAAAAAAAAAAGGACAGAATATGACAAACAAGGCCAACATGCTTAAAGTTGGTTATTATATAATAGCTCACCAGCAACTTAATATTTGGCCCAATACAGGAAATAGGTTTTCTTTTGATAACGTGGCGAAACAAAAACTCCACAACCCAACCGACAGTTGATCTAATGTACTGCCTTGTTTTTTTTAACTGGGAATTATTCTAATTTGATTCACATGTTTCGTTTTAGTATTTAAGAAGGAAGAAACGTTTGCCAAAACCAACACTCCATATGCTGTGGGGTGCCCTTTTTGTGCTGTAAATCACTGGGGCATGTGTCGATATGTGCATGATTATATTCTTGTTTCAGGCACAAACCTAACCTTACTCCCTGTTTTGCCAGTCACTGTCTTTGTTAAAAACAGATTCACAATTGCTTTATTAAACCTTCTTGCTTTCTCCAATTTGATTGAAAATGCACCATTTGCCCACTATTTTTTAAACCCCCCCGAACACCTCTGTGGTGATTCCGGCTCACTCGCTACGCTCGCTCGCATTACCGTGTCACTAAAGCAGGAATGTCAAAAAAGTGTGTCACCAGCATGAAAAGTTTGGAAACCTGTGCTTTAGACTCTAAACTTTCTTGGGCTACACAGAAAGAGAACTTGAGGGCCATTTTAATGCAAAACTCTATTCCTATTGTAAACAAAATGGCTGCAACATCCTCAAAAGCCATCACCCCTGCCCTGAAAGTGTACATCTCTAGAGCAGAAACCGCCGCTCTGTACGGTGCAGAGATTTGGGGATGAGGCAACCTTAAATCTCTAAGCATTGCTGAGAATAAAATATTGAGAATGTTTGTAGCCCTTCCTCAACACACTCCATTGATCCCCCTGACCTACGATTTTGGTATAAAACATTTGGAGTGTTTAGCAATTTGGAGTACCTTGTCATTTTCGATTAGAACCTGGACAACACCGGAACCAGCAGTGTATAGAGAATCTCCCACCGAACTGCTGGCACTCGACACCCATGTTTCTTTTCCTTCGTCAATCCATATTAGAAGATGTCTCTTTGATCTAGGTTTGAGCAGGTATTGGTTGAACCCGAGACTGCTTACTCCTAGATCGAAAAATGAAATAAAGCTTCTATTTTGGGATTTTATTAGAGATAGGGTAACAGCGAGTAGCACACATGGCAGGCTCACTATACAATTCCTCCAGCATAAAATGACCCCTTGTTTTGAGGTATTCCTTGATGAGATTGAACCACAACTGGCAAAGTGTTTATATATGAAATCATGATATGGAATACTGCAAATAAACAGCTTTGTTGCCAAATGGTCAACCCCACAACTTAAGGAGGGAGAGTCCCACAGCACTGTATGCCAGATTGGGGTCGATGAAGACATTTCACATGTTCTCTTCTTCTGTCCAGCATATAAATCTGTGAGAAGGAAGTGGATAAAACCAATAAGAAGGTGTTTTAGTGTCAGGGGAATGAATGACATGCTGAACTCTCACCTAATAGTATTTAGAGTCAGCCGATTCCTACTGGCTACCAACTTTATCAGGAAAAAGAGAGGAAAAAACTATCGTTTTGTAACCAGGCCGCTTTCTAGAAGTGCTAATCCAGCAGCAAGGGTGCATTACTTGGTAAGAATAGCCATGTCTATAATTCAAAGTTATTGGTACCCTAACCGCGTATCCTATTGTATTGACACTACATTGTTATCCATTAAAAATATAATTTCTTTCTTTGAAAAATGCTGTCCTGATAGACCTCGAAGTTGGTGCTCCAATCGATGGAGTGGGCTAGATTTGTGGGAAAGAATAATAGCCAAGACTGTACGGCCTTGAAACTAAAATTGCTACTCTTCTGCACAAATACTGAAGTATCTTTTAATGGATATCTATTTTTAAGCTTATATGTTTTTAACAATAGGTGGATGATTTTACGAACTGACAGTTCCATCTATATAAAGGTCTTTTTACTGAATTCCTTTTAGAAATATCTTTTTATTATTCTCTGTACCATTGCTGATACAAATTAATATATGCTGACCTTTAGTCATAATACGATACGGTGCCCCATCAATTACTTCTCACTCGACTTTCAAACATTGGCATCGTTGGCCCCACCTGGGATTGGACTCAGCAGGTCTGGATGCCACCTTTTTCATTGGCTGCCAGGAAAATGTCTACTGGAGTCCCACAGGGCTCTACCTTGAGCCCTTTGCTCTTTAATATCTATCGGACTCCTTTGATTTTTCTGGCCGAGGAGCTGGGAGCAAAAATAATAGCTTATGCCAATGACACCCAGCTCCTATTTACCTGGAAGGACACCGACTTGTCGACAGAAATTGCCAAGAAATGTCTCTTGTCTGTGTTTAAGTGGCTTGCACATGCCAAACTGAAGTGCAATGAGGGCAAGTCGGAGGTCCTTCTGTATGGTCAGTTTCCTCTTGCCTTTAGAGAAACCTTGTGGCCACAAGACTTTCCTCAACCCAACTCAGAGGGCGATCCAGCAAATAATTTGGGCGTCTGGTTTGGAGAAGACCTGCGGTTCTCGGTGCAAATCAAGAAACTCACCGGAGTTTGCTTTGGCACTCTTAAATCATTAAGAAGGTTCTTCCCCATGCTTCCAAGGCCAGCCAAAGAAATAGTCACCCATGCTCTCTTTCTCTCCCACATTTATTACAGAATGCCGCGGCTAGACACCCGTTCAACATCTCCGGAAGATCAAGCATAAGACAGCATTTACGAGATCTGCATTGGCTTCCTGTGGCCCACAGAGTGCAATTTAAAGCCCTCACTCTGGTTCACAGAGCCCTACACGGTCTTGGACCAATATATATCAGGAAGCATTTTGCTTCTATGTCCCCAGCAGATCTTTGTGCTGAGCCATCCAACGACGGATGGCGATCCCTCAATTCCGCAGGATGCGACTGGGGGATCAGTCCCTCTCCGTTAAAGCAGCTATAGCATGGAATTCCCTTCCCTTGGAATTATGGTATATTGAGGACTTCAGACTTTTTAAAAACCAACTTAAACCTTCCTTTTTAATCAGCCGACTTAAAATTCTCGCTCCACTAGGTCACGGTAACTTTGCGCGCCAGGACACTTTTGAGTATTTGTGCGCGGTATAAAACCACTATAACATAACATAATGGTATATTGAAATAACTATGACATTGCACACTGATCGAACATGCACTTTATCGATATACTGTAATAATTGCAATTTTGCACATTGACTTCTTATGCACTTTTTAGAAATCGATATAGACACAGAATAAATAGTATTTTACTATTTATATATTGCACAGGCACTTTATAGCTGCATAAGAGACTAGGGCAACCTATGGATTGTCAAGAAAATTCTTGGGACCCCTCCAAACTTGAAAATAGATGTACACAGATGTGATGAAGTGAACAATGGATGAGCGTATTCGAAAAGAACTGTTTTTGTATGTATTGAATTTTCTAAATGTTTTACTTACTTTTATGGCCTTACATGCCGAAATAAATTATTTTGATGATGATATATAGACACGTACACACATATAGATATACATATATATTGATACACACACATATAGATATATATATCATCAATGACAGCAAGGAAATTGCATCATATACATAAAGAGATTTTTTACCCAAAGGTTGGAGGGAGACATCAAAGGAAACATCAATGCCAAAGCAAAAACAAGCATTGGAAATGAGGTGAAAATACAATAATTACATGAAAGATTGGAAAAACTTCACAGGAAGGAGATGGCAAAATCGCAGGAAACTGAATCTTTGCATATATATATATATATATATATATATATATATATATATATATATATATATATATATATATTCACTTAAAAAACCATAGGTTTCACACAGGTTATAGTTAGGTGGACATTTCACTCGTAAAAAAACAATGAAATTCCCCCGTTATAGTTAGGTCAGATAACTATAGCTCGCGCAAGTAATTCTGTTCAGCTGTTCGGGCTGTACCTTCGACTAAAGGTCCAATGGGGAAATGCATGGGGAAAACGCGTTTTGGGACCCCCCTTTTTTCTCGGCCCCCGCTTGACGAATCACCCCGAGACTTTCAGGGTAGGAGCTGAGCGGAGCGCCCCATTAGTTTTGAAAATTTTGCGAAGATTCGTCAACCGGCGCAAAAGTTATTCAAAATAGAATTTTCTGATTTCCTATGGAAACACGGTCCTAACTATAACTATCTACTGGCGACCACTAGTAGATAATATATATCAAACGTATGATTCAAAAGTAAATGCACTCTCAGAACACATGAATCAGGTCATCAAAGTTTCGGTATCAAGCGTTTATTACATGACGCGTTTCAACTACCGTCGTAGTCTTGGTCACATGGCGATACCGAAACTTTGAGGACCTGATTCATGTGTTCTGAGAGCGTATTTACTTTTGAATCGTACCTTTGATTGGATTTGCCGATCTGCTCTTTCGGCATATGCGCCACCTCTCGTCGGTCTTATGTGGTACCGACGAGTGATCAACTTATATATATACGTATAAATAAATATATATATATATATATATATATCTCGAATACTCCTCCGCTGTCCTTCGCTCAACGGCTATCCCAAAGGATGGACACAAACCCAAAATTGTGTGCAAAATTATTCCTTCTTTATTCCATATGTCGCCATAACGCGTTTCGGCTCGCCAAAGCCTTGATCACATGACAGTGGCATTTAGAGATTACTCCCCTTTTAAAGTGACAGTGCAGCAGTAATCATGATCACGTGACAAGCATGGCGCGCAACTTTATCAATGAACATAAAGAAAAGCTTAAACCAAAGTACAATCTAATACAAAACATTGGACTTGGTTTCTGTGTTAACAATACATTAAAATATCTGTTTGTTTTTCTTTTCAGTTAAACATCATTTGAAAAATCTCTGTAAAATACCGTCAATCTGTTCATGATTTAAATCATTTGCCTATGCTCATGAGGGTATATATATCTGATATACCTGTGCAAATATTTGCTTGTATTCTTGTACGTGACTCATGGTACATAATTTAAAAGCAGAAATAATAAAATATATAAATATTATTTCTGTAAAGGTGCAACGTGCATACAAACCCAATGTGAATAAAAGATAATTTAAAAACCATATATTCGAAAAATTCTTGTTTCAGTGACGGGTTGGACCCCTAAAGAAAATTGGAACTCGTAATGATGTCCCCGTATATGTAGATAATATTTTTGTGTGGTAATTTTATGAGCAAATGAGATCTGTGCATAGATGGTAGGATACTAACAATGCTGCAGATTTGTTATCATAGAAAATCATTAGATGATGTTGGTAAAATACCTTGGTTTATGTTACCATCAAGTAGCAATTATTTCTATTATGTGGGTAATTCTAAAATCTAGGTTAGACATTCAATATTTAGAAATTCAATATATATTACAATCTTCAATGCATGAACGAACAGTTGGAACGGACATACAAATGAACCGACAGCACCGGTAAAGTGCGTAAGTGCCAGTGCAATATAGTGTGTGCAAAAAAATGCCAATAAATAGTTAAAAAGGTATTTTAGACCTTTAAATTATATCTATTGACCTATCTATGTTGTCTTACATTCAGATAGGTACCACTGAAGATGAATCTATTCTAACAGCTTACATACCTTGAAGTTTAAATCATCAGGTATTGTTAAAAGCATATAAAAAATGAATAAATAGTAAAATATCATTTTTACAAATATATAAATACAAAGAATTTGAATAAAACTTGATATAACCAATGATTTAAAATTCAACGATTAACAGTTTATACAGCATTGTTGTAAAGATGACAAGATCTACCTGGTGTGTGTGGTTGTTTTGATGCTCTCTCTACTAACAATCAGATTTTGCTAAATCAACTTATACTAGACATGTGTAGAGATCTTCTGTAGCATTGAGCCCAGCAGGATGCTTCGTGTCCATTTGTAAAATGTACCGTGTTTCTAATTTTCTTAATTTGTTCTCACGGTCTCCACCTCTCCTATTGGGTGCTATTGAGTCAATGACATAATATTGGAGGAGGTGGTTGTCAGATTTATGTTTTTCTCTGAAGTGCCTTGCAACGGGGTATGTGTTGTCCTGATTAGTGATAGCCCTTAAATGTTGAAGGATACGTTTAAAAACAGGTAATTTCGTGCTGCCTATATATTGTAGGTTGCATGGACACGAAAGGACATACACAGCATATTCTGTTTTACATGTTAGAAATTTAGTGATAGTGTGGTTGTAATCACTAAACGGGGTTCTATATGTACTGGTATTTACTCCTTGATTGCATGCCTTACACGTTTTGCATCTAAAAAATCCTTTGACTGATTGCATCCAACTACTGTTGCTAATCACTTCAGGACTGGTATGCACTAATGTGTCTCTCATTGAGGACGATTTGCTATAAGTAATGGACACCCTCTGCGGTAGCAGGGGTCCTATTACTGGGTCACTAAGTGCCAATGGCCAATTTCGTTGTAAGATTTTATTGAGACTCTTGTGTTGTTGACTGTACTGTATTATCAGTCTGAATTCCTCTTTGGCGTTTGTATTATCCAAAATGTCCTGAGATACATAGTTGGAGTTGACTTTTCTAGAATTGTCAAACAGTGTCTTATCCACTTTTTTATCCTTGATTGCTTCCTCCCTAGTGCAGGACATGGACTTTTTCATGGCATTGTCTATGATACTGATTTTGTAGCCCCGTTGTAGGAAGCGATTTTTACTCTCATGCTGTGCTGCTTTTAAGTCTAGGTCATTACTACAAATGCGCCTTATGCGCAGCATCTCCCCGTATATATATATATATAATAACAACCTGATCGTCTTTCCACAAACAGGCACCAACACCGTGAAATATTTTAGCACAGAAGGCGATTTATTTCAAACCCAGGTCAGACGCGTTTCGGCGGTAAAACCGCCTTGCTCACTGCAATATATAACCAATATATATATATATTAGGGGTGGGCGGAATTGGCGGAAGGCACTTCCGCCAATTCTCGCGAGAATGCACGCAATTTCCGCGATCACGCGATATTTCCGTGATCCCGGAAATTGGTGCTTCTGGCCTGCCGCTGCCGCCCGCTACAGTTTGTGTGCGTACTTGCCACGGCGCCGACGTCCCTGGGGTCCCTCGAGTCAGCTGTCCATCGTAGTGGGGGAAAGGGCGGAAGACGTTGCCCACCGCTGGTGTGTGGGGCGGGGCTTCCATGCAGTTCACATGCCGCGGGCCAGAGACCGATCAGAGCAGCAGACGAGGAGACAGAACCTCCTGGTGTCAGGAACTACACGGGGATTGCGCTCGAGAAAGTCATGGCTGCACATCAGGTAAGGAGTCGCCACGTTACTGAATTTGAGCTTCCACTCGGGCCCCTGCTTTATTTATATCTGTAAGTGCTTCCTGTTGTGGTTGGCAGGCAACAATTTCCGTTCCCTCCCGGAAATTGCGACAATTCGGCATTTCCGCGTTCCGGTCGGAACGCGGAAATGTCGAATTGTCGCAATTTCCGGGAGCGGAACGGAAATTGTCGCCCACCCCTAATATATATATATATATATATATATTCATCAAAAAAGGGTTGCCGTTTTCGTGAGTCGCACTCGCAGGGTGAAAAGCATAGTCCCACTGAAAGGCATCTTGTGAGGTGACGTTTGCCTCCGGCTCCAGCCGACGCGTTTCGGGATTTCCCCTTCTTCATGGGCTTTGCCGCAATCAGGAGACAGACAAGGGCCAAAGGTTACTCCCTCTTTTATTGGTTGATTTTAACTGGATAGCGCTCAGATGAGTAGAAAACGCTTGGAATCATGGGACCTGAAGTCCTTCCCAATAGCTTACTGCCCCGTGATTGTCAATGTTCAAAATTATATTAAAAGGGCAACAATCATGCCACCACACACCCACCAGTGACAGCTTCACCTTGCTCCGCAATTACTGTCCCAATAAACAGCTGCAGACCCACCAGGATCTTGTGGCGGTGCGGCTCGTGGCCCAGGCAGGGACAGATATTGATCAAAAAAGGGTTGCCGTTTTCGTGAGTCGCACTCGCAGGGTGAAAAGCATAGTCCCACTGAAAGGCATCTTGTGAGGTGCCTGCTGGAGCTTGTAGTTCTAACATTGTTTTTCCCATGTGGGTGCCCACCATTATCAGACCAATAATCCATAGTTAAAACCCCAGTGGGTAAAGGCTGCTTCTCTGTATGTGCCACACCGCATAGTCCACCTTGATCCCCCCTGCCTTTCACCTCCTTTGGCGCTCGGGAGTTACCCGGCGTAGGATCCGCCTGAAGTCAGCGGCGGGCTTCCTCGCGACCGGACACGGCCGCTAATAAATCCACAAAAGAGAAACGTCCATGTGAGGAGCCTCTGGTGAAAGTTACCGCATTTATTTGTATATTATATATATATATAGATGTGGTAGGAGTCCCAAGAGGACTCCGCATTTTTACTATACCTACCTCTGAAAATCCAGACCCAGAGATGTTAGATGAATGGGCTATCAATTCTAAAGAATGTTCGACAACAATGATTCAGATTTCGATCAAATACGCAGTAAATACTGAAGTAAAATATTAGAGGAAATCATTAAAATAACAGAGGAATTGATGAATTGATGAATTTTTTACAAAACTTCAGACATGCCTGCTTAAGACCGAAGAAGAGATTACCATCAAGAAACAATGAAAGTTCATTAGGGACTTCAAGAATTATCAGGCAGGGAGAACTTTAACCTTCCATAAAAAATATCATCTTTTATTCTCAGAAGAATCATGTGAATAAATCAACCAAACTATTACTAACAACGGTACTAATCAGAGTGATTAATCCACAGAAATGCATCAGACAGCAATGCATCAGCCAATTCAGCAGAAATTCAGGCTCAGAATACACAACCTGACAATGTAAGCAGAAAGAACCGTTTGAAAAATATCAAATACTCAATAGAGAAAAAAGAACCAACAATTTGAGGAACATGATTTTTGGAGAGGCAGAGGATGAGGAATGCGAGGAAGAACAAGAGGACCAAAGAAGCAAAAGCAGGATGGAAGAGGCAAAACAGCCAAGCCTGTGGGAATGACAAAAAAGGCAAATAAAGTAATCTAATGACTGTAATCAACTTGTCTAATTGTGAATTATCACTGATTTACATCGAACTTTTGTCTCTAGGCTAGTCGTTTTGTCTTTCTAGGAATCTCAACTTTGTACACACTAGGATTGATTTGTTTTGCTTTCTTAGATGATTGGAACTCAAAAAATGGTTCCATACATAACACCTCAAACCACGTGCACTAGGTTCAATACAGAGGTCAAGTACAATTAGTATTGAATAAATAGGGATATTACATTCTCTAGCCTAACTAGATGAGGAACCAGAGAGTCATGATGATTCCTTTTTGAACTTGCACACTTTAGGTGTGGAAGTAGATTCAGCATGTCTGAGTGTTTTTAAACCTAAATCCACTTTCAAACCTATGATACGCTGCACCACAGTGGCGGTATTGAAAAAAAAAACATTATGAAGGAATTGAAAAGTACAAGATACAGCACAAAGTGGAAAAACAGCTGCTTTAGAGATTCTTAGAATTGATTTGTCCATTGTGATTCATCAGTCAGACAAGGGGTGTAATGTTGTGGTTTGGTCTAAAGTTGAATATTTGGAGGAAGGAAAAAGGCAATTGAGTGATCAATCTTGCTATAGACTGTCTAATAAAACAGATGTGATGTCCTCCAATCTGAAGTATAAATAATTGCTGGGTGATTCGAGGGATGACGGTTTACTCAAATATGAAGAGTACCTATTTCTCAGATGTGAATATTTCAAGATTCCAATCCTGTACCTACTGCTGAAATTATACAACAATGCATCAAAACCACCAGGGAGACCTACAGTGTCTTCTATTGGTTCATTGTTGGAATTAACTTCTAAATACATGGCCAATCACCTGAGATCTTTTGTGACAGCTCTGCCCGCATACCCAAAAGATACTACCCATTTTCTTAGCTTAATTGAAGGGTAATGTGCAAAGATCATTACATACTGATCACATTAGATGTGACTAGCCTCTATAAGTGTATCAGGCATGATGTGGGACTCCAGACTCATATACATTTTCTATGTGCAAGACCAATCTCCCTTTTACTCCACACAGAAATGCTCATTGATATGATTTGGTTCTGTTTAATAAACAATTTTTTCTACTTTGACCAACAGATAGCCGAACAGGTTCAAGGAACTGCGATGGGCACCATCTTCATCCCTAGTTATGCAAATGTATTCATGGGTTAGTGTGAGGAGCAGGCGTCCATCAAATTGGAGGGCATGGAAATTCCACTTGTGATGTGGACAAGGTTTATTGACGATATCTTAAATACCTGGAGAGCAGTTGAGGAATCTGATCGATCTTTTGTTACCAGTCTTAATGACAATTAATTAGGTCCGCAATTTACAGCACATATGAGTAAAAGCAAATTGTATTCATGTATGTAGAAATATCAGTTCAAAATAGCTTATTGGTAATAGTTTATTGAGCACTAACAGAGCACATCCATCCAGTCTCATTTACAGCATCACTTATGGTGAGCTGTTAAGGGCCAACCAAAATTGTAGTACCCCAGAAGAATATGAACGTGAAAAGGGAGTGATGACAGTGAGACTCAGGGACCAGAGGTATAGCAATAAGACAATTTCACAAGCCAGTGCTAAAGTTAACACTCTGACTAAGACACGTCTCCATTATCCTAGCCATAGAACTGAGCTGGCAGAACATGATCAGATTAGATTCATTACAACATACTCAAACCAATCATATAAAATCAGAATTTATTTTAATAAGAACTGGTACATTTTAAAGAATGACCAGGTTTTTGAGCAACATCTACACGACACAACCCAAATCACATTCAGAAGAAGTAGATCCTTGAAGGATGACCACGGTCGTACATCTTCTGAGGCTAGGGATGGTACCAATAGAGGCAGGACTGGGTTCACATGCTGCCTGAGGTGTAAAGTTTGCATCAATTGTTCAAATTGTGAGAAAAGCAAGTCCCCAAATAGTATCAGAGAATATAGGATAAAGGGGAACTTTGACTATAACACTGAACGTTGTGTTTATTGTCTCATCTGTCCATGAGAGAAGAACTACTTTGTCAGTACTATCCACAAGAAAAAGAAGAGATGCCCGGCCCCAAGGACCCCATTCCCTGTGACCAAGCCATTATTTTTAATTGTTCTTTTAGGGAAGAGGGCGCAGATTTTTCTATGCCTCGCAAATAATTTGCAGTGTGAGGCATATGCACATCGAGTAGATCACTGGAGTTTTATAAATGTAAATTAATTTTGGCACCATAATCTTAATATGGATAAATACTATGATTCTGGGAACCACTAATTCAAGCATGCATTGGGACTGCAATTTACCTGGAGACTTACCTGTATGTAACACCTATATAAAGCAATGCTAATTATTGGCCTTGAGTATTCTTTTTGGATCACCACTCTGCTGTCTGTGATTTTTAAAACAGTCACAGCCCTATCTAAACATCCGGAGGACACTCATTTTAAACAGGACCAGAACTTTGTGGACAAAATTGCCACTTTTTCCAAAGTAAAGTACAGGCAGTATATGATGAAATGCAGAAGTCAGTGCCAACGACAGTGGAAAACAATGTAGATCCCCTGGCGGAAAACTCCTCTCAGGGCAGTCTGTTAGAGTTCTCTATTTTAGCAGCAGAGAAAGTCAATGATATACTATTACTGACAAAATCAGGCTCGCCTCTGGATCCCTGCCCTCCATCTATTTTGCACCTGGTATCTGAGCAAGTCAGCGTACAAATTAACTCTCTGCTAAACGTGGTAATTAGCTCTGGTGTCTACCCTCAGCTATGGAAAAAGGCTTGCATCAGGCCTATCATTAAGAAAGCTACATTGGATTCTACCGAGGTTAAGAATTACCGCCCGATATCATGTCTACCACTACCAACTAAAATTCTGGAAAAAGCAATCAATTTAGAACTCATGGACTACCTGGATGGTAATCTACTTCTTGATTCCACCCAACGCGGCTTCAGATCAAGATATTCCACCAAATCTGCCTTGATACTAGTTACAAAAGAAATCCGTAAACTGGTTGATGAAGGGGACAGAGCCGTCCTCATCCTGCTTGACCTATCGGCAGCATTCCACACCGCTAACCATGCGGTGTTGGTGCAGTGGCTAAAGACAGTAGGGATTGGACGGATGGCTCTAGCCCTCCTCTCATCCTTCCTGGCATCCACGGAACAAATGATCCACTGGGAGGGTCTTAAGTCTGCAAACCTGTGCCTCCCATGTGGAGTCCCACAGGGGTCGGCTTTGTCGCCAACGCTATTCAACATCTATGTCACCCCTCTGGCCAGACTAATCAAGCAGTACAGCCTTAATCTGGTCCCGTATGCGGACGACACCCAGATTGTGGTATCGGTCTCACAGAGGGTGGACATCTCAGTGGCTTGGTTCCATAACTGTCTTAATGCAGTTATGGCTTGGATGGATGCAAACTTCCTCAAACTCAATACTGAAAAGACCGAGGTTAGTGAGCTTGGGAAGGGCCCCTCAGTTTGGAATCAACTCTGGTGGCCTACGGAGGCCGGGAGTTGCCCAGTTCCGGTGACCAAGGCAAATAATCTAGGCTTTATGTTCGATAGTGATTTGAAGCAGGGGAAGCAAATCAATCAAGTAACCTGCGCCTGCTTTTTCACTTTAAAAGTTTTACGCAAAATCTAGCCATTCATCCCATTCACGCTAAGGGTAACGGTAATGGGAGCCCTTGTACTCTCCCGAATTGATTACGGCAATGCGCTTTACTTAGGTATAGGCAAAGGCCAAACTGTTAAATTACAATAACTCCAGAATGCGACTGCCCGTGTGCTGCTTACGCTACCCAAATACCACCCCTCGTCTACCAGTATAAGACAGCTCCATTGGCTTACCATCCAGGAAAGAGTCAAAGTCAAAGCCCTTTGCCTGGTGTACAAGGCACTCTATAGTGGTGGTGCCACAGACATCCAAAAGCTATTCTCTTGATACCAACCTCTGCCAAGCCTGAAGTCCGCCAACATAGGGTTGGTTCAGGTTCACAGAATAAAAAAGGTTAAATGGGGCGGTAAGAGTTTTTCACATCAAGCTGCTATGCTGTGGAACTCTCTCCCCTCACAGCTGAGACTGCAATCCAATAGGATTATCTTCAGAAAACAGGTTAAGACCTGGTTGTTTCCTAAATGCTCTTAAACAAGCAAGTTTCTGGACCTGCATGAACTCAGCAATCGAGCTCTTTATAAATACATCACTCAGTCAGTCAGTCAGCATGAGGAGTAAGTCTTCATTCTCAGACAAGGGTGGTTTTGAATAAATTATGGCAGTCTGGCCATGAAGACAGCAACACAACGGAAACACAGTGGGTCAGTTTTGGCCTGGAATTGTAGCAGCCAGCGCAACAAAATGGATGGACTAGCTAATAATTTGAAATATGAAGCATATGCACATTGAATAGTCCACTGGGATTTTATAAATGTAAATTCATTTTGGTGCCTAAACCTATTATGGAGGAATACTATGATTGTGGGAGCCACTTATTTCAGCATGAATTGGGACTGCGACTTAATTGGGACTCACCTGGATGTAACATCTATTTAAACCAATGCTAATTAGTTGGCCTTGAGTATTCTGTTCGGATTGTCATTCTGCTGCCTGTGATCAAGGTCAATGAGTTGTCTGGAATGCATGAGGCAGAGGTAGAGAAAGAAATCAAACTGTCATATACCTGTATTGCTTGCCTGAAATAAGATTAAATGCTGACCAGCAAGAGGAGTGCATCTTTGTTCTGAGACAAGGGTGGTTTTGATAAATTACTGTGGCCTGCCCATGAAAACAGCACCACCACAGAAACACAGTGGATCTGTTTTGGCTTGCAATGGTAGCAGCCATTTGCAACTGAATGACTGGTCTGCCTAATAAGTTGCATTATGAGTCTTATGCAGTTAGAGTAGCTCACTGGGGTTTATAAATATAAATTCATTTTGGCGCCATAAACCTATTATGGAGGAATGCTATGATTTATTTATTTATAAAGTTTTATACAGCGAGAACAAGATCCCAAGGGATAACAGAGCACTTTACATTGGGATGGGAGGAGGACATACATGCAAAATCGCTAACAAGTAGTCATGACACACAAACAGGAAAGATCACTGATTCAGGGACAGTTGCACCATGGAGAGTAATACATTAGGCAAATAAAAGTGAGCCCAGATGGGGCCATTGTAAGAGGGAAAAGAGGAGTAGAAACAAAGGAAAGTACAGTGTAAGTGAGAGCAATGTCCAAGGAGGGTAATACAGTAAACAAGTAAAAGCAGGCCCTGAAGGGGTCTTTGTATAGGAAAAGAGGAGATTTAGCACAAGATGATACAAAGGAGGTAAGAGCAATGACTTTGAGAAGGTGGGCCAAGCCCAATTAGGGTAAGAATTTGTTCAGAAAGAATCTTTTGGCTTCCACTTTGAACGCCGTTGTTGAAGAGATTCTACTTACTTCTGGAGGAAGAGAGTTCCATATCTTTGGGGCAGCACCTGAGAAGGCTCTGTGATAGGTTCTCTTTTTCCTAAGGATGGGTGGTTTCAAGAAGAAAGTTTTGGCACTCCTTGAGTTTCATGCCCCACAAGATGGCTCAAGTTTTTGTGCAAGTTACCTGGGAGTATTTAAGTGAAGAGCTTTGTGCGTCAGAACAGCAATCTTTAACTGAATACGTGCATCATACGGCAACCATTTGAGATATTTCAGGACTGGGGATATGTGCTCATTTCGCTTGGAGCCTGTAACCAGCCTGGCCGCGGAGTTCAGTGATACTCTTAGGGGAGCTAGGGTGTATTTAGGAAGGCCACAGAGGGTCGCGCTGCCATAGTTAAGCCTCGGCAGGACAAGCGCTTGGACCACCTGTTTGAAATCGTTTTGAGGACGAAAAGGTTTGATATTCCTGAGTGTCCTCAGCAGGTGATTTTCTCCCTTGCACACCTTACTGATGTGATTTTTCATATTCAGGTGCTTGTCCAAGGTGACTCCGAGCGATTTGGCGGAGTCTATGATGAGAGGAGTGTAGTTGAATGTCGTGAGAAGATTTAACCAAAGGCCAAGTTTGGGGTTGTGGTTCGGAGAGGAGATGACCATGATTTCCGTTTTGGTAGTGTTGAGAAGGAGATGGTTCTCAGTTAACCATCTTTGAGTAGACAATAGGGTCGTGTTGAGAGAGATGAGATTTTCCTGGTAAGAGATTTTCACATAGATCTGCGTATCGTCCACATACATATGGAAGAGAGTGTCCGTGGAGTTTAAAAAGTTAGCTAATGGGAACCACTAATTTCAGCATGCATTGGGACAGAAATTTACTTGGAACTCACCTGAATGTAACATCTACATAAAGATATGTTAATTAGTGGCCTTGAGTATTCTGTTTGGATCACCACATGCTGCCTGTGATCAAGAACTATGAGGTTCTGAAATGCTTAAGGCAGAGAAATAACTCAAAATGTCATCGCACCTGTATTGCTTGCTTAAAAAAATATTAAATAGTGACAATCACAAGGAGTGCGTTCTCATTCTGAGAAAAGAGTAGTTTTGAATAAAGTATGGCAGTCTGGCCGTGAAGAAATCACCACCACGGAAACACAGTGGGGCGAATTTGGCCTGGTATTGTAGCAGTCAGAACAACAAAATGGAAGGACTGGCTAATAATTTGCAATTAGAGGCATAGTCACATCACATAGTCCATTGGGGTTTTATAAATGTAAATTCAGTTTGGTGCCATAAACCTCTTATGGAGGAATACTATGATCATAGCAACCACTAATTCCAGCATGCATTGGGACTGCAATTTACTTCGAGACTCACCTGAATGTAACATATTTGCATTATTTCTTTTTTTTTAAAATCAAGACGGGCTCCTGCTGAGGAATTTCGATTTGCGATCACGATCGAATCGACCCGCCATTTTGTGCTCCGCCGCCATTTTGTATTGCCTTCACTCAGGCAGCATGGCAAACAAAGTCTATTCTGCTTTTTATGCAGCTTCGTGTCAAAATAAGCCTTCTGCCTCTATTTGCAAAGCTGGTGTTAGTACTGGCCGAATACACTAATCCCTGTCTGGCTCTTCTAATCCCCGTCTCAACTATCTATTGGTTCACACTATTCTCTTTTGACTTTATCTTATCGTCTGGCCTTCACTGTCCTCTGCTAGCATTCTCTCGTTTCACAACTGTCCTCCAAAATACACACACATATCTCGTCACCTGCGAGTCGGTCACAAACCTGTTAATGAATTAGTTCTTGGGGAGGGGTGACAAACACAGTTGGAGGAGAGGTCTCTTCGAGTTACCTGATACTTTGTTTTCAAACCTTTTCTATTGGTTCTGTCCTGTTTTCCAACTTTTCTTATTGGCTCTTTCTTATATGTTCTGTGTGTATTTGGTTAATGTATATGTCACCTATGTAGTATAAAAGATTGTGCGCCACGGAGTGAATTGGCAGTCTCCTGAGAACATACCGTGTGTACTTCTAGGACAACTGTACTAGCTGCTGCTAATAAAATCCGATCTTTTACGCCGACAGAGTGTCCCCGTGTCTCTGTGTAGCTGAGCAGGAGAACCTGCTCAGCTACACAGGCGTACCCTGCGCCGCCAGACCCATAAGGTTCTGGTTCTTCACTGCGCTTGCGGGATTAACAAAGACCTGGGGACTGCCATTTCCCTGGGGCACTTTCCATATTAATACAGGCGGGCCCACTGGGCCTGCCTGCAGCCCTGGGTCTGCCATCTCCCCGGGACTATTGAAACAATATGGAGTGGCCTCGCAGACCCCCCCTGCCCTGGAGAATGCAAATGATGCTAGGGGCATCCTCTGACCAGGTCATCAGTGATGTAATATGTGCAATCATAAGCAGTGCACTGGAAGAGTGTGAATTATAGTTAGCTCAAGAGAAACTTAAGCTGAAAGTTATAGTGATATCTCTGGCCGCGGATAATTCTATGTAGTTTCGCAATTGTTCCCCTAAATCCATGCCAACGGGAATGCTCTGATTAGAAGGACATAACCTGAACAGAAAGTTGCAGCCACCATTTTATGCTCGGGAACAGTTCCCAGGGCTGAAAATGTCTCAAAAAGCTAACATGAGGGGTCAGAGTAGAGGTACTCTGACCCCATGTTTGAAGAATTGGGTGTTAGTGACACAAGTTATGTGTCCAAAATAATTTTTGGGGGAGGCGTGCAATATTCATAATGATGCAGCAACCATCAGCGTGGCACCCCATGTGTCATCACGGGTAAATCGCAACTTTCGATCTCATGAAAATTGGTAGAAATATTAAAAAATATATCAGTGAATCATTAATACTCATTGTTATAGAGATATTGAGATTTTGATCAGTGTTTTAATAGAGTTATTTATATAGTGAGTTGTCTACTTTGTTAGAATTAATTATATAGTTATAATTTGTTTATGTGGTGGTGGATTTTCAATTCCTGCTTTTGTTTTCCATTTTCACAATATGTCTGGGGTTAGAGATGGTACTTATACAACTCCCTAGATAAACATGAGTTTAGAGAATAGTGTAATAAACCCCTAGTGAGTAAAATACAGAACTATGTATGGAAATAGGTGTTTTAGACTTTATGGAAAAAGGCACGATCGTTGCAACTACCAACGTTATCGTGATTTCCTCTGTCTTCATAGAAACAAAAAATAGTATTTGAAGACAATTATTCTGGAAAAAACTACAAAAATATGAGTTTGAAAACTACAATAATAAAGCTCTACTGTTAAATATACTGTAGAATATGTCTATATAAATGTTTTACACTTTGATAAAAACCATGCGCGCTTCACGACTGCCAATGTCACTGCAATTATGTTGTTATTCGCGAATATACATTTTTTTGTAAAGGTGGTTTTGTCCTAAATTGATCACAGAAAGAAAAGTTAAAACAATATTTTACTAAATATTTAGACTTAAATTTCATTGAAAAGATTTAAGTGTACTTTTCAGTATGGGAAATACATTTACTGATCACAGATTCTCCACAGTAAATGCGACAACGTTGTGCCAACTCACAAAATTGTTAAAAATAAAACCAGTTATTAATGTACTTTCTGAAAAACACATATAAAATCAAAAAGTGAGTGACATACAATATAAATATAATACAGAATATCCAATTATAGAAAGAAAATACACAAATATTAGAGGTTCACTGAAAAACAAAAAATGTACGGCTCAATTAAGAAATAGATTTTAAAAAAGATGGAATCTGAAAAACCCAAAGGTTACAGGAACATTATAGTTAAGAATTATCTTTTTCAACAAAACATTTGAAATTCACAGAAAAACCCAATCTTACAGGGACATTATAATTAAGAAACATATTTTAAAAACGTCATAGCTAAGCTGGCATTTCACTTGTACAAAACCAGGGAAATTCAGCAGCTATATTTAGCTGAGCTAACTATAACTCATTCCCATGCAATGCACTGGTTATGACCTCACATATTACATCACTCATGACATGGTCAGTGAAATTAATGATGACATCACTGATGACTTCTCAAGTGACATCAGTGATGACATCACTGATGACATCATCCAGTGTCTGTGAGTGTTTCATAAAAGTTTATGAGTGTTAAAGATATATACACCAAAGTATATTGGTGAATCATTGGGTTTATGAATGCCTGTATGGATGATTCAGTGGGTGCGTGATTTACTTTATAAGTGAGTGATTAGGTGCCCCGGTGAATGTATGGGGGAGTGACTATGTTGTGCAAATGTCTGTATTCGTCTGTCAGTTGGAGTCTACGTGGCTGTATGAGTTGGTGAGTAGGTACATGAGTGGTTGTGTGGGTGATTGATTGATTGTCTGAGTACCTGAATGAGTGTCTTAATATCATTCACCCCATGTTTTATATGCTGTTGACGTTTATATCCATTGCAGTATGGTTGATGTAGAAACAGCAATGTGGGCTGTGTTATTCAGGGTTATCAAAACTGAATAACCAGCTCTAATATTTAAGTTGTCCTTTGTGTAATGTTACTTACAATTCAATATTTGTGTTTAGTTATATAATCAATTAAATATATTATTTTTATCAGGTGAACAATTTTATACTCCCCAGCCTTGGCTAATGACATCAATCTAGAATCTACACAATGAAGGTCAAAAGAAATATAATTTGGTATTAACAAAGATGGGAAATCATTGAATGGACATTTTTAATATTTGATACCAGTTTTATATGGTTGCCTCAATCAAGATCGTGTGCAAAATAATTGCAGTATTTGGTACTCATCATAATATTGCTGTCAGAGATCTCTGTTAATGGAGTTACAGCTGAGTGCTTAAAATTTTGATAATTATATAGATTCTAGGGAGGACATGTGTGAAGAAATTACTTTGTTTAAATGTTTTATCCGATTCATAAAGGGTTATCATTTCATTGACGACATTTATATATTTCCAAAGCATATTAATGAACTATGATATGAATGATTTGTAATAAAATATATTGTTCAATATATGTAGCTGATCATTTCTATTAGAGGACATTATAATTTCCCCCTATTTCATTGTTGTGTCTGAAGACAGACACATAGCTGGCTGTTTTTATGTTCATATTTGCAGACCTCATTTGTGGTAACTATTTTGAGAATCATTTGTTTATGTGGTAAATAGTAAAACATATTTGTAGATAAAACTAATGCACCCAGCTCCTATTATGTGTCACTTAATATTTTTATGTAAGATAAAAGGGTGTTTAGCCAAAATATCGAGTTTTAAATTTCGACCTACAATAATATCGTGTTTTTAATATCGTAGGTACAAAATATCGAAGTCAAGAATATCGATGGACAGAATATCGATCCCAAGGTAAGTAATATCGAAGTTAATAATATCGAAGTAATTAATATCGATGTAAGTAATATCGTAAGTAAAAATTTCGATGTCAATAATATCGATATTTATTTAGTGTAATGTCATTTAATATGTATTTTATTTGTATGTTAAAGATTATTGTAATGTATTTTAATACATTTAAAAATAAATGTTTAGAGATTTATAATTATTTTACATTTAATTTAGCGTTTTAGTATCAGAGCGGGTTGTGGGTTTATAGGGGAATAGGGTGGGAAGTAATTTAATTATAATTAATGACTTAATATGTATTGTTTAATTGGTATTTATGATTAATTAATTGGTAATTAATTAATAATTGGTAATTAATTGATTAATTAATTGTTAATTACTTATTAATTGTACAATTATTTTATTAATTGGTTAATTATATACATTATAATTAGTTTATTATTAATATTTATTTATTGTTATTGTTAATTAATTAATTGTTAATTAGTAATTAATTGGTGATTTAATTTTATTAAGTGATTAATTGATAATTAAATTAATTATGTGAATTTTTATGTGTAGTGGGTTGTGGGTTTATAGGGGAATATGGTGGGAAGTAATGTAATTATAATTAATGAATTAATATGTATTGTTTCATTGGTATTTATAATTAATTAATTGGTAATCAATTAATAATTGGTAATTAATTTGATTAATAGATTAATTATTTTTTAATTAATTATTAATTGTAAAATTAATTTATTATTTGGTTAATTATATAAATTATAATTAGTTTATTAATAATATTTCTTTATTGGTATAGTTAATTAATTAATTGTTAATTAGTAATTAATTGGTGATTTAATTTTATTAAGTGATTAATTCATAATTAAATTAATTATGTGAATTTGTATGTGTAGTGGGTTGTGGGTTTAGAGGGGAATAGGGTTGGATGTAATTAAAATAAAATAAATAATGATATATTTTATTTTTTTGTAATTATTAATAATTAATTGTTATTAGTTAGTTAAATATAGTAAATATAAATAATTGATTATTTTATTTTATTTGTTGTTATTGCTAATTAATGTATTGTTAATTAATAATTAATAGGTGAATATTTGTAATTTCGTAGTTAATATGTATTAATTAGTGAATTAATAACTATATTAATTATAAAGAATGTATTATTAATTGTAAATAAGAGATAAATTGATATTTAAATCTATTGTGTATTTTGTATGTGTAGTGTGTAGTGTGTTAAAGGGGGAATAGTGTGGGATGTAATTTAAATTTATTTATTTAAATATTTATTTTACATAATTTGTATTTAATAATATTTTTTTTTTTTAAAACATTCTTAACATGCAATTTTTTTATAAGAAATTATTGAATTGGTTATAATGTTAATAGAATCACTATGCTATCTAGTGCTTTCCCAACTGTTTTACTATCTGGAGTGGGAATAGTAATTTTTACCCCTACGCTATCCAGCGCTTTCCCTACTGTTGCACTCTCTGGAGTTGGAATAGTAATTTTTACCCCTACGCTATCCAGCGCTTTCCCTACTGTTGCACTCTTTGGAGTTGGAATAGTAATTTTTACCCCTACGCTATCCAACCTTTTCTCTACTGTTGCACTGTCTGGAGTGGGAATAGTGAATTTTACCCTTACGCTATCCAACACTTTCCCTACTATTGCACTCTCTGGAGTTGGAATAGTAATTTTTACCCTTAGGCTATCCAACACTTTCCCTACTATTGCATTCTCTGGAGTGGGAATAGTAAATTTGACCCTTACGCTATCCAACACTTTCCCTACTATTGCACTCTCTGGAGTTGGAATAGTAATTTTTACCCCTACGCTATCCAATGTTTTCCCTACTGTTGCACTCTTTGGAGTTGGAATAGTTATTTTTACCCCTACGCTATCCAAAGTTTTCTATACTGTTGCACTCTCTGAAGTGGGAATAGTAAATGTTACCCTTACGCTATCCAACACTTTCCCTACTATTGCACTCTCTGGAGTGGGAATAGTAATTTTTACCATTACGCTATCCAACACTTTCCCTACTATTGCACTCTCTGGAGTTGGAATAGTAATTTTTACCCCTACGCTATCCAACGCTTTCCCTACTGTTGCACTCTTTGGAGTTGGAATAGTAATTTTTACCCCTACACTATCCAATGTTTTCCCTACTGTTGCACTCTCGGGAGTTGGAATAGATATTTTTACCCCTACGCTATCCAACATTTTCCTTACTGTTGTTTTTGTTGAAGTTGGACTAGTAGTTTTATTGTGTCTGATATTAAATATGTTTTGTAATATTTTAGCTATTGTAATATATAATTAATAATAAAAATTATTCAAATTAAAATTATTGATTATTATTTGCTATATGTAATTATTTATTATTTATTTATGTTATTGTCTTATGTGTATAGATGTATTGGTAATTTAAATAAATATTTAATAATTTATATGTTACAGAAATTATTATTAAAAGTAATTATTAAGTAAGTGTATATATTATATATTATATATATATGTTTAATTAAAGTTTCAGTTAATTATATATATTTATTATAAATTTTACATATTATACAATATATTTAATTATGTTTCTTTGATTTATAAGTATTATTTGGTTTATTTTACATATATTTTTAAACTTAAAAAAAAACGATATTTTTGAATTACGATATTTTTGACATCGATATTAAATTATCGATATTTTTGTACTTACCATGTTGTAGATAGGATGTCGATATTCTTGACCACGATATTTTTGTTGCGATATTTTTGTAGGTCGAATTTTTGTCTTTCGAAATTATGTCATACAATCAGATAAAAGTAATGTAAATACTGAGGCAGATTATTACATCAAACACAATTTTAATAAAAATAAGAGCTATAAATAATTACTAAATAATGTAATATAAATAAATATTCTGCCTTACTAGAACTATATATAACTGTTACCTAAAAAAAACTATGTTTGCCTACTTCATCATTTAATAAAATACTATTACATATCTCTAAAATATTTAAACATTAACACCCCTCTAATCCACATACACATTAACAATATTTAATACGTAGTTATTCTACAACTAGTATAAACTACCCTAATCATAAAAATGCATATGTAAGTACAAAAAAGTAACATAGCTATAAATATACAATGTTATAATAATAAAACAAGAAAGCTAAAATCCGATAATTTAAGGTATTCCATTATTGATGTTGAGCCATTGTATACAATGCTACTTGACAGCCACATAAAATTATCATAATCTGTCTCAATTGTTTTGTAAAACTGTGAATGAATAGCTAAAAATGAATAATTTGCAGAGAGTTTCTCTTTAGCATGAGCTGTTGATTGTGTGACAGATGTGTTTGGGGTGCTAACGTGGGCATGGATGCTCAAGCAGATTG
This sequence comes from Triturus cristatus, assembly GCF_964204655.1. NCBI lineage: Eukaryota > Metazoa > Chordata > Amphibia > Caudata > Salamandridae > Triturus > Triturus cristatus. Next base: position 1,117,869,342 of record NC_140590.1, read on the forward strand.
ATATGCTCTCCGCTCCACTCTGGTTTTCTGATGTATGGATCCCATGCACATGAATACTCAAGCTACAGATTGAATGCTTGCATACCTGGTTGCTGGATCCCTCTCAGTTGTCTTTCATCTGTTTTCATATTATCTGAAAATAAGTAATATTCCTTTAAAACAATTTGCTTAATTTTCTAATCAACATACAACGTGCATATTGTAGAATATAATATACCTTAATCAGTAATTAAACTGTTCATCCATTTGGTACAGGGCGGCAACACATATGTGTCGCTGTAAGACTCAGCATCTTTAAAATTTGGACCAAATATTGCTTTAAATCACCTGATGATGTTTTCACCAAAATCTATACTACATCTAACAATTGGCTGTTGCATGGAGTTTTTACTGACTCTTACTAGTAATGTCCAAATATATATTCATAGTTGTTGAGAAACCAACATACCTCAGCAATATGAATTAGTTGTGTTTTATATAGCTGCAGAATTTGATTAAGAGCCATCTCTAGGAAGTTGGATTGCTGTGCTAAACAGACTACTGTATATGCTTTTTAATTGGATTCAAACAGTTTATAATATTTCTAGAGGCTGCAGTAATGATTTTAATATTTTTTAATTATTACACATTTTAAATTTTTACAAACTCTAAATAACAGTATATGAACAATAAATTCAAAATCAGACCCATTATTTAAATAAATACGTGTTTTTATACGCATTAGCTTGCCTCTAGAAAACAGAGGTTCGAAGTATGCTGGCCTGTGCATATGAAAAATAAAAATATGATGCTTTTATACATTTTGGCCCTCATTATGATGTTGGGCAGAATCTCTTCTTATCGACAGCCAGTCAGCGGTCCTGACCGCCTTATTAGGAAGTGACTGAGCAATGTTCGTAATTCATGCTCCTATAGTAAAATGGGAGGTGCGGTTCATCCCTGCACCCCGTGGCAAGCACCTCAACGTGCCTGCTACAAGGTGCAGGAATCAACAGGGGTGGCATCATAGGTGTCTCCTCGGCCTCTAACCAGAGGCTGTGCACCCAAGGGGGCCTTGCTGGTGTCCTCCAAAGACGCTTATCGACATGGTTTCTATGTCAGAGAGACCCGCATGGAAACCATGTCAGAAACGTTCATCATAATCACAAGGCGGAATGGCCTGCCCTTGATATTATTTTCTGCATTCTGACTGGCAGACCGGCTCTCAAGGACTGTCAGAAGCCAGGCTGAATGACTGATCAGATTACTTTCCGATCGCCTTCATCAAAATTAGATGGTAAGAAAGGAATCTGACCGGCCCAGTATGATGCAGCTCAGAAGGCTCTGACGATTGGTTGAAGCCTTCCAATCCGCACAGTAATTGGCCCCTTTGTAATATTATCACAGTCAATCACTATAAACAACTTATATGACTTGAAAACAAATGTTAATGTTAATGTTTTAAAGTAGTGCAGGCCTCTTTGAGGAGCCTAGTGTGAATACACACATGGGGCTCAATTCACAAACAGCCTCCACAGTTGTGGGGGAGGCCTCACAGTCACGACAGCAGTCCCACACATTTAATAACAACGTTGGTATATGGCAGTTTAACCCCTTCTATGCTCATGACTGAGCGGTTCCATCATGAGCCATGTTGTGTGCTAATGACCGAACCGCTCTGTCATGGCACCCCCCCATGGGGGAAGCGATGGCGCTCCCCCCATGGGCAGCCCATCTAGCCTCCACGAAGGGGGATGGCAGAGGAAGAGTTTCCGCTGTCACCCCCAACCCCCGGGGCAATCCCATGACATCAGCGTGCACAACATGCGTCAACGTGCTCAGGAGCAGCTTGAGGTTATGGAAGCCATTTGCTTCCAGGCGTCCAGCAGGAAACAGGCGAGTTTCCTTGCTCTGGTGGGGCTAGGGGGGGCAAATCTCTATGCATTGAGGCAAGAGGAAGTGGAAAGAGTTTTTCCTCTCCCCTGTTGTCTTTTGCAGGGCATTTCTGCTGCACAATCGTGCATGACATTGTGATCGTGCAGCAGGGATGCCCCCACTAGATGCAAGGGGTTTCTTTGTCTGTAATGGAAGCGACGCCTTGGGCAACGGTCACTTCCTAAAGGGGAAATATTTTGTAGACTTTTCTGCTGTGTTTTTTTGGCCTTTCTGCCCCCACCAGGGATCTATTTATATTAGGATTGAGGGCAAAGCCTTGGGCTAGGATCGCACTCCATTTATTTTAGGCAGTAGTGGTTGATTTCTGCTTACCCTAGAGGCAGTTTGGCCCATTTTTTAGGCCAATATGCCCCCGGATTTGCTTTTATAGTGTATGGAGGTGATACTTTAGGGAAGGATTTCCCCCTAATTTTTTTATACTTGTGGCAAATTTCTGCCCCTCCTACCCCCACCGGGGGCGGGTCAGCCCTTTTTGAAGACCCATCTGCCTGGGGGGAGTAGAAAATCCACTTGCACCAGGGATGTTTATATATTTATGTTTCGGCGTGGCCTCTTGGATAAGAATTGCCCCAATGGGATGGGGCATTAGTTATTATTTACTTTTGGCCGTTTTTCCATCCCCCTTGGTGGTAGATTGGTCATTTGAGTAGTGACATAGCCTGTTATATTGTTAATTGTTTTATTTCTTGTGAATTGCGATTGTAATGTTTTACTTCTCCCTTTTATTCTAGTTTGAGGCTTTTGATTGATGTTCCAGGGTGCAGTTTCATCACTGGTGGTTCTGCAGTTTGTGGAGTTGCATGTGTTTGGTAAGAAAATGTTTTTTGTACTATTTACTCTAAATAAGTTTCATTTCCCTGCATGAATGTCTTTTTGTAAATGATGTACTAACCGCTGAATAATTAGCTTCTGCTCTATTGACTGTGAAAAACGTTTTGCATGTGTGCTTGATGTGTATTTTGTTGTCTTGTGAGTATTTGGTTTTGTTTTTTTCTTTCAAGTGGAATATTGTTGGTTTTTGCTGTGTCGCTGCAGAGTAGGTGCTGGTGAGTGTAGCTGTCTTTTGCAAGTGAATCATATTGTTTTTGAGTATATAGAATAGTGTAGACCTTTGTTAAAAAGTCCTCTACTAAGTTTCCACACAATTTTCGCAGTCACTCTAAAAGTGGACGGACAACCAGGGGGCTCAATTCTGGAATCTGTACCGGTGTGCACCTTAAAATTAGAGGCACATCCAGTCCAACTGTTACACAGCATATGCATTTTAATCCCATTGCGTGCCCTCTTACTAGGAATGTATTGCCTAAAAACCAAGCGGCCCTTGAACAAGATCAAAGACTCATCCACTGCTATTACTTTTCCTGAAGCATAGATCTCAGAAAATCGATCTACAAAGTGATCAATGACAGGCCAAATCTTAAAAAGACGGTCACAATCAGGGTGATCTTGTGGCAACGCTAAACCATTATCAACAAAATGCAGCATCTGAAGCATAAGCAAATACTTATCATAACTTATGACTGCTTTGAATGTAGCTGTTGCCATCAAGGGACTAGTAGACCAATATGAAACATTGATGGCTTCCTCAGCAAAATGTGAGGTTTGCAAGGGATTCTGGGTAGGGAAAAGTTGGAGGATCCATGCAAACCATACCTCCCTGGACTCCCCCGGGTGTCTAGTTTTCAGAAATGTATGGGCTTGGAAGGTTTCCCTAGATGGCTGCCGACCCCGGGACCAAAACTTCAGATGCCAACAATGTATCCGAAAACAACATGGTTTTGCAAAGGGGGTCACATGAGTTTTTTATTCCCGGGCTTGGCGGCCACCTAGGGAAGCTTACAAAACCCACACATTTCTGAAAACTACACAACTGGGGGAGTCCTGGGAGGTATGGCTTGAGTGGATCCCCCAATGTTTCCCTACCCAGAATCCCCTGCTAACCTCAAATTTTGATGAAGAAATCACATTTTTCACAAATGTCTGTGTGGGAAGGATCACTGGGCTGACACAATCCTAACACCCAGTGTTACCCAGGCCTCCTAAAAAAATGGTACCTCACTTGCCTGGGTGGGTCAAGTACACGCGACAGGCAAGGGTCCAAAACGTATTGAGGAGACATCAAAATGTCCTATTACAAAACAACCTGGCTTTGCTAGGACGGGTTACCTGGGTTTTTGGCCCCAGGCACGGCTGCCATCTTGGGAAACTACCAAACCCACACGTTTCTGGAAACTAGACACCCAGGGGAGTCCAGCGAGGTATGGTTGCGTGGATCCCCCAACATTTTCCTTCCCAGGATCCCCTACAAACCTCAAAATTAACTACAAAAACTAAATAATTCACATATTTTCGTGTGGAATCACCGTGCCAACACAAATGTCCTACCCCACAGGGTTCCCCTCAGTCTCCAGAGTAAAATGGTACATCACTTGTGTGGTTGGGGCAAGGGCCTGTGACTGAGAAGAGCCAAAAACATAGGGATTAAGGGTATAGCACCAAGAATTTTAAGCGCAATTTTTTAAAAATACAATATGTTTTTAGCCAATTCTGCATTGGACACCCACACAAGTGAGGTATTATTTTACTCAAAAGACTAAGGGGAATGCTGTAGGGTAGGACATAAGTGCCGGCACAGTTATTCCACACCAAATATGTGGAAAATGTGTTTTTTTCAGCTAATTTTGAGGTGTGCAGGGCATTCTGGGTAGAAAAACTTTGGGGGATCCACGCAAGCCATACCTTGCTGGAATCCCCTGGGTGTCTAGTTTTCAGAAATGTGTGGGTTTGGTAGTATCCCAAGATGAACCGCTGATCCCGGGGAACAAAACCCGGGTGACCCCCCCTTCCAAAACCATGTTGTTTTGTTATAGGTAATTTTGATGTTTTGGGCCCTTGTCTGACGCGGGTACTTGACCCACCCATGCGAGTGAGGTATCATTTTTATCGAGAGACCTAGGGGAATTCTGGGTGGTAGGAAATTTGTGGATGACTTTCCCACATAGAAATTTGAGAAAAATTTGATTTTTTTCAGCTAAATTTGAGGTTTGCAGGGAATTCTGTGTAGGAAAACTTTGGGTGGTCCACGCAAGCCATACCTCACTGGACTACCCCAGGTGTCTAGTTTTCAGAAATGTGTGGGTTTGGTAGGTTTCAGAAGATGGCCGCCGAGCCTGGGGCCAGAAACACATGGGACCCCCCTTGCAAAACCCGTTTGTTTTTGTGATAGGTAATTTTGATGTCTCCTCAATACGTTTTGGGCTCTAGCCTGTTCCAGGTACTTGACCCACCATCACAAATGACTGCCATTTTTCTCAGAAGACTTTGGGAAATGCGGGGTGGGTGGAATTTTTTAGATCCACGCAGATTCCAGAACTTTCCACCACAGAAATGTGAGAAAAATTTGTTTTGTTTCTTTATACAAAGTTTGAGGTTTGCAAGTGATTTTGGATAACAGAACCTGGTGAAAGCCAGACAATTCACCCCATCCTGGATTTCTCTGGGTGTCTAGTTTTCAAACATGTATAAGTTTGCTAGGTTTCCCTAGGTGCCGGCAGAGCTAGGGTTCAAAATCAATGGCTAAGCACTTTGTTAAACAAGAGCCAGTTTTCACTGTGAAAATGTGGTGTGTCAACATTGCGTTTTGGGCCGTTTCCCGTTGCGGCACTAGGCCTACCCACACAAGTGAGGTACCATTTTTCTCAGAAGACTTTTGGGAATGTGGGGTGGGTGGAATTCTGTGGATCCAGACAGATTCCAGAAGTTGCCACCACAGAAAAGTGAGGATTTTCTATTTTTTTAATAAAGTTTGAGGTTTGCAAGGGATTCTGGGTAACAGAACCTGGTGAGAGCGAGATAAGTCACCCCATCATGCATTCCCCTGGGAGTCTAGTTTTCAAAATTATATAGGTTTTCTAGGCTTCCCTAGGTGCCGGCAGAGCTTGGGGTCAAATTCTACAGCTAGGTACTTTGCAAAAAAAGGTCAGTTTTCACTGTGAAAATGTGATGTGTCTATGTTGCATTTTGCGCTGTTACCTGTTGCGGGTGCTAGGCCTATGCACATAAATGAGGTACAGTTTTTCTCAGAAAATTTTGAACACTTTGGGATGGGTCATATTTTGTGGATCCATACGGAATCCAGAACTTTTCACCACAGAAATATGAGGGGAATATGTTTTTTTTACAAAGTTTGAGGTTTGCAAGGGATTCTGTATAACAGAACCTGGTGAGAGCCAGACAAGTCACCCAATATTGGATTCCCCTGGGTGTCTACTTTAAAAAAATGTATAGGTTTGCTAGGTTTCTCTAGGTGCCGGCAGAGCTAGGGTTCAAAATCTGCAGCTAGGCCTTTTGCAAAAAAAGGGTCAGTTTCGACTATGAAAATGTGATGTCTCCATGTTGCGTTTTGGGCCATTTCCTGTCACGGGCACTAGGCCTACCCACATAAGTGAGGTACCATTTTTCTCGGAAGGCTTTGGGGAATGCTGGGTGGGTAGAATTTTGTGGATCCACGCAGATTCTAGAACTTTCCATCACAGAAACCTGAGGAAAATGTGGGGTTTTTTCACAAAGTTTGAGGTTTGCAAGGTATTCTGGGTAACAGAACCTGGTGAGAGCCAGACAAGTAACACAATCCTGGAATTTCCTGAGTGTCTAGTTGTATAGGTTTACTAGGTTTCCCTAGGTGCCAACAGAGCTAGGGTTCAAAATGTACAGCTAGGCACTTTGCAAAAAAAGGGTTAGTTTTCAATGTGGAAATGTGGTGTGTCTACATTGCGTTTTGGGCCATTTCCTGTTACGGGCACTAGGCCTACCCACACAAGTGAGGTACCATTTTTCTTGGGAGACGTTGGGGAATGCAGGATGGGTGTAATTTTGTGGATCCATGCAGATTCTAGAACTTTCCACCACAGAAATATGAGGAAAATGTGTATTTGTAATAAGTGTTGAGGTTTGCAAGGGATTCTGGGTATTAGAACCTGGTGAGAGCCAGACAAGTCACCCCATCCTGGATTCCCGTCAGTGTCTAAATTAAAAAAATGTATAGGTTTGCTAGGTTTCTCTAGGTGCCAGCAGACCTAGGGTTCAAAATCTACAGCTAGGCACTTTGCAAAAGAAGGGTCAGTTTTCACTGTGGGAATGTGGTGTGTCCACGTTGCGTTTTGGCCCGTTTCCTCTCGTGGGCACCAGGCGTACCCATGCAAGTGAGGTAATATTTTTCTCAGGAGACTAAGGGGAACACAAAATTGTAGAGCAACTGTTATTATATATTGACTTTCAAAGCATGTCTGCCTTCCAAATGCAAGACAATGTGTCAATTTGAAAAATGAGCTATAATTCACATGCTGGTATGAATACCCACAGTTTCGGAGATGTTCAAAAAGCTACTGCTTCTAAACTCCATATTTTGTTTCCATCTCAGAAATACATAGGTGACTTTCATACCAATTCTTCCCTTTTCATTTTTTCCCAAATCAGTTGGTACATACCCGGTACATAATAAAAAACCATTGCAAGACGCTGCTCAGTTAAGGGCGCTGGGTTCCTCGGGTTCTTGGTGAACCTACACGTCCTATATATCCCCACAACCAGAAGAGTCCAGTGGATGTAACAGTATATTGTTTTTAAACATCTGTCATACTTAGTAGAAGTACCAAGTGAAAACGGTGGCACAAATAACAGTTTTTTAACTCATTTCCATTTTTTTCTATTTTCAACTGTTAGTTTCTATACAAAAACCTTGAAGAATCTACACAAATGATCGCTTGCTGAATTAATTTAAAATGTTCTCTATTTTTTAGAAATGCATAGCTTTCCAGGATCCATCATTGCTTTCATATCCATTTGTACCATTAACTGGAATGAGGTTGAAAGCATATCAAATTGCAAAAATAGGATATTTCCCAGAGAATTGCCAAAACTGTGTAAACATTTTTGGTTTTCTGCCAAAAGTCTGCTTGTCCCTGAAAGCTGGAAATATGGTGATTCAGTACTATAACCCCTTTGGGGAAACAAAAGATGTTTTTATCTGTAGACCTTTTTCCCCATTGTTCCCCCCAAAAATTGTGGCTGTATTTTGACTAATTTATGGGTCCCCTCCAGGGGAATCAACAAACCCTGGGTACTTATAAAATCCCCATGGTGTTGGAAGAAAAGGATGCACATTTGGAATGGATACCTTGTGTGGTCAAACAGTTACAGGGGCCTAAGAATGAACTACTCCCAAATAACAAAAAAAAGTCTTAGCACAGGTGGAGGGGGGAGGCCTAGCAATGTAGGGGTTAAACAGCAACATTACACTCTGCAGTGCAACAATGCTTTTCAAAATAAACAATATACACATATCTCTATTTTAAACAATTTAATTTACATAACACATCACACAAATCTTTTTAAAAAATATATTTGTATTGTCATTTGCAAAGTCTTAATACCAGATAGAAAAAATACATTAGACCTTGATTTTCTCTCCACCCTCAATACACCATTAGAACTACAAGAAAACAGACAAAAACAAAAAAGAGAAACAAAAAACAAAAAAAAAAAAGAGCTTAGAGTGCAGTGCCATGCCGTCAAATGTATACAATTCATTTCAATTACTACCAATAAAAGCCATAAAAAATAAGCAGAAAAGAGAGATAAAGAAGATATTCAATATTGCACTACCAACAAACAGAATAGCGAAGTGCATTATATCTTGGTGTGCCTTGTGCCAAACATCAACCACATCTGACTTTCATCCAACCCAGTAGTGAACCCCGCCGCCTCCATCCTTTCTTTTTGTTACGTATCCCCTTCTTTGGAAAAAGTGCCTTCTCTAAGTAAGCAGCAGCCGGTACCCTGGCTAGCCACTGCTGGAACACTGGTGGATTACAATCTTGCCAGGCTGAGGCAATACCTAACGGAAAAACATTCATAGCAATAAAAATCAGCTCTTTGCCTCTTGCTTGCCTCGCATGTTCAAATACTCCCAGGAGAATCACTGCATGGGTTAGCTGTACCTGGATCTTCATTTTTTTTAATAAGAATTCAGTTATCCTAAGCTCGATATTAGATAAGGATGGACAGGTAGCATAAATATGTACACTGTCGGCGCCCCTCAGATGATATCTGGGGCAGCGTGTTCCGTTCCCAACTCCCCATTTAATGATCTTACTTGGGGTATAATATATATTGAAGCATGTTTTGTAATATTGAACATGTAGTTTAGATTGTATAAATGGGGTCTGAGCCAGAGCAAATGATTCCTGGAAGCAGGCATCTGAGATGGACAGCTGTTTTTGTCATCTCTGCGAGTGTTTGTCTATATTGTCCCTCATATGTTTGTTGAGGAAGGAATAGATAAATCCTAATGCGGGTTTATGCTCGGCTATCAACGCGTCCACCAGATTGCACTGCTGAAATCCAATTGTAGGAATTTGAAAAAATCCTTATGACTGAAACCATAATTTTCTCTAATTTCTTGAAACAAATTTATCCCCCAGTGGTAAACAACAGGCCTACCTTATTTAAGCCAGTAATAATCCACCCTGACATATGTTGATCTGAAAAGATGCCTGGGAGAATTGGGTTATCCTTCAAAGGAGTGTAAAAGTTGAGGAGACCTATACACATCAGCTTGCGGACTATAGACCAGATTTCAAATGCATTCCTCAGGGTCTTAAAATGTACACACTTGCAGTAACGTAATTCGATTAGTCTCCACAAATTTCTCCACACCCCCTCACCAATCAGTAACTCATAAAGAGAGGGAAAATAAACTACATCTGCAGGCCACAGAATCCTTTCTTGCAGTATAGGGCCAACGTTCTGAAGCACAGTAGGACAGTAGTATAGCTTTAAATTTGGGAGCCACCACCTTCCCTGATCTTTGGGGAGCATCAGAAATGTCATTGCATGCCTAGGCTTAGAATAGGCCCACACACATCAGGAAATTAAGGGATGGCCCTAAAAAATAAAGAATTTTAGGAAAAAAGTCATTTTAATGAAGTTGCATTGACCTGCCAGAGATAAATGCAGACTATTTAGCCTCATCAGTTCTTTTTTAGATTTTTCAATTAGAGGATCAAATTTGTCCCTAATAATACAATCCACCTCAGGCATGATAACTCCTCCAAAATAGGTTGCATTAGTAGCCGCCAGTGAGTCCTGCCAGGATATCTTGCTAATAATTAAGATTACAGTTTTATCTTTATTTAATTAATATAGCCCAAGATATGAAGAAATGTCCCTGCTTCTTTCTCAATCTCCACCATTGCCAATACGGTCTCGAGCGTCACTACCACAATGTCGTCCGCATATGCAAGCATTTTAGTATCCCACCCTCTATATGTCATCATACAGATCTTTTCATTGGCTTCTAGCCTATGAATAAACGGGTCAAAATAGAGGGAAAAGAGCAATGGGGAGCAGGGGCAAACCTGTCTTGTCCCTCTTGAAATTGGATATGAGTCTGTAAGGTCCCCAGCCACAAACACCCTAACTTCAGGTTTGTAATAAAGTGTCTTACACGCTTGTCTAAATTCGGGCCCTATATTTACTTGCTCAAGCACGTTCCACAGGTAGCCCCAGGAGACCCTATCAAAAGCCTTCTCAGCATCTAACAGAATTAAGGCCATAGGGTCCCCTGGTACCTGGACAGTATCAAACAGTGTTATTAACTGCCTAATGTGGTCTGTAGTGCTCTTCCCATGTACAAATCCATGTTGCCGCTTGCTTACCACTTTCCTAATTACAGGGGACAGCCAAAAAGCTAAGATTATAGAATATATTTTGGTGTCCCTGTTAATAAGCGTGATTGGCCTATATGATCCAAGTTCCCTGAAAGATTTTTTTTTTTTAGGAAAAACTACTATCTTCGCTTGAGACCAAGAGGGAGGGGGTTTATTACCTTCAAAAAAATGTTTGACTAATCTCACAAGGCAGTCCATAAGCTCCGGAGCAAATGTCCTATATAACTCTGTTGGGATGCCGTCCCAGTCACCATAGATAAAATTGTGGTTAGAATCGCTTCCCATGGGGGGATCCCTTCTAGTTCTGCCTGGTCGTCTTCATCAAATTTCAAAATTTTACTGTCATCTATATAGTTATCAATATCTTCCTGATCTCCCGTAGCAGTTTTAAGATATCATTTCTGGTAACATGTTTTAAATGCAGCTCTTATCCTCTTTGGATCTGAAACAATACCCAGGTCAGGATCCATAATTTCCATAATTTCGTTCTGGGCAATCCTATGCTTTGTCTTATAGCTAATGTGCTCCCCTCATGTTCCCCATATTAGTAGGCTTGCTCCCTGTAGGCTAAACATTTTGCAGCTGTTTTCTTTATAGCAATATCATTAATGGTTGCTTTAACCCTCATAACTCCTACCTGCTCTTCCTGGCAATCACCCCCCTGTTGTGCAGCTTAACTTTTCTCCTTCCTGAGCTAATAAGATATATAGTTCTCGCATATTTTGCTTCTCCTTCCTTACGCTAGTCAACGAAAACTGGAGGGTTTCCCCAAAAATACCAGCCTTTAGCATATCCCAAATTATTTCCAGGGAAGTACTACCCAGATTCTCATGAAGAAACATTCCAATCCAGTTTTTCATATGGGTTACATATTCTTCATTTACCAATTGTGCCCGCTCCAAGCTCCATTGCCTGCCACTACTACGGGGCAACCCCACCTTGATCACCAAAACTAGAGGGTTGTGGTCAGACATGACCTGTGAGAAAAGTTCGATGTCACAGTCTTGTATTATAGCATGTGAGACAAAAAAATATTGGAGACGGGCATGTGATTGATGGGGTGAGGGGAAAAACATGTAGCCATGTTCGGTTGGCTTCCACACGTCCATCAGGGTATGATCTTTGCACAAATCTTTAAGAGACCAAAATACCCGGGGATTCCGACCATGATATTTAAAATGTTCCTCACATGACCAATTGTTGGCTAAATTGATGTTTTAATCTCCTCATAAAATAATGGGTGTTGGCCAAGACACAAGCTCATTGTTCAACCAGTCAAATAGCCCGCTTCATCTAGAATCGGTCCATATAACGAACATAAAGTGAAATTGCACACATTGGACTGATATTCCATCAAGGCCCATCTCCCCCGACTATCGGTATGCATTTGCGAGAAAAACTGATCCCGATCCCTTCTACCTAACACAGGCATCCCACAAATCTGCATATTTTAACATGTGCCCGCAATTAGTTTAAAACCTAATGTGTCCAGTAAAGACTGCTGCGTTCCCTCAATATGGGTCTCTTGAAGACATACAATGTTTGCCTCTCATGCTTGCAACTCCTGGGCTACCCTGGCCCTTTTTTCCTATCATTGAAACCACAGATGTTCACCATGGTATTTCTTAGTTTAGACATTCACCTAGTCTCCTACCTCCCTTACTACACATCTCGCAATTAACCCCTTGCCTAACTACCAATAAGCAATCAGGCCAACAGCCTGAATGATAGCTCCTAACCCATGCCCCCCATAAATGAAGAAAAACATAGAAAATAGAAAAAGAACCGCAAAACAGAAATAAAGTCTCCCAGAGTCCTAAAATCCCCACTAACCCCATTCAGTGAGCACTAAATCATCCTTAGAGCCCCAAGAATGTTTAACTATCTAGTGATTGGTACCACTGATCATTAACCAGGAGTCATTGAGTGGTTATCCCTAACTATTTACAGCTCATATTTACTCCACCTATTTCTTTCAAATACTCCTGTGCTCTGATTTCCAAAGTGAATCTTCATGTTTGTCCTTTATAAGTCACTTTTAGGTAAGCAGGATTTAGGAGAAAAACTTCTGCTCCAAGCTTCTGAAAAGGATTGAACAGCTGTCGCATCCACCACAGCCTCTCCACTGACTTAAGGTCTTGCTCTGCCCAACGCTGCTATTATTCACAGTCCCCAATGTCAAAACAGTCTCTTAGGAGGGAGTATCCTGTTTTCCCACAATTCCTTTTCAGACTTGACAGCTAGAGCTCCCCCTTCCCCCTAACTTGTTTTCTGGTCCATTACCTTGCTGCCACCTGAAAACAATGTAGTGATTAGGGACTGTCCTCGTGCCTCATGTGTCCGAGTCTTCCCTGGCTGGGTCCTGGTTCCATTCTCCATGCTTTTAATATTGGTCCTCCCTTTATCGACAGCCTCTTCCTGGTTTGGAATTTCCCCCCACTCTCCCCCTTACCGGCATCCTGAGAGGAGGAAGGAGGTCCCCCGCACTGCTGTGCTCGGGCCGATTTTCCATGATCCACGGCCAGGCATACTGATGTTCTGGAGCGCGCCGCCGGCTTCTTAGCAACAATGTTTCAGGAAACGTTGAAGCTGTAGTAACAGCGCCGGAAGCAGCACATCATTGAGGAAGCTGCCAGTCAGTGTCTGCGGTCCTCGCTTTGTTGGCAGAGTGGTTTTCAATGCAGGGTGCCTTTTCTGTACTAGCGTGTGAGTTAGGTGCCATTTTGCATTTTTTTTGATCAGTGGAACTCCTGTGTGACATATTTCCTAATCACACAATATACAAATCTAAGTAAGAGATAAAATGCAAAAATGAATGCTACTTGCTTTATATGAGATAAATTGTATTTTCAATGATTTTTCTTGTCGCAATCCATATTAAAATTTGACTGCAGACACAAATGCTTGAATATTTTGTGTGTTTTGACATACATACATTTCTCAGTGTAATATACTGTTCCTGCTTAAAATATTGCCTTGAATATCTATCCTATGTAAGATGTGTTTTTAGATGTCTTTGACTCAAATTGTAACCAAATGTGTAGTCATCATTTTTTATATAAGTAATGAACACTTTTAAGAATACACTCTAAAAATGCAATCTTAAATGCGTGGATCAATATTTAGGTCAATATTAATATTAAAATATAAAGTTATTGTGCATATTAAATATTAAAAAGTAAACACTAATATTACATAATCTCATTCTATCATTTGTAATATTTCTGCACTAACAAAAGTGGCATAATGAATACATGACCATTCCTAGCTATCCATCCATGTGATTTCAGAATAATGCATTCTTCATTATGATTTGCACTTCCATTCCTTTCCTTTGACAGAAGACACCGTCTGCTGTGTAAAGCAATAATATTCATTGCAAAAACAATTATTTTTTAAAAGAATTGCTTATTTTATAAATGGAGCATGATGTAAGAAATGGTAATTACATATATTACTTAACAAGTTTAATTTTTTCAAAACCTTTTTAGGGAGCAATTCCACACACTTATAATAATATTGTATATGGTGACCTTTTTAGATGTGTTGAAAAACATTGGAAAATTTAAATTTCAAGATTATTTTGTAATGCAACTTACCATACGATGCAGGTGTGTCATCTAGATTGGCAGTATGTGTCCTAAATGCCAGCAATCATCTACGGTTCTATGAGTGCTGCCATCTATTTCTCAATTGGTATATATTTCTCATGGATATCTGACACTCTGCTACTTTGAATTGCAGCTGTCTCATTCCTTTCAATGTAATTATCCCACCTGGGAGAGATTGGGTTGTTGGTTGACTGGGGTGTTAGCCCTGATCAAGCAACATCCACAATCCCTGACAGGGCGTAAAGTATTTGTGCAGCCCTTAAAAATTAATAAAGTGAGAATACAACACAGGGAAAATTCCACACTTATGTAGAAAAATAGAGTACATTTTACTGAATTATTCAACATCAACATGACAAACATTCAATTAGTCGAACCGAAGTTATTAATTTTTAATGATCAAAAGGGCGGACAGTGGGCATCCAGTCACGTTAGACCAAGTCAAAGTCAAAGAATATGGCCGACCACAATGGAGCACAAGAAGTGGTTTGGGCAATGTCGATGCTGGAGGACCTGACCTGGCAGTTTGGACTGGACTGTTTCCATGACAAACAGGGTCAAGATTGATTTGCATATGGCTGGGTCCAAATTGAGGTGGCATGCTTGGTAAAAATGATGAACTAGGATGCAGCCTGAGTGATTGCCAGTGGATGAGATTAATTCAACCATTCCATCCATTACATTTACTTTTAGAAACTTTATATTTTCCTACCCTTAGCCATTTGGTGCCTGAAGTCCCCTTTGGGTCACATGATTTGGTGTGGTTGGCAGTTGGGACTGTGTGAATTCCTCCCAGATAGTCACACAATAGCAGCATTAGGTGTGCTTAAATGAAAATCTGGTGACAGGTTGGGGGTGGATCTGGTCACAATTCTACTCACAGCTGAATAGGCTATGCTCTACCTTCACTCAAAGGGCTTGCCACCTCTACATTGTCTTTGCAGCCAGCTTGGAGCTAGAGAAGGGTAATTAGGATGTTGCAAGCATTTCAAAGAGAAACCTCTAGAAAATTCTCCTAAATTCAAAGAAGGTACCAGGGATAAAGATAGAGCCCTCAGACCCACACTTTAGTTTCCTTTGTGGACCTGAGGAAAGACTCTCAGAAGACTGCCTGCCTCTGTTACCTGCTGTGTGCTCAACAAGATTGCTTTACTGCACCTGGAAGGACTGTTTTGCTACCTGGAGCCTGCCTTGAACGCTCAGAGACCAGCCCTGCTGTTTGAGCCCTGCTTTGTCACCTAAACCAAGGAATAGCTGGGTGACTCTGAGGGCTAGTTTTCTAGGCCTGCTATTGAGTGTCACAGGAACATAAAAGGCTCCTACCATCTTAAACCCACACCTGGACCTGGCATGAGTGAGTCCTGAACCCCTATGTGATGTTCCACCAGTATTGGACCCTTGGTTGTGTTTGGTGCTAAAGGTGCCCAGATAGCCAAAATCCAAAATGTTTAGCTCCAAACTGCTCTGAGAACCAAAAGAAGATGAGGACCAACCATCTATTTCATCCACTCAACGTGAATCGCCGGTCGGCCTGTGTACGCAGCTGATTTCACTAAGTTCTTCTCTGCATCAGGAAATCATGTTCAACGGTCCTTCAACAAAGGCGTATCTGACTTCCCCGAACTGTCTTTGGCTACAGCTTCCTGTCTCCAGCCACTGGATAAGTTTGACTTCCCAAAAAGTGATTAAGTATGAACATAGAAACCTTCACCGCAACTTGGTCCCGTACATCGATGACGAGGACACTCCTTCATTGGACTCTGCCTGCAGTCTTGCTTCTCTGAACCTTTGCCTTCTCAAAACATTTTTCTTGAACATTCTTCTAAGTTTGAAAGTAAGCTCTGATTGGCCCCAGTCAACTTCTTGTATGTGACCCATGCTCCATTTCAGTCAGTCATACTTTGACCTCATCTTTGGCAACCAGACTCCACAGTTGGAACTTTGATCTTTAGGTTTTAGTTTTTAGTAAAAAATGTAGATCGTCATAACTCCTTTTCTACTGATTGTATTTCTGTCATATTGTTGCCAAATAGTTTATGACAACTTACTCTATGATTTTTAATTAGTGTGGGATTTTCCTGTTCAGTGTTTTTACTTTTTTGCTGTTGGTGTGCTGCATAACTTCTTTACATGTTGCCTCTTAGTTACGCCTGACTGCTATTTGTACCAAGCTACTCAGAATTAAGCACAGGTTAATTTAGTTGCTTTTTGTGGTTCACCCTGCCAGTGATTGTGGTTGTTACTTGACCATGGCTCACACCCCAGTCAACCAACACCCAATTTCTAATTAGGCGGTTGATATTGAGTACCTTTAAAGGGAATATGGGGGTCTTGTGATCCATGGGGTAGGTGGTCTTCCCCTTCATTGCAACTATCACATAGGGCCCAGTCCAACAGTCCGCTGGCTCCATCATCCACACTTTCTGGCCAGGTTGAAATACTAATATGGTAGCCGTTTGGTCATACCATTGCTTCATGACTTCACGGCTGGCTTCCAGAATTCTCAGAAGCTCACTTTCAGAACTTAGCAATCTGGTTCCTAAGGGCTAGCATATAGCTAACTGTATCCTGAGGAGAATATCGTGGGAGCCTGCTCCCACCCCTCCTTAACCCGACTAAGAGGTCCACTCACAGGGTGACCATACAGAGGTTAAAATGGGCTAAACTCAACACTTTTTTGTGGCTCATCCCAGTAGGCAAAAGCAGGCATGGCAAGAGGTCATCCCACTTCTGCATCATGGTCTCAGGCAGGGCAATAATCTTACCTTTTAGGGTCTTGTTGAATCTTTCAACAAGCCCATTTGTTTGTGGATGGTAGGTTGTGGAGAGCTTGTAAATCACACCGGACTGCCTGCTCATTGACTTCATGTACGCAGGCGTGAAATGCTTATCTGTCCCCAATCAAATGGTAGCACTTAATACATGTAATAGGGCAGCCAAATCCTAATGTTATTCTATAGGACAGGTAGGCCTCACAGTAGTGAAAAACAAAGTTAGGAATTTGTCACTACGAGGACATGAAAAAGTTGAAAGTGCATGTCCGAACCTTTTAATTATCATGAACCCTGCTCAATGGGCTGCCTAGGGCCTTCCTTAGTGTGACTAATATGCAATAAAAGGGAAGCTTAAGGCTTGGAAAGGGAGTTAGGCAGCCAAGTCAAATGGGCAAATTAAACTTTATTCAAGCTTTTCCCTGCTGCCCCAGCAGCTTTGAATGTCAAACATGTCATGCAGAATGCATCTGAGTATATCTTATTCTCAGGCCATTAGAAGTGAGAGACAAGCATGCCAAATGTCTTGTACTGCCACAGATGTCCTGCCAGGGGAGTATCATGAAATGGTCCCAGTAGGATGTCCCAGTAGCACTGGTGCACTACCAAAGCACCATAAAGGAGTTAATTCTCCTAGCATATAAGGTTATCTTGAGCAGTATCAGAATCTGTCTGAGGTTCATCCTGATGCCTTCTGTGCCTTACAGAACTCTTTCCTGGTAGGTCCTCCCTCGACTGGCTATCCGGCAAGTTCAGGTAGGTCACCAAGGGAAGCAATGTCTTCCCTGTAGGCTCCTTGTTCCACTTCTCTGGTGCTCCATTCACCTGCACCATTGGGCATCATTCAGGTGCTAGTTTCCCACTTCCCTTGCTTTTACCTTTCATGCAGGTGTCTGGGCCATAATGCCAGGCTCCAGACTAGTCCTGGGTTTAAAACTCTAACCTGCTCATGAAGTTTGCATAATTCAGTAACTCCAAGTTCTGAAGAGAACCCAGAATTACGGATAAACTCAACACTCCGAAAGGAGCGGAGGTTTTTTTTCGTTAGTGCACTTGAACTGTTATTTTGACTGTGCGGGGTACAATGGAAGTCTTGTCCAGCACTTGCGGGCACCCATTAGATTTTCTAGCTGCCCGGGAGCTCCCGCAAGATTTGTGGCTTTAGGCAATGCCAGCGAATTTTGGCGCTTCTTTTGTTACGTATGCAACTGACAGTAAGTGTAAATGCCACAGTTGCAACCTGGGGAAGATTCACTCCTCAAGACCCTTCTCAAATTAACAGTTTGCGTTGTATTTCGGAGCAAGGAGTCATTTTGTTAAACTTTTTTCCAGGAAGGTAGTGACCAAGAGACTGTAACTTCCTGTTCCTGTCCAGCAGGCTCATACCAGTGCTTTGTCCATTTCCCGGTCACTTTTCTTTTGGATATGGAGCTGGAAGGATCACACTCCTTGTCTGCTGCATATATACCATTGGATTTAAGGATATTGTATTTGAGATTTCACAAGTAAGTTATATAAGAGTGCTGTGTGTTTGATAGAGGGCATGCACAAGGATTTATTTGTATTTTTATTTGATTTTTAAAATGTTTTTCTTCTTTTATGAAGGAAAAATGTTGCACAGTTCAATACATTTTCTTCATGGTATTTTAATAAATTAGCAATATTTATTTAACACACTATGTGGCCTAGTCTGCCAATAGGCCTTCAGGCACGAAGTAGACCAGTACTAATCATAGGTGCATGAAACAACTGTTCCTTGGTGCTTCTTGAATTGAAAAATCAATTAGGCTGTGAATGGCATCGGATTAAATTACACATTGTGTCTTTTTTCCTGCAAACAGTGTATAGGTAGGGTAACATATTTTATGCTTTTGGAAGATGTGTGTTTTAGCCTATTTAATTGTCATTTTGATCATTGCTGAATTAATATTGCTTTTTCTGTTTTACCATGCCTCCTTTGCCTGGCCTGGCCAGTGTGTGAGTGTGATTACCATAGGCCACTGTTTGTCTTTGTTCCCCATACCATATGGCCAGGGGCCATTTTGGTTAGTCAGTGCTCATAATCTTTAAAGTGTTCTTTGTTTTCCATGCCTCCTGCTTGTTGTTTGACCATTTAGCTGGCAACCATTTTGTGTAGGCAGTCAGTGTGCTTCTGCCAAAGGCCTGTACGTGTTCTTTGTTTGTGGCCATGCCTCCTTGCTCCCTGTCTGACCATGTGGTTGGTGGTCATTTTTGTAACCAGCCATTGTGCTTTTGCCACAGACCTACATGTGTTCATCTTGGTTATGGCCATGCCTCTTTCTTGTTGTTTTACTTTGTGGTTGGTCACCAGCCAGTGTGCTTTTGCCATAGGCCTGCATGTGTTCTTTGTTTGTGGCCATGCCTCCTTGCTGGTTGTTGTGACCATGTGGCTGGCAGCCATTTTGTGTAGGCTGCCAGTATGATTTTGCCATATGCCCGCATGTGTTCTTTGTTTGTAGCCATGCCTCCTTGTTGCCAGTTTGACCATGTGGTCGGTGGTCATTTTTGTAGCCAGCCTGTGTGCCTTTGTCATAGACCTGCATGTGTTCTTCTTTGTTCTGGCCATGCCTCCTTCTTCTTGTTCGACCATGTGGTCAATGGCCATTTTTTGTAGCCAGCCAGTGTGTTTCTGCCATAGGCCTGCATGTGTTCTTTGTTTGTGGCCATGCTTTCTTGTTGGTTGTTGTTGTTGTAACCATGTGGATGGCAGCCATTTTGTGTAGTCAGCCAGTGTGCTTTTTCCATAGGTCTGAATGTGTTCTTCGTTTGTGGCCATGCCTTCTTGCTGGTTGTTGTTTTTGTGATCATGTGGCTGGTGGTCATTGTGTGTAGAAAGTCAGTATGATTTTGCTACAGGATTGCATGTGTTCTCTGCTTGTGGCCATGCCTCCTTGCTTCCTGTTAGACCATGTGGTCGGTGGTCATTTTTATTGCCAGACAGTGTGCTTTTGCCAGAGGCCTGTATGTGGTCTTTGTTGTGGCCAGGAGCCGGTTGTATTACAATGTGGCCTTTTTGTGTGGTATGCTTGAGGCCTAGTAGCTCAATGCTCATACTAAAAGTACCGTAGGAAGTGTTTTATATATTATTATATAATTTTTTTGCATTTTTCATCTGCATCCTCCTTGCCTCCCAAAGCCCTGCAGGGTTTTAATTCTCACGGTAGTCCCATTTTCCTAGTACATCAGCAACTATAACTTTTTAATTTTTATTTTGTTGATAATTTATCACATTTTCTTATTTAATGGTATTTTTTTCCAATTGCTTTTTGATTTCTTGCTATTTTTTTAAATCAGTGTTCTTTTCCATTTGTTCCATTTTTTTACTTTTTATCAATTTTGTAATTTTCTTTTATTTTTTTCTATTTTATTCCCCATTTCCCTAACATCCGGCATCAACCCCATGTCTGCCATAGTTGCAAAGCCGCACAACAGCATTCATTTTCTGAGGATTACTCCATTGTCACCTGCACCCCGAAGCACCACATCCTAACTTGATGCACATAAAGAAAACCGCTATATCTGACTGTTGCTGTTGCTCTTTCTTAGCTTTCCTGAATGTGTACATGTAGTTTATGTTTGGTGTGGTTTTACGATTGGATACACAATGTGTTGTTAGTTATTTTTAACTTAATTGACCACATTAAATAACATTGTTTGCACTACTAATTGAAATGCAACAATGCCATGTTTCACTGCTGTTCTTCTTGCTCGTTTGCTTTTAAGTGAACAAGAAAAGAGGCATTACCCACAGTACTGCCAGTCAGAAGCCTATGCATAACGTGATGCGTGACCACACTATAAGGACATATCTTCTCTAGCTTGTGAAGCTAAGTGCCACTGCCAACTGCCAACTTCAAGATAGCAGCAAAGAAAGGTGCTGCCAAGAAAGTGTCCAATTGGGAGGAGAATAAGAATTTGATTTCCACAACTGGCATTCTGACCAGGACTTATTTCAGCAAATGTTTGTCTGGCGTGCCAGCCTCCAGGGAGCAGGTTGGGAGCAGCGCTTCCACATCAATAGCCATACCTCAAGCTCGGCCCAAGCACTCTAATCATGGTAACGCCGATGAGCAGTGACATTGAATTGGACAGCTGCAAACAACAATAGTTATTCTGTCTAAAATAGAAGCACTTCAGAAGATTGAGCTTCATGCTGAGGAAGTAGAAGACACCCCTCTTTCGGAAGATCCATTGTCTTCCACTTTTCCATCAAGAACAAGGAGGGGTAGGGGTATCTCCCGCCTGATGATCAAGACTCCATGCGGATGTTGCTCCACGCAGATGCTACCTAAGTCTGAGACACACCAGGAGAGGCTACTGAAAAGGATGGTTCCTGAAAGCCTTAGAGTTATGGATGAAGAAGAAGAGCATGACGATGAGCTAGTCATCATGGGTATTAGCCCACCCCTGTGGAGATTG
The DNA here is from genome assembly GCF_964204655.1 of Triturus cristatus. Classification (NCBI taxonomy): domain Eukaryota; kingdom Metazoa; phylum Chordata; class Amphibia; order Caudata; family Salamandridae; genus Triturus; species Triturus cristatus. Next base: position 1,117,890,828 of record NC_140590.1, read on the forward strand.
ACGTTGCCACAGCTTAACCTACTCTGAGAGATGAGGCAGAGGTACCACCACTGCCAGCTTCCATTTTGCAAGGCCCCAGCAGTGACCGACATCCTCAACCACCTCAGTAGAAGTAGGTACTGCAGAGAGGCAAACTTCAAAATGCCCATCTACCGCCACTTTGTTTGACTTTGGCGCTAGTGCCAGAAAGTAGACCTCCCCAGTTTGGGACTTCTTTACGGTTAGCAATAAGGAGCCAAACATTGACACATGCCCATTTGCAGACCAAGTTTTAGTTGGGGTAAGCTTGGTACAAATATTGGACTGGGGCCTAAACAACCCATTTGAGAAAAGAAAAGAAAATCCACTGGAAGGAGCACCTTAGCAGCCAAACAACTGCAACTGGTGCTGGTGAAGGGGGTGGGAGCGGAGAATCTGATCTGATCATGTTGGAAGGTGAAAGTGAAAAAGAGGGTGCCATTTCTGTTACTCAATCTTCCCTGTCCCCAGCAGAGCAGTTGTTTTGCCCACATCAGCAACATCATAATGGCACAAGACTCAGATCGAGCACCAAGACAAGACCATACAGTGACTGCCCCGCTGAGACGCACATTGAGCGTACCACCTTCTGCTCTCTAGAAGTCACCTGCATCAGTGGCACCAGAAAAGAAAAAAATCCAGGCTATTAATCCTGGAATGTTTAGGCAGGAAGGGTAGTGTGAACACAACCACCTAATGGCACGTGTTTTACAATGCGAAGCAGTCTAAAATGTTAGTGCTGGACCTCCTCACTTTTTCTTTTGTGCAAGGAGTAGGCTTTCTTGAATTTGTGATGGCCATCTGCCTGAAATGGAAGGTTCCCAGCCAGACCCATTTTGCTAGAGTTCCTGTTCCAGCACTACATCATCATGTGCTGGAATTGATTGGCTAAGACTTGTAGCAGATTGCTGTTCACATTATCCACCTGAAGACAAATGTGGACCAGTTGCCAAGCCAGTGATTTCATGTGCATCACTGCACACTGGATCTCTTTTGTGGGCATTACAGAAATGATATATGCAGGTGTTGACACTGCTGAAATTATTAACGGCGCTTGGAGGCATGCAACATTAGCCATGTTCGCCATGGAGGAATTTGATTTTGCTGCAAACAGCTTGGATGACTTTAACAACAAGGTCTTTGATTGGCTGCAACCATTTGGGCTTAACATTGGATTTGTTGCCACAGACAATGTTAATAATATAGTTATGTCCATTGCAGATGGTGTGTATTTTAGAGTCTTGTGATTGGTGCACTGCATCTACTTCATTGTACAGGACTTTCTCAGAAAAGAAGACTGAGTAAGCAACTTACTGTCCAACTGCAGAACAATATGCATTCATTTCAGCCATTCTTTTAAAGCCCAGAAGCAGCTGGGGATCATTCAGTGTGATAATAGAATGGCAGTTAAAGCACTTATACAGGTTGTAGCTCAACTTATTACATATTGCATCATCTGTTTGAGCCATACAAAGATGGGTTCCAACAGTGAAAGCATGATCATTCAGATTCACCAATGGTGCCTAGTCAAATGCCTAACAGAGATACTGCTTCCTTTTGAGGTTTTCACATAGGAAGTCAGCATGGAGGACAGTACCATTGGCCAAGCTATCCCATATTTGCATATGCTACAGAAACAGCTAAAGGAGGTGTCTCAAATGAACATATGTGTGAATCAAAGAAAAGATGTGCATTAGTTGGTGGAGAGCTTAATCCTTTGCTTATCTCATAATACAAGGGTGCAAAGAGACATTGTGTCTTTCAAAAATTACATCTGTGCAACAATTCTTGATCCACTGTACAAATAATTGCTGGCTACTTTCATTCCCTTTTCAGATAGAGATGTTTCAAACTAGAAGGTGTGGCTTCTTGAGCAAGCCAGCTACCTAGAAGAAGAATGGCTTGGAATTAGAGTCCCACTCCAGGGCACAAGTTCTGCGGTGCAGCCTTCAACCTCAGAGCCTGAAAGCACTGTTGCTGGCTCACAGCTGCCAAAGCCAACAACAAGAACACAAGCAACAACAGGAACAAGACTATCAGACCCAAAATCTGCATTTGATTTGTTTCTAAAGGAAGTGCTTTAGTCCAGCGCAGAGGCTAAGACAAAATAGTTTGAGCAAGGAGAAGCACCAATGACTATGGAGAGGATAGTCCAGGCCTATCTGGATGATGCAACAGAGCTCTATCTTGATCAAAACCTATTAGAGTATTGGTATGAGAATAGGTGCCAATGGCCAGTGCTCAGCAGGCTGTCAATAAATTATTGCGCTTGCCCGATAGCCAGTGTTTCTACTGAGCATTTGTTGAGTGCAGATGGTGCAGTTGTCAAGTTGAGAAGGACCAGGCTCTCATCCCAAAATGTGGTGATTAACCATGATCAAAATGAGTCAGCACTTTATACAATCAAATTACACCATATTTCAAGTACGACTGGTGGAGGATGAGGGTAATTGGTCAGATTTAGGTTATGGTATTGTGCTAGCTGACCATCTTCTGGGAAAGCACCTGAGTTTGAGGATGAACTCTACCACCATGACTACTGAGCAAGCCTGGGCAACCATAGAACTTTCTATTGTCGAACTTTGGGAACAAAAAGCAAGAAAAAAGGATATAGCTAGGGGAAAATGAAAATTATGATTTTTAGCTTGTTTGTGTCACAGTTACTAATGCAGTGCCAACATTGTAGATACATATATGAATGTATGAGCTGATTGAATTTGGACAAGTGTGTAGTGAAGAATCCTACCCCTTTCCATTCAAGGGCATTGGAGAGCTAACACCTGCCTCCATCGCGTGACTATTCTTTTTTTAATCCCCTAGCAGGACTGCCCTAGAACAGTTGATATACAGGACTGGCCAATGTGCCTTTTGTGAATCAAAGATGATATGCAATGTACCACAATGATTGAATTGGGACAGGTAAGGAATGCACCAATGAGTGATATCATATTGTTTGTGAGTGTTAAGATGATTCACTTGGTGGTAGACAGTGAAAGTGAGTGTTTAACAATCCTTTTTAAGGTTGATTGTGTTTGTGAGGATTTACAATGTTGGTGGCCTAATGGGTGAACTGTTAATTTTTTTCCTGAAGATGAATGTTTCTTTCCCCTTCGACACTTAGTGAGATTTGTTTGCCGGGTCCACACTGCTTTATTTTCTGGTTCACACTCCTTGAAGACCCGATCAGTCTCTTTAGCTAACAAACACAAATCTAGTCTACACAAAAAAGACTCAATTTTTCTATTGTTGTTCATCAATGGCATTGCACTACTGTTCGATCTCTCACACCACAGAAACACGGGACACCATTACAACCTACACACCTGACGTGATGATCATCACTAAAATCTGGCTCACCCACTCATCGGCACCCAACATCACTATTGTGACGCCAGCAGGATACAAGGTGATCTACCACAACCGCCCCTGGAAATGCAGTGGAGGCATCGCCATCATTCACAAAGTCACCCTCCAAGGCTTCACCCAGATGATGACCCTATGCCAATAATGGAACACCTCAACTTTCAGCTTAGATCGGATGCCCAAACAACCATCAGAGGAACCCTCACCTACACACCTCCAGCACCCTGTTCTAGCTTCAGCAAATCGATCCCTGACTTCATCTACCCCCTAGCAATTCACTCCAATAACTATATCTTCCTGGGAGACCAAAACTCCCACCTCAACAAATCCAACGATGCTGACTCTGCCAACTTCCTGGAGAACATGAGCAACTTCAGCCTCTCACAGCTGGACACCACTCAAATATACAGCGCAGGACACACGCTGGACCCTATCTTCTCTACCAGTGACAGAGTCAGGTTCTCCCATGTAACTGAACTGACCTAAATGAACCCTTCATGGCCCACTAGAACCTCTGACCAGACCTCCCACCCACCCTTGCCCAACTGGAACAAAGTCCTGGAACCCCTCTAGATCACAGCACTCAAAGATACCAGGCCCATCTTCTCTGAAACCATTAAACTCAGTGTCCAGAACTTCTCCAATTGGATGTACATAGCTTCCGACACCATTGCCCCCTTGATGAACCCCATCAGCAACAGACCTACCAAACAAGTAATCTGTTCACACCGAACTACTGACGCTCAAACACCACTACAAGAGACTAGAAAGATACTGGCACTCTAGCAAGGACCCCACCAACCTCAGCACCCTCAGAGCCACCCTCAAATCCTATTACCACTACCTCAGAGAGACCTAGAAGGACACCCTCACCAACAGCTTAGAGGCGAGCACCAACCACACCAAGGATCTCTTGAGCATCACCAGGAAATTATCGTGCCCCCTCACCTCCGAAAACATGATCCACACCTTCCAAAACCTCTGAGACTCTCCAGCTGTCTACTTCCCCCACAATATCTCCAACATCTATAGCAAATTTGACTCCTAACCAACTGACTTCATCCTCTACTGCACTCAAACCGATGCTAAATTATCACACCCACAGGCTCACTGACTGGAAGTAGCCCTCAGCTCCACACACCATCAACATCATGAACTCCACCCACTCCGGAGCACCCTTGGGCCCCTGCCCCACCAAATATACAACCTAGGAAAGGAAGATATCAGCAGCATCCTCACAGAAATTCTCAACGTATCCATCACTACAGGCACTATTCCCAATGCACAAGCGAATTCAAGAACTTCCAGACCATTTCACTACTTCCTTTTCCTGCCAAGGTCCTGGAAAAAGCCATCAAGCACCAGCTCACAGATTACCTCAAAGAAAACAACATGCTCAACACCTCTTAATCAGGCCTTTGGCCCAACCAAAGCACAGAGACCACCCTGATCGAAGCAACAGATAATATGAGACACCTCCACGACCTAATAATAATAATAATAATACTGCATTTTATAAAGCGCGAACAGCTACCTCGCTAGGAGGTGTCCCGGCGCTAGGAGAACACAGTTGACCTGGAGGCCAGAAAAGGAGAGCTAGCGGGGTTGGGTGAAGAGCCACGTTTTCAGCAGTTTCTTAAAGCAAGGTTCAGAAGGGGCCTGCTGGATTTCTTGTGGTAAAGTGTTCCAAAGAGAGGTAACGTTTGCCGAAAAAGTCCGTCCGCCTAGTCGAGCCTTTTTCGTACGCGGGACGGCCAGTTGAACGCGGCAATTGGACCGCAGTGCGCGGGTTTGGGAGTATCTCGGGAGGCGGTTTTTCAAGTACTCTGGGCAGGAGCCATGCAGAGATCTGAACGCCAGCGTAAGTGCTTTAAATTTTATTCTGCTAGCAACTGGCAGCCAGTGCAGTGATCAAAGATGCGGAGAGACTGACTGCTTGAGAGGGATTCGCAGTAGCAGTCTCGCAGCCGCATTTTGAATTACCTGAAGTTTTTGTGTCAGGTATTTTGGTAGGCCTAGGTAGAGTCCGTGGCGTAATCCAGCCGTGATGTAACAGTGGCATGGATAACCGTTTTCCGTCAGCTCTCCGGGAGGAGTCTCAGGATTTTACGGAGATTTCTCAGTTTGCTCAAGCAGCAGCCGGCGACTTGTTGGATGTGGGAGGTGAAGGACATGCTATCGTCCCACCTCACTCCAAGATTTTTTGCCGTGCGGCTGGGTGAGGGGGCTAGGCCCATCAACGTCGGCCACCAAAGTTCTGAGGCGGGGGTGGGGCCTCTGCCAAAGAAGATTACTTCGGTCTTATTGGCGTTTAATTTTAATTTATTCGTGTTCATCCAATGGGCTATATCATGGAGACAGCCTTTGAAGTTCGAAAAGGACTCCTGCGTCATCTCTGAGTACGGAAATACCAACTGGGTGTCGTTGGCATAGGAAATTGCCTTGACATCCCAGTCGGCAATCAACGTAAAGAGAGGAGCGAGGTAGATGTTGAACAAAAGGGGGCTGAGAGCCGACCCTTGCGGGACTCCGCAGCTGAGGACCTTGGGTGCTGAAGAGACCGTCCCTAGTGCCACCTTTTGAGTTCTCTGGGACAGATAGGAGTGTATCCATCCCAGTGCCTTATCCTGGATACCTATCTCGGCCAGGCGGCTGAGTAGTCTGGCATGGTCCACCGTGTCGAAGGCGGCCGACAGATCCAGGCCGACTGATCCTAGGCGAAACAGCTGCCCTTATACTTCACAACCTCTCTGCTGCTTTTGACACTGTCTCCCACCACATCCTCATCACCAGACTTTACAACATTGGCATCAAGGCAATGCTCTCAACTGGATCTCCTCCTACCTCTACTGCCAAACACAAAGGACCCATCCTCCACCCTTCACCGCCGCACCAAAAACCTAATTTGTAGCATAGCCCAGGGCTCCTACCTTAGCCCCACCTTTTTCAATGTCTACATGTTGGAACTTGCTGACATCGCCCGCACTCATGGAGTCAACATCATCTCATATGCCGGTGATACATAGCTCATACTATCCCTCCTAGAAGACACTGACACCACCAGATCAAACTTGCTAAACTCCATGTCCACCATCACCACCTTGATGAGGTCCAACTGCCTGAAGCTCATCTTGGACAAAACAGAGGTACTCATCTTTGGAAACAAGCCTTCCCCCTGGAATGACACCTGACGGCCTACCGCAATCAGGCCTGCACTAACCCCCACTGACCACGCATGGATGCTTGGAATTGTCCTGGACAGCTAACTGACCATGAAGCAACAAATAAATGTCATCTCCTCCATCTGCTTCCACTGTTATATTCCAAATAGGTATCCTGATATAGGCCCAGGTAACATTGTGACCCTTTACCTATATTCTTTCCTACATTACACTTATAACGGTTTACAGGGACTGACCTTTTACCTAGATACGACACTGCATTCAGAATGCAGATTTTACCTAGTCGAAATCTAATACATTATGCATGAGGATTTTTGGAAGCGCAGCAGGACTTCTATCCCCTGTGTAATATCTATGTATAAAGTTCATGCCCAACGCCACCCTAATTCTGAAACAGAAATACAGCAAGGTAGGACCGCTGGGGAGACCTATGGGTATACATACAACATATCTTGCTAAGATATGCAGAGGAGACCAGGACTTCCCGGCCAACACACTGACCAGAGACGCTGAGGTTCCTGCATGCAGATACTACTGCTCGCAGTAATCTAAACACATTCCTCGCAGGGTGTCCAACTCTAGACCAGGACGGGGTCCCACAGTCTCTCACTTCAGGTAATGGGGTTGACTTTATCCTAGTGGAATTCTTGGCTTAACACCTAAACACATGCTAGGTACACTTAGGTACGTCTAGTTAGGGAGGCATTGTAGAAGCACGCATCTTTTTATTGTCATTTATTTTATAGACTCGTATGTATCCATAATCATCACAAAATGGTAGAACTTCACCATCCATTTACTTTTATGTACGACTAATCATTTATATCTTTTACTGTCTAACAGTTGTTGCAGCTCATCTATTTTACACCAGAATAACAACTGTTTAATAATTACTTATTGAAAACGCCCAGCCTGTTTGTTCTCTGTATCTCTCTAAGACAGACTAAATAAGCATGGGTGACTGAGCGAAAAGTAGTATATTGTTTCCACGTCCTCAGGGCTCAGGGTTATCATGTTCGATGGCTGCCAAGAACTATTCTTTCCTTGGTAAGAGGAGATTACAGTGGCACTGCTAGCTAGCTGATACAAGAGGCCAACATACTCGGTGGGGTTGTTCAGAATCAGTTTGACACCAATCCTACAGTGTATGCTGCCCAAACGTGCAGATATTATATAGTTTTTTAGGAACTACACCACACCACACCCTCCGCATGCGCCGTAAGATCTTCTGATGGAGCACCATCTCCACCAGGAACATAGCCTCCCAAGCCCTCGTCTCCATCTGCCTTGACTACGGCAACACACTCTATGCAGAGACCACCAAAAAGCTCCTAAACTGCCTTCAGGTCATACAGAACTCAGCACCAAGACCCATCCTCAACTTCCCCAGAAGAACCAGCATCACTTCTCACCTCAAAGATCACCACTGTCTTATCGTCCAAGAAAAATGCCTCTTCAAACTCTTCAAACTCTTCAAACTCCTCACACATGCCTACAAGTCCCTCCACAATCATGTTCCCACCTACATCAACCATTGAATGACATTCTACCAACCAACCAGAGAGCTCTGCTTCTACTCCCTTGCCCTGGCTCACATTCCCTGTATACATCAGAGCCACTGCAGATGGTGTTCCTTCTCCTACGTCACCCCCAAATCCTGTAACAACCTCCTGCTCCACTAATGCACCTCCCCATCACTTGAAGACTCCAGAAAAAAAGCTCAAGAGTTGACTCTTCGGCCAAGGCTCACAGAAACCTGGAGAACCCCCCGGGTGAAAAGCAGCACTCTACAAAAACCCACTGATTGATTGATTGATTTGAGTAGGGACTGGAATCGTTAAGGAGTTGGACATATCTTGACTCGGAATCAAGAGGATGATGAAAGGACTCAGGGAGTGACTACTTCAATCACTCCAAGAAGTGAGTACAAAGTTCCTCAGTGGGTCAAAGAACACAGTAAGAAAGTTTATGTGATGTCGCATGGATAGGTTGTCCTCCAAGGAGGAGGGTGAATTCCTCCTTTTGGAACTAGGGCCCTCATACACCCAGCAAGCTAGGTGTCATACTTCATCATATGTGCCTGCTCCTCATCGGGTCAGCACTGCAATACCAGACGGGCACCCATAAAGGGGATCTTTACCGGAGAGCTTTAGTTCCTTGCCGTATAGGTGCCGTGGGTGTAAGGGGCCTAGTAGGTGTAGATGTAATGGTGGATGTGCAAGATAAAACAGGGGAGGGAATCCTCTAAATTAATTGTATTCTGTAAGGATCCCAGCCTGGTTAAAATAATGATAAGGAGAGGTGATTACCTGGCTGTTATGTGTCAAAAAAGTGCTCTACTCCTAAATGGTCGACATGTTTCTCGCCTAGTAGTCAACAATGATCTGTGGCGATTCCGCAGGACCATATGAAAAGAAAAACTATCTACACCTAATGGTGAGGTGAAAAACTACCTACCACGTAGTGTACCTATAGGAACGGTACTCACAGGTATAGAGACCAACCTGTGAAAGAAACAAATATATTTGATAACATAATACATTATTTATGCATTTGTGATCACACATAAGTTCAATCCATAATTCAAGATCTATATGTGATGAAAAGGTGACCCACTCAATACAAGGTGATACCAGTAGTTATCACTCAATAAAATAATAGATATTCAGTGCTATAAATGTGGTAATTATCACACCTGTGACTCTCAATTAAAAGCAACTATTAAAAACAACATCAGTGATGAATACGCTGTGACAACGGTGGTGAAAAGAGTTATCCAAACCTCACCTAATGTTTGTAAGATCGTGCCTCATCAGTTACAGCGGGATACTAGACACATGTAGTGGTGTGTCTAAGAAATTAATAAAGATAAATTAAGGGCAGTGATTAGCTGGTATGTATTAAAACTGCTTGTTGAATAGTCTAGAAACCCAGTTAGTCAATTACAAGACAGTGGCGATCGGTAGGGCAAGGCAATAAGTAAGATAGAATGCCCATCCTCCTTGTATTATTAAAAAAACCCTGCTTCTCTTAGCTTGGAGTAATGGGAGGAAATCACATAGTACTACAGACTAACGAGGTGCCCAGCACAGTCAAGCCCGGAGCTGCAGAACAGGTGAAAATCCCACAGGACCCAGGGGAGTAAGCAACGTGGTTAATCTCGATCACGGTAGGGACTGAGTAGTTCTTAACCCAACCTGAACAGCCCTTGATACCGCTTACCTCCGCCGTTTCTGAAGACTGGGGGAGATTGTCAAAGCATCTTCAATACTAACCTGCTCCAATTAGAAGCTCAGTGGTAGACCTACCCCGCACCACTGCAACCCGGATGGTAATGTCCTTCGCTGTGGGCTCGCTCTTATACCAGCCACAGCTGCAGGCAGGGTGGGGCGGGAAGCCAAATGGTTTCAGCTGTGGGAGAGTGTGTCATGTGTTATTTCTGTCAGGACAGCCGAAATGCTAGTAAATGATGTTGGCCATCTTGGAGTGTCTGGGATGCTCATTAAAGATATGTCAGAGCAAAGAAACAATATGGTGTGACGTATGCCATGGTCTAGAATGGGGCAAAAATGTCCCGAATTTATGAATGCTATGATATATATAGTCATTCATCATAGAAGTCCGAGGTGTGTGACTGGGTTTGTAATGTGATTCTGTTATATTAATCTTTCAATAATTAAATCTGGCAGCCTAGGGTGCGTGTATATGTTTTGATTTAGGCCTACTCGATTTCTCTCAACCCATCGGTTTGAAAATAGTGTGTTGACGTGTGTACATGGAGGATGCAGTCATTATTTGGAATAGATGCTGCCTCATCAATGACAAGGTGGTCTGGCGTTAGTAGCATTATAGTATGGAGCAGTTTTCTCAAACGTGGGGTAATCTCCAATTTCCTTCAGTAAAAAGATTTCTGTCAGTGTGATCAACCCCGCTAGGGGACACTGTGTAAAGCTTGGTTTATTTCTCAGTTATTGGCAAGTGACCCCCAAGGGATTTCATCATTCAGTCCCTGATGGTCTGAGTCCAAACGATGCACCCATCTTTGTTCCATCCTAAAGAGGGCGAAGTGTGTGACCTGAGGGTGACCTTCTAGGGTCACCCACCTTAAGCTTTCTGGAGGATGTTTACAATTTTTTATTTGTGTGTACAATTTTGAGGTGGTTTTTTTGGCAACGAATGTTGCTCTTATGTTCTGTAATTCTTGTCTTTTTATTCCTTATCGTCAGGCCTATGTATTTTTTATTGCATGGCCATATAATCAAATACACACATCGAGTTGTGTTACAATTAGTATGTTTGGTAGTCTTCCAGGTGAAGGAGTCAGATAGAGTTAACTCGTTTGTGGGTTTTGTTTGAGGGTACACCGCACATGAGCCACAGGGGTAATGGCTCTGGACCGGGGGAAGGTCACATAATGATCTCTGTTCAATGGTACTTGCTGGTTTAGGTCTGGTGTGAATGAGCATATCTCTAATATTCTGCTGCGTTTAAAATGCAAAATAGGGTCTGGGTCTCTAGGGATCCTGTGTTTAGAATCCTCCAATATTTGTTGATAACCCTCCTTATTTTATTAGATTCTGGTGTGAATGTGACACATGTTAATGCATCTGAGGATTCGTTTGGTTTGACCTCTAGCAAAGTCTCCCGGTGATTGTTCCTGGCTCTTTTTATTGATAGTGCTACTTGTTTTTGTGGGTACTGCCTTTCCAACAGATTCTTGGATAAGGACTCTGCCTCCTTCTTGTAGTCATTAATAGAGCTGCAATTTCGCCTTACGCACAAAAATTGCCCAAAAGGTAGATTGTCTCTAAGGGCTCGTGGGAGGTGGCTACTGTATAGTAATGAACTATTCCTGTCAGTTGGTTTCTTGTAGATGGTCGTACTTAACTGACCATGGTCGAGTCTGATGGTAAGCTCCAAAAACGGAATGTTAGTGGATGAAATGGTATGAGTCAATTTCAGATATTCGTTCTTTGCATTAATCCACTGGCAAAAGTTATTGCATGTGGGTAAATCACCACTCCAGAAGATGAGGATATCATCAAAGAACCTCTTTCACAATCTCAGGTTATCATTGAAGGGGTTATTGAGATGTAAAATCACCTCTTCTTCAAATGCGCCTGATACAGATCAGGGTATCAGATATATGCCCACTACCACAGATAGAGTAATCTTTACAGTTACACGCACATACATTCATCATACACTAGGGCCCATTTCACTCCATATGCTCCGAAACTCTACCAGCAGCAAACCTGTGGGAAGAAAACTCCTAAACACCCTGCATCTATATCTAGGCGATAGGACCAGTTTTAGTGGCTGTCTAACATAATATAAACAATCTATAAACAATAATCAATAAGTCATCAATAAACAACAAGGAAAGAAACAACCAACACCATATTTGAAAGTTATATTGCTTTATCCGAAATTAGTCAGAATAAAATAAGAATAAATCATTTCTCATAGTTACCTATTCTAACTAGTGTCAGAACGGGTCAGGACCAGTCTCTTGAAAAGTTTTTTCAGGATAAAGTCCTCAGCATCGGTCCTCTGCAACGCAAGTTCATGCAGCAAGGCGACGAAAGAAAGAGTGGGGAGAGCCCTCCCTAAGCTAACATTTTATAATGCAAAATACAATGGAAACCCACATGAATTAATTGTATCACTGAGCAGAACGAGAAGGAAGGGATGTAACTTAGCAACATCCTGAAATCTCCGCTCAAGAAAAGTCATAATACGCAATCCTCGGAAAAGGAATCAAGTTTTGAAACATTTGAGGTTCACTTCCCTCGGCAAACCAGCCTTTGCACAGAGTTCTTTCTTAGGCTCTATTGTTCATCAAGGACGAACATTTCTTTTGGAGATCCTCCAAGCTTGCTGATGTCCTCCCGGAAACTTCCATATAAGGACTACCGTCAGTTTTTCTGTTAACTGAACTCCAGCAGGGGTCTCCCTTGTTACACCATAGATTTCGCCTGCACCACAGCTCAGCCAGGCTTCAAATTATTCTCAGTTATTTTCATAAAGGCCTCCATAGGCCACAATAGACCATCTTCAATTAAAGAGACAAAATAAAGATTACTACATCATAATGATTAGACAGTGTTAACCCCACTAATACCCTTATGTGTATGCATTTATCTAGCTTTGCGACATATAGAGCATTAATTCAGACAGCGTTTTGTGCTCAAAATAAATAGCACACAGCAACGTTTAAATATGGAAAACTTGCACGTTATTGTAAATACAAATACAGCACATACATGCTAACCCTTATGTAACCTTCTCTTGTGTTAAGACAAACAGATTGGTTAATGTGACGCACTTGCACAAAACAAATAATTAGTTGTTCATTATTAATAAATTAATAAAACGCATAGACATGCCAGAGCTTCAAAAGCCCCAGAATTTTCTAACAGAAAACTCTGCTCCAGCACGCCCATGGACACGCAAGCCACACTTGGGGCAAATGTACTCCCCATTGAAGTACCCTGAGACTGGTGGAAGAGTTGCTTCTTTTCTGTTAATGCTAGCGTAGCACACTGCATTATGAATGTGACAGGAGTGGGTGATGCCCACTCGACCTCATTCAGGGTTGTTTCAATGACTGTAAGTGTCTCACGTTGGGGAATATTAGTATACAGCTGTTCCACATCTAGTGTCACCAGTATGTTTATATCATCTGTGTTCCTCAGTTCCCCTAGTATGCGTAGGATGTCAGTTGTATCCTGAATATATGAGGGAGTCGATTTTACCAGTGGCTGGAGGAAATGATCAAAACATTTCAAGAGTGGCTCCAAAATGGAGCCTATGCCCGATACTATGGGTCTACCTGGAACTGGTGTAGTGCCTTTATGATTATTGGGCAAGTTATAGAAATATGGTGTTCTGGGGTCCTTGGTAGTGAGAAAATCAGCCTCTTTCTTGCTTATCCAGCCATTTGCTTCTGCCTCAAATACTGCACTGGAAATTTCTGTTTCCAATCTAGTGGGTTGGTGGTAATCAGTGTATAGAATTTCTGTTATTGAGTTGGCGTTGGCATTCAAAGTCATAATCTGTAGTTGACTGTATGACTGTCACACCCCCTGTCTGCCTGTTTGACAGTATTGCCACTGTCCTCCATTAGGGACTTGATAGCATGTAGTTAATTTCTGGAAAGGTACTTCAATAACTGCCAGAAGAAGGAGGTTGTCAACTTCATGGAAATTAGCATGTGTATGACTCTAAGAGGCCTACTTAACTCTGTGGACTGTTGAGATGTGCGTTGATTACTTCATCTGAGAAATACTATGCTGCTGAATGTGTTCTGTCTGACTCAAATTTGAAATTATGTGGTGGTTGTGTGGGGGGCTGGTTGTTTTAGATAACTGGAGCTAGACATGTGATGATCTAGGCTACATATTATGAAGATGACCATGACAGTTGCGAGTTTGATCAGCCCGATACTTGTGGCCACTTGTCTGTGATTGTTGGTTGTTGTAATTCTCTCACCAAACTGATCGCACATCAGTCATACAATGAATGATTGCAAAGGACTATTCTCTTGCTCTGCCTCTGAGTCTTCTTGGTGAACTCCTTAATAAGTTTACCTTCTGCTCTTGTCCTTGATTCTAATATATCATTTATTTTTTTCAATCCCCAGGCCTTCTCTTCTCCTGCGCAAACGAATAAAGCACTATAACATTCAAACTTACCTTACCGGACCGCTTCAGCCAGGTACTTAAGATAGACATATAATCCAAGATGAATGCAGATGCACCTCTCAATTTGGCAATACAGTATCATTTTTATTTTTAAAATCATTTTTTGAACTGTTTAATAGTCATTCCTGCATTTCCTTTTCCTCCCACAACGGATTGATGACGGCTGGCTGCTCATCGCTCAGATGAACATTGTCTTTGTGCATTGTTTGTCTTTGTCACACTTTTCCATAAATCCCCATTCCCATCCATTCATCAAACCCCTAACACTCTTCCATTGGGCTGTGTTATTTACAAAAAAGCAATGCACAAAATATAGGGCCTGAGGAGGTTTAAAGACCCACCTGGACCAACTCACCTTATCTGGAAAAGATAAGGTTATCCCACCAATGTCTTAACTCATGTAACACTTTCTTGAGATTTACTTGCAAATTTAGTCATGAACGGCTCCCTTTCTTGAATTTGATGAGCTACGTGTCAGCAGGCATACTTCAAATGGAACTTTAGAGAAAACCAATGGCCAAGAATGCATTGCTAATATATTCTAGCTTTCACCCCAATTCTCTCAGAGATAACTTACCATTTGGACAATTTTTGAGACTGTGGCGGAATTGCTCTAATGCCAAAAAATACAGGAGCCATGCAGCAGAATTACATCTCTAATCCTAATTCCCAGAGGCCTCGATACAATGATCAGCCAAGAGATCCAGGAACAATAACTGTGACTCTCTGCTTGAGGCTCAACCAGCGAAAGAACCCATAGACAGTCTGGTTTGTGTGCATGCTTTCAGCAATAAGTCAAGTCTCATACAAAAAATGCATCAACAAATATTGGAAAATTCTAAGCAAAGGAGCACTAACCTTACCCAGACCCATGTCTGCTTTCAAACAAAGTACAAACCACTGTGATAAATTGTTACACACTAGACCACGGTCCCCAAACAAAAATAAACAGGAAACCCTCCGGGGGTATCCCTCCAGTGAACGGTCATTTCCTGTGTAGGTTATATAACGCATGTCCACAGACGTCCCCATCCATGCATGTCAACATGGACAGAGGCAAACCATGCGAGTTAAGACAACATGCAAATTGCAATTCAGATCCTTTGATCTATCTGATCATTTGTCCATGCGGTTTGAAATATGTTGGCATGACAACAAAAAAGATCATGGATCATGGAACACAAGAGTAATATCCATTTTAGAAAACAAGCCACAAAATTGACAGGACACACTTCTTGGAAAAAAGGCACGATGCTGATGAATTGAAATGGAAAGTAATAGATAAAACCCACAATTCCACAAACAAAAACTAATGTATCCCAATACCTCTTCAAGATGGAACAATGCTGGATCTTTCAGTTACAAAGAGCAAAACAGGGCCTCAATGATGACATCCCTTGGTTTAGTCTTACACCATCAAAGTCCCTTAAGATCACACAACTCAAGGATCATTTGACAAAGAAACTGCCCCATCATACTTCCTACAAGTAAGACACTCCACCTGAACACACCACCATTAATATCCCTCTTACCATACCATATGGTCACACGTATGCATACAAATATACATGGTAGATTCATTGCAAGCCTTTTTCACCCTGCTGGGCTGGGTAGGCATGTCACTCCATGTCTAACTATCAAGTCACAGGCCATTAGTCCATTTGTATTTACTGGCACCATGGACTTTGATATTGTCTGAACAAAAATGACTAATAGCATTGATAAAGTTATAATAACAACGGCATGGAATCTACCATGGTGCTATATTTCCCATGATACTTAGCGCTCAGTGGAAGCATATAACAACTCTTCTTCCACGTTGGCATTAAAACTACAAGTCTGTTGACTCTTGTAGTTCATTTTGGCTCCCACACCGTCATTGGTCCAACCGAGATGGGCAGGGCAGGTCATTCTTCGCAAACCAGTAGTATAAATGACTGTACTCATGAGTTGCTGGTTGTCCTTCCCAGGCACGAACTAGCACCCGTGGCATAGCCCCATTAGAGGTAAGCAATAACAGCATTTTCAATCTTGTTCTTTTTTTGGTTTTATTCACTATCTTTGTGATACTAATAGTCGTGATGACATATCACACCCAACATTGCCCCCTGCACCACATTCCAAAGCACTTTAATTATCTTTGTTGTATCAAGATTTACCCACTAGCTGCAGAACAGTACCAGCTGTGTAAGGCTTGTTACGGGCCCTCCTGTTAGGGTATCGAGTCATTGACTGGCCGTGATTTGCTTAGCAACATATGTTTAGTGAGACCAGAGTGACCCCTGTTCCTATGCTTAACTTTTGAGGACAATATTACCCATAACCTTTTTGATCTGCTCAATATTCACAAAGGCTACCCATCACCTGATCACTGTTACTACATCAGTGATTAATTTCCTCACAAGGAGTTTTCCCCTCTTAACCTACCATATATAACTAGGTTTCTGGTTCCTTGAGTTACTTTTAATCACAAATCGTCTGCCTTTATAATGTGGATGTCACATTCATTATGAATGTACCACTTATCTCCGTCGTGTCCCTCCTTTTTCTAGGACACAGACGCACCCTCGAGTTTGCACCGAGGTAGAGGTACTATTCATGACCTTACACAGTGGGTAAGGTATAATTGCATAAAATTTTAATACGTTTTTGGGTAACAGTTATGTATCCTAAGATTTATGTCCATTATACGGTGTATGTGGACCCACAGACACACAGTGCTTGATGTGTATGGCACATGTATCTTACTTGATGCATTATCTCTTTATAGGCTTGTGTGAATGGCGATCCACTCCAACCACTGGTTCAGTATATTTTTGTATGGCTGAATCATTGCTATGACACAGGCATTCCAACCTATACTTCACTTTGGTCCTAATGAAAGCTGTCAAACCTCCATGGAGGGTATTAGGCTGATACATGACAACCGTCACTTCTCTATGATAGGTTACATTTCCTCCTGTCTGAGAATTGTTTATAGCTCTAACCTACAAACTACCTAATAAAGTTTGCTTGCGTACCTTAGAGTTTGTTTTTTATCACACACACTGATCTTCCCTCACCATCTGTCTCACCACACCCTGCTTATTTATAGATTTTAGGAAACCTCACTTGAACACTGAAAACATCCCTGAGCTCCTCCCTCTCAGTAAGGGGGTTGTAGCCCGTACTGCAGCTAGGTGTGCAGCACTAGGAGGTTACTCTATGATGAAGCATGCCACCTACCCGTGGGTGAATGAAACCATCCTGTAAGAGGGATACTCCAGCACTCTCCCTCTCTATTCAGACCCAGGGCCCTTATGTGCTTTTACTTAATAATTGACACCATTCATTGATCACACCCTTGGTGGGGAAGATATGGTGAAAGAAACACCAACTCAGTGCAGGATCTTCAGTTCTACTCCTAATAGCCTACACTGTCCCCATTTACTCACCCATGCATTAACGGTGGTTAATGTTTTAGATATAGAAGATCATTCATCAGCATCATAATTCAGGCATTGTGTGTTGAATTACGTAAACGCTTAACCATGTACACTCTAGACTTTGAGTCGTCTTCACAATTGATTTAATTGAAATATTAGCTCACCATTGCTCTGAATAATTTGTATTGGGTTTTATATTTTCATTATCAGGAATGTTTTGTTGTGTGTTCTGATCTCAACTGTTTGTAAAGCTATGATATAATAATATATAACCCACACTAACCCAGTTAATGTTTCAATTTAGTTCCCTGTGAAGTATAATCCTTCTGATTCCTTCACTGCACTAGAATGCTGCTACTATCACTACCATGGCAGCTTGGGAAACCCTGCAGCCCTCACTTCATGTATTCAGAAAGAGAACTATGGAGCATTGTTCTAATGAGTTGTAGGCAATATAGGCAATGGCAACCTCCCTTAGTGGTCAATATAGTTGAAGACAGCAGAGACTGGGAGAGTAGTAGGACATGGGTACCACATACTTAATTGTTATCCAGTGCATTTTTAAAACAGTTTGCGCTAAAAGGCAGCAGTGAAAAAAGATTTAAGGCATGAATACTGTGACATAAATCTTTATTACCCGAACAATAAAAACCCACCCCTTCGACTCACCTCAATTGGCCCACCCCTTTTGGCAAATAATTCTCCTGCCACAGCCATCGTCCCAACAAAATGAAAATTTCCAAAAAAGAAAGTCCAAACTGTCTTTGCCACAACTCCCACATTCCCACCCTCCACCCACAACAAGTCCAACCCACCAAAACAAAAGATAAAAAAAGAGGCAGAAGGGCACGACACATGGTGGTCACAGCCCAGAAGCTCTTTTAGATGCCCGTCCAACTGGCTCTGCCAGGCTTCTATCCACACAAGCCTCAACAGGATGCATGTTTGGAAAGTGTAGTCAGAGGAAGGCAACAGCGAAGAATTGGCAGCGGGCGGCTTCCATCGGACTGCAGTGCCAGCTTGGAGGGGCTGGAGGCACAGTCACTGGGGCCTGGCTAAGGCCCTGGACAGCCAGGGTCACCAGCCACAGGTACTCGGCCCATATTACCTCATGCTTCTGCTGGTGCAGCTGGGCTGCTATATCCTGGTGAGATTGACGATTCTAGGACTATCTAGAAAGAAAAAAGACAAATTGTAAACAATTCTCTGAGCAAAAAACATGTTTAAAATTATGTAGTGGGTTTCACAGTAGCAGTACATTAATGGTCCCCTCATACCATTTGATTTGATGTGATTAGAGTCACAGCCATTACCGGGAAACATCCATTACCGGAACATGATACAGAATGTGGCTGCAAGGCTTCTCCGGGGGATCCCCAATTTTCAATCAGAGGGAAAGCACCTTGGAGTCTGCATTGTCTGTCAGTTATATTAAGTTCAAGGCCTTGTGTATTACATATGAGGCATTACAGAGTACCGGTCCTCAGTTTCTGAGGTGGTAACTGCACTGGTACTCACCAAACAGATGCCTCAGGTCAAAGGGGTGAAACTTATTGTTTCTCAGACATTTTCTAAGTCTAACTTGGGCGAAAGATGATTCACAGTGGGTGCTATGTAGCTCTGGAACACAGTCCCCATTACCATTGCCATCGGAAATCTTCCCTTCTTGACATCTTTTCGGAAAGCCATTATGACCTGGTTATTGAATGAATAGTGCTCCAGCTCGCTTCTTGACTGTTAGCACCAAGACACCATTTGGTATTCGTGTTCTGTATACATTTATAACATAACACATAACATTCATCAGATGAAACTAAAGGCAAATGGCAAATGCACTAACTGTCTGACAGGAATGAAGGCAGAATAAACACAGAAGCACTCCAGTTAAAAAAATAAAACTGTTTTTTTTTTCTTTTGAAGGATTTCCTAGTAAAAAGTACCTACACAGACACATTGTGTGGAAAAATAAAAATAAATTACCTCTCATAAATGAGGAAGGCATTATGTACTATAGTGTACAAGTATTCCATTTCTCTCTCTTGTTGTGCCAAATTAATGAAGGTATGCTAGTTTATCTGGTGCCCTAGTTGTACTAGTTACTTGTACTTTGATAGTCTCTGATGCCTGCAGCTGGTGCAGCTGTAACAGACAACTATCCTATTCCAATGACCCTGCGCTTCTCCAAAATGCCTTTCAATTTTACCCTGAGTACAAGGCAGAATAATATTATGAGTGAAACATATCAAGTATAAAATTAATCAGTCATGCGGACATCCTGTCTGCCATGAGTACATGGTGGAAAAAGAGATGCACTGCAGTACCAGGCTAGTATTAAGGAACAGTAAATAGCCTTGGCATGTTTGTCACAGACTTTCCCATCCACAAATGTCAAGCAAGTATTCATTCTTTATTGCATTGATGCCATACATTCTCTCAACCAGTATTCTACTATAGAAAACCACCCATCCCTATATATCAAACCCATCCATCTAAACATTTCTCCAAAGGAATCTTTCACCTACATCTATATACCCGCCCATGCATGCATTAACCCATTAATACATTATACATTTCACCCACCCAAGAATAGTCTTTCACCCATACCCTTTCATCCTTTCAAGCATGCATCCTTTCACCCATATACCCTTTCATCCATTCTTTACCCACCCATGCTTCTTCCTTTGACCCACCTATATGCATCCTTCAGGGAGAGGTACAGAGACCTGAGAGTATTGTGGCAGCTTTCTCAGCAAACCCCAGAAGAATTTCGTTTTATCTCTACTGAAGAAGGATGAAATCCAGAAACACATGTGTCTAGAGATTAACAGCACTAACCTGCACCAACTTTGGTGAGACACTCTGCAAAATTTCAAGTAAGCATTTAAACTGAACTGCATGTACCAGGATGAAAAGGGGCGAACTGTGCTGGGAGGTAGCAGTGTGCTCCCATCCCCCTTCTGTTTCAAAAAGGCTCCCTTGAGCCACTGGGCTGACGAGCTCATGGGAGGTACCTGTGCGCCAGGGAGAGGTACAGAGACCTGAGAGTATTGTGGCAGCTTTCTCAGCAAACCCCAGAAGAATTTCGTTTTATCTCTACTGAAGAAGGATGAAATCCAGAAACACATGTGTCTAGAGATTAACAGCACTAACCTGCACCAACTTTGGTGAGACACTCTGCAAAATTTCAAGTAAGCATTTAAACTGAACTGCATGTACCAGGATGCAAAGGGGCGAACTGTGCTGGGAGGTAGCAGTGTGCTCCCATCCCCCTTCTGTTTCAAAAAGGCTCCCTTGAGCCACTGGGCTGACGAGCTCATGGGAGGCACCTGTGCGCCAGGGAGAGGTACAGAGACCTGAGAGTATTGTGGCAGCTTTCTCAGCAAACCCCAGAAGAATTTCGTTTTATCTCTACTGAAGAAGGATGAAATCCAGAAACACATGTGTCTAGAGATTAACAGAAACTAACCTGCACCAACTTTGGTGAGACACTCTGCAAAATTTCAAGTAAGCATTTAAACTGAACTGCATGTACCAGGATGCAAAGGGGCGAACTGTGCTGGGAGGTAGCAGTGTGCTCCCATCCCCCTTCTGTTTCACCTTCTTGAAGTAGGTGGTAAATTGCGAGTGTTTTGCGGCTACAAATGCGGTCGAACAACACTAGTACATAGGATGTTGACTCGCTTTCAGGAAGGGACACCCCTTTCTAATAGCGAGAGTTGCAAATGCTATTTTGAGAGTCAGTGGCTCGCAAAACTAGAATTTGTACATGCTATTACCCTTTTTTGCGGCCACAAACAGGAGTTTCTCCCATTTGCGGCTGCAAAAAAGGGTCATACATCTGGCCCTCAGTCTCAACCCCTGTTGATGCGCCAACTCATAGATGCATGCATAATTAAAATAAAAAGAAAGAAAGAATGAAAAAAATAAGTAAAGAAAAAAATAAAAAAGGACAAAAGTCTCTCAAAAACTCAAACAAAATTGAAAAAATTTAAAATACGCAAACACAAAGACACATGGTAAGATAAGAAATCAAAATTAAGAGTAGATAAGATTCATAGGGGTATGATTGATAGATTAAGAAGGGATTCAAAAAGTCGGCCCCAGCACCTTGGACAAAACAGACACAAGTTGGCCATGCACATGCAAACCACGTAATGCCACTCGCACGCGAATTCTGCCGCAAGAACGTCCTTTGCATTACATATGATGTAAAACATCATGTAAGCGGGAGCAACAAGCAAGTCTGTCCACTCACGGAACTCCGATTAGCACTGCAGAGTTTTTTTCCCACTTCGCCGTTCTCCGTGCAGCACGACTATACAAACTCTGCACAGTACTACTCCAGACAGACTTACTTGACCCCCTTTCTGGGCAGTCATAGACCTGGTGGTCACAGGACCCACTCAGGCAACACCAACATTTCCAAGGGTGACCTGAGCTCCATTTCCTTCCAGGCAGCATGCTTCAGATTATTCCCAAACAGACAGTCAACAGGCAGTCCAGGGCTCACAGCAACTTCCAAAAGATCAGAGACTCCCAAACCTAAATGGAATCAGAGGCCCAGGATAGTGGCTCTCCAAGTTGTCTGCTAGTACAATCTGTTAGTATGTATTCCATATCACCTGTTCTGAGTAGTCATACTGGCTACTGTTTCCCTCACAGTCTCCACCCTCTGCCCAATGATTGTTACCCGCTGCCTATACTTTGAAGTATTTGAAGGCATGATGGGGGACATGTTTAAAGGGCTACTCAACTGGGTGGCAAAACAAGTACTACAGGCCCATGATTAGCATTTTTTACAGGCTCGTATTATATGGCATACCACTCTACAAATTAAATGTGCTCATCAGGTGTGAACCAATTTAACCATGTAGGCGGGAGTGCCCTCAAGCACTTTAACACTGATTAGAAGTGGTAAAGTGTGCAGAATCCTAAGGACAACAAAAATAAATTCCATCAAAAAGGGAAACTGAGCAGTGTTTGTGGAGAACGTTAAGCAGCAGGTTGCTGCTGCGTTCGCGGTCGGGATTCAGAATTAGCTCTTGAAATATACTGTTATTAAGTGTGGCTGTCCAGAGCTTTATTCTAACAAACAGGATTATGGGCTGGCCAATCTCCCCTCCAGAACCCTCGGGCAAATACGACATGTGAGGCTGTATCAGGCAAAGTCGATGTAGATCGGTGGCTGAGGGCTGCTCATGAATTGAGGAAGGCACATAGAGTGACTGCAAGGATCTCACTTTAGGAAAGGGCAGCAGTGGCAAAAGAAGCACACACATATTGGCTGTTCAGCAACCAGGTGTTGCATTGGGGTTGAGATTGGGCAGAGAACGTGTCGGGTACAGACACACAGGAAAACAAAAGGGGCCTAGCGCCAGAAGAGCTGTGCAATGTATACCACGTGAAGTCCCAGAGAAAGGTAGGCTGAATGAGGGGTAAATTGATGGATAGACAGAGACATGCAGGCAGGATAAAAGAGACTGATAAGTTTTGAAGAGCACAGTAAGGGACCTTCACAAAGATTGGCAGAGAGCGTCTGCAGGGAAAGGCTGAATCATTCCACGCCCAGAGGCTGTAGACCAAAGACTTATGGCACATATCAATGTGCACACTTTACGCCCCTTTTTGAGATGGAAGCATCTTTTCTCCCCCCGCACAGTGTATTAATCACCAAGAAGGATCGCAAAACTGAGGGGGACAGATTTGGCATCCTGCTTGAAATGTGGAATAATAGAAACTGATAACATCCATATGTTCATGGTCTGCCCTCTAATCATACCATACTGGGATGATGTAGGTAAGATCTTGAGTGACATACTTTGAGTAAATGTCGAGGTAAGTCTTGAGATTATTTCTGGGGATGTCACAAGTACATGAAACTGTGTGAAGAGAGCCGTAGCAGAATGGTTGAATTCTGTTATGTACACTTTTAAAATGGTCACAAACACTAATGGAAAGTGGTTTATTAGTGGTGATAAGTAGAGACCTACCTCTGTAATAAGGCCACAAACACAATAAATGGATCAGTCAAGGTCTCAATAAATTATTCCCTTACTCAACCCCTGGTAGCTGATAACAGGCAGCAGGCTTAACTTTCGAGTCGGGTGTGTAAAGCATTTAAAAACACCAATACATTAAATAATTCAGACACAATACACAATAAAACCAACACCAATTTATTAAAAAAGTTTATATTTTTGTGAACAAATGGACACCATAATGAAATAAATCAAATATAGGAAACTGGACAATAAACTTTTTCTAGTGCTGAACCAAAGCGGAAACGTGGTACATCTGGTCGCTCTTGATGGGGACAAAGTAAAAGCTTGAGACAGACAGCAATTTAGCCCTAGAGGGACACACTAAGTGGGAGACTGTGGTCAAAATTTAACCTTCACACTTAGAAACTTTATTGGAGCCTTTTCTCTTGACGTTGAGCGAGGCTTCTCTTCGGGCCAATTAGTGTGGACATCTTCAGATTGGCTCAGCACACGCCCTTGGTTGACTCCTGGAAGTCTTGAGCTCTGTAGCATTCAGCGGTACGAACCTGTAAAGCAGGTTGGGTTGCAGTTAGATGTAGTCTGCTTGACTCTCGATGTTGGGTCACTCACCTTAGAGAGCTTTTTAACAAAAGTTACTCCACACTTCTGGAACTTCTTCCTGAAGTTCCTCTTGTGGGTTCAATGTGTCCAAAACACCAATTGAAGGGTTCAGTAGCTCTGAGATGGTCCTTGGGTTGTTGGGACTATAATAACTGCAATGCACCTGGCCAATGCATTAAAAGTCCACAGGAGGTACTCCGGGATGGGGACTTCTTGGTGGAAATTATGCAGGTGGGCTTGGTTAACCTGTAACTTTTAGGAAGTCCACTCCTTAATACTTGTGAAGCAAGGCAAAGTCCTTACGGCTGTACTACCAGATTGTGCAGCAGGTGCAGTCCTTCAAAGTGCAATCCTTAGAGCACAGATCAGGGTTCCAGCAGGGCAGTCCTTCTTCTCCTTGTTGTTTCAGGTAGTAGATCTGATTTGCTTGGCAACTCTTCCATACTCCCTTATGTATTCAGTGTTCATGGGCATCAACAGGGTTAGCCCGGACTAATAGGGGGCCGGGCGTCATCCTCAGGTATGACCACTTTATCCAAAGTGTGGCATATTCCTGTCCCAGAAAGCACTATCCTTCTAAAATCTAAAATGGGGAAAGTTTCTTCTGGAGGGTTAGATCTGGGTTGCCAACCCTCTGGTGTGGCTAAGTTTCTCTAACACTCCCCTTCCAGCACCCTCAGTAATCGAAGTACAAGGACTCCTGTGTGGCTGGGAATGCAGGATGTGGGGGTACACCTCTGCTGTCCTAAAGTGTCATTCTCCCTTTGAAGACCAATCGGGCTACTCTACCCCATCCTGTGTTTTACTTCAGCAGCTACCATTCTCCACTTGCATGACATCCTTTGTCGATATAGCAGGCTAGTTCCCACCTTATTAAGACAGCTTGGCTCAGCCTGGCAGAGGGTGACAAATCAGGAAAGGGTAGCTGGAAGGCTAGATTTTGGCTCACTGAAAGAAAGTTAATAACTTCTATTCTGTAATAGTTATAACAAATCTGACAATGGAATATTGATGATTTATTCTATTATTTAAGTCTTTGAGATGCATTTCTAGCTCACTCCTGTCAAACTTTATAGTTACATGACATATTCCCATCTTAGATTATGGAGCTAGTTTTCTACAATGGGAAAACACAAAATTGGCAGTTTTCCCTTGCCAGGGCTTATGCAACATCTTTATAATGTCCCTGCTTATAGTTACAAGTCACTCTACTCATGGGGCACCTAGCAGAGACTGTGGAAGCACCTTTAAATGCAAAATCAAATTTGCATCTACATTTAATGCAAAAGCAGACTGAAAAGCAGTGCTGCCTTTAAAAATGACAGAAGGCAACACAGTGTATTAAGTCTACTGGGCCTCTATACCTATATGACCTATTAGATACTAGGAACTTACAGCTAGGCTGCAAGTGCCAATTGTAATTAAACCCAAATGCCATATACCTTATAATCAGAGCACTGGCCCTTGGCCTTGTAAGCAGAGCCCAAGGCACAGTCAGAGTCTGTTACCACCCGTATCAAGGAAAAAATGGGGGTGATCAAGGCAAAAGGAGGACTTTCCTACAAACACCACTTGTGTAACAAGATCAAGGATATGGGGCACTGCTGATCACATGGAAAGGGGGCAAATATTAGGGGATCAAATAAGGAGGAACAAGGATGTAGCAAAGAGCGACAACTTCCTTCATTATTGTCCTATAGTGACATTCGATATGGATCTTGGATTCATGGCGTGGCAAGAACTAGGTCCATAAGAGTCATAATATTCTTCCTCAGCTCGGTAGCATCAGGACTCCCCAAAAAGACAAAAAGGCCATAAGAGAAAGTGGGAGGCCTAACAAAAACAACTGTTGGAAACAGGCAAAATGTTTGGGGGATGACCACCTTAAGGCTGACAGGTTTAACAGCACAATATTAGTTCTGCATGTAGGTGCTACTGCAATTATTTGTATCAACTTTTATTCTCCTTAAAGCTTCCTAACTGGATAATAATAATTTTGAGGTGCTATACAGATATTGTTCTTGTTTTGTAACAGACAACATTAAAATGTAATTCTCCTTAGTGTAAATTTGTCCTTTTTTTACTGCTCTGCTCTTGCACATCCTTGTTTTCTTGATGGCTACCAGCCTGGATGGTAGCATTTTACAAGCTTTCTATGTTGATGAAACTGAAATATTGGATGAGAATTATGTAATTTTTAAAACTGAAAAGTGACACAAAGATATTTTGTGTACTGTAAAATTGACTCCTGGCACCCAAGTGGGATTTGCATCACAGAAGGACAAGTTGTATTACGGTACATTGCACTATGACTCACAGCTTTGCATCATAGTACACTGCATAGTAAATATGGCACTGCCCTTGTCATGAAAAGTTTTGTAAAGTAGCACAATGTTTTCTGATGCAACACAGCACTCCATCACTTTTGGTAAAGCTGTACCATCATCGTTGTCATTACATGTATTTGATTATGTGTTTTGTTATGTGTTTTACATGTACTCTTTAGATGATTTGTGGGTGAGAAATGTGGCAAATATATTGTCTGTAGTAAAGTCATGCATGATGTCAAACAAACTAGCTCCTTGTAAAAATGTTGGAAAAGTCATAACATTTCAAGTTATTGATTTTCACTTCTCATTTTTTCTAAGGCCGTATTGTTCTACCAATAGTTGTGTCATTGGTAAGGCATTGGTGGAAATGTTGGACTGTTTCAATGTTCATTTTCAAAGAGAGATGCATTGCAAGGTGCATGCCCACAGGTAGAATGATGATACATTCTCCTGTGTTTGCAGTAGGCTTCATATAAGTCACAGAGTGATTCCTATGTACATGGACACCAACAAAGGGTGTGAAAATGTGGAGTGTTTAAAAAAACAATGAACTCAGACTTGATATTCTCAGCTCTACACTATCAATGGAACATTTGAATATGTTCTGTATTCATCTTAAAAATGAGAGCTGCCAAAATTATTATGAGGACTCTCCTTTGGGTTCCTATGCTATTTGGAGTGTCAATTGACCAAAATAGAAACATTCAAAAGTATTTCATCTATTACTATTTTTCTACCTGAGTTTTCTAATGTTGTGCCTTCTTTGCAAGTTCTGTATTTGCATGAATGTCTGTACACACTGATGACACATCCTTTTTTCTTGTTGATGTATGTGATGTCTAGTACATTTAAATTTGTTTTAAGACCGCAATCATTTGCTGTGCGTTTAGTAGTACATATTAGTTTGAGAATTACACTTTGTGGTACCGAAATCTGTATTGTTTGTCTTCACAGATTGATTATAAATGGTATTAACTGAGACGCCACTTCTATATGGATTGTAAAAAAATCAATTTTAGGTAAATTTAATCTAAGAGGGAGGTACACATGCACATTATTAGCATAAACATATTCATGTAGTATTGGTAACTTTGACTTTGGATGAGAAACTTCAGATTTTTCAACAGTTGCTTAGAGCACCTTTGCCGACAACTTGTCCATGAGTGAATGGCTTATGTATTATCATCGGATGTATAAAATAGGGAGAATTCTTTGGAGTAGTACAGCTGGATATACATTTGTTTTGGCTTTCTTGGTGGTAGGTTTATTGTTTGTTCCCTCAGTTGCGGAGGATGAATAAACCATCTTAAGGACCACTGGAGTGCCTGAGTGGGAATAGGGAGTTTGGTGTTGGCTGTGAATTCATAAGTAGCAGTTTCATGGTGTGGCAAGTTAGAGAAGTTTTAGTGTCCCAATTGGCAGCAGATAGTGTTTGTCCACAGAACGTGGATGTTAATTCTGATACTGAAGCAGTCAGAGTTTTGATGGCATCTTGCACTAACCCAGAATGTGGAGTTTTCATGTACAGGTGAAGCTGGAGAAAATCCTCTGGGCTCTCTGCATATCATTCTGGGATCTCAGCAGATTGTTCTGGGCTCTTGGGAGGCCAGTAATCTTGGACAACTAATCCTCTTGCCGCATAGCTGCCCCATCATGTTGTCTGCTATGTAGACCACATTGGTATTAAAACCCAGCAGGTCATGTACCATCACTTCCCAACTGTGTGACTATGACTGGTTGGTCCCAGGTATTGCGTGTCCTGGCTATAGAGGAGATATTGAGTCTGTGGTTGTTGTATGAGCCAGGAAAAAGTAGCCACATCAGTTGTGGAGTTGGTCCACAGAGAGCTTGTGTGCGTACTGATATTTGCAATGGTGGCACTACTCTGATATATGTCCATGATCCACTGTCCTCAGAGAGAGGGAGAGAGCTAGGCATGTGCCAGCCAAACCTCATGGATTTTGCTGGTCACCGATGTCTTACTTCTTGGTAGGAGTGCTGCTGCTCCAAATGAATGCTTGGGATATTGTTTCTACAGACATAGTTGACCATTTTGTAGAATGAGATGGCTGGGATCTTTCAGTGTCACCTGAAAATAGAGGAAACAAATAGATAATTTTGAAATGTATGCTGTGGTAGTTTTTAATTTATAAGTTTCTGTGGTATGCTGTTAGACATTGTTTTTTATTGATGTTTGTAGGTCAGAAACTTCAATAATTATTTAGGCAGGCCACAGATGGAATGAAGGGGTCTTAATTTGAAAACTTTGTAAAGTGAGACAAGTAAGATATCTTAAGAGAACTACTGTTGCAGAGGAGCTATTGAGGCGAAATATTCACTCTTTCACTATCCCTTTACTGTTTGCAGAAGGCCAAATAGCCTGCCTGGTATGGTGGTTCTAAATGTAACTGTTGGCTTTGATTTCTTGCTCAATGTTCCAACAACTTTGGAATTGGCATTTTTTGAGTCACTTATCTAGAGTATGAAGGTAATTCTTTTGATGGGTTTATTTCTGATAATGTGTTTTTTCTTCTATCACATGTACCATTTGAGGAGATTCATGCAAAGGGTATTGCCAGGAAACATAAGATTAATTTGTACTTGAAGAGAATGATAGTAGCACTGTGACTGTGGCGTATTGTGCTCCTAGCCTTTGGTGAGGTAAGTGTGTATTTTGTTATGTTAAGTTGGTGGGGGCTTATCCTTTAGGTAACTTCCATGTATGAGCTTGTCAAGCCAATGTCTTAGTCGAATACATTCTGACATGTCCTACATTTGTATTTCTTGTAGGCAGCTTATCTGTTCTTTGTATTAAAATGTTATATCCCTCATACATTGTTGTTTTAACCATTGTCAGATCCTATTTGGGGGTCCAGAGAGCAGGCCTTTGTTACTGAACTTCGGCTGTGTGGGCTATGATTGTTTACCTCCTCTGCCTCCTCTGTTCCGGGGTCCATCCTACTCCAAGCAGGGCCAAGTACAACCCCACCAGAACCTGACTGACAGCAGTAACAATGGTGAGCAGTCAGAGAATTTTCAAGAAGGTTGTAGGGATATTTTAGACTCAGATTTCAACACACATCCATAAGTCCAATAAAATGTATTATCATGTTATTGCTTGTCATCCAGTAAAGAGACAAACTTTATGACAATGTAAAATGCATCCATACACAAACGTCATAAAGTAGCAGCTATGCAATATGCAGGTGTAAGGCTAACGACATCTAGGTTCAAGCTACCTGCCACTCAACATATCCTTTTTTGTAATATAGGGTATAGTTGGCAAGATGCACAGTAGTGTTGTTTTAGCACTATCCTTCAATTATTAAATAGTCTGTATCTGTATTTTTTACATACTGTCATTCATTCGCTGGGTAGCAGTAGACCACTGTGGACCTTATAATTACAGTTCTCTGCTCACCAGTGTCATGCAGTCTTCAGTGGAGTCACAAAGCTGTATCACTGTGGCCGGCATATGCAAGCCA
Organism: Triturus cristatus; assembly: GCF_964204655.1. NCBI lineage: Eukaryota > Metazoa > Chordata > Amphibia > Caudata > Salamandridae > Triturus > Triturus cristatus. Next base: position 1,117,920,939 of record NC_140590.1, read on the forward strand.
CTTGGCAGTGGCCTGGAGGGACTTATATCTACTTCCCATTATTCCCACCACAAAATAAATGGATTAATAGATGTGCAGTTTCACTGGAATGCTCCAGACAACTTGTAGTTTCCCTCCCCCTACTGAGTCATTGTTATAGATGAGTAGCATGTGTAACCCAGTAGTTTGTTATTGGCTATATTTAATGTGGCACAGTAGTACATCCTTTGGGTTAGTATGGGCTATTTGAAATCTGATAGCACATCTGTAATTACTTACAAATGAGAGTTGTGTTGAGGAGACTTGTGTCACAGAGTGTGGAAATGGTAGATTGCGATAACGTCGGGAATGGTGTGAGTTGTGACACATATCAGGTTGCATATGTGTGTGAATAAGTTATCATTTGTAGAGATGGCTGTGTTAATGAATGGGATCCCAGAGTATGAGAGTATGATAGAGAGACAGGGCCTTGTTTGTGTGGTGAACACCACATTTGCCCTATTTAGAATGAATGCATTTTCTAAACACATTAGAAATTGTGAATGGAACATCTTTTGCCTTTGGGACCATAATCCAAATCCATAAAGCTCTAAATAAGGGTATTTTGATTGCACTTACCACTGTCCACTCCTCCGGGAATTACTTTAATGTCTTCAGTAGGGAGTATGGACAACACCTTCTCCTCACAGAGCATGAGCTTGAGGGGACAGTGAGACCCAACTCCAGTTGTTAGGTCATCTAGCTAGGGAATAGGCTCTCACCTGCTCCTCCTTTTACTGCTTGTAGATGTTCTTTTGTGAGCATCTGGCACTGGACACAGCATTCACCTAGCAAACAATTATGGCCCACATTTATCTTCTCTGGCTTCTGGCTGTTGTCTGCACCAGTGCTCCAAACAACTGGGGATAGACCCTAATTATCTCAATTACCATTATAGTTAGCATTTTCTGTGAATATGGTTCGCCTTCTGCCAGATATATTGTAGGCAGGCTCCTAACATGACCTTCCAAAACTTCTGAGATTTGTGATTGGTAAATGGTTTGGGTTAATTCATCAGCCACTTGTGCAGTGCGAGCTGAAGGTGTTATTAATGAGCTGATTTAGAACTGGTGCATGTTGGAGGATAGACCTCTCAAAATTGACAAGCACATCAGCCATCATAAACCCAGTGCACAATTGCTGTCCCTCCAATCGGCTCCGTCAGACAACTCTAAAAATTGCCAGAATAGCAATGTGCTAGCTTTTTAGGTCTCGCCTTGCTATCGCGTAAGCGATTGCAAAGCGAGACTATAGAATACGGGTTTCAAAAGTGCTCCCAAAAAGCGGATTGCATGGCTAGCACGCGCACAATCACACGCATTGTGCCGCCATGCAATCCGCCTTTTGGGAGCACTTCAAAGGGTCCGCTCCCCCGCCCCCAAGTGCGCGCGCCACGCTCCGCCGGGCTTGTCTTTTTTTTTTTATAAACTTAAAGTGCGAGGTGCGCGTGGGGCCAATGCTTGTTTTCACTCCGCTGCCAGTTCGGACCGCGCACCCTCTTTCATGAGCAATGACTCTTGTTAACTAAGCTGTAACCTACTTACCACGCAAGCGCAGGAGGCGCGTCCTTTTCCTAGTGATGCGGCGGGGGGCCCAGCGTCGGTGCCGTGACTCCCCTGCCCTCGGCAACACGGGACAGAAAAGTGCAAAATGGTTAGTAAAGTGCCACCATCCTTCCGCCAGTGCAACCGGGAGGGTGTAGGGTAGCTTCGATGGGACCGTACCCTACCTATTCTGCGCGGGTGGTGTTGGATTAGGAGAGCAGAGAATCGGCGCTGTTTTCAACATGGCATTAATGGCTGCCGAGTCCAGAGAATTGTGCGCGAGCCAATGAGTTTGAGGGTGTTGTGACTCCATGAACGGTGCAGTTCCTGGCTTGAAAGGGCAGCCGAGCGGCTGCGAAGCCATGTTGGGAAATGGGTTTGTAGTAGGTGGTGCTGCAGGCCGGTAGTCAGTATGGAGTGTACGCTACGCCCAACACTACATTACTGCTGGACGGGACACTACTTCCAGAGCGCTGCTGCCGGGCCTCTGATTCTGCGCTCGGGGTGCAGCGGCACGTCTGTGGAGCTGCGATCCGTGCTGGCATCCGCTGGCCTGTCATGTCACCCTTTATTATACGTTAGCTCCATTCTCTGACACTACGTTTTCTGACCCTACTTCTGGAGACCTGTAATGTGACATGCTGTGTAGCCTTCTAGCGGGGTGTGGTTAGAATCTACGGTCTATAGAAAGGGTAAGACTTGCATTGTTTGGGTGTAGTTCATAGACCTTCTATTCTACCCCTGTGCGGTACCTCCCAAATAACTGAAGTTTGTCATCATCCCCAAGTCGTTGAAGTTCTGCTTGCTTTCCTAGGCAGCAGGAGGTAACCGGTACGGGACTGCTCCACTGTAAAAGTAAACTCGATATTTAAGCGCGAACTAATCACCCCTAAGGGTCTCAAGGCGTTGGGGCCACATACTCAGGTAGAAAAGTCTTGCAATTGGTTTGCTTTGTCAACTGTGTATTGGCGTGTTATTGGTCGTTGAGCACGCGTGGTCGAACAGTCCTTGACAGCGCAAGTGGAACTCGCCATTATCACATTTATGACACTTGATGTGATCAGCCCAAACACTAAGTGAAATTCCACAAATAGGAATACTAATTGGATACTAATTGCTTACACAGCTTCACATGGTTTATTTACTCTGTATTACAAGCGAATTATCGCAGGTACACTTCTAGACGTTTGCCACCCATTAGACGACCACTCACTGCAGTGCAGAGGACTACAACACGCTGGTTCAGCGGCTGCAATCCATATCTTCCCACAAGTGGCAAAGGCGATGTTAAACCATTGCAGTAAACTCATACGCAGAACATACGAAATGCTCAAGTGGTTAATACAGAACGAGTATATAAATCCCGTAGTAGATGGAACAGGGAATTTGCATCACTGCAAAACATACACACGTGCAGCAGATACTCGCTAAACTGCACACCACCACCACGTCGCTGGACGTACAAGCTACTTAAAGAGTAGTCGTTTCACAGCGCTGATTGTATAGCCTTATAGTTCCAGGAGTACGAATGGTAAATAAACATCTCCCGGTGACCGTGCTTTGACTGCTTGGGCCTGGTTAACCACATCACAATAGGTCATTTAAATTCGATTTTGTGATTGCTCTTTTCTGGTGGCATCGAGTTCTTGCATTTTTTAACAGAAAAGTCGGTAGATTTATCTTGTTTAGCTGGTGTCTCTTCTCAGTGCGTTGTTTTTTTTTTGTGTGTGCTCTTTACGGGCATAACTAGACTATTCACTAATCTTTGTCCGCTGAGCCTTGTTTAATGAGTTTTAAGTTATATTGATTGTCAGTCGCGTGAGGTAGGTGCGTGCAGTGAACAAATTGTAGGCTTGACATTAGCAAGAGTGGACAGCTGATGGTTTGTAGTATTCAATTAAAAAAACTTTATTTCGGTCATTATGACCTCAAAAGTACAGATACAATACACATTGATACATAAAAAGATACATCAAAGATCAATTACATATGGTTAAAAGCAAAAAGAAAAATAAGAAAATAAATGATGAACACTATTGGCACACGTGAAGTGAATGGATTCCATGCTCAGTTAAAAAATGCATACAATTCCTATAGATTCACGAAGGGAGGACAAAAAGGAGAGAGGCTCACAGAGGGTTATTCAAGACGAGGAACAAGGATTCACCTTTGGAAAGTGCATAATATAAATAAATTTACTTAAAAAGGATTTCTTAAAAAAAATGACCAATATTCTTCACTACAGATGATAGGTCCTAGCACTAAGAGCCCCCTACAATGCAGGCTACTTTTGCACATCATTTTTTAGGTCTCGCCTTGCTATCGCGTAAGCGATTGCGAAGCGAGACTATAGGGGCTTTTAAAAGTGCTCCCAAAAAGCGGATTGCATTGCTAGCACGTGCACAATCACGCGCTTAGTGCCGCCATGCACTCCGCTCTTTGGGAGCACTTCAAAGGGTCCACTCCCCCGCCCCCAAGCGCGCGCGTGCCACGCTCCGCCGGGCTTGTCCAATTAGCGCCCTTACCAAACAGACCGTGATGGCACTCCAGCGCCACCTCTTTTGTCGGCGTGTGGAGGGGGTGCGGGGTTACAATCACAAATGTCACACTTCGAAGCAGGCGACTCCAAGCGGTAATTCGCAAACAGGGGGAAACGAGATGGCGCACAGAACGCATCAATAGAAGCAAACTGCTCACACTGAGGAGCATAAGAGCGCGCAACCTCTGCAGCCCCTCCCCTTACTCTCATCACTGCAGACCCTTGCTCTCACCTCTGCAGTCCTCCCCTTGCTCTCACCACTGCAGACCCTCACCTTTCGCTCTCCTCTGCAGCCCCTCCCCTTACTCTCACCACTGCAGACCCTCACCTTGCTCTCTCCTCTGCAGCCCCTCCCCTTACTCTCACCACTGCAGACCCTCACCTTGCTCCCACTACTATAGCCCCTTCCCTTGCTCTCACCTCTGCAGCCCACAAGATACCAGTTGATAGTCTTTAAGCTGTGGCACAATGCTAAATCACGTGTGGTATCACGCGAGAGAAGTGTCAATTGGTTTTCCAAAAGCAATGATGTCGTCATCACGCAACACGTAAATATGATGACGCCGCTAAATTTGTCAGCCTTGCGAGGCACCTTATTGAATCGATCCCCACGCGGACTTTGGTAAGAAATTCTTTTGATTTGGCTCCGTGGTGTTTTTTTTATAGAAATTGCTGAGTCGAACTGCACACTGTCATTAGTGTTTTGTTTATGTTGCCATGTTCGTCACAGAACGTAAAATGTGTATTGGGCCAGAATATACATTGCAGAACGGATCACACTGACTTGATGGAGCTACTTCACTTCTCAAACGTGTAATTGATGGCGTACCATATTGTTACTTTGCTTCCTTTTCTCGGAATAGAATCGCAAATCTAGATAGTGTAAACATTCTGTTAAATTGGTAGCAAAAAATGTATATGCAAAAGTTAAGACCCTGATAAAAAAACTTTGGAGGAGTTGTGTTCTGTACCAGTCGCAATATGAGCATTATATGCAATATGTAAATAACAATTTAAAGAAGTAGTTTGTAATACTTCTTCAAACATGCTCGTTATGCCAAAGACGTAAACAGCAATTGTAAGCGTGCTATCCCACCTTAATGGCAATTCAACAACAGGTGATTGACGTGCTGGTGCATAACAGCATATTTAATGCGTCAATAAGTGAAACATACAAGTATAATCTGGTACAACTAAGGCTGACCTTGACATTGTGGCTAACAAGCACATGCAGTAAAGAAAATAGGTAAGACAGCACGAGCGCACAACTACCCACCCATAACTGGCTATTCCTAAAACAAGTGTTTGCACACCACTGAACCAAGACAAAGGTGGAAGAGATCACCACCCTGAATTCCACCCACAGAAAATAAACTCAGAAGGAACGACAGAGTACAATCTTACATTGCCTCTACCATTCCTTATTAAGTTGGGAATGTAAAGGGTTGTAATTGGTGAACACGTGTAGGTAGTGTCTTAATTTGTAGGAAAAAAAATGCCAGAGCCCCAAATGTGTACTTATAAGTAGGGCTCCCGGTTTTATGGTATTTATTTTTTTGCCATTTCCGTCTGTATTTATCCATATTTATTTTTCGGGCATTTTTTCTGTATTTATCCATATTAATTTTTGCCACAAGCAAAAGACGACGCTACAGCTAGTATTTTTCAACATTTATTTAAATTGGCAATGCACACATGCACTCAGTTGTTATTGGTCAACACTATACATCTATACATTCATCTGAAAACTTTTCCATTTGAAAAATGTCCCAAATATACTTAAAAGTGCTATCACAAGCCATTTGTCTCAGAGCCTTGCAGTTTCTGTCATCGGCAGAGTGCCACATCCTCTCCCCCACTGAGCACCATACTGCCCCACTGAGAGAAACTCACACTGCCTTCAGCTGCAACCCAATTGTGCCTGACCAGCACTAAAGCTGTCCATGGCCATCACTATGAGGATTGATGTTTTGTGTGTGCAGAAGAGAAAAAGCATTTGCAATGCAATAGGTCTCGCATTTACGCTAGTTTAAGCTATTGGCATTGTAAATGACAATGCCTTTTATTTATGTTTTAAAAACCAAAACATAAATAAACGGCATTGTCATTTACAATGCCAATAGCTCAAACTCAAGTAAATGCGAGACCTATTGCATTGCAAATGCTTGTTTTTAAATGTCAAATGTGTGAATATTAGGTCAGTTGCTCACTGCGTCACTGGATTTAAGCTAGCCTGGCTGATGAGGGTTGTTACAAAAAATAGGAGGGACCCTGGGGTTAAGATACACCGGCAAGAAATCAGGGGAAAATAGCAACACTGAAATTAGTACCATCCTGCCTGGAAGCTACATTAATTGGCAAAAACACTCGCCTTCAAACTGTGCTCAAAAGGAGTCACACATGAGCCAAATGAAACTGCGCTCACTGACTGTGCAGATAATATGTATATTGATATACATTTCTAGAATATAAATTCTTGAAGATCACAATAATTCAACAAAGAAAATATGCATTCTTATTTTTATTATGAGTATCAAAACAGTCAGAACTAAATACTATATAATCATACCGAGGTAATTAATACAACATGAAAAATAGAGCAGTTCATGGAAAAACAACATCAAGACAGTAAAAACATCAATGTATCTGATCCCACACTTCCACACATAACACATTCATACCACAAACAAATTAGACATTCTAAAAACAGCAACAAAAAATAAGGAAATCTGGAAAGACCAAATCAGGGCACAACCTAGAACATGACTTCTACTTGTACAAAGATAGATAAGTCTCAGTATCTTTGAGTCAAGTCAAGTCAAGTCAAGAACATTTGTATCGCGCACATATCACTCACACGAGTCTCATGGCGCTTGCAGACAGCTCTGAATGAATTGACTAGATCTAATTTCCAAAAAGCCAGGTCTTCAACTTTTTGCGGAAACTGCTGTGTTCTGGCATACTGCGAAGATAGAAAGGCATTTTATTCCAGGATGCTGGTGCCAAAGAAGAAAACGCTCGACCCCCTTGCATAGCAGTGTGAATTCTAAGGGGAGTCAGCAGTGCCATATCACTAGAGCGCAGCATCCTGGACGGTTGATACCAGCGTAAATTTGGCAGCCAGTATTTTGGACCGATTCCATACATATCTTTATGGGTTAGGCCTAGTATTTTAAAAAGGGTTTGTTTTTTCACTGGGAGCCAGTGGAGAGTGTTTAAACATGCTGCTGACGAAGATCTATATGGGCGATTGAGGAGTAATCTAGCAGCCGTGTTCTGTAGAACCTGAAGTCTATTTATGAGATCTTCATTTATTGACAGCAATAAAGCGTTGCCGTAGTCCATTCTATTAACAATCAGTCCTTGTATTAAGGGTCTTTGTGCCTCTAAGGGAAGCCATTTAAAAACCTTTCGTAGGCTACGCATAACACCGAAACAAGTGCCGATGACATGATTGACATGACCCCGCATGGATAGACAGTTGTCCATCTAGAATCCTAGATTACGGACTACGTTCTTAGGGGCAGGACACGAGCCCAGCCTGGGTGGCCACCAGTCTTGCGTCCAATGGTCAATAGCTTTACCAAAGAGCATGATCTCGGACTTGCCCCCATTAAGCTGGAGATGGTTAGATCTCATCCATTTATCAACATGGATCAAACAGTTTTTAAAACGTTGCTTAGTGTCACTGGGGTCTGGGCCTAAGGTGACCAGAATCTGCATGTCATCTGCGTAGGATATGACATCGAAACCATATAGTCTGATCACCTCAGCTAAAGGGGTCATGTAAAGATTAAAAAGGGTAGGGCTCAAGATAGAGCCCTGGGGACACCCTTCTTTACTGGTTTCTCACAAGAAGTAATGTTTTCCATCTTCACAGTAGTTATACGTTCTGATAGGTAGCTGCTGAACCATTTAAGAGCATTCCCTCTGACACCAACCTCCCAAAGCCGTTGTTCAAGAATCTTATGGGAGATGGTGTCAAAGGCGGCAGACAGATCGAGCAAGATGAGGATACCTGATTGATGTTTATCTACAGCTAGTCTAATATTGTCAGTAACCTCGATCAGCGCAGTATCCGTACTGTGCACTGTTCTAAAGCCGGACTCGGAAGTATCTAAAAGTCTGCGGCTTTCAAGATGGTTTACCAGCTGTTGATTCACAAGAGACTCCAGCATTTCCCCAAAATAGGGCAGTAAAGAAATGGGTCGATAGTTTAAGAGTACTTTTGGGTCAGCCGACGGCTTCTTTAGAATTGGCCTGATTCTAGCTGCCTTCCAAATTGAGGGAAAGTCGGCTTCCGCAAAGGACTTATTGAATAGATCGATCAATCCATCTAAAACTGTATGTGCCATGATAGAAATTTTTTTTTAAGGAAAAGGTTCGGCGGGGGAGCCTGATTTTATCTTTATCATGACCGAGGTGACAGACTTGCGGTCACATTCTATAAATTCATTTAGAATACAGGGAGGATCAGGTAAGGGACAGGGAGTAGTTTCTGTAACAGGCAGATGTTTTCCACAGTATTGCTACTTTATCACAATATGGTTTTATCAATTCCCTAAGTAACTACTGTTCTGAGTGGAAATAAATGTATCACTGCAGCAGGCGTTTTATATAGCGATTCTGTTTTTGGTGGTCTCCACAGTGCTCGCTGACGAACGTTTCATTAATGACCTGTCAACGAGGTTGCACCTTCTTCAGGGCACTAAAAACATGGGAGGATCAGGGAGTCTTGGAGTCAAACAGTAGACAGCTTCTGTCCAGATTAACGATGTTCAGTATCAAAGAGTATACATGCTTCTCAAACAGAACAGGAGTAACAAGAAAATAGCCCAGACAGAATGGGCTCCTAGAAGAAGCCTTGTGAGTGGTCCCCTAGATAGTGGTCCTCAGAGTAGTTATATGGAAGCCAAGTGTTGTGACCGCTTGTTACCACCAGCGTCACACCCCATCACTGCAGGAGTTTTGTTTTCTCAGCCGATTTGAACGATTTTGTTACCTATTTATTTAAAACAGCGCCTATTCCACCCTATCGTTGGGAGATATCTTTAGACCTCCTTACTTCCCCACTGAGGCCTTGAATCAGTTTACAACATTATGAACCTTGGCTTCCATATAACTACTCTGAGGACCACTATCTAAGGGACTACTCACAAGGCCTGGTCTAGGAGTCGTTGTATCTGTGCCGTTTTCTTCTAAAGTTTTTCCACCAATTAAAGTCTTGAAGATCACAATAATTCAACAAAGAAAATATGCATTCTTATTTTTATTATGAGTATCAAAACAGTCAGAACTAAATACTATATAATCATACCGAGGTAATTAATACAACATGAAAAATAGAGCAGTTCATGGAAAAACAACATCAAGACAGTAAAAACATCAATGTATCTGATCCCACACTTCCACACATAACACATTCATACCACAAACAAATTAGACATTCTAAAAACAGCAACAAAAAATAAGGAAATGTGGAAAGACCAAATCAGGGCACAACCTAGAACATGACTTCTACTTGTACAAAGATAGATATGTCTCAGTATCTTTGAGTTAAGTCAATTCAAGTCAAGAACATTTGTATCGCGCACATATCACTCACACGAATCTCATGGCGCTTGCAGACAGCTCTGAATGAATGGACTAGATCTAATTTCCAAAAAGCCAGGTCTTCAACTTTTTGCGGAAACTGCTGTGTTCTGGCATACTGCGAAGATAGAAAGGCATTTAATTCCAGGATGCTGGTGCCAAAGAAGAAAACGCTCGACCCCCTTGCATAGCAGTGTGAATTCTAAGGGGAGTCAGCAGTGCCATATCACTAGAGCGCAGCATCCTGGACGGTTGATACCAGCGTAACTTTGGCAGCCAGTATTTTGGACCGATTCCATACATATCTTTATGGGTTAGGCATAGTATTTTAAAAAGGGTTTGTTTTTTCACTGGGAGCCAGTGGAGAGTGTTTAAACATGCTGCTGACGAAGATCTATATGGGCGATTGAGGAGTAATCTAGCAGCCGTGTTCTGTAGAACCTGAAGTCTATTTATGAGATCTTCATTTATTGACAGCAATAAAGCGTTGCCGTAGTCCATTCTATTAACAATCAGTCCTTGTATTAAGGGTCTTTGTGCCTCTAAGGGAAGCCATTTAAAAACCTTTCGTAGGCTACGCATAACACCGAAACAAGTGCCGATGACATGATTGACATGACCCCGCATGGATAGACAGTTGTCCATCTAGAATCCTAGATTACGCACTACGTTCTTAGGGGCAGGACACGAGCCCAGCCTGGGTGGCCACCAGTCTTGCGTCCAATGGTCAATAGCTTTACCAAAGAGCATGATCTCGGACTTGCCCCCATTAAGCTGGAGATGGTTAGATCTCATCCATTTATCAACATGGATCAAACAGTTTTTAAAACGTTGCTTAGTGTCACTGGGGTCTGGGCCTAAGGTGACCAGAATCTGCATGTCATCTGCGTAGGATATGACATCGAAACCATATAGTCTGATCACCTCAGCTAAAGGGGTCATGTAAAGATTAAAAAGGGTAGGGCTCAAGATAGAGCCCTGTGGGACACCCTTCTTTACTGGTTTCTCACAAGAAGTAATGTTTTCCATCTTCACAGTAGTTATACGTTCTGATAGGTAGCTGCTGAACCATTTAAGAGCATTCCCTCTGACACCAACCTCCCAAAGCCGTTGTTCAAGAATCTTATGGGAGATGGTGTCAAAGGCGGCAGACAGATCGAGCAAGATGAGGATAACTGATTGATGTTTATCTACAGCTAGTCTAATATTGTCAGTAACCTCGATCAGCGCAGTATCCGTACTGTGCACTGTTCTAAAGCCGGACTCGGAAGTATCTAAAAGTCTGCGGCTTTCAAGATGGTTTACCAGCTGTTGATTCACAAGAGACTCCAGCATTTCCCCAAAATAGGGCAGTAAAGAAATGGGTCGATAGTTTAAGAGTACTTTTGGGTCAGCCGACGGCTTCTTTAGAATTGGCCTGATTCTAGCTGCCTTCCAAATTGAGGGAAAGTCGGCTTCCGCAAAGGACTTATTGAATAGATCGATCAATCCATCTAAAACTGTATGTGCCATGATAGAAATTTTTTTTTAAGGAAAAGGTTCGGCGGGGGAGCCTGATTTTATCTTTATCATGACCGAGGTGACAGACTTGCGGTCGCATTCTATAAATTCATTTAGAATACAGGGAGGATCAGGTAAGGGACGGGGAGTAGTTTCTGTAACAGGCAGATGTTTTCCACAGTATTGCTACTTTATCACAATATGGTTTTATCAATTCCCTAAGTAACTACTGTTCTGAGTGGAAATAAATGTATCACTGCAGCAGGCGTTTTATATAGCGATTCTGTTTTTGGTGGTCTCCACAGTGCTCGCTGACGAACGTTTCATTAATGACCTGTCAACGAGGTTGCACCTTCTTCAGGGCACTAAAAACATGGGAGGATCAGGGAGTCTTGGAGTCAAACAGTAGTCAGCTTCTGTCCAGATTAACGATGTTCAGTATCAAAGAGTATACATGCTTCTCAAACAGAACAGGAGTAACAAGAAAATAGCCCAGACAGAATGGGCTCCTAGAAGAAGCCTTGTGAGTGGTCCCCTAGATAGTGGTCCTCAGAGTAGTTATATGGAAGCCAAGTGTTGTGACCGCTTGTTACCACCAGCGTCACACCCCATCACTGCAGGAGTTTTGTTTTCTCAGCCGATTTGAACGATTTTGTTACCTATTTATTTAAAACAGTGCCTATTCCACCCTATCGTTGGGAGATATCTTTAGACCTCCTTACTTCCCCACTGAGGCCTTGAATCAGTTTACAACATTATGAACCTTGGCTTCCATATAACTACTCTGAGGACCACTATCTAAGGGACTACTCACAAGGCCTGGTCTAGGAGTCGTTGTATCTGTGCCGTTTTCTTCTAAAGTTTTTCCACCAATTAAAGTACTTTCCCGAGAGGCTAGTACTCATTTCAGTGTTAATGAGGGGTGATGCCCCAAAACTTGTCCGAGGATGCTCGTTTCCAGTCCAGGGAGGACCTGCCTTGGCAGTTTGGGCTGGACTGTTCCCATGAGGAACAGGGTCAAGACTTATTTCCATATGGCTGGGTCCAAACTGGGGTGGCAAGGTGAGCAAAAGAACAATGGATTAAACCCATATCCTGGTGACTGGGGGTGAATGGTTGCATTGTTCAGCATTCTGTCCATCAATAGTTTCTTTCACTCATATTTTGATATGAGACACCATATATTCTGCTGCTAACCATCTCTCCTCTCATTTCTGCGAAGCACCAAGCGAATGACGTCAAAGATAAACAACTGTGTTAGGAAGTGTGTATTGTGAATGAAGCTTTCTTTGTGTACCCAAATTATGATATCTAAGGACTTCAGCTGGAAGTTCTATTAAAGGCATGCTATGAGCCATTGTTTAATAAATGTTTTATTTTTGTGTTAAACTCAGAAGAGTAGTTGCTGAGGAAATAGGTGGAAGATTTCTCTTGCAATATGTTAGTACTAAATATTTAAAATATGATGTTGCTTTTTCTTATGTGCCTATATAACCCTAACCATGATCATACTATGCTGAGTTTGCAGAATCTATTAATAGATTGTGTGAATTGTGAATAACAACTCTTGTTTTTGGAATGATGGAGAGTTCATTTTAAAAGTTGTTTCAAGGACTGCAGTTGCATCAGCTGCTTCTTGGCTGACATTCCCTTTACCTCCGAAGACTCTGTCTTATTTTCTTTCTTATTAGATCAATGGGAGATTTTGGAATCAAATTGATCAAATACAAATTTGGAGTATTCAAAATATTGGGATTCAGGTGATTGTGGAGTTTTGGCACCTACACCAATATGATGGAAGTTTATCCTTCCCTCCTCGACCTTGGCGTATGTAGCTACATCAGCCAAAACCCTAAATAAAGCAACTGCTTGACTGTCGCCTTGATGGGTGGATATGCCCTGCCATTGGCAGAGGAATGACAGCCCATCTGCCAAAATGTAACCTAGGTCCTATGTCCTCTGGTTCAGTCTGCACCTAAAGCTGATACGTAGCATTTATTTATTCATTTGTTATTTAATAAAGATATTTGTATTGTCAGTAAAAGGTGCAACAGAGTTCATAACATAAAACAAGGAAAAAATACAGCATTCTGATTGAAACTCTGAATTGATAGGGTAGAGTCTAAGACTGACCATTGGGTTGTGAATGGTGGCGGGAACATATGGCATAAAGTGGCTGTAGTTGTAGGTTTTTCTGAGCTGTAGATGAGAGAGTAAGACAGTGAAGATTGAGAATTCAGTAAAGGGTCCAACTCTTCAATATGAGTATTGCCTATCAGTTGGAATGGATGTTGCTTACTAATCCAACGGATCAGTATCACTTTTGTATTTTCAAACCATTCGCGTTGACTGATGATTTGAGAAGAAGGTGATGTCTATAATATGCGTATTCTAATTATGGTGAAACATCTGGTATATGGTTAGACTATTCCACTATTCAGCTGTTTGTATGGTTTTGTTATACATCAATTTAGTGTATGCAGCATTTGGATGACACTACTATCATTACTACAATCCTAGACTAACGAGAGCCCGCACTTCTAGAAAGCATTCACATGAAATTATGATAATATAAAATAATACATAACTCCAACATGCAGGCAGAATGCAAACTCTAGACTATCTTTGAAACGGATGGCACTTTTCTTTAAACGTATAGGTTTTTCTGAAGATCGGTATTTCTTTGTAAAGACACTAAAGACATTTAGCTTCTTCAAAGGATAGAGAAATTGAGATGCCAAGTTCTAGCAGTAGGTCTACTCCCAGGTTATTGCATATAGCTTGGTGCCTCAGTAAACACTGCAAAACCATTTTTTATTTCAAAATGCCAAATATTTTTTTTGAAGGATAGCTCTTGTATGGAAATGTTTGCAGATGAACAGCTATTTACTCTAACCTGGCGACTGGGACATAAATAGTTTTGGTTAAGTAAATGTTTTAATCAATGATTTTGAACAAAAACGAAAAAATCACTGAAATGGCAAAAAAGTATAATAACATTCGTGCAATTTAGAAAGCCAATTACAATTGTGAATGCTAAAAATAAGAAACAGCAGTTTATATTAAATTTGTGTAGAATTTTCTTTGGGGGGGTCTTTTAGATGGTGTTTTATAAATTAAAATTTTACCAAAAATTTTGGGATGCCTTTTTTGAAGATGACATGTGTCTAAATCAAAATGTGGTTTATTAACCGAGCAATTATCCTACACCCAAAATCACATATAAATATTGACATGAAACTATTGCAGTTGAAACAAATTTGCTACAACATGTTATATTGTGATTTCTTGGCTTAAACTAAGTAGCCCTCCTGGCGCAGGCTTACTAGCCCGTAGTTAGGCCTTCTTGATGCCATCTTGTTTAAAATGGCTCCTGCATCATACTGTTTATTATGTTGTGATTGGTTTATCTCTAAATGTCTTTATTCTCGAAAAGGCCCAGAGATTTGTTAATATTTTCAAGGACCATGTGGTTGTATGCAATATTGAATTAATTCACAATTGTTCACTGTTTATGTCACTAGTTTGTTCTGACACCTCTGGTGTCATACGGCTTGCACTTTCTAAGGTAAAATTGTGATTTGTTGGATAATATGAATGATGGATTGGTGTGAGACTGATCCTTAGCACCCCTCAGGATATGTTGGTGTATAGTCATGCCAGCTTACAGTACATTTGCACCCCTAACCCTACAGGGCAACAAATGTTTTTGCAACCTGAGAACATAACATCTCTGATCCCACAAGGCAATCATGGCAACAGATCTAGAACCCATTTGCTCAGTTACTTATGCATACCTGAAGAGGTTCATAAGAAAGACACAACATGCAGATTCAATATTTATTGAAGCATTGTGATTGATATGAGAAATACGTGTGCTGCAATATTCAATAGAAGGAAGCAAAATAATGGTGATAGCATTACAAGAATAATGAAAAAGATGAACAATTCAATCTTTTTGCAACGTACTGAAAATGATATGCTTGCATACAAGTACTGTAATATTGTGTACTCCTACCTAGCACATTGTAGCCTACTGCGCCTAAAGTGAGTGGATCTGCCAAATCTCTATCTGGGTTTTTTGACTCCCCATTATCTGTGGGTAAGTGTCAGCAAGCTTCCTATCTCTTGCATGAGGTGCCAGGAATCAACTGAGCTGGAATTCCGGCCTGGACCAACCTCTTAGTGCCAGTAAAATGTTCCTCAGAATAATATCATCACATTTTTGATTTCATATATGAATTAACATCCTCCATGTTACCATATCAAAATCCCAGTCAGACCGCTATTGATTATTCTATTATGATAGTTCTCTTTTACAGTGAAGCGACCAAAAAACAAATAATAACATCTTGTGTCCTGAACTTATCCCTTGTACAGAATGTTCAAGGTGTCTTGATAAACTGCAGATGAAATGATGTTGTAAGCAAACTGAGTTGAAAGAATATTATCCCATATGTGTGCACAAGTGAATGTGTGTCAAATGTCACTGTGCTAAGGGAGAGAAGTTAACTCAAGAATATGTGCATGTAAAATGGGGATTTCTTAATGGGGCCTAATACCTCCACATGACACCGGATGACATTATGTCAGAAGGGTCAATTCAATATTCATGTAGTGGGTTAGTTCTAAGGTGTTTGGGGTTATATACCAATTTATAATTTGGGTTGTGATTTGTTGAAAATATAAATCTTTGCTCACACTATAATGATTTTCAAGTTGTAATACTTTCTTATGAAGAAAGTGGCTATATAAGCCCTCGTATTTGGGGGTGAGTGAGAAGATGTTCCTGACCTCTAGGGATGCTTCCTATTTCTACCTGATTTTGCTGCACATTTGATACTTAGGGCATTTATTTAATTATTGGCAGTATATGTATTCCGTTGTTAGACCTGGCACCTTGGCGTGAGTCTCCCTTCCACTTTTTTATTGCTCTGCCTCATGTGTTTTGCTGGTGTTAGCTGCTCAGAGCACTGTGCCACTGCCAACCAGTGCCACAGTGCAAGTGCTCCCTATATAAAATGTATATGTTGGTTGGATTCCATGATTGGCTTATTTGGTTTACTGTCAGACCCCAGTAAAGTGCACCAGGAGTGCCCAGGGTTTGTAAATCCAAATGCTGCTAGTGGGCTTGCAGCACTGGTTGTGCCACCCACAGAAGCCGCCTTGTAAAATGTGTCTAAGATCTGCCATTGCAGAACCTGCGTGCAGTCTGGTACTGTCATGCTGACTGGGCAAGTGCACCCACTTGCCAGTCCCTAAACCTTCCCTTTGCTTCATGTGAGTCACCCCTATGGTAGGCCCAAGGGCAGGGTGCATTGTAAGCATAAGGTAGGACAAGCCCTTATGTGTGTGGCATGTCCTAATAGTGAATTACAGCCATTTTCGTTTTTCACTCTTGCAAGGCTACCTGTTCTCCATAGGCCAGAATGAGCTGTTAGAATTGTTACATTCTATGATCCTAACAGACCCAGTGAACATGGTAGAAATTCGAGTTTAGTATGCCTGAACTCAGAATAATAAAATACATCTTTTAGTAAAGTTTATTTTAATATTCTGTGTTTGCAAATACCACTTTTAGAAAGCTGGTATTTGCTTGCCTAACCATTTCAGCTCGCCTCTGCTATGATGTGTATCTGCCTGTCTGGTTTCTGTGAGTGACAGGGCTGAGGAATTCCAGAGGGGCAGGGCTAGGTAGCCTGTTGGTGAATTGAGAGATTGACATCCTGATTGGTGGGAGGCGTGCACCTGGACTCTGAATAGGACTGTGCTCTGCCACCACAATGCTGGCTCCACCTCCTGTGGAGCGGCTAATGTCTCTGCCTTGCACCTTGAATAGAAAGTCAGAGACATGTCAAGAAAGTGCTCAGGAACTGGTTCTGGCTGGGCAAAGGCCCCTCTTCCCCAGAGGAACAAATTAATTAGGGGTATAAGTATTGGGATCCTGCTCCCAAGAAATTAGATCCTGCTTGACAAGAAGAACCTCTGCCTGAGGAGAAGGAACTGGGAAAGCTGTAAGGAGGAGTACTGTCCCTGGGGGATTGGCCTGCAGTGGTTGCCTTGCTGCTGAAGGAGAGGAGAAAGACTACAAAAGACTTTATTTCTACTTGTGCTTAAAAGATCTCCAAGGGCCTGAGTAGAGCTGGCCTCCTGTTAAGAAGTCCCAGGAACAAAAGGACTTCACCCCCAGCTTCCCCTGAACTCTGCTGTTTGAGTTCTGCCCCTCCTAGAGTGCTGGAACCAGTTGTGGGGCCTCTGGGAGCTGTGCCTGCTGTTGGGAAGCTGGCTAAGAAGAAAGAACTCAAAGATCTCCACTTTTTAACGCACAGCCGGCTTAGCGATAAAATTTCAGTCACACCGCTCGTTAGCGTGCAGAATTTTATCGCTGAGGAAATCGTCGCAGAGCCTGCTGCCGCTGAGCCCGATCAGTGCTGGGAAATCATCGCCCCGCTTGTTAGCGGGCCAAATTTGATCGCTACCAGCCCAGATCCCGGCTCCGCCCGTTAGCGGGCAGAATTCGATAGCTGCGAACATCGTCACAGAGCCTGCTGCCGCTGAGTCAGATCAGCGCTGGAAAAATCATTGCCCCGCTCGTTAGTGGGCTGAATTTGATCGCTGCTGACATCG
Source organism: Triturus cristatus (assembly GCF_964204655.1). Classification (NCBI taxonomy): domain Eukaryota; kingdom Metazoa; phylum Chordata; class Amphibia; order Caudata; family Salamandridae; genus Triturus; species Triturus cristatus. The sequence continues at coordinate 1,117,938,759 of NC_140590.1, forward strand.
CCGCACATCCAGCCAAGATCCCCGCTCCGTCTGTTAGCGGGAAGAATTCGATCGCTGCGAACTTCATCGCTGAGCCTGCCGCTGCTGTGTGAAATCGTCGCAGACCAAGCCAAGATCATCGCACCGCTCGTTAGCGTGAGTAATTTTATCGCTGCGAAAATCGTCGCAGACCCAACCAAGATAGCCGCTGGTGAAATTGTCGCCCCGCTCGTTAGCGGGCCAAATTTTGTCCCATTGCGCCTTAGCGAGTACATTTCTACCGGATAAGCTACACCTTGATTTTCAATGCTGAAGCGCAGCTAAGAACTTTTATCGCATCACCAGGTACTGTGGTTTAAAACTGACGCTAAGGTGAATGATTGTATCGCTAACCTAAGAACTCTTTCGGAAAGCATATTCTTGAAATGTGTATGTCATTTTTGTCGTTATTTGGTCTTGTGCTAAGTCTTTATATAAAAGATCACTATTTTTTAAATAAATCTAGTGTGGTGTCCATTTGTGGTGCTGTCACTGAGTTACTGTATATGGTCACAAATGCTTAACCTATAACGCTCTGAGATAAGCCTTGTCTGCTCGCGCCAAGCTACCTAGAGGGTGAGCAGGGGTTCCGCGCATGGGACATCTATTAGGATGCCTGCACCGGGGAAGGCAGGGGAAGCCCTTCCTTTGCCTCCCACTGCGCCCCCTTCACGTCATCAATGACGTCAGCGCGCGAGGCGCGCTGATGTCATTGGAGGATTCCCTTAGTTTCCCAACGCACTGGAAGCCATTTGCAAGTAAGAGGTAAGTTTTGCCTCGTGGAGGGTGGGGGGTGTATTTTCAAAGGCATCGGAGGAAAGGAAAGGGTTTTCCTTTCCTCCCATGTCATTTGAAATGTTTTTAGCCCCTGCCTGTTGCGGGTACTTGGGCCTCCCACACAAGTGAGGCCCCATTTTGATCGGGAGACCTGGGGGAACGCTGGTTGATGGAAATTTGTGTGAGCCCAGTGATGCCACAACTTTCCCACACAGAAATGTGTGAAAAAAGGGATTTTTTCAGCTAAAATTGAGGTTTGCAGGGGATTCTGGGTAAGGAAATGTTGGGGGATCCACGCAAGCCATACCTCCCTGGAATCCGCCGGGTTTCTAGTTTTCAGAAATGTGTGGGTTTGGTAGGTTTCCCTAGATGGCCGCCGAGTACGGGGCTGAAAACCCAGGTGACCCCCCTTGCAAAACCAGGTGGTTTTGAGATAGGCAATTTTGATGTTGCCTCACTACGTTTTGGGCCCTTGCCTGTTGCGGGTACTTGGGCCTTCCACATAAGTGAGGCACCATTTTTATTGGGAGACCTGGGGGAACGCTGGGTGATGGGAAATTTGTGTGAGCCCAGTGATGCCACAACTTTCCCACACAGAAATGTGTGAAAAAAGTGATTTATTTCAGCTAAAATTGATCTTTGCAGGGGATTCTGGGTAAGGAAACGTTGGGGGATCAACGCAAGTCATACCTCCCTGGAAGCCGCCGGGTGTCTAGTTTTCAGAAATGTGTGGGTTTGGTAGGTTTACCTAGATGGCCGCCGAGTACGGGGCCGAAAACCCAGGTGACACCCCTTGCAAAACCTGGTGGTTTTGAGATAGGCATTTTTGATGTCGACTCACTACGTTTTGGGCCCTTGCCTGTTGCGGGTACTTGGGCCTCCCACACAAGTGAGGCACCATTTTTATCGGGAGACCTAGGGGAACGCTGGATGGTGGGAAATTTGTGTGAGCCCGGTGATAGCACACCTTTCCCACACAGAAATGTGTGACAAAAGTGATTTTTTTCAGCTAAAATTGAGGTTTGCAGGGGATTCTGGGTAAGGAAACGTTGGGGGATCCATGCAAGCCATACCTCCCTGGAAGCCGCCGTGTGTCTAGTTTTCAGAAATGTGTGGGTTTGGTAGCTTTCCCTAGGTGCTGGCAGAACTAGGGTTAAAAATCTACAGCTAGGCACTTTGCAAAAAAAAGGTCATTTTTCACTGCAAAATTGAGGTGTGACCACGATGCGTTTTGCGCCATTTCCTGTCGCGGGCACTAGGCCGACCCGTACAAGTGAGGTACCATTTTTCTCGTAGGACTTTGGGGAACGCGGGGTGCATGGAAATTTGTGGATCCACGCAGATTCCAGAACTTTCCATCACAGAAATGTGGGGAAAATGTGTTTTTTTTGACAATTTTTGAGGTTTGCAAGGGATTCTGGGTAACAGACCCTGGTGGGAGGCACTCAAGTCACCCCATCCTGGATTCCCCTGGGTGTCTAGTTTTCAAAAATTTATAGGTTTGCTATGGTTTCCCTAGGTGCCGGCAGAGCTAGCGTTCAAAAACTACAGCTAGGCACTTTGCCAAAAAAGGGTCATTTTTCACTGCAAAATTGAGGTGCGACCACGTTGCGTTTTGCGCCGTTTCCTGTCGCGGGCACTAGGCCAACCCACACAAGTGAGGTACCATTTTTCTCGTAGGACTTTGGGGAACGCGAGGTGGGTGGAAATTTGTGGATCCACGCAGATTCCAGAACTTTCCATCAAAGAAATATGGGGAAAATGTGTTTTTTTTACTTGTTTTAGGTTTGCAAGGGATTCTGGGTAACAGACCCTGGTGGGAGACACTCAAGTCATGCCATCCTAGAATCCCCTGGGTGTCTAGTTTTCGAAAATATATAGGTTTGCTAGGTTTCCCTCTGTGCCGGCAGAGCTGGGTTCAAAAACTACAGCTAGGCACTTTGCCAAAAAAGGGTCATTTTTCACTGCGAAATTGAGGTGTGACCATGTTGCATTTTGTGCCATTTCCTGCCACGGGCAGTAGGCCGACCCGCACAAGTGAGGTACCATTTTTCTTGTAAGACTTTGGGGAACATGGGGTGGGTGTAAATTTATGCATCCACGCAGATTCCAGAACTTTCCACCACAGAAATGTGGGGAAAATGTGTTTTTTTTGTCAATTTTTTAGGTTTGCAAGGGATTCTGGGTAACAGATCATGGTGGGAGGCAGTCAAGTCACCCCATCCTGGATTCCCCTGGGTATCTAGTCTTAAAAAATGTATAGGTTTGCTAGGCTTCCCAAGGTGCCGGCAGAGCTAGGGTTAAAAAACTACAGCTAGACTCTTCGCAAAAAATGTGTAAATTTTCATTGTGAAAATGTGGTGTGTTCACGTTAGGTTTTATGTTAAAATCTTTTATTGGCATTTCAAAATATACAGTAGCAAAAATCGCAACCAAAGGAAAGAATAGCACCCTGTTCAGTCTCAGGGTGATGCTTAAGTCTCTCAGTTCTGTATTGCACATTGGGACAGGCGTACAACCAATGTGGGAATGCCATAGAGTTCTCCAATAGGGTGCTATGAAATAAAAATAAAATAGTGAGACCCCCCCCACCCGCTCCCCCCCTTCCCTCCCTCAGATTCGCGTCTGTCAAACCCAATCTCTCGTAATTCCAGCAGCGCCCTGACGTCAGTCTTCTTTCTGTGTCTCAGATAGCCTCAGTAAGCGGAGGTAGCGGGGACATGTAACTTCCCTAAACTCGGTGGCCAACAGTGACAGGAAGGGCTTCCACAATTCTCCGTACTTGGATCCCTCCCCGGACAGCGTCAATGTGAGTTTCTCCATGCCCAGGACATGCCACAAGCGATATAACCAGCCCGTGAAAGTCGGCGAGGTGTGGGAGCACCAATGAGTAAGTATATTCTGCGTCGCTGAACCCAGCGCTATGGCCATTAGCCTACCTCTGCGTGACTTAAGTGGGTATGTCAGAGGGTTTCGGGAGACCTAGCAATACATATGCCGGAAATCGCGGGATCGCAGTGTCAAGATGTTTGTCTATTTCATCAAGCATCTGGGTCCATTACGCCCGAACTCCCTCGCAATCCCAAAGTAAATGAGTCAGGGTGCCTATCTGCCCACAACCCCTCCAGCATTACGCCTCCCTCTTCTTATCCATCGTGTGTAGGCGTTCTGGAGTGTAATACCAATAGGTCGCCACTTTTGTAAGGGTGTCTGTGAGTCCCATATGGTACGCGGAATGCCGGGCCCTGTAGTATATACCCTCCCACTCCTCATGAGACAAAGATCTACCTAGCTCCCTCTCCCAGCACATTCGTCCTGCATTGTATGTGTGTGTGAAGCACCTTTGGAGTGTTCTGTAGAGGTCAGTGATCAATTGCTTGTCGGAAGTGCGCGTTATTAACCACCGCTCGTACGGAGAAAGTCGCCTGTCCGCCCCCGGTCGGACCCTTCCGTCCAGTGCCCAGTGTCGGACCTGAAGATAGCGAATGCGTTCCACCTCCGGCAGTCCATAGTCCTGCCTGAATTGCTGGAACGGACGTACCCCCTCAGCGTCATACATATGATATAAGAAGCGGCAACCTGCCGGCTTCCATCTATGAAAGGCCGCCGAATCCATACCAGGGGAAAAATCTGGATTGTCCAACATAGGGGTAAGCGGGGAAGGGAAGGTGGTAAGCTTGTGAGCCCCGTTAGTGCGATCCCAGATCTCTAGAGGGACGCGAGCAATATGGGAGGCATAGAGGTTGGGGGGCTTGTGCTGTCTCCGCAAGAAGGGAATTTCCTGCAAAGGTCTAGCAGCTACCGCCTGATCCTGAAACAACCAATGCTTTTCCGACTCCCAGGGACTCCACTCCACTAGGTAGCGTAGTTGCGTGGCTTGAAAATAAAGTTGGAGATCCGGGATCCCAAGCCCAATGTAAAACATCATGTAAGCGGGAGCAACAAGCAAGTCTGTCCACTCACGGAACTCCGATTAGCACTGCAGAGTTTTTTTCCCACTTCGCCGTTCTCCGTGCAGCACGACTATACAAACTCTGCACAGTACTACTCCAGACAGACTTACTTGACCCCCTTTCTGGGCAGCCATAGACCTGGTGGTCACAGGACCCACTCAGGCAACACCAACATTTCCAAGGGTGACCTGAGCTCCATTTCCTTCCAGGCAGCATGCTTCAGATTATTCCCAAACAGACAGTCAACAGGCAGTCCAGGGCTCACAGCAACTTCCAAAAGATCAGAGACTCCCAAACCTAAATGGAATCAGAGGCCCAGGATAGTGGCTCTCCAAGTTGTCTGCTAGTACAATCTGTTAGTATGTATTCCATATCACCTGTTCTGAGTAGTCATACTGGCTACTGTTTCCCTCACAGTCTCCACCCTCTGCCCAATGATTGTTACCCGCTGCCTATACTTTGAAGTATTTGAAGGCATGATGGGGGACATGTTTAAAGGGCTACTCAACTGGGTGGCAAAACAAGTACTACAGGCCCATGATTAGCATTTTTTACAGGCTCGTATTATATGGCATACCACTCTACAAATTAAATGTGCTCATCAGGTGTGAACCAATTTAACCATGTAGGCGGGAGTGCCCTCAAGCACTTTAACACTGATTAGAAGTGGTAAAGTGTGCAGAATCCTAAGGACAACAAAAATAAATTCCATCAAAAAGGGAAACTGAGCAGTGTTTGTGGAGAACGTTAAGCAGCAGGTTGCTGCTGCGTTCGTGGTCGGGATTCAGAATTAGCTCTTGAAATATACTGTTATTAAGTGTGGCTGTCCAGAGCTTTATTCTAACAAACAGGATTATGGGCTGGCCAATCTCCCCTCCAGAACCCTCGGGCAAATACGACATGTGAGGCTGTATCAGGCAAAGTCGATGTAGATCGGTGGCTGAGGGCTGCTCATGAATTGAGGAAGGCACATAGAGTGACTGCAAGGATCTCACTTTAGGAAAGGGCAGCAGTGGCAAAAGAAGCACACACATATTGGCTGTTCAGCAACCAGGTGTTGCATTGGGGTTGAGATTGGGCAGAGAACGTGTCGGGTACAGACACACAGGAAAACAAAAGGGGCCTAGCGCCAGAAGAGCTGTGCAATGTATACCACGTGAAGTCCCAGAGAAAGGTAGGCTGAATGAGGGGTAAATTGATGGATAGACAGAGACATGCAGGCAGGATAAAAGAGACTGATAAGTTTTGAAGAGCACAGTAAGGGACCTTCACAAAGATTGGCAGAGAGCGTCTGCAGGGAAAGGCTGAATCATTCCACGCCCAGAGGCTGTAGACCAAAGACTTATGGCACATATCAATGTGCACACTTTACGCCCCTTTTTGAGATGGAAGCATCTTTTCTCCCCCCGCACAGTGTATTAATCACCAAGAAGGATCGCAAAACTGAGGGGGACAGATTTGGCATCCTGCTTGAAATGTGGAATAATAGAAACTGATAACATCCATATGTTCATGGTCTGCCCTCTAATCATACCATACTGGGATGATGTAGGTAAGATCTTGAGTGACATACTTTGAGTAAATGTCGAGGTAAGTCTTGAGATTATTTCTGGGGATGTCACAAGTACATGAAACTGTGTGAAGAGAGCCGTAGCAGAATGGTTGAATTCTGTTATGTACACTTTTAAAATGGTCACAAACACTAATGGAAAGTGGTTTATTAGTGGTGATAAGTAGAGACCTACCTCTGTAATAAGGCCACAAACACAATAAATGGATCAGTCAAGGTCTCAATAAATTATTCCCTTACTCAACCCCTGGTAGCTGATAACAGGCAGCAGGCTTAACTTTCGAGTCGGGTGTGTAAAGCATTTAAAAACACCAATACATTAAATAATTCAGACACAATACACAATAAAACCAACACCAATTTATTAAAAAAGTTTATATTTTTGTGAACAAATGGACACCATAATGAAATAAATCAAATATAGGAAACTGGACAATAAACTTTTTCTAGTGCTGAACCAAAGCGGAAACGTGGTACATCTGGTCGCTCTTGATGGGGACAAAGTAAAAGCTTGAGACAGACAGCAATTTAGCCCTAGAGGGACACACTAAGTGGGAGACTGTGGTCAAAATTTAACCTTCACACTTAGAAACTTTATTGGAGCCTTTTCTCTTGACGTTGAGCGAGGCTTCTCTTCGGGCCAATTAGTGTGGACATCTTCAGATTGGCTCAGCACACGCCCTCGGTTGACTCCTGGAAGTCTTGAGCTCTGTAGCATTCAGCGGTACGAACCTGTAAAGCAGGTTGGGTTGCAGTTAGATGTAGTCTGCTTGACTCTCGAAGTTGGGTCACTCACCTTAGAGAGCTTTTTAACAAAAGTTACTCCACACTTCTGGAACTTCTTCCTGAAGTTCCTCTTGTGGGTTCAATGTGTCCAAAACACCAATTGAAGGGTTCAGTAGCTCTGAGATGGTCCTTGGGTTGTTGGGACTATAATAACTGCAATGCACCTGGCCAATGCATTAAAAGTCCACAGGAGGTACTCCGGGATGGGGACTTCTTGGTGGAAATTATGCAGGTGGGCTTGGTTAACCTGTAACTTTTAGGAAGTCCACTCCTTAATACTTGTGAAGCAAGGCAAAGTCCTTACGGCTGTACTACCAGATTGTGCAGCAGGTGCAGTCCTTCAAAGTGCAATCCTTAGAGCACAGATCAGGGTTCCAGCAGGGCAGTCCTTCTTCTCCTTGTTGTTTCAGGTAGTAGATCTGATTTGCTTGGCAACTCTTCCATACTCCCTTATGTATTCAGTGTTCATGGGCATCAACAGGGTTAGCCCGGACTAATAGGGGGCCGGGCGTCATCCTCAGGTATGACCACTTTATCCAAAGTGTGGCATATTCCTGTCCCAGAAAGCACTATCCTTCTAAAATTTAAAATGGGGAAAGTTTCTTCTGGAGGGTTAGATCTGGGTTGCCAACCCTCTGGTGTGGCTAAGTTTCTCTAACACTCCCCTTCCAGCACCCTCAGTAATCGAAGTACAAGGACTCCTGTGTGGCTGGGAATGCAGGATGTGGGGGTACACCTCTGCTGTCCTAAAGTGTCAATCTCCCTTTGAAGACCTATCGGGCTACTCTACCCCATCCTGTGTTTTACTGCAGCAGCTACCATTCTCCACTTGCATGACATCCTTTGTCGATATAGCAGGCTAGTTCCCACCTTATTAAGACAGCTTGGCTCAGCCTGGCAGAGGGTGACAAATCAGGAAAGGGTAGCTGGAAGGCTAGATTTTGGCTCACTGAAAGAAAGTTAATAACTTCTATTCTGTAATAGTTATAACAAATCTTACAATGGAATCTTGATGATTTATTCTATTATTTAAGTCTTTGAGATGCATTTCCAGCTCACTCCTGTCAAACTTTATAGTTACATGACATATTCCCATCTTAGATTATGGAGCTAGTTTTCTACAATGGGAAAACACAAAATTGGCAGTTTTCCCTTGCCAGGGCTTATGCAACATCTTTATAATGTCCCTGCTTATAGTTACAAGTCACTCTACTCATGGGGCACCTAGCAGAGACTGTGGAAGCACCTTTAAACGCAAAGTCAAATTTGCATCTACATTTAATGCAAAAGCAGACTGAAAAGCAGTGCTGCCTTTAAAAATGACAGAAGGCAACACAGTGTATTAAGTCTACTGGGCCTCTATACCTATATGACCTATTAGATACTAGGAACTTACAGCTAGGCTGCAAGTGCCAATTGTAATTAAACCCAAATGCCATATACCTTATAATCAGAGCACTGGCCCTTGGCCTTGTAAGCCGAGCCCAAGGCACAGTCAGAGTCTGTTACCACCCGTATCAAGGAAAAAATGGGGGTGATCAAGGCAAAAGGAGGACTTTCCTACAAACACCACTTGTGTAACAAGATCAAGTATATGGGGCACTGCTGATCACATGGAAAGGGGGCAAATATTAGGGGATCAAATAAGGAGGAACAAGGATGTAGCAAAGAGCGACAACTTCCTTCATTATTGTCCTATAGTGACATTCGATATGGATCTTGGATTCATGGCGTGGCAAGAACTAGGTCCATAAGAGTCATAATATTCTTCCTCAGCTCGGTAGCATCAGGACTCCCCAAAAAGACAAAAAGGCCATAAGAGAAAGTGGGAGGCCTAACAAAAACAACTGTTGGAAACAGGCAAAATGTTTGGGGGATGACCACCTTAAGGCTGACAGGTTTAACAGCACAATATTAGTTCTGCATGTAGGTGCTACTGCAATTATTTGTATCAACTTTTATTCTCCTTAAAGCTTCCTAACTGGATAATAATAATTTTGAGGTGCTATACAGATATTGTTCTTGTTTTGTAACAGACAAAATTAAAATGTAATTCTCCTTAGTGTAAATTTGTCCTTTTTTTACTGCTCTGCTCTTGCACATCCTTGTTTTCTTGATGGCTACCAGCCTGGATGGTAGCATTTTACAAGCTTTCTATGTTGATGAAACTGAAATATTGGATGAGAATTATGTAATTTTTAAAACTGAAAAGTGACACAAAGATATTTTGTGTACTGTAAAATTGACTCCTGGCACCCAAGTGGGATTTGCATCACAGAAGGACAAGTTGTATTACGGTACATTGCACTATGACTCACAGCTTTGCATCATAGTACACTGCATAGTAAATATGGCACTGCCCTTGTCATGAAAAGTTTTGTAAAGTAGCACAATGTTTTCTGATGCAACACAGCACTCCATCACTTTTGGTAAAGCTGTACCATCATCGTTGTCATTACATGTATTTGATTATGTGTTTTGTTATGTGTTTTACATGTACTCTTTAGATGATTTGTGGGTGAGAAATGTGGCAAATATATTGTCTGTAGTAAAGTCATGCATGATGTCAAACAAACTAGCTCCTTGTAAAAATGTTGGAAAAGTCATAACATTTCAAGTTATTGATTTTCACTTCTCATTTTTTCTAAGGCCGTATTGTTCTACCAATAGTTGTGTCATTGGTAAGGCATTGGTGGAAATGTTGGACTGTTTCAATGTTCATTTTCAAAGAGAGATGCATTGCAAGGTGCATGCCCACAGGTAGAATGATGATACATTCTCCTGTGTTTGCAGTAGGCTTCATATAAGTCACAGAGTGATTCCTATGTACATGGACACCAACAAAGGGTGTGAAAATGTGGAGTGTTTAAAAAAACAATGAACTCAGACTTGATATTCTCAGCTCTACACTATCAATGGAACATTTGAATATGTTCTGTATTCATCTTAAAAATGAGAGCTGCCAAAATTATTATGAGGACTCTCCTTTGGGTTCCTATGCTATTTGGAGTGTCAATTGACCAAAATAGAAACATTCAAAAGTATTTCATCTATTACTATTTTTCTACCTGAGTTTTCTAATGTTGTGCCTTCTTTGCAAGTTCTGTATTTGCATGAATGTCTGTACACACTGATGACACATCCTTTTTTCTTGTTGATGTATGTGATGTCTAGTACATTTAAATTTGTTTTAAGACCGCAATCATTTGCTGTGCGTTTAGTAGTACATATTAGTTTGAGAATTACACTTTGTGGTACCGAAATCTGTATTGTTTGTCTTCACAGATTGATTATAAATGGTATTAACTGAGACGCCACTTCTATATGGATTGTAAAAAAATCAATTTTAGGTAAATTTAATCTAAGAGGGAGGTACACATGCACATTATTAGCATAAACATATTCATGTAGTATTGGTAACTTTGACTTTGGATGAGAAACTTCAGATTTTTCAACAGTTGCTTAGAGCACCTTTGCCGACAACTTGTCCATGAGTGAATGGCTTATGTATTATCATCGGATGTATAAAATAGGGAGAATTCTTTGGAGTAGTACAGCTGGATATACATTTGTTTTGGCTTTCTTGGTGGTAGGTTTATTGTTTGTTCCCTCAGTTGCGGAGGATGAATAAACCATCTTAAGGACCACTGGAGTGCCTGAGTGGGAATAGGGAGTTTGGTGTTGGCTGTGAATTCATAAGTAGCAGTTTCATGGTGTGGCAAGTTAGAGAAGTTTTAGTGTCCCAATTGGCAGCAGATAGTGTTTGTCCACAGAACGTGGATGTTAATTCTGATACTGAAGCAGTCAGAGTTTTGATGGCATCTTGCACTAACCCAGAATGTGGAGTTTTCATGTACAGGTGAAGCTGGAGAAAATCCTCTGGGCTCTCTGCATATCATTCTGGGATCTCAGCAGATTGTTCTGGGCTCTTGGGAGGCCAGTAATCTTGGACAACTAATCCTCTTGCCGCATAGCTGCCCCATCATGTTGTCTGCTATGTAGACCACATTGGTATTAAAACCCAGCAGGTCATGTACCATCACTTCCCAACTGTGTGACTATGACTGGTTGGTCCCAGGTATTGCGTGTCCTGGCTATAGAGGAGATATTGAGTCTGTGGTTGTTGTATGAGCCAGGAAAAAGTAGCCACATCAGTTGTGGAGTTGGTCCACAGAGAGCTTGTGTGCGTACTGATATTTGCAATGGAGGCACTACTCTGATATATGTCCATGATCCACTGTCCTCAGAGAGAGGGAGAGAGCTAGGCATGTGCCAGCCAAACCTCATGGATTTTGCTGGTCACCGATGTCTTACTTCTTGGTAGGAGTGCTGCTGCTCCCAATGAATGCTTGGGATATTGTTTCTACAGACATAGTGGACCATTTTGTAGAATGAGATGGCTGGGATCTTTCAGTGTCACCTGAAAATAGAGGAAACAAATAGATAATTTTGAAATGTATGCTGTGGTAGTTTTTAATTTATAAGTTTCTGTGGTATGCTGTTAGACATTGTTTTTTATTGATGTTTGTAGGGTCAGAAACTTCAATAATTATTTAGGCAGGCCACAGATGGAATGGAGGGGTCTTAATTTGAAAACTTTGTAAAGTGAGACAAGTAAGATATCTTAAGAGAACTACTGTTGCAGAGGAGCTATTGAGGCGAAATATTCACTCTTTCACTATCCCTTTACTGTTTGCAGAAGGCCAAATAGCCTGCCTGGTATGGTGGTTCTAAATGTAACTGTTGGCTTTGATTTCTTGCTCAATGTTCCAACAACTTTGGAATTGGCATTTTTTGAGTCACTTATCTAGAGTATGAAGGTAATTCTTTTGATGGGTTTATTTCTGATAATGTGTTTTTTCTTCTATCACATGTACCATTTGAGGAGATTCATGCAAAGGGTATTGCCAGGAAACATAAGATTAATTTGTACTTGAAGAGAATGATAGTAGCACTGTGACTGTGGCGTATTGTGCTCCTAGCCTTTGGTGAGGTAAGTGTGTATTTTGTTATGTTAAGTTGGTGGGGGCTTATCCTTTAGGTAACTTCCATGTATGAGCTTGTCAAGCCAATGTCTTAGTCGAATACATTCTGACATGTCCTACATTTGTATTTCTTGTAGGCAGCTTATCTGTTCTTTGTATTAAAATGTTATATCCCTCATACATTGTTGTTTTAACCATTGTCAGATCCTATTTGGGGGTCCAGAGAGCAGGCCTTTGTTACTGAACTTCGGCTGTGTGGGCTATGATTGTTTACCTCCTCTGCCTCCTCTGTTCCGGGGTCCATCCTACTCCAAGCAGGGCCAAGTACAACCCCACCAGAACCTGACTGACAGCAGTAACAATGGTGAGCAGTCAGAGAATTTTCAAGAAGTTGTAGGGATATTTTAGACTCAGATTTCAACACACATCCATAAGTCCACTAAAATGTATTATCATGTTATTGCTTGTCATCCAGTAAAGAGACAAACTTTATGACAGTGTAAAATGCATCCATACACAAACGTCATAAAGTAGCAGCTATGCAATATGCAGGTGTAAGGCTAACGACATCTAGGTTCAAGCTACCTGCCACTCAACATATCCTTTTTTGTAATATAGGGTATAGTTGGCAAGATGCACAGTAGTGTTGTTTTAGCACTATCCTTCAATTATTAAATAGTCTGTATCTGTATTTTTTACATACTGTCATTCATTCGCTGGGTAGCAGTAGACCACTGTGGACCTTATAATTACAGTTCTCTGCTCACCAGTGTCATGCAGTCTTCAGTGGAGTCACAAAGCTGTATCACTGTGGCCGGCATATGCAAGCCACTTGGCAGTGGCCTGGAGGGACTTATATCTACTTCCCATTATTCCCACCACAAAATAAATGGATTAATAGATGTGCAGTTTCACTGGAATGCTCCAGACAACTTGTAGTTTCCCTCCCCCTACTGAGTCATTGTTATAGATGAGTAGCATGTGTAACCCAGTAGTTTGTTATTGGCTATATTTAATGTGGCACAGTAGTACATCCTTTGGGTTAGTATGGGCTATTTGAAATCTGATAGCACATCTGTAATTACTTACAAATGAGAGTTGTGTTGAGGAGACTTGTGTCACAGAGTGTGGAAATGGTAGATTGCGATAACGTCGGGAATGGTGTGAGTTGTGACACATATCAGGTTGCATATGTGTGTGAATAAGTTGTCATTTGTAGAGATGGCTGTGTTAATGAATGGGATCCCAGAGTATGAGAGTATGATAGAGAGACAGGGCCTTGTTTGTGTGGTGAACACCACATTTGCCCTATTTAGAATGAATGCATTTTCTAAACACATTAGAAATTGTGAATGGAACATCTTTTGCCTTTGGGACCATAATCCAAATCCATAAAGCTCTAAATAAGGGTATTTTGATTGCACTTACCACTGTCCACTCCTCCCGGAATTACTTTAATGTCTTCAGTAGGGAGTATGGACAACACCTTCTCCTCACAGAGCATGAGCTTGAGGGGACAGTGAGACCCAACTCCAGTTGTTAGGTCATCTAGCTAGGGAATAGGCTCTCACCTGCTCCTCCTTTTACTGCTTGTAGATGTTCTTTTGTGAGCATCTGGCACTGGACACAGCATTCACCTAGCAAACAATTATGGCCCACATTTATCTTCTCTGGCTTCTGGCTGTTGTCTGCACCAGTGCTCCAAACAACTGGGGATAGACCCTAATTATCTCAATTACCATTATAGTTAGCATTTTCTGTGAATATGGTTCGCCTTCTGCCAGATATATTGTAGGCAGGCTCCTAACATGACCTTCCAAAACTTCTGAGATTTGTGATTGGTAAATGGTTTGGGTTAATTCATCAGCCACTTGTGCAGTGCGAGCTGAAGGTGTTATTAATGAGCTGATTTAGAACTGGTGCATGTTGGAGGATAGACCTCTCAAAATTGACAAGCACATCAGCCATCATAAACCCAGTGCACAATTGCTGCCCCTCCAATCGGCTCCGTCAGACAACTCTAAAAATTGCCAGAATAGCAATGTGCTAGCTTTTTAGGTCTCGCCTTGCTATCGCGTAAGCGATTGCAAAGCGAGACTATAGAATACGGGTTTCAAAAGTGCTCCCAAAAAGCGGATTGCATAGCTAGCACGCGCACAATCACACGCATCGTGCCGCCATGCAATCTGCCTTTTGGGAGCACTTCAAAGGGTCCGCTCCCCCGCCCCCAAGTGCGCGCGCCACGCTCCGCCGGGCTTGTCTTTTTTTTTTTATAAACTTAAAGTGCGAGGTGCGCGTGGGGCCAATGCTTGTTTTCACTCCGCTGCCAGTTCGGACCGCGCACCCTCTTTCATGAGCAATGACTCTTGTTAACTAAGCTGTAACCTACTTACCACGCATGCGCAGGAGGCGCGTCCTTTTCCTAGTGATGCGGCGGGGGGCCCAGCGTCGGTGCCGTGACTCCCCTGCCCTCGGCAACACGGGACAGAAAAGTGCAAAATGGTTAGTAAAGTGCCACCATCCTTCCGCCAGTGCAACCGGGAGGGTGTAGGGTAGCTTCGATGGGACCGTACCCTACCTATTCTGCGCGGGTGGTGTTGGATTAGGAGAGCAGAGAATCGGCGCTGTTTTCAACATGGCATTAATGGCTGCCGAGTCCAGAGCATTGTGCGCGAGCCAATGAGTTTGAGGGTGTTGTGACTCCATGAACGGTGCAGTTCCTGGCTTGAAAGGGCAGCCGAGCGGCTGCGAAGCCATGTTGGGAAATGGGTTTGTAGTAGGTGGTGCTGCAGGCCGGTAGTCAGTATGGAGTGTACGCTACGCCCAACACTACATTACTGCTGGACGGGACACTACTTCCAGAGCGCTGCTGCCGGGCCTCTGATTCTGCGCTCGGGGTGCAGCGGCACGTCTGTGGAGCTGCGATCCGTGCTGGCATCCGCTGGCCTGTCATGTCACCCTTTATTATACGTTAGCTCCATTCTCTGACACTACGTTTTCTGACCCTACTTCTGGAGACCTGTAATGTGACATGCTGTGTAGCCTTCTAGCGGGGTGTGGTTAGAATCTACGGTCTATAGAAAGGGTAAGACTTGCATTGTTTGGGTGTAGTTCATTGACCTTCTATTCTACCCCTGTGCGGTACCTCCCAAATAACTGAAGTTTGTCATCATCCCCAAGTCGTTGAAGTTCTGCTTGCTTTCCTAGGCAGCAGGAGGTAACCAGTACGGGACTGCTCCACTGTAAAAGTAAACTCGATATTTAAGCGCGAACTAATCACCCCTAAGGGTCTCAAGGCGTTGGGGCCACATACTCAGGTAGAAAAGTCTTGCAATTGGTTTGCTTTGTCAACTGTGTATTGGCGTGTTATTGGTCGTTGAGCACGCGTGGTCGAACAGTCCTTGACAGCGCAAGTGGAACTCGCCATTATCACATTTATGACACTTGATGTGATCAGCCCAAACACTAAGTGAAATTCCACAAATAGGAATACTAATTGGATACTAATTGCTTACACAGCTTCACATGGTTTATTTACTCTGTATTACAAGCGAATTATCGCAGGTACACTTCTAGACGTTTGCCACCCATTAGACGACCACTCACTGCAGTGCAGAGGACTACAACACGCTGGTTCAGCGGCTGCAATCCATATCTTCCCACAAGTGGCAAAGGCGATGTTAAACCATTGCAGTAAACTCATACGCAGAACATACGAAATGCTCAAGTGGTTAATACAGAACGAGTATATAAATCCCGTAGTAGATGGAACAGGGAATTTGCATCACTGCAAAACATACACACGTGCAGCAGATACTCGCTAAACTGCACACCACCACCACGTCGCTGGACGTACAAGCTACTTAAAGAGTAGTCGTTTCACAGCGCTGATTGTATAGCCTTATAGTTCCAGGAGTACGAATGGTAAATAAACATCTCCCGGTGACCGTGCTTTGACTGCTTGGGCCTGGTTAACCACATCACAATAGGTCATTTAAATTCGATTTTGTGATTGCTCTTTTCTGGTGGCATCGAGTTCTTGCATTTTTTAACAGAAAAGTCGGTAGATTTATCTTGTTTAGCTGGTGTCTCTTCTCAGTGCGTTGTTTTTTTTTGTGTGTGCTCTTTACAGGCATAACTAGACTATTCACTAATCTTTGTCCGCTGAGCCTTGTTTAATGAGTTTTAAGTTATATTGATTGTCAGTCGCGTGAGGTAGGTGCGTGCAGTGAACAAATTGTAGGCTTGACATTAGCAAGAGTGGACAGCTGATGGTTTGTAGTATTCAATTAAAAAAACTTTATTTCGGTCAATATGACCTCAAAAGTACAGATACAATACACATTGATACATAAAAAGATACATCAAAGATCAATTACATATGGTTAAAAGCAAAAAGAAAAATAAGAAAATAAATGATGAACACTATTGGCACACGTGAAGTGAATGGATTCCATGCTCAGTTAAAAAATGCATACAATTCCTATAGATTCACGAAGGGAGGACAAAAAGGAGAGAGGCTCACAGAGGGTTATTCAAGACGAGGAACAAGGATTCACCTTTGGAAAGTGCATAATATAAATAAATTTACTTAAAAAGGATTTCTTAAAAAAAATGACCAATATTCTTCACTACAGATGATAGGTCCTAGCACTAAGAGCCCCCTACAATGCAGGCTACTTTTGCACATCATTTTTTAGGTCTCGCCTTGCTATCGCGTAAGCGATTGCGAAGCGAGACTATAGGGGCTTTTAAAAGTGCTCCCAAAAAGCGGATTGCATTGCTAGCACGTGCACAATCACGCGCTTAGTGCCGCCATGCACTCCGCTCTTTGGGAGCACTTCAAAGGGTCCACTCCCCCGCCCCCAAGCGCGCGCGTGCCACGCTCCGCCGGGCTTGTCCAATTAGCGCCCTTACCAAACAGACCGTGATGGCACTCCAGCGCCACCTCTTTTGTCGGCGTGTGGAGGGGGTGCGGGGTTACAATCACAAATGTCACACTTCGAAGCAGGCGACTCCAAGCGGTAATTCGCAAACAGGGGGAAACGAGATGGCGCACAGAACGCATCAATAGAAGCAATCTGCTCACACTGAGGAGCATAAGAGCGCGCAACCTCTGCAGCCCCTCCCCTTACTCTCATCACTGCAGACCCTTGCTCTCACCTCTGCAGTCCTCCCCTTGCTCTCACCACTGCAGACCCTCACCTTTCGCTCTCCTCTGCAGCCCCTCCCCTTACTCTCACCACTGCAGACCCTCACCTTGCTCTCTCCTCTGCAGCCCCTCCCCTTACTCTCACCACTGCAGACCCTCACCTTGCTCCCACTACTATAGCCCCTTCCCTTGCTCTCACCTCTGCAGCCCACAAGATACCAGTTGATAGTCTTTAAGCTGTGGCACAATGCTAAATCACGTGTGGTATCAAGCGAGAGAAGTGTCAATTGGTTTTCCAAAAGCAATGATGTCGTCATCACGCAACACGTAAATATGATGACGCCGCTAAATTTGTCAGCCTTGCGAGGCACCTTATTGAATCGATCCCCACGCGGACTTTGGTAAGAAATTCTTTTGATTTGGCTCCGTGGTGTTTTTTTTATAGAAATTGCTGAGTCGAACTGCACACTGTCATTAGTGTTTTGTTTATGTTGCCATGTTCGTCACAGAACGTAAAATGTGTATTGGGCCAGAATATACATTGCAGAACGGATCACACTGACTTGATGGAGCTACTTCACTTCTCAAACGTGTAATTGTTACTTTGCTTCCTTTTCTCGGAATAGAATCGCAAATCTAGATAGTGTAAACATTCTGTTAAATTGGTAGCAAAAAATGTATATGCAAAAGTTAAGACCCTGATAAAAAAACTTTGGAGGAGTTGTGTTCTGTACCAGTCGCAATATGAGCATTACATGCAATATGTAATAACAATTTAAAGAAGTAGTTTGTAATACTTCTTCAAACATGCTCGTTATGCCAAAGACGTAAACAGCAATTGTAAGCGTGCTATCCCACCTTAATGGCAATTCAACAACAGGTAATTGACGTGCTGGTGCATAACAGCATATTTAATGCGTCAATAAGTGAAACATACAAGTATAATCTGGTACAACTAAGGCTGACCTTGACATTATGGCTAACAAGCACATGCAGTAAAGAAAATAGGTAAGACAGCACGAGCGCACAACTACCCACCCATAACTGGCTATTCCTAAAACAAGTGTTTGCACACCACTGAACCAAGACAAAGGTGGAAGAGCTCACCACCCTGAATTCCACCCACAGAAAATAAACTCAGAAGGAACGACAGAGTACAATCTTACATTGCCTCTACCATTCCTTATTAAGTTGGGAATGTAAAGGGTTGTAATTGGTGAACACGTGTAGGTAGTGTCTTAATTTGTAGGAAAAAAAATGCCAGAGCCCCAAATGTGTACTTATAAGTAGGGCTCCCGGTTTTATGGTATTTATTTTTTTGCCATTTCCGTCTGTATTTATCCATATTTATTTTTCGGGCATTTTTTCTGTATTTATCCATATTTATTTTTGCCACAAGCAAAAGACGACGCTACAGCTAGTATTTTTCAACATTTATTTAAATTGGCAATGCACACATGCACTCAGTTGTTATTGGTCAACACTATACATTCATCTGAAAACTTTTCCATTTGAAAAATGTCCCAAATATACTTAAAAGTGCTATCACAAGCCATTTGTCTCAGAGCCTTGCAGTTTCTGTCATCGGCAGAGTGCCACATCCTCTCCCCCACTGAGCACCATACTGCCCCACTGAGAGAAACTCACACTGCCTTCAGCTGCAACCCAATTGTGCCTGACCAGCACTAAAGCTGTCCATGGCCATCACTATGAGGATTGATGTTTTGTGTGTGCAGAAGAGAAAAAGCATTTGCAATGCAATAGGTCTCGCATTTACGCTAGTTTAAGCTATTGGCATTGTAAATGACAATGCCTTTTATTTATGTTTTAAAAACCAAAACATAAATAAACGGCATTGTCATTTACAATGCCAATAGCTCAAACTCAAGTAAATGCGAGACCTATTGCATTGCAAATGCTTGTTTTTAAATGTCAAATGTGTGAATATTAGGTCAGTTGCTCACTGCGTCACTGGATTTAAGCTAGCCTGGCTGATGAGGGTTGTTACAAAAAATAGGAGGGACCCTGGGGTTAAGATACACCGGCAAGAAATCAGGGGAAAATAGCAACACTGAAATTAGTACCATCCTGCCTGGAAGCTACATTAATTGGCAAAAACACTCGCCTTCAAACTGTGCTCAAAAGGAGTCACACATGAGCCAAATGAAACTGCGCTCACTGACTGTGCAGATAATATGTATATTGATATACATTTCTAGAATATAAATTCTTGAAGATCACAATAATTCAACAAAGAAAATATGCATTCTTATTTTTATTATGAGTATCAAAACAGTCAGAACTAAATACTATATAATCATACCGAGGTAATTAATACAACATGAAAAATAGAGCAGTTCATGGAAAAACAACATCAAGACAGTAAAAACATCAATGTATCTGATCCCACACTTCCACACATAACACATTCATACCACAAACAAATTAGACATTCTAAAAACAGCAACAAAAAATAAGGAAATCTGGAAAGACCAAATCAGGGCACAACCTAGAACATGACTTCTACTTGTACAAAGATAGATATGTCTCAGTATCTTTGAGTTAAGTCAATTCAAGTCAAGAACATTTGTATCGCGCACATATCACTCACACGAGTCTCATGGCGCTTGCAGAC
Organism: Triturus cristatus; assembly: GCF_964204655.1. Lineage (NCBI taxonomy): Eukaryota > Metazoa > Chordata > Amphibia > Caudata > Salamandridae > Triturus > Triturus cristatus. The sequence goes on from NC_140590.1 coordinate 1,117,958,635, forward strand.
AGCTCTGAATGAATGGACTAGATCTAATTTCCAAAAAGCCAGGTCTTCAACTTTTTGCGGAAACTGCTGTGTTCTGGCATACTGCGAAGATAGAAAGGCATTTTATTCCAGGATGCTGGTGCCAAAGAAGAAAACGCTCGACCCCCTTGCATAGCAGTGTGAATTCTAAGGGGAGTCAGCAGTGCCATATCACTAGAGCGCAGCATCCTGGACGGTTGATACCAGCGTAACTTTGGCAGCCAGTATTTTGGACCGATTCCATACATATCTTTATGGGTTAGGCCTAGTATTTTAAAAAGGGTTTGTTTTTTCACTGGGAGCCAGTGGAGAGTGTTTAAACATGCTGCTGACGAAGATCTATATGGGCGATTGAGGAGTAATCTAGCAGCCGTGTTCTGTAGAACCTGAAGTCTATTTATGAGATCTTCATTTATTGACAGCAATAAAGCGTTGCCGTAGTCCATTCTATTAACAATCAGTCCTTGTATTAAGGGTCTTTGTGCCTCTAAGGGAAGCCATTTAAAAACCTTTCGTAGGCTACGCATAACACCGAAACAAGTGCCGATGACATGATTGACATGACCCCGCATGGATAGACAGTTGTCCATCTAGAATCCTAGATTACGGACTACGTTCTTAGGGGCAGGACACGAGCCCAGCCTGGGTGGCCACCAGTCTTGCGTCCAATGGTCAATAGCTTTACCAAAGAGCATGATCTCGGACTTGCCCCCATTAAGCTGGAGATGGTTAGATCTCATCCATTTATCAACATGGATCAAACAGTTTTTAAAACGTTGCTTAGTGTCACTGGGGTCTGGGCCTAAGGTGACCAGAATCTGCATGTCATCTGCGTAGGATATGACATCGAAACCATATAGTCTGATCACCTCAGCTAAAGGGGTCATGTAAAGATTAAAAAGGGTAGGGCTCAAGATAGAGCCCTGGGGACACCCTTCTTTACTGGTTTCTCACAAGAAGTAATGTTTTCCATCTTCACAGTAGTTATACGTTCTGATAGGTAGCTGCTGAACCATTTAAGAGCATTCCCTCTGACACCAACCTCCCAAAGCCGTTGTTCAAGAATCTTATGGGAGATGGTGTCAAAGGCGGCAGACAGATCGAGCAAGATGAGGATAACTGATTGATGTTTATCTACAGCTAGTCTAATATTGTCAGTAACCTGGATCAGCGCAGTATCCGTACTGTGCACTGTTCTAAAGCCGGACTCGGAAGTATCTAAAAGTCTGCGGCTTTCAAGATGGTTTACCAGCTGTTGATTCACAAGAGACTCCAGCATTTCCCCAAAATAGGGCAGTAAAGAAATGGGTCGATAGTTTAAGAGTACTTTTGGGTCAGCCGACGGCTTCTTTAGAATTGGCCTGATTCTAGCTGCCTTCCAAATTGAGGGAAAGTCGGCTTCCGCAAAGGACTTATTGAATAGATCGATCAATCCATCTAAAACTGTATGTGCCATGATAGAATTTTTTTTTTAAGGAAAAGGTTCGGCGGGGGAGCCTGATTTTATCTTTATCATGACCGAGGTGACAGACTTGCGGTCGCATTCTATAAATTCATTTAGAATACAGGGAGGATCAGGTAAGGGACAGGGAGTAGTTTCTGTAACAGGCAGATGTTTTCCACAGTATTGCTACTTTATCACAATATGGTTTTATCAATTCCCTAAGTAACTACTGTTCTGAGTGGAAATAAATGTATCACTGCAGCAGGCGTTTTATATAGCGATTCTGTTTTTGGTGGACTCCACAGTGCTCGCTGACGAACGTTTCATTAATGACCTGTCAACGAGGTTGCACCTTCTTCAGGGCACTAAAAACATGGGAGGATCAGGGAGTCTTGGAGTCAAACAGTAGACAGCTTCTGTCCAGATTAACGATGTTCAGTATCAAAGAGTATACATGCTTCTCAAACAGAACAGGAGTAACAAGAAAATAGCCCAGACAGAATGGGCTCCTAGAAGAAGCCTTGTGAGTGGTCCCCTAGATAGTGGTCCTCAGAGTAGTTATATGGAAGCCAAGTGTTGTGACCGCTTGTTACCACCAGCGTCACACCCCATCACTGCAGGAGTTTTGTTTTCTCAGCCGATTTGAACGATTTTGTTACCTATTTATTTAAAACAGCGCCTATTCCACCCTATTGTTGGGAGATATCTTTAGACCTCCTTACTTCCCCACTGAGGCCTTGAATCAGTTTACAACATTATGAACCTTGGCTTCCATATAACTACTCTGAGGACCACTATCTAAGGGACTACTCACAAGGCCTGGTCTAGGAGTCGTTGTATCTGTGCCGTTTTCTTCTAAAGTTTTTCCACCAATTAAAGTCTTGAAGATCACAATAATTCAACAAAGAAAATATGCATTCTTATTTTTATTATGAGTATCAAAACAGTCAGAACTAAATACTATATAATCATACCGAGGTAATTAATACAACATGAAAAATAGAGCAGTTCATGGAAAAACAACATCAAGACAGTAAAAACATCAATGTATCTGATCCCACACTTCCACACATAACACATTCATACCACAAACAAATTAGACATTCTAAAAACAGCAACAAAAAATAAGGAAATCTGGAAAGACCAAATCAGGGCACAACCTAGAACATGACTTCTACTTGTACAAAGATAGATATGTCTCAGTATCTTTGAGTTAAGTCAATTCAAGTCAAGAACATTTGTATCGCGCACATATCACTCACACGAATCTCATGGCGCTTGCAGACAGCTCTGAATGAATGGACTAGATCTAATTTCCAAAAAGCCAGGTCTTCAACTTTTTGCGGAAACTGCTGTGTTCTGGCATACTGCGAAGATAGAAAGGCATTTTATTCCAGGATGCTGGTGCCAAAGAAGAAAACGCTCGACCCCCTTGCATAGCAGTGTGAATTCTAAGGGGAGTCAGCAGTGCCATATCACTAGAGCGCAGCATCCTGGACGGTTGATACCAGCGTAACTTTGGCAGCCAGTATTTTGGACCGATTCCATACATATCTTTATGGGTTAGGCATAGTATTTTAAAAAGGGTTTGTTTTTTCACTGGGAGCCAGTGGAGAGTGTTTAAACATGCTGCTGACGAAGATCTATATGGGCGATTGAGGAGTAATCTAGCAGCCGTGTTCTGTAGAACCTGAAGTCTATTTATGAGATCTTCATTTATTGACAGCAATAAAGCGTTGCCGTAGTCCATTCTATTAACAATCAGTCCTTGTATTAAGGGTCTTTGTGCCTCTAAGGGAAGCCATTTAAAAACCTTTCGTAGGCTACGCATAACACCGAAACAAGTGCCGATGACATGATTGACATGACCCCGCATGGATAGACAGTTGTCCATCTAGAATCCTAGATTACGGACTACGTTCTTAGGGGCAGGACACGAGCCCAGCCTGGGTGGCCACCAGTCTTGCGTCCAATGGTCAATAGCTTTACCAAAGAGCATGATCTCGGACTTGCCCCCATTAAGCTGGAGATGGTTAGATCTCATCCATTTATCAACATGGATCAAACAGTTTTTAAAACGTTGCTTAGTGTCACTGGGGTCTGGGCCTAAGGTGACCAGAATCTGCATGTCATCTGCGTAGGATATGACATCGAAACCATATAGTCTGATCACCTCAGCTAAAGGGGTCATGTAAAGATTAAAAAGGGTAGGGCTCAAGATAGAGCCCTGTGGGACACCCTTCTTTACTGGTTTCTCACAAGAAGTAATGTTTTCCATCTTTACAGTAGTTATACGTTCTGATAGGTAGCTGCTGAACCATTTAAGAGCATTCCCTCTGACACCAACCTCCCAAAGCCGTTGTTCAAGAATCTTATGGGAGATGGTGTCAAAGGCGGCAGACAGATCGAGCAAGATGAGGATAACTGATTGATGTTTATCTACAGCTAGTCTAATATTGTCAGTAACCTCGATCAGCGCAGTATCCGTACTGTGCACTGTTCTAAAGCCGGACTCGGAAGTATCTAAAAGTCTGCGGCTTTCAAGATGGTTTACCAGCTGTTGATTCACAAGAGACTCCAGCATTTCCCCAAAATAGGGCAGTAAAGAAATGGGTCGATAGTTTAAGAGTACTTTTGGGTCAGCCGACGGCTTCTTTAGAATTGGCCTGATTCTAGCTGCCTTCCAAATTGAGGGAAAGTCGGCTTCCGCAAAGGACTTATTGAATAGATCGATCAATCCATCTAAAACTGTATGTGCCATGATAGAATTTTTTTTTTAAGGAAAAGGTTCGGCGGGGGAGCCTGATTTTATCTTTATCATGACCGAGGAGACAGACTTGCGGTCGCATTCTATAAATTCATTTAGAATACAGGGAGGATCAGGTAAGGGACGGGGAGTAGTTTCTGTAACAGGCAGATGTTTTCCACAGTATTGCTACTTTATCACAATATGGTTTTATCAATTCCCTAAGTAACTACTGTTCTGAGTGGAAATAAATGTATCACTGCAGCAGGCGTTTTATATAGCGATTCTGTTTTTGGTGGTCTCCACAGTGCTCGCTGACGAACGTTTCATTAATGACCTGTCAACGAGGTTGCACCTTCTTCAGGGCACTAAAAACATGGGAGGATCAGGGAGTCTTGGAGTCAAACAGTAGTCAGCTTCTGTCCAGATTAACGATGTTCAGTATCAAAGAGTATACATGCTTCTCAAACAGAACAGGAGTAACAAGAAAATAGCCCAGACAGAATGGGCTCCTAGAAGAAGCCTTGTGAGTGGTCCCCTAGATAGTGGTCCTCAGAGTAGTTATATGGAAGCCAAGTGTTGTGACCGCTTGTTACCACCAGCGTCACACCCCATCACTGCAGGAGTTTTGTTTTCTCAGCCGATTTGAACGATTTTGTTACCTATTTATTTAAAACAGTGCCTATTCCACCCTATCGTTGGGAGATATCTTTAGACCTCCTTACTTCCCCACTGAGGCCTTGAATCAGTTTACAACATTATGAACCTTGGCTTCCATATAACTACTCTGAGGACCACTATCTAAGGGACTACTCACAAGGCCTGGTCTAGGAGTCGTTGTATCTGTGCCGTTTTCTTCTAAAGTTTTTCCACCAATTAAAGTACTTTCCCGAGAGGCTAGTACTCATTTCAGTGTTAATGAGGGGTGATGCCCCAAAACTTGTCCGAGGATGCTCGTTTCCAGTCCAGGGAGGACCTGCCTTGGCAGTTTGGGCTGGACTGTTCCCATGAGGAACAGGGTCAAGACTTATTTCCATATGGCTGGGTCCAAACTGGGGTGGCATGGTGAGCAAAAGAACAATGGATTAAACCCATATCCTGGTGACTGGGGGTGAATGGTTGCATTGTTCAGCATTCTGTCCATCAATAGTTTCTTTCACTCATATTTTGATATGAGACACCATATATTCTGCTGCTAACCATCTCTCCTCTCATTTCTGCGAAGCACCAAGCGAATGACGTCAAAGATAAACAACTGTGTTAGGAAGTGTGTATTGTGAATGAAGCTTTCTTTGTGTACCCAAATTATGATATCTAAGGACTTCAGCTGGAAGTTCTATTAAAGGCATGCTATGAGCCATTGTTTAATAAATGTTTTATTTTTGTGTTAAACTCAGAAGAGTAGTTGCTAAGGAAATAGGTGGAAGATTTCTCTTGCAATATGTTAGTACTAAATATTTAAAATATGATGTTGCTTTTTCTTATGTGCCTATATAACCCTAACCATGATCATACTATGCTGAGTTTGCAGAATCTATTAATAGATTGTGTGAATTGTGAATAACAACTCTTGTTTTTGGAATGATGGAGAGTTCATTTTAAAAGTTGTTTCAAGGACTGCAGTTGCATCAGCTGCTTCTTGGCTGACATTCCCTTTACCTCCGAAGACTCTGTCTTATTTTCTTTCTTATTAGATCAATGGGAGATTTTGGAATCAAATTGATCAAATACAAATTTGGAGTATTCAAAATATTGGGATTCAGGTGATTGTGGAGTTTTGGCACCTACACCAATATGATGGAAGTTTATCCTTCCCTCCTCGACCTTGGCGTATGTAGCTACATCAGCCAAAACCCTAAATAAAGCAACTGCTTGACTGTCGCCTTGATGGGTGGATATGCCCTGCCATTGGCAGAGGAATGACAGCCCATCTGCCAAAATGTAACCTAGGTCCTATGTCCTCTGGTTCAGTCTGCACCTAAAGCTGATACGTAGCATTTATTTATTCATTTGTTATTTAATAAAGATATTTGTATTGTCAGTAAAAGGTGCAACAGAGTTCATAACATAAAACAAGGAAAAAATACAGCATTCTGATTGAAACTCTGAATTGATAGGGTAGAGTCTAAGACTGACCATTGGGTTGTGAATGGTGGCGGGAACATATGGCATAAAGTGGCTGTAGTTGTAGGTTTTTCTGAGCTGTAGATGAGAGAGTAAGACAGTGAAGATTGAGAATTCAGTAAAGGGTCCAACTCTTCAATATGAGTATTGCCTATCAGTTGGAATGGATGTTGCTTACTAATCCAACGGATCAGTATCACTTTTGTATTTTCAAACCATTCGCGTTGACTGATGATTTGAGAAGAAGGTGATGTCTATAATATGCGTATTCTAATTATGGTGAAACATCTGGTATATGGTTAGACTATTCCACTATTCAGCTGTTTGTATGGTTTTGTTATACATCAATTTAGTGTATGCAGCATTTGGATGACACTACTATCATTACTACAATCCTAGACTAACGAGAGCCCGCACTTCTAGAAAGCATTCACATGAAATTATGATAATATAAAATAATACATAACTCCAACATGCAGGCAGAATGCAAACTCTAGACTATCTTTGAAACGGATGGCACTTTTCTTTAAACGTATAGGTTTTTCTTAAGATCGGTATTTCTTTGTAAAGACACTAAAGACATTTAGCTTCTTCAAAGGATAGAGAAATTGAGATGCCAAGTTCTAGCAGTAGGTCTACTCCCAGGTTATTGCATATAGCTTGGTGCCTCAGTAAACACTGCAAAACCATTTTTTATTTCAAAATGCCAAATATTTTTTTTGAAGGATAGCTCTTGTATGGAAATGTTTGCAGATGAACAGCTATTTACTCTAACCTGGCGACTGGGACATAAATAGTTTTGGTTAAGTAAATGTTTTAATCAATGATTTTGAACAAAAACGAAAAAATCACTGAAATGGCAAAAAAGTATAATAACATTCGTGCAATTTAGAAAGCCAATTACAATTGTTTATGCTAAAAATAAGAAACAGCAGTTTATATTAAATTTGTGTAGAATTTTCTTTGGGGGGGTCTTTTAGATGGTGTTTTATAAATAAAAATTTTACCAAAAATTTTGGGATGCCTTTTTTGAAGATGACATGTGTCTAAATCAAAATGTGGTTTATTAACCGAGCAATTATCCTACACCCAAAATCACATATAAATATTGACATGAAACTATTGCAGTTGAAACAAATTTGCTACAACATGTTATAGTGTGATTTCTTGGCTTAAACTAAGTAGCCCTCCTGGCGCAGGCTTACTAGCCCGTAGTTAGGCCTTCTTGATGCCATCTTGTTTAAAATGGCTCCTGCATCATACTGTTTATTATGTTGTGATTGGTTTATCTCTAAATGTCTTTATTCTCGAAAAGGCCCAGAGATTTGTTAATATTTTCAAGGACCATGTGGTTGTATGCAATATTGAATTAATTCACAATTGTTCACTGTTTATGTCACTAGTTTGTTCTGACACCTCTGGTGTCATACGGCTTGCACTTTCTAAGGTAAAATTGTGATTTGTTGGATAATATGAATGATGGATTGGTGTGAGACTGATCCTTAGCACCCCTCAGGATATGTTGGTGTATAGTCATGCCAGCTTACAGTACATTTGCACCCCTAACCCTACAGGGCAACAAATGTTTTTGCAACCTGAGAACATAACATCTCTGATCCCACAAGGCAATCATGGCAACAGATCTAGAACCCATTTGCTCAGTTACTTATGCATACCTGAAGAGGTTCATAAGAAAGACACAACATGCAGATTCAATATTTATTGAAGCATTGTGATTGATATGAGAAATACGTGTGCTGCAATATTCAATAGAAGGAAGCAAAATAATGGTGATAGCATTACAAGAATAATGAAAAAGATGAACAATTCAATCTTTTTGCAACGTACTGAAAATGATATGCTTGCATACAAGTACTGTAATATTGTGTACTCCTACCTAGCACATTGTAGCCTACTGCGCCTAAAGTGAGTGGATCTGCCAAATCTCTATCTGGGTTTTTTGACTCCCCATTATCTGTGGGTAAGTGTCAGCAAGCTTCCTATCTCTTGCATGAGGTGCCAGGAATCAGCTGAGCTGGAATTCCGGCCTGGACCAACCTCTTAGTGCCAGTAAAATGTTCCTCAGAATAATATCATCACATTTTTGATTTCATATATGAATTAACATCCTCCATGTTACCATATCAAAATCCAAGTCAGACCGCTATTGATTATTCTATTATGATAGTTCTCTTTTACAGTGAAGCGACCAAAAAACAAATAACAACATCTTGTGTCCTGAACTTATCCCTTGTACAGAATGTTCAAGGTGTCTTGATAAACTGCAGATGAAATGATGTTGTAAGCAAACTGAGTTGAAAGAATATTATCCCATATGTGTGCACAAGTGAATGTGTGTCAAATGTCACTGTGCTAAGGGAGAGAAGTTAACTCAAGAATATGTGCATGTAAAATGGGGATTTCTTAATGGGGCCTAATACCTCCACATGACACCGGATGACATTATGTCAGAAGGGTCAATTCAATATTCATGTAGTGGGTTAGTTCTAAGGTGTTTGGGGTTATATACCAATTTATAATTTGGGTTGTGATTTGTTGAAAATATAAATCTTTGCTCACACTATAATGATTTTCAAGTTGTAATACTTTCTTATGAAGAAAGTGGCTATATAAGCCCTCGTATTTGGGGGTGAGTGAGAAGATGTTCCTGACCTCTAGGGATGCTTCCTATTTCTTCCTGATTTTGCTGCACATTTGATACTTAGGGCATTTATTTAATTATTGGCAGTATATGTATTCCGTTGTTAGACCTGGCACCTTGGCGTGAGTCTCCCTTCCACTTTTTTATTGCTCTGCCTCATGTGTTTTGCTGGTGTTAGCTGCTCAGAGCACTGTGCCACTGCCAACCAGTGCCACAGTGCAAGTGCTCCCTATATAAAATGTATATGTTGGTTGGATTCCATGATTGGCTTATTTGGTTTACTGTCAGACCCCAGTAAAGTGCACCAGGAGTGCCCAGGGTTTGTAAATCCAAATGCTCCTAGTGGGCTTGCAGCACTGGTTGTGCCACCCACAGAAGCCGCCTTGTAAAATGTGTCTAAGATCTGCCATTGCAGAACCTGCGTGCAGTCTGGTACTGTCATGCTGACTGGGCAAGTGCACCCACTTGCCAGTCCCTAAACCTTCCCTTTGCTTCATGTGAGTCACCCCTATGGTAGGCCCAAGGGCAGGGTGCATTGTAAGCATAAGGTAGGACAAGCCCTTATGTGTGTGGCGTGTCCTAATAGTGAATTACAGCCATTTTCGTTTTTCACTCTTGCAAGGCTACCTGTTCTCCATAGGCCAGAATGAGCTGTTAGAATTGTTACATTCTATGATCCTAACAGACCCAGTGAACATGGTAGAAATTCGAGTTTAGTATGCCTGAACTCAGAATAATAAAATACATCTTTTAGTAAAGTTTATTTTAATATTCTGTGTTTGCAAATACCACTTTTAGAAAGCTGGTATTTGCTTGCCTAACCATTTCAGCTCGCCTCTGCTATGATGTGTATCTGCCTGTCTGGTTTCTGTGAGTGACAGGGCTGAGGAATTCCAGAGGGGCAGGGCTAGGTAGCCTGTTGGTGAATAGAGAGATTGACATCCTGATTGGTGGGAGGCGTGCACCTGGACTCTGAATAGGACTGTGCTCTGCCACCACAATGCTGGCTCCACCTCCTGTGGAGCGGCTAATGTCTCTGCCTTGCACCTTGAATAGAAAGTCAGAGACATGTCAACAAAGTGCTCAGGAACTGGTTCTGGCTGGGCAAAGGCCCCTCTACCCCAGAGGAACAAATTAATTAGGGGTATAAGTATTGGGACCCTGCTCCCAAGAAATTAGATCCTGCTTGACAAGAAGAACCTCTGCCTGAGGAGAAGGAACTGGGAAAGCTGTAAGGAGGAGTACTGTCCCTGGGGGATTGGCCTGCAGTGGTTGCCTTGCTGCTGAAGGAGAGGAGAAAGACTACAAAAGACTTTATTTCTACTTGTGCTTAAAAGATCTCCAAGGGCCTGAGTAGAGCTGGCCTCCTGTTAAGAAGTCCCAGGAACAAAAGGACTTCACCCCCAGCTTCCCCTGAACTCTGCTGTGTGAGTTCTGCCCCTCCTAGAGTGCTGGAACCAGTTGTGGGGCCTCTGGGAGCTGTGCCTGCTGTTGGGAAGCTGGCTAAGAAGAAAGAACTCAAAGATCTCCACTTTTTAACGCACAGCCGGCTTAGCGATAAAATTTCAGTCACACCGCTCGTTAGCGTGCAGAATTTTATCGCTGAGGAAATCGTCGCAGAGCCTGCTGCCGCTGAGCCCGATCAGTGCTGGGAAATCATCGCCCCGCTTGTTAGCGGGCCAAATTTGATCGCTACCAGCCCAGATCCCGGCTCCGCCCGTTAGCGGGCAGAATTCGATAGCTGCGAACATCGTCACAGAGCCTGCTGCCGCTGAGTCAGATCAGCGCTGGAAAAATCATTGCCCCGCTCGTTAGTGGGCTGAATTTGATCGCTGCTGACATCGCCGCACATCCAGCCAAGATCCCCGCTCCGTCTGTTAGCGGGAAGAATTCGATCGCTGCGAACTTCATCGCTGAGTCTGCCGCTGCTGTGTGAAATCGTCGCAGACCAAGCCAAGATCATCGCACCGCTCGTTAGCGTGAGTAATTTTATCGCTGCGAAAATCGTCGCAGACCCAACCAAGATAGCCGCTGGTGAAATTGTCGCCCCGCTCGTTAGCGGGCCAAATTTTGTCCCATTGCGCCTTAGCGAGTACATTTCTACCGGATAAGCTACACCTTGATTTTCAATGCTGAAGCGCAGCTAAGAACTTTTATCGCATCACCTGGTACTGTGGTTTAAAACTGACGCTAAGGTGAATGATTGTATCGCTAACCTAAGAACTCTTTCGGAAAGCATATTCTTGAAATGTGTATGTCATTTTTGTCGTTATTTGGTCTTGTGCTAAGTCTTTATATAAAAGATCACTATTTTTTAAATAAATCTAGTGTGGTGTCCATTTGTGGTGCTGTCACTGAGTTACTGTATATGGTCACAAATGCTTAACCTATAACGCTCTGAGATAAGCCTTGTCTGCTCGCGCCAAGCTACCTAGAGGGTGAGCAGGGGTTCCGCGCATGGGACATCTATTAGGATGCCTGCACCGGGGAAGGCAGGGGAAGCCCTTCCTTTGCCTCCCACTGCGCCCCCTTCACGTCATCAATGACGTCAGCGCGCGAGGCGCGCTGATGTCATTGGAGGATTCCCTTAGTTTCCCAATGCACTGGAAGCCATTTGCAAGTAAGAGGTAAGTTTTGCCTCGTGGAGGGTGGGGGGTGTATTTTCAAAGGCATCGGAGGAAAGGAAAGGGTTTTCCTTTCCTCCCATGTCATTTGAAATGTTTTTAGCCCCTGCCTGTTGCGGGTACTTGGGCCTCCCACACAAGTGAGGCCCCATTTTGATCGGGAGACCTGGGGGAACGCTGGTTGATGGAAATTTGTGTGAGCCCAGTGATGCCACAACTTTCCCACACAGAAATGTGTGAAAAAAGTGATTTTTTCAGCTAAAATTGAGGTTTGCAGGGGATTCTGGGTAAGGAAATGTTGGGGGATCCACGCAAGCCATACCTCCCTGGAATCCGCCGGGTTTCTAGTTTTCAGAAATGTGTGGGTTTGGTAGGTTTCCCTAGATGGCCGCCGAGTACGGGGCTGAAAACCCAGGTGACCCCCCTTGCAAAACCAGGTGGTTTTGAGATAGGCAATTTTGATGTTGCCTCACTACGTTTTGGGCCCTTGCCTGTTGCGGGTACTTGGGCCTTCCACATAAGTGAGGCACCATTTTTATTGGGAGACCTGGGGGAACGCTGGGTGATGGGAAATTTGTGTGAGCCCAGTGATGCCACAACTTTCCCACACAGAAATGTGTGAAAAAAGTGATTTATTTCAGCTAAAATTGATCTTTGCAGGGGATTCTTGGTAAGGAAACGTTGGGGGATCAACGCAAGTCATACCTCCCTGGAAGCCGCCGGGTGTCTAGTTTTCAGAAATGTGTGGGTTTGGTAGGTTTACCTAGATGGCCGCCGAGTACGGGGCCGAAAACCCAGGTGACACCCCTTGCAAAACCTGGTGGTTTTGAGATAGGCAATTTTGATGTCGACTCACTACGTTTTGGGCCCTTGCCTGTTGCGGGTACTTGGGCCTCCCACACAAGTGAGGCACCATTTTTATCGGGAGACCTAGGGGAACGCTGGATGGTGGGAAATTTGTGTGAGCCCGGTGATAGCACACCTTTCCCACACAGAAATGTGTGACAAAAGTGATTTTTTTCAGCTAAAATTGAGGTTTGCAGGGGATTCTGGGTAAGGAAACGTTGGGGGATCCATGCAAGCCATACCTCCCTGGAAGCCGCCGTGTGTCTAGTTTTCAGAAATGTGTGGGTTTGGTAGCTTTCCCTAGGTGCTGGCAGAACTAGGGTTAAAAATCTACAGCTAGGCACTTTGCAAAAAAAAGGTCATTTTTCACTGCAAAATTGAGGTGTGACCACAATGAGTTTTGCGCCATTTCCTGTCGCGGGCACTAGGCCGACCCGTACAAGTGAGGTACCATTTTTCTCGTAGGACTTTGGGGACCGCGGGGTGCATGGAAATTTGTGGATCCACGCAGATTCCAGAACTTTCCATCACAGAAATGTGGGGAAAATGTGTTTTTTTTGACAATTTTTGAGGTTTGCAAGGGATTCTGGGTAACAGACCCTGGTGGGAGGCACTCAAGTCACCCCATCCTGGATTCCCCTGGGTGTCTAGTTTTTAAAAATATATAGGTTTGCTATGGTTTCCCTAGGTGCCGGCAGAGCTAGCGTTCAAAAACTACAGCTAGGCACTTTGCCAAAAAAGGGTCATTTTTCACTGCAAAATTGAGGTGCGACCACGTTGCGTTTTGCGCCGTTTCCTGTCGCGGGCACTAGGCCAACCCACACAAGTGAGGTACCATTTTTCTTGTAAGACTTTGGGGAACATGGGGTGGGTGTAAATTTATGCATCCACGCAGATTCCAGAACTTTCCACCACAGAAATGTGGGGAAAATGTGGTTTTTTTGTCAATTTTTTAGGTTTGCAAGGGATTCTGGGTAACAGATCATGGTGGGAGGCAGTCAAGTCACCCCATCCTGGATTCCCCTGGGTATCTAGTCTTAAAAAATGTATAGGTTTGCTAGGCTTCCCAAGGTGCCGGCAGAGCTAGGGTTAAAAAACTACAGCTAGACTCTTCGCAAAAAATGTGTAAATTTTCATTGTGAAAATGTGGTGTGTTCACGTTAGGTTTTATGTTAAAATCTTTTATTGGCATTTCAAAATATACAGTAGCAAAAATCGCAACCAAAGGAAAGAATAGCACCCTGTTCAGTCTCAGGGTGATGCTTAAGTCTCTCAGTTCTGTATTGCACATTGGGACAGGCGTACAACCAATGTGGGAATGCCATAGAGTTCTCCAATAGGGTGCTATGAAATAAAAATAAAATAGTGAGACCCCCCCCACCCGCTCCCCCCCTTCCCTCCCTCAGATTCGCGTCTGTCAAACCCAATCTCTCGTAATTCCAGCAGCGCCCTGACGTCAGTCTTCTTTCTGTGTCTCAGATAGCCTCAGTAAGCGGAGGTAGCGGGGACATGTAACTTCCCTAAACTCGGTGGCCAACAGTGACAGGAAGGGCTTCCACAATTCTCCGTACTTGGATCCCTCCCCGGACACCGTCAATGTGAGTTTCTCCATGCCCAGGACATGCCACAAGCGATATAACCAGCCCGTGAAAGTCGGCGAGGTGTGGGAGCACCAATGAGTAAGTATATTCTGCGTCGCTGAACCCAGCGCTATGGCCATTAGCCTACCTCTGCGTGACTTAAGTGGGTATGTCAGAGGGTTTCGGGAGACCTAGCAATACATATGCCGGAAATCGCGGGATCGCAGTGTCAAGATGTTTGTCTATTTCATCAAGCATCTGGGTCCATTACGCCCGAACTCCCTCGCAATCCCAAAGTAAATGAGTCAGGGTGCCTATCTGCCCACAACCCCTCCAGCATTACGCCTCCCTCTTCTTATCCATCGTGTGTAGGCGTTCTGGAGTGTAATACCAATAGGTCGCCACTTTTGTAAGGGTGTCTGTGAGTCCCATATGGTACGCGGAATGCCGGGCCCTGTAGTATATACCCTCCCACTCCTCGTGAGACAAAGATCTACCTAGCTCCCTCTCCCAGCACATTCGTCCTGCATTGTATGTGTGCGTGAAGCGCCTTTGGAGCGTTCTGTAGAGGTCAGTGATCAATTGCTTGTCTGAAGTGCGCGTTATTAACCACCGCTCGTACGGAGAAAGTCGCCTGTCCGCCCCCGGTCGGACCCTTCCGTCCAGTGCCCAGTGTCGGACCTGAAGATAGCGAATGCGTTCCACCTCCGGCAGTCCGTAGTCCTGCCTGAATTGCTGAAACGGACGTACCCCCTCAGCGTCATACATATGATATAAGAAGCGGCAACCTGCCGGCTTCCATCTATGAAAGGCCGCCGAATCCATACCAGGGGAAAAATCTGGATTGTCCAACATAGGGGTAAGCGGGGAAGGGAAGGTGGTAAGCTTGTGAGCCCCGTTAGTGCGATCCCAGATCTCTAGAGGGACGCGAGCAATATGGGAGGCATAGAGGTTGGGGGGCTTGTGCTGTCTCCGCAAGAAGGGAATTTCCTGCAAAGGTCTAGCAGCTACCGCCTGATCCTGAAACAACCAATGCTTTTCCGACTCCCAGGGACTCCACTCCACTAGGTAGCGTAGTTGCGTGGCTTGAAAATAAAGTTGGAGATCCGGGATCCCAAGCCCCCCGCTCTGGGGAGTAAGAGTGGACAGTCATCTCTTCATGCGGGGCTTCCGTCCACTCCAAATGAATTGGGCCAGCTCCGACTGCGTCTGCTGGATCCAGCCAGCAGGCGGGTACGGGGGTATGGTGCGGAAAATATAAAGGATCTGCGGCAGGATGGTCATTTTGACCACCGCAATCTTGCCTAACCACGAGAGGGGATAGTACTTCCACTGCCCAAGCTCTCTGCGAATCTTCTGACGCAGGGCAGCATAATTGAGGGTCACCACCCGGGAGAGCGTAGGGGCCAACTGAATCCCCAGGTAGGGAATCGAGTCCGTTGCCCACTGAAAGGGGAGCAAAGCTTCTAAGTACTGACATGTGGGGGGAGTCCGCGAGAGGTCCAGCGCCATTGATTTGTCCGCATTAACCTTGAACCCCGCCACCTGTGCGAAGGTGTCCAGATCCGCCATACACGCCGGTAGCGCCTCCCTAGGATTTGATAGAGAGAGTAGCACGTCATCTGCATATAGGCTGATGGTATGGGTGTATCCCCCGAACTTAATCCCGGAGATTCCCGGATTTTGCCTGATTTTCTGAGCCAGGGGTTCCATGTATGCAGTGAAAAGCAGCGGCGACAGCGGGCACCCCTGCCTCGTGCCCCGCATGATGGGGAAGCTAGCGGACGTGTGTCCGTTGACTCGGACCATGGCTGACTGGAATTTATAGCAGTTGAAGATGTGGGTGCGGAATCTCTCCCCCAACCCCATCCGCAGCAACACCTGCTCCAGGAAGGGCCAGTGGACCCGATCAAACGCTTTTTCGGCGTCGATCGCGAGGAACATATATTCTCCCGACGTGCGAGAGGCCTTCTCGACCAGATGCATGACACGTTTCATGTTGTCTGGGGCTTGCCGTTCCGGGATGAACCCCGCCTGATCCGGGTCGATTAGGTTGGGCATGCAGGGTGCTAATCGACTAGCCAGGATCCCCGAGAAGAGTTTAAGATCAACGTTCAACAGGGAGATGGGGCGGTACGCTCCACAGCGAGTCCGGTCCTTCCCCGGCTTGGGAATCACCGCTATGTGAGGTCCGGGGGAATCGCTCCCATGACCGACAAGGAATTGAAGAGCCGGGTAAGCAGGGGCGCCAGGAGAGTACAGAATTTCTTATAGAAAATGGCGGTAAAGCCATCAGGCCTGGGGCCTTCGCTAGCTTCAACCGGGAGATAGCGGCAATCACCTCCTCAGGGCGTATGTCTCTGTCCAGCTGGTCTGCCTGGAGCCCAGTCAGAGTGGGGAGCTCGACGGAATCCAGAAAGGCCGCCCCAGCGTCTGCTGCCGACCCCGACCCGTCGTATAGGGCTGCATAATAAGCACGGAACGATTCTGCTATGTCCCTGTCGTCCGTGACTCTTGTGCCATCCTCCCGGCGGATCTCACGCACCCCCTGGCGCCTCCGGACTTCCCGAAGTTTGTGTGCGAGTAAGCGTCCGCACCTATCACCCCCCATATAGTAAGCGTGTTTTAAACGGAGAGCAGCGTATTCCGCTCTATCCTGATCAAGAGCCGTCAGCTGCTGCCGGATGGCTCGCAGTTGCCGCCACGTCCTGGGGGCACCTGTCCTCTGATGCATTTGTTCCAGCTCTTTGGTTTTTTGTGTGAGATCCTCCCGCTTTCGCTGCCGCTCAACATTGTCAGCAGCCGCAATGGCAATAAATTCTCCCCTGAGAACCGCTTTCAATGCCGCCCATTGCGTCGCAAGGGTCGTGGCAGTGTTGTCATTATGCGTGAAAAAATCTTCACGTTAGGTTTTGAGCCATTTCCTGTTGTGGGCACTATGCCTACCCACGCAAGTGAGGAACCATTTTTATAGGGAGACTTGGGGTAGTTCAGATTTGTAAAGCAACGGTTATTCTATTGATATTTGATGCATTTCTCCCTTCCAAATGAAAGACATTGTATAAAAAAAAAAGTCATTTTGAAAAATGACCAATAATTCTCATGCTAGTATGAGTATTCCCAATTTCGAAAATGTGCAAATATGCACTGTTTCTAAACTCTGTAATTTGTTCCCATTTCAGAAATACATAGGTGTCTTTCATACCGATTTTTCCATGTATACATTTTCCCACAATAATTGCTATATACCCGGAACATAATAAAAGACCATTACAAAAGGCTGCTAAGTTTTTTACTCTGGGTTTGTTGGGCTCTAGGTGAACCTACAAGTCCTATATATCCCCAAAACCAGGAAGGTCCAGCAGATGTAACGGTATACTGCTTTCAAAGAGCTGTCATAATTAGAAGAAGTTACAGGTGAAAACGTTGACACAAAAGGATGCTTTTTTCAACTAATATTTAATTTTTCCTATATTTAACTGGTAGTTTCTATAAAGAAACCTTGATGGATCTACACAAATGACCCCTTGCTGAATTCAGAATTGTGTCTACTTTTTAAAAATGTATAGCTTTCCAGGATTCATTATTGCTTTTGTACCCATTTCTACCATTAACTGGAAGGAGGTTGAAAGCACAAAAAATAGCAAAAATAGGGTATGTCCCAGAAAAATGCCAAAACTGTGTAAAAAATGTTGGTTTTCTGACAAAATTCTGTCATTCCCTAAAAGCTGGAGAAATTTTGATTTCAGCCCCACAAACCCTTTTTTAATACCATTTGCAGGGAAAAACCCAGACGCTTTCATTTGCAGCGCGTTTTTACCATTTTCCGCAAAAAAAACCAAAATGTTGCTGTATTTTGACTA
This sequence comes from Triturus cristatus, assembly GCF_964204655.1. Classification (NCBI taxonomy): domain Eukaryota; kingdom Metazoa; phylum Chordata; class Amphibia; order Caudata; family Salamandridae; genus Triturus; species Triturus cristatus. The sequence goes on from NC_140590.1 coordinate 1,117,976,542, forward strand.
ATTTCTGGGAACCCTCTAGGAGAATCCACATTCCCTGGGTACCTTTAGAATCCCCATGATGTTGCAATAAAATTTGGCGTGGATACCTAATGTGGTCAAAAGTCACAGGGGCCTAAGCGCGCACTACCCCAAATAGCCGAAAAAAGGCTTTGCACAGGAGGGGAAAAGGCCTAGCAGCGAAGGGGTTAAAATCAGGCTGAGCTTAGTTTTTATCATAGCACAGATCACCGTGATTAAAACCCTTTGACGGACCTAAAGAGTAAATTCCATTGGAGGCAGACCTCACATTCCACCCTCCTGATTTAGATGGGCAGAATAAGGTCACTTTTCACTGCCCATCACCACCAGGAATACCCTGGCAGTAAGGGGCAGTGAAAACTCCTAAATGCTTCCGTCGCCATGGGAGAGGATTCCCATGATGAGGGGAGCATTTTCTTTTTAATTTTCATCCTGCTTTTTGATTTTTTTTTTTAAATTAAAAAGAAAACAGTTGGGTGCATAGCTCCATCATGTTGATGGAGCCTCACCCAACTTCAAAAAGCATTGACTGGAACTACTGCGATGATCATTTTTCTCATTCTTTAAGTAATGTCTGCCTGCTTTGTGATCATTCCTCAATTTGGTGGGGGCACCTCTGTCAAGTTGACAGAATAAATGACTCTATCTCCCTGATGGAGAAATTGTCTGCCCTAAGCCTATTTTTACTTTTGTATTTTATACTGGATTGTTCTTTTTACTGGGCGCCTTCATGGAAAAGACCTTTTTCTTTTAAATGAGAATATTGCTGCATCTGCATTTTAAATGTCTGTATTATATCCTTTTGAATATATGTATTAAACCTTCATAGTTTTTCTAAACTCCACTCCACTCTGCTTCAATGTCAGAGGTGAACTTTGCCCCCAATCTACCAAGTCCTGAGCATGTTATTAAAGTGTAATATTTTAGAGTTACAGCACACGCACACCTTAATAGACAACGGAAGTACTAGAGAAAAAACAGATCTTTATATTCCAGAGAAAGATGTAATAAAGGTTCACAAGAATGGTACATAAAAAGCCACATGATTATAAAAGTTTTGAATGCGTCCTTCCGGGAGCAACATTATCTTAAGTTAATAGACGCCCTTCTGTTAAGTACCGTGATCCATCAACTATAGATTAAATCAAAATAGTTTAAGGATCTTTAGCATTTAAAAATGTAATGCGTATTAACCTATATTTTGAATCAAACTTTGCAAATCAAACTCTGTGCTCTCTGATTGAATCCAATTCCATCACATTGATTTTTTGGCTCTTCTTAGAGTGATCACAATTAGTGATAGCTCTAGAAGAGACAGCTGTTTAAGGCCACTATCAATACATAGAAGTGCAAAACAAGTTAATATTTGTTATGCAGTGATAATTACACACTGTCCCAAATCTCCTTCATGAACATGGTGGTGTAAATTATAAAAAAGCAGCATGAAAATCAATAAGTAAACCACCATGTTTATTAATGTTTAGTCCTATAGTTTGTGTGCAGACTAAATACATCGGGTGGAGTCCATATTGATATCTTAAATGCATGTTGCTTAAAAATAATGTTGCTAGTCAGCGGTAATTAAGGAAAATAAGCTGGTCTGAACATTTTTATGTAAAATGTCCAACCCACTAGTCAATTTTCTTGACATCAGTGCAAATTCTTTCACTTTTTAAAACACCTTGATCAGTTAGCTATGTTGTAACATGCTTACACAGTGAATGAAGCATACAGGTTCAGGTGTATGGACTAATATTTTGAGCATCACTGGGTATTTCTGATGTATTCCAATTTACTTTTTACATTGTAAAATAACAGGATGGTTTCCAGTTCTTAGAATATTGGACAAAGGACCTATGGTAGGTCACAATATTTGCTATAAATCAAAGATGAACTCACAAACAATATTTCCAAATACAGAGTGCATTGTTGATTCAAGAATTATTTGCATATTTATTTCAAAACTGCAAGCATGCTATCAAACTGTTTAAAATCTTCTTTAAGAATTCTATTCTTCATTCTCCTCCATGATACAAAGCTTGTCTGTTTCTTTCAAAATATTGGATATGTTGTATATCTCTGCTTTAGTTGCCTTTCCATTACTTTCTTTTAATTGAACCAAATATTTCAGAGCCTAACTGAGGAACGTGTTAGCCAAGTTTCCAAAGTCAATTGTGCTAGAGTTACAATTCCTTACTAAGTTAAGTATGTATTTGCGCATTGCATCTGAAAGTACCTCCTGCATATCTGCAGTACAAATATAAAGACAGCTTTACATTTTGTGCAAAAGTTTGTTTAAATAATGAGGACCATATAATATTTAGCAAAGAAGTTGAACATCTATACTTTTCTGATGCAGCTTATGTTGTGAATTTGCACTCCTTTTCTATTGAGAAAGCCTTACCCACCACCACCACCAGTGGAAACCCTTGACCTGGAAATGAGACCTGCAAGTGAAAATGCAGACATATTTATCACAAGCCGGTGTGAAAATGCCTACACGTTGGGGATATTTTATTTTTTTATTTTTACATTTATGTGAAAATGCTTTTGGAGCCCGGAATAAAACAAAAAAAACTCTTCAGAGTGGGACAAGCAAAAGTAATATCTACTTTGTCTTCAGAGGGACCAGAGCACTAGAAATGATTCTGAAAACTTAAGGATGCTGGCCAGCTATGTCTGGATCTCTATATATGACAGGCAATCCTTGGCCAGGGTAAGGCCACAAATCAGCATTTTACTGACACTGAATATCATTGGATCATAAAACATAATCAATGCCGGATATGAAACAAGTATATACACATGTGTTTGCCTCTGAGCCCATAAATCACCACGTTATTTTGACTTTCAGTCCTTTTTATTGACTGAGAAGCTCCACAACGACGAGGATGCGGAGAGAACGAGCGGCAAGAAGATGAAAATCGAAGATCCCCTCTCTTCCGGAAAATACCGGAAATCACAGGAATAGATAGAGCGGAAGCCAGTACGGAATCGAATCAGCATTCCCTTCCACTCGGAATACAGCTGGGACAAAGGATATTGCCAGTCCAAGACAAACTTGCACAATAGAAAACACGGAGAAAGATATCCACCCAATAATACAACAAGCCCTGAAGAAGACCTTACCAAGAAATCGCAGGTCCATATACAAAGGTCGAAACGCGTTGGCAACAGATAAGCAGAGAACCTGAAAATACAGGGAAAGTTTACAAAGTGTCCCTGCTTCCCCAGAACAGGAAATATAACAAATCTAAGGTTCCCTCATAAAAGCATCTTAACGAGTGTTTCTGACCCTGCTTAGGACCAAAAAGACTAAGAAATTTGAGGACCAATCTATTTAAGGTCCCTAAGGTGTAAATAGTTGGATATTTATGTACTGTATTGTGAAGAAAAACAAACCAGTGGAGATCTAATTTGCACAAACGTCACACCAATAAAAAGGACTGAAAGTCAAAATAACGTGGTGATTTATGGGCTCAGAGGCAAACACATGTGTATATAGTTATAAAACTGATTCCGGCCTCTGTTACCCTTATTGAATCAATCCCCCCATTCTTTATCAAAGGATATGAAACAAGGGCATGAACCTTATATCCTGATGATATTAACCTAGTAAACTAATATAAACCCACAATAAAATTATATAGGTGGTAAAAACTTTCCTTTGTCATTCAATGAGCTGAAAAGATTAAGCCAATAGTCGGATAAAGTACTGAGACACAACAAGAGGGCAGCTTGAGTATATCATTATTAAATCCCCACTTAAGAAACTCAGATAATATTTCTTAAAAGCATTTACAGCTATTTTACCTATCAGATTAACAGAGAGTTGTTGAATCATGAGTCATTGATACAGATATCATTACCTGCACCTGAAATAACATTTCTGATGTACAAAAGGGGAAAGAATAGCATTTAAATATCCAATTGCATATACCAAAACTGATTTCCCACTTGCCCCCACAAAAGTGCCAATTATGGCTAAAGCTAGTACTTATTTTTTCACATTAACAGATTAAATGGTCATGACTATATGTTAAATTGAATTATTGGAGACAAAGGTGTAGAAACATTTCAAAATAAGTGTTTGAATAGTTGCATATTTGCAAATTCAAAAAACTTATTATCCAAAATCTCAATCAAAAGTATTCAACAAATATATTAAAATCCACAAGTGTCTTTTTAGCCAATCTGAGTTTCACTTAAGAACATCAGGTAAACATTGAAAGTACACCCTGCTAAGGCGCACCAAAAAGCTAATATGACTGCTGCTGCTAGCCCATATTCTATCATCTTTTGGAAGCTATGTTTTGCTTTCATTGGTACATGAAGCGTACACTTCTACATATCGGAATCAATTTACAGGGAGTCATCATCATAGTCATCAACCAACTTTATTTGCACTTCAATTAAAATGCATACAATGTCATTTCATTACATGTAAAAGCCAAGCATTGATTTTAAGTAAATACAGTAAAAAAGACAAAAGGAATTTTTCCATTTCAAGGTAAAATAAAGCCATATAGCAACAATCATAAAAAGAACAAATACTTCGATTAAAACAATGATCTTAAGATGCGATAGCTGTTGTGCTAAAAACCTTATGGGTTCTCAGGGCAGCCTGTAAGAAAGAAGCCAGTGCATAACAAATAAACACAATTTATAGTTGGTGAAATAGAGAAAGGACTGGAGCTAAAGAGCGCAAGGAGAATTTATTTCAAAGTGGGACAACAAACTTCTTCCTCTCTGCTCTATAGAGCGGACAGAAAAATAGGAAGTGTGAGGTCGATTGAATTGCCTTGTTGTCACATGAGCAAGATAGTAAACTGTTTATAGAGAATAGGCTTTTTGGGTACCCCAACAATAACGGGATTAATTTAGTCAAAATCTAATCAGAATAAAACAATGCAGTTTATTCTTGACTAATCCAATATAGGAGTGGGAATCATTGGGTATCTGCAGTAGACTTTCATAAAACTTTACAGATTGTTTCTCTCTATGACTGTCCCGCGTGTTGCAAATGTCTTTTATTAGGAAAATGTCTTTCAATCTGGATTTAGGGAAATGTTCAGAAAGGGTTGGGGTGTCATATAGGTCTGCAAGCCCCAGCGATATTAAAGTTTGTCTAACATATGATAGCCAGGGTATTTTATGAGCTTGATCCAGGTTCAGGATATATTTCAAAACCTTATGGTTCAAATCCACAATGCCCTTTTTCCATATTGAAAGCCAAAGGGAGAGTGGAGCTAGTTTAATGGCATCAGTATTATAAGGCAGGCTAACTTCATTATGTACAACAAAGATTGTTACATGCTATTTGGGCTGACAACAATCTTTTAATACATGTATCTTCTATGACTTGAAGAACCATCACGTCTGTTATCCCCCATTTTGCTGCCCCATATATGGTCATTGATAAAGTTTTGGCCAAATACATTTTTGACATTTCTGTTATTGGCATACACCCCAATTCTTTAGAGAATCTAATTATAGCAGTAATTCTTTGGGCCATTAAATTAGATTGATTCAAGAACATCTCCTTCCAATTTTGTTTGTGATTAAAGAGCACTCCTAAATAATTAAAATATTGTACTTGCTCTGTTTTTTCCCCATCTAGGTGATATCTCATCGGCTTCTTTCTATCGCCACTCATTGCCATAATATAAGTTTTGGCTTTGTTTACGTGTAGGTTCAAATCAGACATAAAAGCTGTGTAATGTGCAATGAAGTTTTAAAATGACAGAGGATTCCTCACCAATAAAACTGCATCTTCTGCATAAAGCAGGATAGGGAGGGGAGACTTCATTACTTGTGGAGTATCTTTGGAGGTATTGATCAGGGCATTGTTTAGATTATTGGTATAAAGGGCAAACAAGAAAGGGGCCAAAATGCATCCTTGTCTGATGCCCCTTTCAATTTTAAATAAGTTTGTACATTCGTCATACCTCCCGTAGTGTACCATGGTGGCGGAGTCCAAATAAAGCTCCCTTATAAAATGTATTGGGTCATTCTCTTCCATGCCCTTCAAGCTATACCAGAGCTTGCTATGTACCACGCAATCAAAAGCCTTAGACAGGTCCATAAACGCCATGTATATTTGGGCCTTTTTTTACCATTGTGCACTTTCCTAATATCAATGTCAGATTAAGACACTGATCTAAGGTATGCCTACCCTGTTTAAATGCATACTGAACTTCAATGTGGATTTTCGTTTCCTCTGCCCAGACTTCCAGTTTATTTAGCAATAACCTACCCATACGTTTGGCAGTACTATCGAGCAATGAGATAGGGCGAATTTTGGCAGTGATATATTGGAATTATAACATATTTTTTCCAAGAGGGAGGGGGGACAGTCTTAGCTATTGCATTAAAAACCACAGATAATAGTGGGGACAAAAAAGGATGTCTGTAAGAAAGATTTCAATCGGGACCCCATCAGGCCCTGGTTTTTTCAGAGATAGGTCAAAGCAAGTTTGATTTCCTTAAGATCTAAAGAAAGGTGAGTGAAGGCCTTTGTGTCGGGACATGTATCTAAGCTATGGGTTTCCCTGGTTTTTGGAAGATTTCCTGAAAATACCTTATTCACGCATCTTCGTTGATGTGTGCATGTAGGGAAGGACCGCCATTATCTTTCAAAAGATGCGAATAGGTTACCTTCCAGAAAGCAGTGATGTCAATAAATCAATCAATCAATCGATCAGGGGTTTGGAAGCGCGCTACTCACATGTGAGGGTCTCAAGGCACTAGGGGGAGCAGCTCCACTTCAGTTGAAGAGCCAGGTCTTTAGGCTCTTCCTGAAGGTGTGCAGGGTCGGGGGAGCACCTGATGTTGACTGGGAGATTGTTCCGGGTCTTGGCTTTGATGAGGGAGAAGGATCTCCCTCCTGCTCTTGTTCTGAGGATGTGTGGGGTCTCTGCCAGGGCAAGATCGGCAGAGCGGAGGTTTCTTTAGGGTATGTGGAAGGAGACTCTATTGTTGAGGTACTTGGGGCCAATGTTGTGGAGGAATTTGTAGGAATGGGTGAGAAGTTTGAAGGTCACTCTCTTCTCAATGGGGAGCCAGTGGAGGTCTCGTAGGTGTTGTGTCATGTGTTCTTGTAGTGGTGTCCCGAAGATAAGTCTGACCATGGTGTTCTGGATGGTTTGGAGTTTGTGTAGAAGGGTTCTGTTCATTCCGGCACAGAGGGCATTGCCGTAGTCCAGTCTGCTGGCTATGAGTGCGTGGGTGATGGTCTTTTTGCATTGGGGGGTATCATTTGAAGGTCTTTCAGTGGATGCGAAGGCAGTTGAAACGTGTGGAGGCGACGGCGTTGATCTGGCGGGTCATGGTGAGGGAGGACTCAAAGATGATTTTGAGGTTCTGTGCGTGGTCTGTTGGGGTGGGTGGGCTCCCGAGGGCCAAGGGCCACCAGGTAGTGTCCCAGGCGGAGGTGGAAGGTCCAAGGATGAGGACCTTAGTTTTCTCCAAGTTGAGCTTCAGGCAGCTGTCCTTCATCCAGGCCGTGACGTCCTTCATTCCTTCTTGGAAGCTGAGTCTGGTGTCTTTGGGGTTCTTTGTGAGGGATAGTATGAGTTGAGTGTCGTCGGCGTATAATACTATGCTGAGCCCATGCTGTCTGACAATGGCGGTGAGGGGGGCCATGTAGATGTTAAGAGCGTGGTGCTGAGTGATGATCCTTGGTGTTCCCCACAGTTGATCTTTGTGGGTTCGAAGATGAAGGGAGGAAGTCTGATCCTTTGGGTTCTGCAGAAGAGAAAGGAGCGGGTCCGGGTTGAGGGTGGTTTCTCGTATCCTGGCGTCATGAAGTCTGGCTGCAAGTGTGTGGTGTGAGACGGTGTCGAAGGCTGTGGAGAGGTTGAGAAGGATGAGGGCCACAGTGGGTCCCTGGTCGAGTGGCATGCGGATGTCATCGTTGGCGGCGAGGAGTGCGGTCTCGTTGCTGTGGTTGCTGTGGAATCCGGACTGGGAGGAGTTGAGGATGGAGTTTTCTTCGATGAAGGTGGTCAGTTGTGTGTTTACGAGTCTCTCAGTGACTTTGGCAGCGAAGGGGAGCAGAGAGATGGGCCGCTAGTTTTTAAGGTCCGTCGGGTCGGCGGTGGGATTCTTGAGGAGGGGGTTGACTTCTGCCTGCTTCCATCGTCTGGGAAAATGCCAGAATTGAAGGAGACGTTGATGGTTCATCCTAGTTTGGGTGCGATGGCTGCGGCGGCCCTGTGGTAGATGTGCGGCGGGCAGGGTTCCATGGGGGCTCCTGAGTGGGTGTTTCTCATGATCATGGTGATGTGTTCGACGGTGGGGAGATTCCAGGTATTGTTGGTCGGCTTGTTGTCGGCAGTGGGGAGGGGGGTGGTGTCCAGTGTCTGTTCTCTGAAATTGTTGTAGAGGGCCTTGATTTTCAGATGGGAGTAGGAGCTGAGCTTGTTGCAGAGTTCCTGGTATGGTGTGATGTCCG